>NC_060068.1:151120307-151744346 GCF_922984935.1 Meles meles
TCCCTCTTCTGAGCAACTAATGTGGCTGACATTATCATCTTTTCTTTTCTTTATGGTCTTATTACTTAATCATTTGAAAGATGATCAGATACCTCTGAAATGCTGTAAAAATAAAGCTAAAGTAGAAATATCACTGTAGGTTAAGAAGTGAGGCAGTGATGAAAAGATGTTTCTGTAACCCAGTGTTATAGAAAGAAAGAAACAAAAAGAAAGAGAGAGAGAGAGAGAGAGAAAGCAAGAAACCCATCACGATTTTGCAGCATACTTTATAGAAGAGTGAAAATGAAATTCTCAAGTGTGCGTGAAACCAATTGCTGTGACTTAGAGTAGAGTCATTATTTCAAGAAAGCCGCGTTATTCCTCCTCCTCTCCTCTTTTACAAAATTTAAGAGGTAGGAGGGAAAATTTCCTACTCTTTTGTAGGATACCAGAAAAAAAAAAAAAAAAGGAAATTATTTCAGTCATGTGTTATACTGTTCCCATAGGCTTCTCTGGCATAGAATCCTATTGCCTTCATTCTTAATGCATAACATGCTAAGGTATCCCTTTTGGTTTTATCTGTTGAGTCAATGTATGGATTATATGGAAAAGTCTGTTCCATATCTAGGAGAAAGGTTTGCTTCAGTTTATTTATAAATAAACCAACATAATACTAAACTGTATAATACAATTTGATTATCCAATTCAGTTTTTAGATATAGTCCAGATAATGTTTCATCCTTTCAGAAAATAAACTAATTGTTAGAGGACAAAAATGTGACACTACCGAGAATGCATTTGCTGAAAAAAATATTTAAAAATTCACCTTATATGAATTTAGAAGCCAGACTTATTCTAATCCCTTTGATCACAGACAAAATATTTAGGCAACAACAATAACTGCACCAGGGATAAAAACCTGACAATTCCAAAGCAATCAAAGAATGGTTTCAATAACTTTACACATTTATAATAAGACTTAAATAACTTGCAGAAGGCAGACTGTAAGCCACTTGTTCATGATAACACATGAAATAGAATTATCAACGATTTCAAATGAAATTTCATTTTATAAATACATTTAAAAAAATCTATCTTAAATAAAGAAATGAATCTTTCAATTCTTGCAGGGTGAAGAGGACTCACTAGGTAAAAATGTTTGTGTGAAAACACATTTAATTTCTTGGTTCCCCAGAGTACAATGACACTGAAGTAGAAGGATACATAAACCTCCGGATTCCTTTCGATGTTCCAGGCTCTCTGTTCTAAATGTTGATGAGCTGCAAGAAACCTGGAGTTTTCCATACTGGGATTTGATACCTCATGTTCCAACTTTTATTCAGCTAAAAAAAGGAAATCCTATGAATCCCATGTCTTATCCATTAAGGCTGCTGTACCAAAATTATAGACAAGGTGGTTTATGAACTGCAGGAATTTATTTCTCACAATTCTAGAGGTTGGGAAATCCAAGATTAAGGTGTTGGCAGATTTTGTGTCTCGTGAGAGCCTGCTCCTTGGTTCATAGATTAGTTTTTTTGTTTGTTTGTTTGTTTGTTTTAATGTCCTCACATGCAGCATGGAAAGGGACCTCTCTGGGGCCTCTTTTCTCAGGTCACGAATCCCATTCATGAGGGTTCTAGCCTCATGACCTAAGACTTCCCAAATCCCCACCTCCACAGGCAATCGTATTGGAGATTAGCTTTCCATATATGAATTTGTGGAGTTCATATTCAGTTTATAGCAGCACACACTCGAACAGAAGATGAGGAACCCATATGTATTACATGTGCACCTCAATTTAGCCACATGCTGAATGATTTAAGTACCGTTCAGCAGGAGCAAAGGTGAGGTATATTAAAACTTCAACCAACATCATTGGGAACTAGCAGTGTGGTCACCACTGTGGTAGGCGTTGGTGTGCTGAAATGAAAATCCCCTGTCTCTGAAAGGTGTACAGTGTAGATGGGGAAAGAAAGCACCCACAAAAGCACCTTTTAGAGGAGACCGGGAATTAGTATATTTTACATACATATATCTTTTTTGGCATACATAGCTTAGTTAACTCCTTTAAATTGGAGTTCCTTTTCTCTTTGCACTATATAGTTAAGCCTTTGTTGCATATGACCTTGACCTGGGATTGGTCCTGGAAGCTATACTTTGACCTCCATCATTAGTTCCTTGGCAAGATTTGTATTTACGTAACTACTCATTTCTCCTTCCCTTCTCCTCCGTGACACCTTAGCCCACACAGAACAGACACTCCGTCAGTACTTGTCACTCACCTGCTTGTGTGCTTGCTCGAGGTAAGCCTTAAGCTGGGCACAAAAAAAGTTGGTAGGTAGAAGTCGGAATCGGACAGGTAGTTGAGAGTGGCAATATTGGCAGAGAACATAATGGAAGACGCAGACATGGTAAGGAAGTGTCTGATGAAACAGAGTGGGATGTGTTAGGAAGCAGTAAGTTTAAGGCGCTCTAACCAGTTGGCCATCTTGAAGCTACGGCTATTAAGTCTTGTTACTCACTTTATAAACATGGCATTTTAGGAATATTAACTTGGCATGGGTGTGCTAAAGGGACTTACGTAGTGTGATGCTACTTGGACATGTTCCATTCATTCATGTGAATATATCATTCTATCAGAATTAGTGAGATTATGATGGATTTGGTATGTATTCATTGCAGTGTGTTTTTTTGTGTGTTTTTGTTTGTTTCAGTTGTGTTGACTGATTTCTCACCTCCATTTACAGTAAAGGAATCTAATTGAAGGGCTTTTAAGCAAGCAACCGTGCCACGCAGATGTGGGTGATTTGTTATAACATTTCTGAAATTCTGAAGACTATTTTTTCCTTTTATCTAGTCTGAATGCCATTTACATTTGGAAGAATCAAGACATGAAATTCTCCTAACCTCTTCAAACATGAAAGTGGCTGTGAATGTATTTTTGTTATTTGTCTTCTTAAGCCATATTTTTCTCTACAGCCTTGAACCTAAGTGAGAGGACTTAGAAAAAGAAGAGAATGTTTAATCAATAACTTTCCTGTTCTTTTATTTAGTCATTTGGAAGAATACTTGGCATTTAAGGGAAATATTTTTCTTTGAAAAAATAGGTAAGAAAGAAGAAATTCAAGGAAGACTGTATGGAAATGTCTAAACAAAAGATACTTTTCATACAGATGTAAGCTGTAGGAACAGACTCTCTGAAAAAAAAAAAAAAACAACCAGATATATCTTTTTTCATTTGAAAATGTGCAGGTAAAATGTAGTATAGGTTACATGCGTGTGTCTAACACCACCCTGTGTTTCTGTATAAATTATTTTTACATTCGGATAAGGTACCCTCCCTGTTAAATGTGTATGTAGCTCCTGGAATAAATGCAGTTTATATAGGTGCCTTTGAAGGTTTTCCCTCTGGACCCTTGTTTTTTTTACTTCAGCCATTCTTCCTGCTTTAGCTTTTTCTGCCTTCACAGCCTAAAGACAAGCATTTGGATTTCCAGGGGGATTCAGCGTACTGTGAAATGACCTGACCCTTTACCCTGGCCACTTGCTTTAAATCCACTGTTCTGCCGACCACTGGATCCCAGCAATTAGCTCAGTGCCTGGCACTGTGATTGGCATTCAGTTAACACTTATTGGATGAAAATTATTAAAGTTCCTTTTATTTGCCCCAACTTGCCTCATCACTGATAAACTTCCGCTCTCTTAAAAAAAAAAAATAAAGATTTTACTTATTTATTTGAGAGAGAGAGAGATAACAAGAGAGAGCATAAGCGTGGTGGGTGAAGGGTAGAATCCAGCAGGCTCCCCACTGAGCAGGTAGGCCAACATGGGGCTCAATCCTAAGACCCCGGGATCATGACCTGAGCCAAAGGCAAGCACTTAACTGACTAAGCCACCCAGGCGTCCTGATAAACGTCTGTTCTTTAAGGTATATGACTACAATTTCTTATTCATCCTGGTCACATTTCTTCTTCCCTCTTACTTTTGCATTACTTCTGGTTTTATTTTCAACTTTTTGGTTTCATTGTCTAACCTTTCTTTTCCACTGGGGATTCTCAGGCTGTTCACTGTATCCTTTATTCCTTCTATATTCAGTTCTTTAAATATTGAATCCCTAAAGCTTCATCCAGTTGGGTCATATCTAAATCTGTTTTCTAAAATATTGCACTGACCACCCTCTACCCTTTCATCTCTGATCTAATTAATTTTTAAGAATTGGCATATAACGTATTAGTTTCAAGAGTACAACATAATGATTCGATATTGTATTTATCCGACCTGGCTAACCTTTCCCACCATAGATTTTATCTAGAATGGAGAGAGAGAGGAGAAAAAGCAACTGATGGCTGGTGGTTAAACATTGCTCCAGGGACAACACACATTTGTTCCCTCCCTTTGAAAGTTGTCGTGTTTCAAACATATTATATATAATGTTGGTTGATTCTTCCCTAAATTAAAGTTGCTGCCTCCGTTGGTTCTTTCCACTCATATATACACATATATATGTGGATGTAACCATCCACAAACAGTATTATATTTCTCTGATTTATGAACTGTTTTCTTTCTTGGAACTATAGAACATCACCTTTTGGGAGGGTGAGATGAAACACAGTGGTCTACAGAAATGGGGAACTACTTTTTGTAGTTCCTTGAAGAAACATATGACAAAGTCAGGGAAATATGATACTGGTCTCAAAAATACCAGGGACCTGCTGAATGACCCTGGGCAGTTCAGCAGCTTTTACCCCTATGGGGAAGAGTGACTAAGACACAGATTTCCTACACGTGAACTTATTCTCTTGTCTAAGAATTGGAGTCTTGTTGTTATATAACCGTGTGCAGAGAAAGCACCTATGTTTCATTGAGGAAATTATTTAGTACCTAGTACATGCCCAGAGCTATACTAGCCTCTTTATAAAAACATAAGTCATCTATTTCTTTTTTTTTTCAAGATTTTTATTTATTTATTTGACAGAGAGAGATCACAAGTAGGCAGAGAGGCAAGCAGAGAGAGAGCGCGGGAAGCAGGCTCCCTGCTAAGCAGAGAGCCTGATGGGGGGCTTGATCCCAGGATGCTGGGATCATGACCTGAGCCAAAGGCAGAGGCTTAACCCACTGAGCCACCCAGGTGCCCCAAGTCATCTATTTCTTAACACAACCCTGTAAGATATTTATTAGCTCCATTTTACTGAGGAGGCAAAGGTTTTAGTAAGAAAGCTAAAAAGATTTTGCCCATGATAAATAGTCCTACTGAATCACTAGACTAGGATTTGTACCCACATTTGTGTATACTTACGGCCATACAGCAAGCAAAACAAAGCAGACCAACTCCAGTTGGGTGGCTAACTGAGGGAACATGCCTGCCAAGAATACAGATCTCTAGGAAACCAGTTCCCGTGTGGTAGGAGAAAGAAGATAGAAAATAGTGGGCATAATGGCAAAACATTCCATATCAATAATAAAAATATTACTGATATTCTTATCAATATTAAGAAGAATATCTCTGGCAGGAAAGGGGCAGGTCCCAGGGCTTTTAGACTGGAGTTAAGCTGTGGGAGCCTCAGAAATGTGTTGCTTTAAGTGTAAATGCTTTTAAATTTCTGGCATTTGCTGGGCGGGCCAACATTCCTCAAGAAAATAATGAAGCATTGCTTAAAGAAACACGTCTTTGCCGGCACCGATGTGGAAGTAGGCAACGCGGATGCCTGTGAGGAGGGCCGCGTGAGGGTGTGTCATTGCCTTGTGTGTCTGCTCTTGAGATTTTTCACTTGGAGGTCGTATTTGACACCATTTTCGTTACTGTTAGCTTTTCCTCTGTAATCTGCGCTGCTGTCTCCTTAGCAAGAGCTGCACAGGCCTCTTGGACTGAGTTGCACCTGCCCTCGGTGACACGATCTAGTCGTGTTAGGTGCGGCTAAATAGCCTCTATTTATCAAGTTCAGACCTCTCAAACGTGACTTAGTTTGGTGAAAGTTTGGTGAAAATCTTAACAGTTTCTTTTTATGAACGTAGATTTTTCTCAGATAATTTCCCCTTTATTCTTCTTGAATTAGTGAGGTTCCATACTTGTGAAAGTCCTATGGTACCGTAAGAAAGAGAGCCGAAGGAAGTCTTGTCCAAACTCTGACAAGCGATTTGACAGGAGACAATGCCAGCAGAATTTGGGAGAAGAGAATACCATGGGAAGGGCAAAGTTGGGAGATGAACTCAGCTCAGCTCAGTCTGCTTTCCCCCTCCAACTTTATCGGGCACCCGTACCTTGGGCACTGGTTTTGTTTCAGTAAGGAATGTGATCCCCATGAGAGGAAAGAAAAAAACTAGACTGATGGGACAGTCATTGAAAACATCACTGTTTTGCAACATAGCCACAAAATTTTCCTCATCTGAGAGCTGGGTTAATATTCTACTTTACATGTCAGGATGACCTTGGGAAGCCTCTACACCAACAAGAAAATGATATTTTATCTTACTGTTCAGTGAATCAGTTGATTATATTGTTTAAAGAAAATTGTTAGCTGAAAGCTCTAGAATAAAGTAACAAATGTGAAAAAAGGAAGAACTCCAGGAGAGTCAGTGCTTAGGGTACAACCTCCCCCCAGTGTCGTTCGTTCAGTGAGTTCATCTGGTCCTTTGCTGATAACAAGGATGATGCCAGATGGAAAATTAAAAAAGCCCAGCTCTACCGGACAAAATAATGTCTCTGTTCCTCTTTTGAGGTGTTTTTACAATGTTCTTGGCAAAGCAGTGCTTTTTCGTCTCTGCAGAAATGTTATTATCACAGTGGTCTATACCCATCTCTTCAGCTAGACTTTGACCTTGTCGATCCTAGGGACAATTTTGTGCTCACTTGTGTAATAGTAGGCATATAAATGTCTATCAAATTGAAGTGTAAATATAATCCTACCATTTTCTTCCTCAAGCAGAGATCTTTTATAACATTTCCCAATGATCAACATACGGCAGATATTCTATATATTTTTTCTGGTGTGATATTCACTGGCTTACACAATATTTTGTATGTGTATCTCAGGAGCCAAAAAATAACAAAAGAAATTTAGACATGCACTTCTTCTTCTTCTTCTTCTTCTTCTTTTTTTTTTTTTTTTTGAGACATCCTAGAATACTCTGAAGTATTTGGAACCTTTGACCCTTCCTATCTTAGGAAGAGTCTTCCCTAGAGTAACAGGTACCAAAAGAACATCATTTTCCCAGATTCCACTTACTTCATCTGAAGCTTGCACCAGGAGAACATTCTCCTGACTCAGAGACCTTCTCCAAGCTGGAAACGAGGACACAAATTTGCATTCCAGGGTCATACTAATTTGGTATGGAGACAGCAGGAGGCTCCCCCTCCTTCAGTTTTGCTAATTGGCTTCCTGTTCTTCCTCCATGTTTCTGCTTCTGTCCTTCCCAAGACAGGTGGGTCTGGGCTGCACACTCTCTCCTTCTCTACCCCCTTTCTCTTTGCCTCTCTTCTTTCTCTCTATCCACTGGGAAAACCTTTGAACGGAGAGGAGGAGTGAGCTGAGGCCCCCCTTCTTTCTCTACATTCCTCACAAACAAGGGTCTGTATGCACACATTAGAGGCCATCCAAGGATTCAGGAGACCTGCATTTAGAAAATACACCACCGATAAACAACTTCTATAGGCATTTTCATCTCCCCTTAACAAGTAAAACATTCTAGGAAGATGAGAGTTAAATGGGAAGACAGTAAATTTGCCTCTCTTTGCTAGTGGGGAGACCTGAAGTCAGGTGTGTGTTTGCAAAAAAAAAAAAAAAAAATTCAACCTGTTCCTATTAGTGCTGGCAGTCAGTCTTGTAAAGTCTGTATAAATAGCCAGCAGCTTTCCTGACAGCCACCTTTCCCAGGAAGTGCCCAGGGAACTTCATCTTTAAGTTCTTAAGGAATAGACGGTTAATTTTTAATTCTCTGTCAATTGAAACTCGCCATTAAAATTTCATGTTCTTTTGTCTTAAAGACCTTTGAAAAATGGAGTATAGAAGCTTATCTAGAGATAACATATCTACTCCCTGGCTTAAAACTTTTATACTTAAGATGCTATAAATGTTAATTTCCTATCAATTACAACTTGCAAGAAAATCCACAGCTTTCCTGCTTTCTTTGCATCAGACTTTTATATGGCATCTACTCTGGCCTATCCTTTATCCCTATCTTCACCAAGCTGCTCTACATCCTTATCCTAGGGAAATCAAAGTAAAACCAAGGGCAGCTTTGAAGATTAAAGGAAGGATGAAGTTCTGTAGGATGGAGTCACTTTTTGTTTTTAGGGTACCGTTTCTGTATGTCGGTGTAGTAACTACATTGTTGCTGTCTTGCATACTTCTCCAAAGAATGCCATTGACATCTCCTTTAGAATGGCAACTATGAAAGTGTTCGGTGTCAGTACCGTTTCTCTGCTAGCAGTTACATTACACTTACCCTTAGATACACTGTAGAGCAGACACTATTGATGGCCCGCATTTATCTCCCCTGGGTGGGCCCTCCCCATTCCTGTGGCTGCCAACGGCTTCTAAATGCAACTCTTCCTAATGAAAATTTGCTTGTGGGGTGGGATGCAGCAGGGCTTTAGTCAATGGCAAAAGAAAGCTGGTAGATAAATATAGCAGTTTCCTCAACCAACACCATCCCCACTGGAGGTGAGACAGCTCTGAGGCACAGCTCTAAGGCATGTTCTATATTACACGTTAGATGGTCGCAGTGGGAGGAGGTCCTGGTCTCACAGTGAATCCTGCTCATTACCACACCTTGCACTGGCTCCTTTCCCTTTCCTGTCTCCCTTCCCCATTCTCCTCCTGGTGTTTCTGTAATTACTTCCCAAATAAACTACTTGAGCTAAAATCTTGGGCTCAGCATCTGCTTTTGGGCAATCCAAACTCAGCTACAAGCAGAGAGAATAGATTTTATTCTTTGAAAGTGAAAATGTATGGTGTCATTGATAATGGTAGAAAAATGTGGGTATAATTTAGAAAATGAGAAAGTTATCTTAATAATAGACTGGGACCTATGCTCTAAGATTTTTGCTTTATAATCTCAGCACAATCTTGTTTAGTTATATTTAAAAATCTTTTCCTGATCTTCAATATAAAAGATATTAAAGCAAATTGTTATGAAGATATTAATAGATACAACATCTTTTCCTATTTATAAGAGTATTACATTATACATTTAAAGAGATTAGTGAAAACATAAAAAGTTAAAAGATAATAGGTAAAATAATATGCAGAATGTCAAGGAGTAAAAGCTAAAATGTAACACAAAAATGGAGACAATTTATACTGGAGGAATTTCGAAGGAAAGATATGTATATGCAAAGTATCCTGGAAAATACTATGGAAGAAGATCCCTGATGGTCTAAAGGAAGGTTTACAGATACAGAAAGGAGAAAATGCATGTGTGTGGTGTTCTGGGTCTGGCTGAAATTGGAAGATTCTTTTAGAGAAGTGCTAAAATTAAAAGTACGTAGATACATTGTCCTAGTTAAGAAGAAGCTGAATGGGAGCACCTTGGTGGCTCAGTCGGTTAAGTATCTGCCTTCAGCTCAGGTCATGATTTCAGGGACCAGTTTCCCTGCTCAGCAGGGAATTTCTTTTCCCTCTCCCTCTCCATCTGCCCCTCCTCCGCCCCCTGCTCTTGCGCGTGCCCGCACTCTCTCTTTCTCCCTCAAATAAATAAAATCTTAAAAGTAAAAAGAACCTGAATGTGTCTAAGGAGTGTGGAAAGTGAATACAATTTTTCTCTTTCTTTTTTTTAAATAAAGTATTAACATTTATTCATTTTCTTATGGGTCATTAAGCACATCCCGAACTGCTCCATTGAAAGGCATACACTTGGTTTTGTTACTTGGTGAAAAGAAGACAGGAAAAAAGGATGACTCAGATGATTTAAGAAGTTAGGAAATTTAAAAAATAATTGAGCTCGGTTTTAGACAAATTATGTATTTATTTAGTTATTCGCTAACTTTTTTCCAGAAACATTGAAGTCCACATGAACCCATGTACCAGTCCTGTATGGTTTTTAACAACACGAGAGGTCTTCACACATTTATCTCGTTCTCTGATTCTATCCATTTTTTCAGTTACTTTTTGAAAACCTAATTGGCACAAATTCTTAAGATATTTTTCAAAGGATTATTGTATTGGCCAGTGGCTAGATTGGGATGTGGGATGCAAGAAGCCTCCAGCCAAAGTAAATTTGCCCACAGCTTGGCCCCAGACCTCTCCTCTTCAAGGGCAGGTGGCATTTTCATCCTGCTCAGTTTGTTGAAGTCCGCAGGGTTCCTGGCTTGAGTCAGCTCTGCAGACTCCAGGAGTGGTGGGAGAAATGGGCTCCAGGTGCCAGTCTTTGTCAGATGCATTGATTTTATAAAACCTCTTTTGCCTGTTTTGGTCCTGGAGATCTGGGGAAATATGATCTAGAGAGCCAGTGTTTCAACATTTATGGCCTGTGAAGAGCTATTAGGAGGCTTTCAGTTACAGTCGCACTGATGTCTGAGGGCTTCTCTCTGGTCTCCTCTCTTCCCCCTCATCATTTTGGTGTGTGGATGACTGGTGGTGTTCGCGCTGTTATACTGCGCATCAACCAACAACAGCCGGAATGTTTCTGAATCCTCGTTTAATTTATTCACAGCACCGTGTGCAACCAGATGATGATGGCAAGTTAATGGGCTTTGCCTTAATGAAATAACTGTCTTCCAGGTTTGGAGGCTTATGCTAGTTGTATTTGTCAGCATTACCTAAGTGGATACAAGCAGAAAATGTAGCTTTACGCTGACACATTACCGGGTCCATTTGCAGAGAAAGACAGATGTTCTGGCCTCCTGCCGCTGCTCTGTTCTTTGATCCCTTCCAAGTTTTATCCCCTTTCATTCCTGGCAATTAAATGCAACATCCCTTGGGGCTCACCTGTGTGTTTAGAGGAAGTAGCTATTCAGTTGCATATTCCAAGGAGTTGCATTGTAATTCCAACATGCTGTTATCAAGCAGGGTCTATTAAGTGTACCTGCTCTGTCTCTCTGTTTTCCCCTTCCCTTTGCCTCCCTCCTTTCCTCCCTCTTAATCCATCATCATTTAGTATCCTGGAATTAACATGACAGGAAAACCAATGTCTCCCATAGAACAAGAAATTGACGGGGGCTTGGCCTTAGCTTTATATATATACATTTTGACTTTGTCCTTTTTCTCTCAAATTCGTTTTTTCCCCATTCACTTCAATTGCTACTGAGTCTTTAACCTCAGCTAACAACTGCGCCTTTCCCAGTCTGCCTTTCTGGTAACTTATTAATGCTTAGCTATGAAAAGAAAAGGGCAACAGCTCTATTAACACAACCAAATTGATTCATAATCAGACATGAACCAGGAATAGGTAAGAGTTTTACAGGCACTAAAGGTTAATAGAACAAATCTCCAGCCCGTTTTCCAAACCAACCTTCCTCAGGTTTGCTGACCTTCACCCCCAGACATACAGCCATTGCTTAAGAGCTTCTGGCAAGGGTGGCAAGTAGGTGGAAGTTATTTATGAACATTAATAGCTTTTTCAACCACTGTACAATCATCAGAGCACCCCTCCATGTAGCCCTCGCTAGGTTCAGAACAAAGCAATTATATAGTTAATTTAGCATTTATCTGGAAGACTGGGTTCCAAATTTAAAAGCTTGTTCAGTTGAAGCTAGCACTTACTCCTTTCATGGGGATTTTTACACAGGCTCTGTTGCCGGTATGAAACCCCCGCTCTTTACTGGAGTTGACTAGTTGAGTCAGATCACAGTTCAATCAATTTCAGAGTGAACAGCCAGCTGGATAGAAGCCATACATTCCATTACTGGTTAATTGCTGTGGTATGAATGTGATTGGCTAATCCATCCTCCAAAGCCAAGAAGACTCTAAAATCTTTGTATGTGGTAATTCACTGGTAGGGAAGAACCAAACAAAGTCACTCCCTCTCAGGCTCCCCCTTTGTGCTATTCTCTGATTCTCGAGAAGAACAATTTCACCTTCCTCCCTCTGTCCCTCCCACCTCCAATAGAGTTTCTCTTGCATTTTTGTTTTTGGAGATATTATTTCAATATCTTTTTCTCAAGAAAGACACTGCCGTGGTATCAGAGAGGAACTCAAAGAGGTCTTTCCACCATTGAATTCAAGCCTTGCTTCCTAGCGAGAATCAGAGGCAATATTGCCATATTCCCATTGAAGGGGTTTTCAAGACTTTAATAATCCTTCACCTGCTGAATGACTTGCTTGTTGAGGTTCTGTGTTGCCTTGAGGTGTAATACTAATTTTCCTTTGACTCACTGGATAAAATGTGGCATAATAAGGACACCCCAATCAGCATAATTCCCGTGTTTGGGGCCGAGATGATCTGATTTATGTGCCCTTCCTTAATAAGAGACCCTGAACACTGGATATAAATAAATAGGCACTTGAAAATAGTCTGTCACCAGGAATTATTTCCCGCAATGCAATAAACCAGCCTTGTTATGAATTCAGTTGGCAGGATCCTAGCGTCACAAATCAAAATTGACCTTACCCTTGTCAACTGTGCTCAGCACATTAATATAAAGAAACCGGTCTCTCTTCAGGGCCATGGACTTAGATCCTCATCAGTGGGGAAGTTTTTCTGGAGCTGTGTCCAGGGAGAGCATGTGACATATTTACATGTAACTAGCTGTCTCTGTGACAAGAGCTTATTGGATAAGCTCTTTCTTTTCCTTTCACTTTAAGACTATGACCCAGTTATTACTTCCTTCTCTCCCATTTAATTCTTTAAAATAGAATATCCAAATAATAGACAAAAGCAGTCTACTAATTCCACTGCCAAAATTAATGCCCATACCGAGAGCAGACTCTGACAGAGAGCTTCCTGTATGCTACCCTAATCAAAATACCTACCAGGTGCTAATAAAACAGCTTTGGCACAGATTTGCTGTGAGTCATTGGTTTGTGTCGGGTTGCTTTGATGCACAAACAGTTAATGGGCTTCAGCTCACAAGACCTATTTAAAGTTGAATTGGTCATTTGATTATTCATTTTTATTAATATCATTATCTGCAGTTATGAAACCACTGCTTAAAAGGTGTCCTCTTTTATTAATTCATGTATTATTAACCTTCCAGAATAGTATTGGGCTGAACTGGTATTAGAGGACCCAAGTCATTTGTTTAAGTAATGAGGACAAAATAAGAAGAATTGGGCTTATATTTCAGCAGGGGGAATTGAGTTCCATTACAGGTAAATAGGCTGTTCTTGGCAGACGAAGTTGATACTACTGCCCAGGTGGGAGATACCGGCTAATGCTATCTGAGAAGCACTGAATGAGCCCCTGAAACCCCAACCAAAAATGACTCCACCTGTTTCTCCTGGGGTCGGAAGTGCCATCATTAGGATTTCTTCCCTTTGATTCCAACTTTGCCATCCTCAGACAGAAGTGCTATAGGATCAGATTGCTAAGAGAGCTTGAGGAGTCTTGCAGACATGCATGATGAAAGCCTAATCAGAGGGAGATGCCCCTGGACCCACTAGGGGACTAAAACAGCAGACAAATAACCAAATGGTTGTTATGTGAGAAACACAGCTGTCATCACTGTTCACTCGGAATTAAGGCCACCAAATTACAGGGTGAAACTTAATACTGGCCTAGAGGTGAGTAATAAAACATGAGAAGGAAATATATTCACAGACTGATTTACACTTCACGATTTTTCCTATTTTAAGGAATGCCTACAATAACTAGGAGCAAAAAATAAAAAAAAATTTAAAAAAGCAGATTCTAACCTCTTACCAACCAAGTAGCTCAGGAAAAGTACTGAGACAGAATGGGGTTAAAAAAAACAAAAATGAAAACTAAAGGTGCTGGAGAATATATGTGGATTCTCAGACAAATTTGTTATTTTCCAGTACAGTCACACGCTGTCTTAGTACTGATACCTCAGTCTGGTATGTCTGTGCTTCACCCAGCCTGCCCTAAAACATTTGTCAAAAAACCTAATAATTTTGTTTTATCAACACCTCCCAAGTTTCCTTGAAGGGAATACACAGTTCCGATTTCTTCCCTAAGACTTCTGCCCTACTCAGCAATCTGCAGCTCCTCCAGGCTGTGCTTCTCCTAATTAAAAATAAAAATAAAAAATAATAATAGTAATAATAAATTGAATACTTACTAAGTCCCAGGTCCTGTAATGACTGATTTTATCTATCATCTATTTATCTATCTGTCATCTATCTCTCTAAATTACTGGACAGATATTAATATGTGAGAATTCCCTGGATCTCTTCCTACTCACAATAAAAAGAATTCTTTTCTGACTTCATTTTTGTGACTCGTGCAGGTTGAAGCAAAGTGAAGGACCAAAACCAGCCATGGCATGTTGAGTCACATTGGAAGATAGAGAGGAACAAGCAAGATAAGAGGGGTCTTTCGAGCGCCTGGGTGGCTCAGTGGGTTAAGCCTCTGCCTTCTGCTCAGGTCATGATCTCAGGGTCCTGGGATCAATCCCTACATCAGGCTTTCTGCTCAGCAGGGAGCCTGCTTCCTCCCCCAACACTCTGCCCTGCCTGCCTCTCTGCCTACTTGTGATCTCTCTCTCTCTCTGTCAAATAAATAAAAAAAAATCTTAAAAAAAAAAAAAGACAAGAGGGGTCTTTGAGGACTTTGTGTGAGAGCAGGGGATCTAGGGGCAGCAAACCAGCCAGGGAAGGACTGCAGAGTCTTCTCCTATGTGGTGCGCGGAAGTCCTCTTTGGCCTTGTTTCCCCACTACATTTTTTTAAGCTTGCTTAGTTTCATTATTTTTGGATGTTGGAAAAGTGTTATTTCTCTATGGTACTGTGTGTTCCGGCAAAGCATGAAACAGCTCAGTGGTACATTATAAGTGGTTTACATGTTCATTAGCTCATTTATTCCTCTTAATCTTCACAATGTTGACTTTCATTTTTCTTCTGTTTTATAGATGAGAAAACTGTGGCTTAGAAACATGGTGGTGCGGGCAGGTTGGCAGCATATTATGACTTTAACGTGTGTCAGGAGACATAAAGGGTTGGGATGTGCCGATGGAACGTATTAAGGAACTTTGTCAGCAATGGAAAGTGTCAGTGTGCATGAAAGACTGTAGAATATTGTCCGCTAAGCCACACAGCGGGCCTACTTTGTGCATCCACTTCTCCGTGAGCTGACACCTTTTGGAGTTACTGGAGTTTATTATTACATATGAATTTAGAAGGGAAATTCACTGTTATCCTGGCATAAGGGAGGTTTGCTCTTTTTAATAAAATTTATTAAAATTGCATTGTGATTATCTGAATAAGACTCTGATATCCTTTGCTGATCTGCATAATGTTCTTTAACGGCCATCAACAATGGAGTTGACTTGGAGAAGAATCTAAAATGGTCTGTGCAAAATCTAAATTTCGTTTTCACAAACACAGTATGACTCATGTTTAAGAAGAATAAAGCCAGATACTGAGAACTCCCCCAAAATTAGGACTCATATAGATTTAAACAATTTTTTTTGGTGTTAAATGTGGCCAAAGCAAGCATCTGTGTCTTCTCTGTGGAGACACTTTTGGCTTTCACATTTATAGTATAGACCAATACATATTTTGTTTTATAGACAGGAAGCTTGAAACTCAGACGACACTGCTAGACCCAGCTGATCCCAGACACCAGAAGGGCCTTAAACATGCAGAGGAAGGCACTCCAAAGTGTAGGGTCCCCGGAGGCACACGGCCTGGGACAGTGGTCTTGCTGGCTCAGGACTATTGACTTTCTCCTCTTAAACTCAGCAGGTCTGGACCCATAACTTCTAGGTTTAACCCTTCCCAGTCTCCCGAAAAGAGGAGAATCCCTCCTTCTCAGCTTCAGTTTAAGAGTTCTAGGGAATACCTTTTCTGCCTTCGGTTAGGTCACATGTTTACTTCTTAGAATAATCAAAGTGGCCAGAGGGCCAAGTGTGCTTTAGCCTGGTTTGACTCCTCTTATTAGCCTGTGAAATTGTTGGGAAGAGAAGTACCATGATTACCATGAATTATGAACAGATTCCCCAAATTCAGAGAGTGATGTTACTAGAAAGTGTTCCAAATTGGAATCAAAATCAATATAGCTAACACCTATAGAACATTTATTATATGTCACTCTATGTACTTATATATATTAACTAATAGAATCACTACAACTCTCTATAAGGTAGATATTACTTCCTCTATGTAATAGATTAGAAAACTGAGGCATGAAAGATTACATAATTTGCTCACGCCACATAGCTAATAAGGGGTGGAGCTAGGATCTGAACCCAGGTGGTCTGGCTCCTGCACCATGGACCTAATCACTATATGCCACTTCTCCTTATAAATGGCCATCACATAAGCCAAGCCCACGACCCACCTGTCTATGAATCCTTCCCTTCCTACCCTTACCCCAGTTGACTTATTCCTTTCTACTTCTTGAAAATCATAGTCACTTCTCTCCAATTTAATTCTAGTTACTATTTTTTTTACTATTTATTCTCTAAATTCTCCCTTCCCTCCTAGCCTGAGAAAATGTATCAAAAAAGACAATGTTATATGGTTCTTTTGTGTCTATAGAGAATCTGGTACATAAAAAGGGACCCATATACAGCTCAATGGAAATTTGAGATACTGGAAGTTTTAGAAATTAGGCTTGGGGCGCCTGGGTGGCTCACACAGTAGAGCATCTGACTCTTGATTTCAGTTCACGTCCTGATCTCGGAGTCCTGAGATCAGCTCTGCACCAGGCAGGGAATCTGCTCTCTCTCTCTCTCTCCCTTTGCCTCTCCCAGGCTTGCACACACACATACTCACACATGTGTGCACTCTCTCCCTCTCATAAATAAATAAATTAATCTTCTTAAAAAAAGAAATTAGGTTTAAACATATGGGCGATTGTCAATTTAAGAGTAAGTTTTATTGCATAAAACAGAAGAAAATTTGAATAATAGTAGTTTAAACAGTATTTTTTTTTTCTTTTTGCCTGAAGGAAGCTTGGAGGGAGTGAGTACAGGGCTGAAATGGGGGTTTTATGATGTCTTCGGGGACCCAGACTCCAATCTTTGTGCTCTGTCACTCTCATACTTAGTGTCCATCCTTAAGGCCACTTCAGGGTCAGGTATTATATCTGCATTTCAGACAGCAGAGAATAAGAAAGGCACTCCTCAATGGGAAAACTTCTTTTAAAGAGACTTCCTGAAGGTCTCAAATAATACTTTAGTTTACATCTCACTGGAGGGAACTCTTCATAAGGCTACTCCTAGCTGCAAGGTTCCTCTTTAATTTAACCTATCAATGTGCCCATTTAAAAATCGAGGTTCTCATAATATATTGGAAGGGGAGACTGGATGTTAGATAGGCACAAGAAGAAGTTTTTCCACAAGAAGAATGAAAATAATCTTCTATCAGTTTCTTCTCGGCTACCTTTTACTTTTTATGAGAAGATTTTCCATTCATGACCTATGCAAGAAATTAAAATGTGTTCTGGGGAGCTCTTGGGGGGTGTGTGGACACCTACAGAGCAGGCTGGTCTCTTTCTATGGCAACAGGTACTAGGAAATAACCCCGTGCACCACTGCCAATCACTAGTAGTGCTGTTTTTGTTTGCTTAAATTGTTAAAGATGAGGGTTCACTTGCATTCAAATGAGCAAAACTCTTGCAAGTTACTTTAATAAATGTACTTTTACAGTTCTAGGAATGAACATGTAGAACTTGGCTTTCTTTGCTCTTTTCCAAGGAGGAAAACATTTGGGTGACTACTTAGATTTTTCTTTTTTCTGATGCTCTGATATTCACTGGTATAAATAGCTTCTAAAGTTGCTTTTCCAATCAGAAGTTCAATATTAAATAATAATTTCCAAAGTCCCCTCCCCACATTAACAACCTTGGATATTTCTAATGGAGAAATTGCACAGAAGTTTGCATGCCGCTCTTATTGCCTTGTTTGTTTATTAAGGTGATGATTAAGCTGCAGAAATAAGAAGCCCAACAATACTTTGACTTAAAAAGTGCAGGAATTTAATTTCCTGCTCATGTAAAACTCTCTTTTTATTCCTTTTCTCTTTTTTCCCCTTCTTCATTATGTTCAGTTAGCCAGCATATAGTACATCGTAAGTTTTTGTTGTAGTGTTTAACGATTCATTACTTGCATTTAACACCCAGGGCTCATTCCAACACCTGCTCTCCTTACTGCCTGTCACTCGGTCATGTAAAATTTTGATACGAGTGTTCTAAGTCGGCAGCAGCTTGGCTCCACACAGTCATTCAAGGATTCAGTCATGATTTGTCTAGCGATCACCTTTCCAAGCAACTTAAGGCAGAATAAACCAAAGCCCAGGGCTAGGGATTTCTTTCCAAACATTACTTTTCTCACATTCCATTGATAAGCACAACCAACAGCTACATGAGGAGCTGAGACAGGTTGTTATAGCCTTGCGTCCAAGAAGAAAAAACCAGACTTGAGTGGATGGCTAGCAGTATTTCACACTGAGGGACAGTAGTTAGTCTCCCTTTTTCCCCTTCTCTCTTCACATCATAATCCAGTCTCCCCACTACCAAAGAGATCTTCTGAAAAAGTAAATTAGATCCTATGGCCCTTCTGATCCAGCCTCTCCAATGGCTACCCCCAATACTTGAATAAAGTCCAAGCTTTGTGCCGCTATCTGCCGGACGGGGCGTCATCTGGCTTCTGGCTCGTCTTCATTCTTCACCCCACCCCCTCCATTACTGCACGGTTTGGGTTCTGCCACAATGGCTTCTTTCTATTTTTTTGACCCCACCCAGTGCTTTTTGGCTTTAAAGCTTATGGATTTGCTGTGTTGTGGGTCTGGGCCACAGTACCTTGAGATGATCACATTGCTCTTCCTTTGTGTGATTTCACTTTCTTCTCACCTGTCACTTCTGCAAGAAGGCCTTCCCCAGCTACTTCCCACTGCCACCAATTACTACCATGAGACTCTGTCATTATGGTGTTCTTTAGTGCTTAGTAGTTTCTGAAATTGACTTTTAAAAAATCCATTTACTTATTTGTCACATTTGTTTGTTTGCTATGTGTTTACTGCCACTTGGAATGAAAGTTTATTGTGGCCAGACCCTCTGTCTGACTGGCTCATAGCCCTTTCCAATGGGCTGATGTCTCAGTCATTCATATTTCTATTTGTTTCTTGTATATTGTTGTCTTGTTCACTGTGTTTCGATTATAAGCTCCATAAAGACAGAGGTGATGTCTTCTAATTTAATTATATATTTAAATTTCCAGTAGGGTGAGTTTATTAAATGAAAGATAAAAGGGAAAAACGCAGGTTTTTTAAAGAGAAAATGTCCCAAAGGGCTAACATTGCAATAATAAGATCACCCTTTACACTATTTCCCTTTCTAACCTCATGAAGTTCTGGTGACAAACTTGTCCGTATCATGCTTAAGTAAAAGAGCTTTCAGAAAGAATTAAGGGGCACCTCAGTGGCTCAGTTGGTTAAGCATCTGCCTTTGGCTCAGGTTATGATTTCAGGGTGCTGGGATGGAGTCCTGTGTAGGGTTCCTTGCTGAGTAGGGAGTCTGCTTCTCCCTCTCCCTCTGAGCTCCCTTTATCTCTAAAATAAATAAATAAAATCTTTAAAAAAAAAAGGAAAACATTAAGGTGATACTTCCTGTTAAATTCATACCTTTTCCTTGACTCTAAAAACGAAACATCCCAAAGTATGGAAAACACACAATAAAAAATAACGGAACTGTAGTGCACATAGATTAGAGGCATATAGTAAATATCTGCCTTTGTAGAAATGATGACAGCATTGTACACTTGTTGAGCTGTAGGAATGCCCATTATTTATTACTATTATTTAGTCAATACAGATATATTATTTTGGTTTTCAATACTTTCAGTTTGGTTTTTAAAAAAGATCTGTTCTGAAGTAGGTTTATATCTTTTGTCCAAGAGAGCTCACAGCAATGCGCAAGAGGGTTCTGCTTTTCAAACTCTGGATTTAGCTCTCTATACCTCCTTTCTGTGCACCTGCTGAATAATATTGGATTGAATCGAAAGATGTCACATCTCTCCATCATAGTAAGTAGTAGAGGGTCACAGCCTTTGACTGTCAGAATTTCTTAGTAGAACACCTGCTGATGCTGTTGCAAAGAGATGCCTAATAAGAATTTTTCAAATAATTCAGCAATAGTAACAGCTAATATTTATTGAATATATTAAGTAGTATACTCTGAGAGATGAGTCAACCAAGGGTTAGAGACATTAAATCACTTGCAAATGATCACACAGCTGGTGAGAGATGAAGCCAGGATTCAAACCCAACTCTGCCTTATCACAGATCCCATTCTTTTTACCTTGTATTAATTAGTAGGCATTTGCAGGGTTGGTGCTCAGATATCTTAGAAAATGCTATATTAGGTAATTGCTAAGGTAGTTTTCAAGGTTGACATTTATGAGTCTAGCCAGTTGTAATATTCAAATTAGGTACCAGGCATTCAGTCATAATGGATCCCGAACTAATGTGAATGAATCCTAGCACAAATACACTAAGAACCGCTCACCCCCAACCAACATGTCAGGGCAGGCCAAGCTGTCGGGGCAGGGATGCCATCCAGAAGGTAGTATAGAGTGACTTCAGAGGTCCTACAGAGGGATCTGTGTAGTATGATGCCGAATGCTGCTTCCTGTTTCTTCATGGCAGAAAGAGAGTCTCCCTCAGCTAAATTCTGAGTAAGAACCTCTGTTCCTATAACTTGTCTCCACAAGTATTATCTTCCAAAATTTAGCCAGTGTTGTAACTTATTTTGCAACAGAACCATTATGTTTACCAAAGAACACCTATTACCTTTGCTCTGAGTTAGTATTTTGGGAAGTGCCAAGTAATCTGCAAGTGTCTTCCCCTCCTATGCCTGACCAACCCTTCTCCCCACACCACCACCCCGCCCCCCACCCCGCCTCAGTTACACAGGAGGAAATTCAGATTCAGAGAGGCTTGGTGACTTTTCTAAGATTTCTCAGGCAGAACCTGAGACTCCTGTGTTTTCAGAATCTTTAGCATCTAGCCCAGTGCACTTTCCACCACATCCCCCTGCTTGCACACCACAGCTGCCCAGTGTCCATGGGAGCCGCACCCAATGAATCACATTTGTCAGATGATAAAACAAGACATGAATCGTGGGTATCAATGGCAGGCTGGCTTTTTTGCATACTCTGGCTTCTCTAAAGAGATCGATCAGAAGGTTACTCATAATAGTCATAACTTGGAAAATAATATCATCGACATGGGACTACTTATATAAATTCTGGTGCAACCATATAGTGGCATCCACTGTCTTCATAACAGTGACGACAGCATTGTACACTTGTTGAAGAGATGCCCAGAACATATCAAAAAGGGATAAAGGCAGATTACAAAATAATATTCTTAGTATGATACCTTTTAAAGTCATATGGTATGTCTATGTGGACACACATCTTTGTGCCCCCCAAAATCTAAAATCTGTATGCCAAAATATTAATAGACAATTATTTGAATGGCAGCATTATATGTAACTTTTATTTTCCTCATATGCCTTGTATACTGCTGAAAATGTTATATAAAGATTGTGTACTACCATTAAATTTAAGAGGGAAAAGCTATGAAGCTATTTTCATTTAGGGAAACAAAACATTAGTGCTCATCATTCCCTCTTTACCAATTCCAAACCCACATACTGTCCCCCCATCCTCCACAGTACTGGCTAATGCTGCTGGCTCCAGGCATAATCCCAGGAGCCCTCTAGAAACAGTTCTTCCTGCCCCCTCTCTCACCAGCCTTTCCCTGGGTCCTTGATAATTTTGGTTTCTTTCTTGCCTACACAATGCCTGCCTCTTCACCTTTCACCATATTATCTCCATCCACCAAAAATGTATCCATCTTTCAAAGCCCATTCCAAGATTCACCTCTGGAAAAACAGATTCTTGGTGCCTTTGAAATCATCCTATCCATTGTATTTTTGTGCTGCTTGTACAAGTTTCCACATTGCAGGACGGGATACAGGGCTCTGTGCTCATCACACCCTGCATAAAGGCATTGACGAAGGGACTGAGTGGAGAATGAGATCCAGGCTGCAATCTGATGGCCAACCTGAGGCCCCTGAACTCCATCACTGGGTTAGATCCTCAGTTGTTGTGAAAACAGTGATAGCTGGACCTCGTGACACCCACGGTTATACATTGTCAATACTCATCTCTTCATTACCTAACGAGGACAGGGTTTGGATCTGCTTTTGCTCGCCATCAGATCCCCAGCACCTACAACAGTGTCTGGCACCCAGAAGGTACTCAGTAAATATTCCCTCCGTGAATTAACAAATGTATGCAAGGTCAAGTGACTTGTCCAAAATCACACACAGAAATCAAACCTGGGGTGCTTTGTAATATAGCAACTTGGGTAGCTGCCACCATGGCAAATAGAGGTAAGCAGTGACATGTAGAAATACCACAAGAGTTTCCAGCTTTTGGCAAGCCCCCCCCCCCCCAGGGGCTTTCTTGAGTGCAGTCTCCTTGTGCAGGGGCAGTGGAGCTCACAGTTTGGGGGCTGCTGCTGGATGTGTTAGCAAGGTGTGGGCTGCCATCAGACACTCCATCCCATTGACTCTAATCACATCATAGGACATCACAGGTCCACGTGTGCCCCATTCATTTTCACTTCCCACCTCTAAGCTTTTGATGGAAGCAGATTAGAGGAGGGGAAAAAACCAGATCACCTCGAGGGAGATGAGTCATTTTCTGTTTTTGTTTCTGTGCATTAAAGAATTGATTCATAAGGTTTTAATGTATTGCTCGATATTGCAGAAATTTTCTCTCCCTACCGTGAGGGTGCTGATTAGATCAGCCGAGATGAGCCAGGCCACATTCATACCACTTTAATCATTCTTGGGATGAGCATTTTATTTCCTGATTTTTACTGTCATTCTTGTGAGTCAGTAATAGAAGAAACACGTTGGCACCAAGAGCACAGGTCTTGTATCTTCTGTGCCTAAGCAAATAAGGAAAAAAAGCTATAAAATTGCTCTCAGAGGTTACTGAGAAATGAATCTAGCCGCCTCCTGCTTGAGACTGAGGAAAGGGGTGTTTTAGCAATTATTGAGTGGCATACTTTATAACAGGGAAATTTAGGGAGCCAAGACCAGTACTTTTTTTTTTGGCTTTCTCATTAGCACCATTGAGGCACAAATCAGGTGGGAAATGGGGCAAAAGGGAAGGAGATAAGTATCAGTTACTGAACACAAGGCAGAGTCCAGGTAGCAAATATTAAGGATTTGTTGTCACATAATCTGCAAAAAGAGGGATGAGGTCGATGTGGTTATTTTCACTTAGGATGTGGGTTCTGAAGCTCAGAGAAGCCAAGATTTGCCCAAGATTACTGGGTTGGTAAGTAGCAGGGTCCAAATTCTCATCCTGGTCTGACTCTCCCAGGGGAGTAGCCATAGGCATAGAAGGCAGGCTGGGGCTGTGCTTGTGTCCTCCCCTGCCCCCTCCCCACTTCCCACCCCCAGTTCCTCACTCCTGTGCTGACCTCCCTAGCAGCACAGGCTCCCAGCTCTGGTACCTTGAAAATAAGGTCGAGTTCCTTGTAAAGTAAGAAAATGATTCTGGGCTAAAACAAAACTTCAGGCAAGACAGAATGAGACGAGGACAGAGTAGGCAGCCCTTTTTGTCCTTTCACGGGAAAAGAAACAACGCACCAGTTAGTGCCAACCGCAAGCAGGTCAGCTCAATGGAAATATCAAAAAAGTCACCAGATCGCGGTGCTTTATTTAAGGCATAACAACTGGTTGGTTATTATGTTTTTCCTTTTCATCTGTTGCTTGTGCTATTATGTTAAATAGAATCTTCTTCCTCTCATTTATGTACTTAACCGATGTCCATTAGGCACCAATGGGGGCAGATTTTGCTGGGTGCTCAGATATTACAGACCTGCTGTTTTTCCTCTTGGAACTTGATTCTCTTACTTGCTTTTCTCTGGCAGGTTGTGATTTTGGAAAGTCCAGTTTTAAGGTACTTTCTGAAGAAGTAGACATTGAAAAAAACACCATGCCATTTATCACTGAAATTTTTAAGACCTGGTAAGAGAAATCAGAAGTAAATGACATCAGTTCAAGTACATCTTCCTTCCTTTCTCCCACTCTTCCTCCCCTCCTCTTTTCTTCCTTCCTTCCTTTCCTTTATCTTTTGAAAAAACTCGTTCTGGCCACCAGAAGAGCAGTGGTAGCCAAAGAAGTGAGAGTTTTTCAGCTTTGATCAACTTACCCAAGTTACAAATGGAGATATTTAGAAAGAAACCCTACTTTTAGCACCAATATAAAAATTGCAATTTCTGCATTAAAATTGCTTTTGGAGTTACATTGTAGGGTGAGGGAGGCTTGTAAAATTATCCAGATTTGAAAATCTAAATCTGCTCTGGATTATAAAGTCAATTGAAACAATATCATAGCATCCAACAGCAGGAAACCAGGGAAAGTTGTGTTCTTTGTGGCAAGGCACAGGGTAGTTAGAAAAAGCCCCTCATATCTCCCAGAGCAATCTCTCTCTTCATCTTTCTGTGTCCTGTATTCTCTTCTGGCCCCTGACTGGCTTCTCTCTCTTGTTCCTCTTGCTCATGGTCCCATGTGGTTTACCTTAGACTATTTCTGTGCAACAGACCTCATGGGCCTAGCACCCATCCTGGACCAGTTGTAGAGAGATGGCCTTGAAATTGGAAGTAATTGCATTATTGTTCCCCTCTTGAATTTCTGGAAACAGAGTTTCATCTGAATCCCACCACAATGATCTGTCTCTCGCCTCCAACACCTTGTTTTTATTAGACATTTGTGAGTAATGGCTGAGCAAGACAGCTAGGTCAATGAGACCTTCCTTTGCAGGTTTTAATGTAAAAGACTCCACATTTAGTCTGAAAACAATCAAATGAACAGGATGATTGGATTCTGTTCTACTAGTTTTCCTTCTGAGTGAAGAATAGAAAAGTGAAATATATAGACAGGCAGCCAGCCACTTAATATACTACTTAGTGATTGTTTTCCTCCCAATTCAAGTCATACCTCAATAAAGTGGTTTCAAGTATAAATATAAAAATAAAAAATAAATATCAACCATTTTATATACTTAGTGTACATTTTACCTTTGCAAACTCTTAACACAGTCTCTCCTGTGCTTAGAGAAGTGTATATAAATAACTATATTTCTGATTCCTATTCAGATCAAAGAATAGGCCAGTAGTTCTATCTATGAGCATTCTTTAATTAATTTAAGTGCTTGGAATTCAAAACGTCATTAGTGAGAGATGAAAGTTCTACATGGAAATGGATTAATGATCTCTAGCCTGGGGCAGTGATTGGCATGGATCTTCTCTAACTCTGACATTCTGTGCCTCTGCTTGGTGACTCCTGCCCGTGGTAGCTCTCAGTAGAGAATTCCTTTCTTGCGTATTTCTAAATGAAGATAGTTCGGTCAGATACCCAGGAGAGGACAACCAATGGGTCAGCCAAACTTGGGGGACAATTGTTCATAGAGCCAGCTTGGATAAGCAGCACATGGAAATGTTGTAATGGGCTGGAGGGACAGTTCCGGGGGAGCAGCATTTCCTCTTTCACAGTCACTTTCCTATTTCCTTTTGACAATATGTTTTTAAGGATTTAAATATTTCATTCCCCCTCCCAAAGCTCGTAGGTAATTTATATTTTCAAATTATGTTAGCCCTAAGGACCACTCTGGCGGTTGAAGGCGTCCTGAAACATAACTGGGGAAGGTCAACCACTAAACCAGTAAGTGAGTACTTAGCACACATCAGGTCACAGAATTCTCTTATAGGCTTGCCAAGTTAATTTTGGAAAGGCAAAGACCCAAGCAGAGAGGCCAGTGAAAAACTAACCATGCTTGTGAAACATTTCGTGTCTTTTCTAAATATTCCTGCCTCATTAAACTCCGTTATTGCAGGAAGATGTGGAAATTTTTGCTGCCTCAAGCTGCGGTTATTTTCAATAAATTGAATTAGTGCTGTTTTCATACTTAACCTTGGAAAACTACAGACAGGTCAATTCTTTATAAGTTCACTATTTTGGTTTTATAATCTAATCCTACCAGAATTCCAAGCAACTGTTTGATTTATTTCAGTTCAGATCTTTCTTGGATTCATTCCTCTCTCAAGGAAAGCAGATTGATTAAATGTAGGTATTTACTTTATTGAGAAATATTATATAGCGTTTGCTTTGTGCTAGAAACTGTTAAAAGTACTTTATAAATATTAACTCATTTAATTCATAATAACCTATTGAGGGGAGAACTGTTATTATAACTATGCTGTATGTGAGACAACTAAGGGCACAGAGAGGTTAAATAATTTGTTGAAGGCTGCACAACTGGCAAATAAGACAAGATTATTGGCGATCTCTTTCTTTCTCCCTTTCTCTTTTCCTCCCATCCTACCTCAACTTTCCCTGCAGTATCATTTCTGGATATTAAATGTATCCATTTTCACCACCCCCCCCCGTGTTGTCTTTGTCCCATTCCATTCAGTTTTCAGTCTCATTCCTGATATCATTGGAGGATCACTTGGTCACTAAGGAAACACTAGCAGAGAAAAAAGCTCGTGTGTTAAGTCCAGTGGCTTTTCTGAATGGTGTAAGTTTTTATAGGAAATACTGGATTTTTATTTTGGTGATTGTTCGTATGCCTAATGTGAAAGGTAGAATGAGTGAATCCCCTTTGAGGGACATCCCACAGTCTGGGCTGTTTGGGTAAATCCTCAGTGATATAGATGCAGAGACTTTCTAGGAAGCTGGAATAATTCAGTATTTCTCCCAGGTAGAAATGCCCTCTCCCAGCCTCCCAAGTCAATCTGTAGTCTGGCTATTTCAGTTTCTAGAAAGAGTCTGAATTCAGGGAGCCTTTGAAATATTATATGGATAAAACCAGCATTTCTTTTACCCATCCCATGTATCTTACTATGAGACCAATTTTTAAAAAACTACCTTTTGTCACCAACTGTTTGTTTGCTTTTTAATAGCATCTGAAGCCTCTATAAAGCATTTGCTTTGTGTGGAAAAGTGCACTAAATATTATGGAGTGGAAATCGGGAGGATAAGGGTATTGATTGTAAAAATTAAGCAATTGCTGAAAAAAAAATATCGGAGTAGATGAGGATGGAAATAAAAGTGTTAAAACACTATAATAGTCTGTGAGGGATGTCAAAACAAAATAGCACAGATGAGTGGCATAAAAAACAAATTGATTTTCTCATAGTCCTGGAGAATGGAAGTCCAAGATTAGATTGTCGGCAGTTGGGTTCTTCGGTGGCCTCTCTCCTTGGCTTACAGAAGGCCCCCTTCTCACCATGTCCTCATGTGATCTTTACTGTATGTGTGCACACCCCTGGTGTCTCTCTTTGTGTGTCCAAATTTCCTCTTCTCATAAGGACACCAGTCAGATTGGATTAGGGCTCATCTTCAATGGCCTCATTTTTTACTGAACCACCCCTGTAAAGGCCGTATCTCCAATGACAGCTGCACCCTGAGGTTAGAGCTTAGGGGATAGGGCTTCCTATCATGAATTTTGTGGGAGCACAGTTCAACCTATAATAAATATCTAGGAATGCTGGTTGAAATGCAATTTTTAAAATATATATCCAAGCTTAGAAAAAAGATGTAGAAATTTCTGTAAGCCAGAGATAAGAGGGAGCTAAAAGCTAGTGAAATTGTATTGCATTTAAGCCATGGTCAAATGGGGTGCAGGTGTGGGGGGAGGGATAAAGCTCAAGTCTGAATGCCTTCCCAGGGATGAAAAGACATCTGACCCAAAGTGATCCCACAGAAGGTGGGAAATGAGTACTGAGACTCCCAAGAAAAGATGGGAAACTTGAAACATTTCTACCAGAAGAAAAGGGACGACAGGGACTCACTGCTTAGCTTGGGGAAAAAATGCAAGATGTGTGTTTCTTTTCTGGTTTTGAGTAGGTTAAAAACATGTTTCTTGGGCCTTTAATGAGATTGGAGCCCAAATTTATCCTACCTAAGTAGTACTTCAAACTCTACCCTGAAAAATTAACTTAAAAACTTGTTCCCATGTGAATGATACCCATGGGGTGAATGGAGGAAGAAAATCCCAAACTATTTGAGAGCAACATTCAATAATCCAGACTCCCGTAGGGATTGGAGTCAAGATTGCCTTAGGAAAAGCAATGCTTGCTTCAAATGACCTCTCAATAAAAGTTTCAAAGCACACCTGCAATTATCTACCATGAACATGGGCAGCAGATAATTAATTTGTAAGGCTGGCTGGAGGGTTAGCAACCAGAAAACTCAAAAATAATAGACAAATCATCTGAAAGAGATATTCATGTAAGTAGAGCTAAACTATTAAAAAGATTAAAACAACCATGAGAAAGGATGAATGCCTACCATTTACATGACGTGGATGGAACTGGAAGGTATTATGCTAAATGAAATAAGTCAGAGAAAGACAATTATCAGAGGGTTTCACACATATGTGGAATATAAGAAAGCACAGAGGATCATAGGGGAAGGGAGGGAAACCTGAATGGAAATAAATCAGAGAGGAAGAAAAACCATGAGAGACTCTTAACTCTGGGAAACAACTGAGGGTTGCTGGAGGGGAGGTTGATGGGGAGGTGGGGTAGTTTGGTGATGGGCATTAAGGAGGGCACCTAATGTGATTAGTACTAGAGGTTATATGCAACCCATGAATCATTGAACACTACATCTGAAACTAATGATGTACTATATGTTGGCTAATTAAGTGTAAATTAAAAAAGATTAAGATTAAAATCAGATTTAGAAGCCAAAAAGAAAAAAAGAGTAAGATGTTACTTACCAGAATAAGAAAAATATGAACAATAAAACTCCTAAATATAGACTATTCTTCACTGAATTTAAAACCTAATATACTGGGTAAATAGTAGATTTACAGCTAAAGAAATTTAGTGAGCTAGAAAACAGAGCTGAGAAAATTTACAAGACTGCGATACTGAGGGAAAGAAATGGACACTTGCATGATAGGGTAAGATTCACAGAGGATAGAATGAGTAAATCCGAAAAAAAAGGGAATAGGATTTCTGAAAGAAATATATTGGGGAATGCACAATATTCAAAGAAATCATGGCTGAGAATTTTCCAGATTTGATTAGCAACATGAATCCTCATATTGAAAAACTCCATGGGTTCTGAGTGGAAAAACAAAAAGCAAATCTACATGTAAACATATTGTAGTGTATTCTCAAAACAACAAAGAGAAAAGTCTTAATAGCAATAAGAGGAAAGATCAATATGTTACAAAGAGTAGAATCAATTAACAGAATCCTCAAAAAAATAATTAATGATCAGAAAAGAGTGAAATAATACTTTCAGATATGAATACCAGTAACAGTCATTCTAGAATTCTCTATTCAGACATATTATTTCAGTGAAAACAAAATAAAGCCATTTTCAGAAGAATAAAAACTGAGAGAACTAATTACTCAAAGACCCTCATTGAATGAATTACACTAAAAATGTTATTTTAAGAAGCAATGGGATGCAGGAAGTAATGCGGAACAAAGAAATTAATAAATACATATAAATCTAAATGAACTTTAGATGCACAATTTAATAACAGTGATAATTTGGGCAGATGACTAAAAGCAAGATAGAACAAAGATTGTTAATAACTAAAGGGATAATCAGTTTTCTAATATGTTTTTCAAGAGAAGAATAGGAACATTAATGTTAGACTGTCGAATTAAGCATGCTTGTTAAAATTTTGAAGGATAAAGACTAAAATAGAAATAGAATAAATAATTTTCAAACCAGTAGAAGGACAAGAGGGAAATAAACTTCATACAAAAGAAAGTGGAAAATAATTAGAAAGAAAAAGTATGGCAAATAGAAGGCACAAATAAGATGGTAAGAATAAATCCAAATTCATTGCTGCAATGAATACAAGCAAATTAAAAGACAAATAAGAAACAATGGAAATAAAAAATGGGTCAAAAAACCTTAAATATCTCACTGAAGAAGATCTATAGATGGCAAGGAAGCATATTAAAAGATGCTTCACATTATAGGGAATTACGAATTAAACAACAGGGAAATGCCAAAATCCTGAACCAACCTCTGACACCAGCTGCTGGTGAGGATGAGGAACAGCAGGAAGTCTCATTCCTTGGTTGTGGAACTGCAACTTGGTACAGCCACTTTGGAAGACATTTTGGCAGTTTCTTACAAAACTGAACATACTCTTACCACACAATTCAGCACAATTCAGCACTTCACAAAACTGAACATACTATTACCACACAATTCAGCTCTTTGGTATTTACCCAAAAGAATTGAAAGCTTCGTCCACACAAAAACCTATACATGGGTGTTTATAGCAGCTTTCTTCATAATTGCCCAAACTTGGAAGCTACAATGATGTCCTTCAGGAGAATGGATAAACTGTGATTCATCCAGACAATGGAGTATTATTTGGCATGAGAAAGAAATGAGCTATCAAGCCATAAAAAGACTTGACAAAATCTTAGATGCATATGACTAAGTTAAAGAAGCCAGTCTGAAAAGGCTACATTCTATATGATTCCAGCTGTATGACCTTTTGGAAAAGGCAAAGCTTTGGAGAAGTAAAATGATAAGAGGTTCCCAGGCTTAGTGGGAGAAAAGGGATTGATGGGTAGAGTATGTTTAGGTCAGTGGAACATTTCTGTATTGTTCTGTGATGGTGGACACATGCTATTATATATTTATCTTAATCTATAGGTATACACACCAAGAGTGAACCCTAATGTAAACTATGGACTTTGGGTGACAATGATGTGTCAATGTAGGTTCATCAATTACAACAAATTTTCCACTCTGTTGGGGATGTTGATATGGGAGGCTCTGTGTGAGGATAGGGAATATATGGGAAATCTTTGTGCCTTCACTTCAATTTTACTGCAACCCTAAAGCTTCTTTAAAATATAAAATACACTTTTTTTTTTTTAAAGACCATTAAGAGGCAGTTTCAGAGAGTCTTGCTTTTATTATCTTCAAGAGAGACACACCTGAGACATAACGACACAGGAAAGTTGAAAGTAAAAGGATGGGAAAAATACACGAAGTGAATATTAACAAAAGAAAGTTGATGCAGCTTTGTTGATGTCACAAATCAGACTGTAAGACAAAGAGCATTACTATAAGAGAAAGATAGTTACTACACAATGACTAAAATAACAATTCACCAAGAAAAAGCTTGAATAGCCATAAGGATGACATACACCTAACAAAATAGCCTCAGAACAGAGATAAAAGCTTATTGCATGCGCTTCAATAACTAAAACCACAATTTTAGTTGAGGAATATTTTTAGCATAATTCTCATACTATGTGCTAGATCGTGCAGTTAATAAATTAGTAAAGGTATCTATGATTTGTCAAGACAATAAAAAAGCTTGATATAACAGGTAACTAGAATCATGCTCCCCTCGAGGATACTTGAACCCTGAAAGGATTCTCATTCTTTTCAAGCACATATGGAATATACTCAAATATTAAATTCATATTAGGTCACATAGCAGGTCTTAACAAATACCAAGATTAATTATCAAGATTATACTTACCCAATTCCTCATTTTCAATGCAAAAAATGAGAACGAAATAATAAAAACATAGAAAAAATGATTTTTAAAAAACATTAGGTCATTAAAAATTATTTCTTGTGTTGAAGAAAAATATAATGGGCAGTGAAAGTAGGTATCAAAACCTGCATAATAAAGCTAAACTTGTTATAAGAATGAAATTCAGAATCTTTTATGCATACATTAGAAAAGAAAAAAATGGGAATGAATAAGCTAACACCTAACTTAAGAAGTTAGACAAATAAAAGGAAATTAAACCCAAACAAAGAGGGGAAAATGATAATGGCAGAAATTGACTAAATACACATCAGAAAATATAGAGAGACAATAAAGTAAGAATCTATTTCTTCTAATAAAATAGACTATCCTCTGGAAAAATAATCAAGAAAAAAAGAATATGAAAATAAATAATGTTAGAAATGAGAAAGCATAACTAATGAAGCAGTAGAATTTTAAAAGAAGTTCATAAATTACTTTATGCCAATACATTTGAAAAACTTCCCTTTTTAGAAAAATATAGCTTAACTAAAAATAACTCATTAGAAATAGAAAATCTGAAAGGTTTTTTAATGATGAAGCATTAAGAAAAAGAAAAAAAAAGCCCTTGGGTAAAAAAAAAAAATCTATCCTAATTGACAGAGAAAACATTTGGACCAGACTATGTTCTAATCATAATCTTTCAAACCAGCAAAGAACATATAACCCCCTACTTAATATCAACCGTTCTGGAGAAAAGAAAGAAAAGTTAAAATAATAAATAAAAGCCAGATAGGGCTTATGCCAAGAATGCAAGGATATGGGGTGCCTGGTGGCTCAGTCCGTTAAGTGTCTGCCTTCGACTCAGGTCATGATCCCCAGGTCCTGTGATCAAGTCCTGGGATCGAGTCTGCATAGGCCTCTCTGCTCTGCGGGAAGCCCGCTTCTCCCTCTCTGTCTGCCTGCTGCTCTGCCTGCTTGAGCTCTCTCTCTTTCTCTCTGTCAAATAGAGAAAATCTTAAAAAAAGAAAAAGCAAAAGAAAAAGAATGCAAAGATATTTTAAAATTAGAAAATCTATAAATGTTATTTACCACATTAACAGATTTGTAAAGGAAAAAAAAAAGTTGATCAGCTCACAAATACAAAGAAAGTATTTGATAAACTTAAACACCCATTCATAATTTTTAAAAATATATACTCTTTAGAAAACTAAAAATAAAAAAGAGATTCCTTAACCTGATAGTGTATCTACCAAATATCTAAAGTTAGCATTCTATTTAGCAATGTAAAGACTCTAAGTTTACAAACAAGGCAAAAATGCTCTCTCTCTTTACTGCTGTCCACCACTGTGTTGGAGGCCCAGCTAGTATATTAAGAAATAATAAATAAAACCACATCTATTGGAAAGAAGGAAAACTTGCTATTTTTTGTAGCAAACCAAGCTATAACAAACCTGAAAATAAGTCTAATTAAAGAAACATACAAACGTCCTGAACAAATTATAAACCCTTAAGGACAAAAAAGACTTGAAGAGTTGAATACAATAATGATGACAATTCTCCCAAAATTGTTCTATCAATCAATTCAATCCCAATCAAAATTGCAACAAGTTTGGTCAACAAGTACATTTGTAATATATTCTAAAATTCAAAGGAAAGAATGAAACTCCAAGATCAGCCAACTCAATTTTGACTGAAAAAGGGGGGTTGGAAGGGTGAGAGATCCACCCTATCCAGAGTAGCAAAGACACTGGTTGATAAATTTCCCAAGACTAGAGTTTAGTAAAAGGCAGAGCTAGGATCAAGTCCTTTTCATACTGCTGCCAAGTCTACATTCTCACCCATCATGCCCCTCAGTAACATTTAAGCCATAATTTACAGTTATTTCTAGAATTGATAAAATGGATAATGTGCGCATAAAACAACAGTCCCGGGTAAGGAAGTTATTTATAAGGAAGAACGGGGCTAATTAATTTGGCTGTGGATCCCACTGAATCTACATTACGCGTACTTATTCAGAAGTGTAGAATTCTGAGTCTTTGCACAATAATATGTACTTTCTCTTAACTATAAAGATCCAGAATAAGATTAAAAATACCATAAGCATGTTAAGAAGATTAAATATATAAGTAACTCTTTTTTTAAAAAAGATTTTATTTATTTATTTGACAAAGAGAGATCACAAGTAGGCAGAGAGGCAGGCAGTGGTTGGGCCCCCCTTCCCAGCAGGCTTCCCGCTGAGCAGAGAGCCCCATGCAGAGCTCAATCCCAGGACCCTGAGATCATGACCCAAGCCGAAGCAGAGGCTTAACCCTCTGAACCACCCAGACGCTCCTACATAAGTAACTCTTAAAGCAAGGTTGACTTTTTATATGCATTGTATATACATAATATATATATTTGGAAGAATCTTGGTTGTTTATCCTTTTATAAGTGATACTGAGAATTACAGTTAATATGTGAAGAAAACATGTCCTTACAGCAATCTTGTTTTATTAATGTTTTATTAATGAGTAATTAGGACATGATATCTGAGATGACTTGAATCTGAATTTTTCTTAAAATCAGCTGAAATTAGAATGTGCATATATTTAAGTTTTCCATTCGTCTCTTTTCTGGCAACTAGTTTTTGTTTGTTTGTTTGTTTGTTTTAAGATCTGCTAAACACCCAACACTGTAATATTCTGTAGACTCTTGAAAGAAATATAATCCATGGACTCGACCTACCCTCAAATATCTTATGTTTTAACTAGAGAGATAGAGTGTAGAACACAATTAAAGAGGAATTAAGGACTGAGCAATGTGACTCCGGCGATAAATTTTATGGCAGAGATGCACAAACATAAATATTAGTAAGGGAGAGTTTAATACATTCTGTTTTTAGTATTTGGAGTTCTGATACTGAACATATTTTTCCATTTTTATGTTACTGAAAAACGCTCTGGGGCTTCAGAGCAGATACTGTTACTGAAAAAGCCTTTTGCTCACCTTGGGAGAGCAGAAGAGAACTAGGGAGAACCCATTTGGTGGGTTGGATTCAACTGAAAGAACCAGACAGAGCAGGGGAAAACGTGCCAGCCTGTGAGCCTAACGGGGCGCAGGAATTGATTATCTGTAGCCTCACACAATGGGGTTAGCCCGCCCCCTGACTGTAGAGAAGCTGTGTGAGTTAGTATAGTGAAAACAACCAGTAACAGGCTACAATGCACAGGTGGTGATGTGACAAAATTAAGGGGTTGGGGGCGGGGGGACTAGAAATGCAGAAATAATGTCACTTTGTATCTGTGTTGCGTGGCCTGGCCTCTCGCCTGTAATTATCCTGCTGTGAAAAGATAAATTCTGTCCTGAGCACTGGAGGTGCCGTTTGCCACAGAGGAGCAGGAGGAATTGTGTGGCTAAGCCTGGCGGGTCTGGCGGGAGACCAGCCTGAGACGGAACCTGTTTGCAGGCTAGCCAGGGAAGGAGTGCGGTAGGTAGGCGTGGACGGTTAAGCTCCTTTGCATCTTTTCTTGCTACCCTTTACATTCCTAATAGCAAATGTGATTATCATGATCTTATTTTGTGCGGCATCTGAAGTTGACTGTTTTGGAGGATGAGGAACACTGACTTGGTGCCAATAGATCTCTGGGTTGTTGCGTAGCTTTGGCTAGAATTTCTCTACTAGCCATCTGACTCTGAGACATGTGTTCTTCTGGGCTGAGGAAAAGAGACAAACAGATATAATGGATTCATTGCAAACACCTAGTGACACCTATGTGGGGTTTTTTTTTTTTTTTTCTTTTGTTGTACTTGCTAACTGATATACACCCAGAAGTTCCTTTCTGTTCTGTGGGTATGAATTACATGTAAAAAGAAGTCCATTTACACACCGGCACATGCGGTACTTGATACAGTATTACAACTGTGACCTTTATTTTTATTTGTAATTCACACCCCCACCTGCTTTTGGAAAAGATTTGAGCATATGATAGCGACAACACATTTGACACCAAATAATTAAAATAAGAAAGAAAAGGAGATTCGTAATTAGAGGAAAGAGTAGAAAGGAAGTACCATGCATCTCTAGCCCGGAATTATTTAGCTATCAAAGGAACTGCTAAGGAAGCTTAGAGATGTAACTTTCTGACAATAAGCATAATCAAAATCTAATATTTAATTCTGTGGTATTTAAGCACTGTGCTGAGTTCCTTACACGCGTTACATCATAGAATTCTGCTGGTGGCCACTGAGTGAGGTTGGCCTGTGGTATTTTCTCCATATCACAGCTCGGAACACTGAGGCACAAAGAGGTTAAGTCGTTTAGCTTGTCACATAGCTAACAAGTAGTGGAACTGGGTAATATAATTCTAGAATACATGTCACTCTGTCCAGTATGACCATTGATGTGGCATGACTTAGGGGATAATAGGATAATACTATTCAAAAAACTAAGGATTTTGGGGCACTTGGGTGGCGCAGTTGGTTAAGTATCTGCCTTCAGCTCAGGTCATGATCCCAGGGTCCTGGGACCGAGCTTTGCATTGGGCTCCCTGCTCAGTGGGGAGCCTGCTTCTCTCTCTCCCGCTCCCCCTGCTTGTGCTCTTTCTCTCTCTCAAATAACTAACTAACTAACTAAATAAATAAATAAAATCTTCAAGCAAACAAACAACTAAGGATTTTGCCCTGGCTACCCGGGGTTCAGTCTCAGAATTTTTAAAAATTGCTTCATGGTAAACATAGAACAAAATGTTATTTTCCATTTTCCCAAAACTCCAACTATGTCTTGGTATCATGGAGATCTCACTTGCCCGTATGTTGCTCTCTATTGAAAAGAAAATATGTCCTAGAAAACCTCTTACATCCTCCCCTAGTTCTTTGATTCCATTGTTCCATGAAATTATTCTAAGTAATGTATATATTGTATAGGATATTGGCCTTAATTTTTTTGTGAAATCCTTTTATGAATCATGAGATCTGAGGGTAGGGAGTTTTCTATGATTTGGGACAGACTTGTGGCGGCACAATCTTCAGAACAACTGGAAAGGGAAGGAGTCTTGCTGCTGGCTGCATTTTCCTATGTCCTTCTCCCTGGAAACCCCATCAGAGGTGATTTTCCCTCAAAATTACTAACCCCCAACCCCTATCCTGCCCAACTTCCAACTTTTAATGTTTCTAATCTACACAGAGGGAGAAAAGGTAACTAATAAGGACATAAAGTAGGACCCATTGCCCAACAATCAAGGGCTGTGGCCTCTGTCACTCCTCCAAGATGGAAGAACCTTGAGCTCTACAGCCCGAGGCTTAGCCTTGGCCCCTCTCTGACTCTCCTGCTCTGCACACCCTCTCTGTGATTTTATGGGGCACAGTGTAACCTTTTGGGGTGTAATGGCTCATCATTTCATCGTGAGTTGTAGGAAATAACAAAATATTGGGAATCATCTTCTTTCAAAAAAGATGAAAGATTCAGTGTCACTGTTGGAATAGCAAATGGCTCAGATGATTTATGAGTAAATGTGTTTTCAGCCGGAAGCTGGGGTGGATGGTGTGGGGATGGGGTACAGCAGGAAGAAGAGAAGGAACAAGAAGACACTACTACTACCTTAGGAACTCTTGATCTAGTCTAATTTATAAACTGGAAGACTTGTGAATGAGGTGATTGTAGTCTTCAACTTTGTGTTTGACTCGGTGTCTAGGTAGGATATTGCCAGGCATATGTCAAATATTAAGTAAAATTTACCAAAAGAATGAATATGACTCCAATGTATTATTTTGTCTTCAACTTTTAGGTTTTGTTTATTTATTTTTTAAAGATTATTTATTAATTTCTTTGACAGAGAGAGAGATCACAAGTAGGCAGAGAGAGAGAGAGAGAGAGGAGGAAGCAGGCTCCCTGCTGAGCAGAGAGCCCAATGCAGGACTCGAACCCAGGACCCTGGGATCATGACCTAAGCTGAAGGCAGAGGCTTAACCCACTGAGCCATCCAGGCACCCCAACTTCTAGGTTTTAAAAGACCATAAGGGTTCTTTTTGCTGCCTGTCCCTCTGTTTTCACACAGGGCTGTACATCACCAGAATTTCTTGGAATTTTCCACCCAAATACCTCTAATGACTTTTTATGAATAGCAGCTCCCAACGGGAGTGGGGAGGGGGGCCGTGTGACTTTGTTCAGAGTAGCCTGCCGCAAGAAAGTCTTTGAAGACTCATGTTTTATCCTAAAAAAACAAAGGTAAATTTCTTGGGGGGTGTGTGAGTGTGTATTTGATGAAAATAATCTCATTCTCCTTAAAATATCAGGCAAAACAGGGGGTGCTTGAGTGACTCAATCAGCCAGTTAAACATCTAACTCTTGGTTCTGGCTCAGGTCATTATCTCAGGGTCCTGAGATGGAGCCCAGCATCGGGCTCTGCGCTCTGCGCTCAACCCTCAGAGCAAGTCTGCTTAAGATTCTTTCCCCCTTTCTCTCCCTCTGCCTCTACTCATCCCTCTGCTTGCATGCATGTGCACTTTCTCTCTCTAAAATAAATAAATGAAATCTATAAAAATTTCATGCAAAATTGGTGTTGTAGAAACATATGCCATGCTTGGCAAATGTATTGGCTACCACACTGCCATGTACCTATATTGTAATTGGAAAAGACTATCCCAAGCCATCCTGGACAAATTTTTTTCCCTTACAAGAAATTACATTTGTTGTCTGATTATTTGATAGGGCTTAAGTTAGGACACCTTAATATGTCATTTGAATTCCGAACACCAGTACATAGATAATTCTAAACTGTTAGTAAGTAATGAGATGAACACATGAGGGTATCATCTCTTCCCTATCCCACATATCCTAGGCTCCAAAAACCTGCTTGGTATGTTCAGCCAGTCTGACATGTGTACCAGACCCGGCTCCACTGTAGGTGGGTTTCCCTGGCCGCCCTGCCCTGGAGTTCATGGCCTTCCCACAGGAGTCCAGGCTATGCAGGGTGCACAGCACAGATCTGTGCCTTGGCCTGACAGCTTTGTGATGGCAGAGCTCTCCTAATTGTCAGGGGAAAGGTCGGTAAGCTCATTTGCAACAATTAGCTGCTGATCAGAGAGTAGTTAATATTAATGTGTTATTCTGTTACGGGTTTTTGGTTTTTTTTTTATTATTCTCTTGGGAGTTCTCCAAGGATTTCTCAGAGGCCTGATTGCCCCCTCTGCTGATTCTTCAGTCGCCAGCTCTGTCTTCTTGCTTTGCTAGCTCGAACAGGAGGCAAGGAAGTACTTTTTCTCAGTCTGATCAAACAGCACTCTGAGTCCCTTTCTTTGTATCAAGCCAAGTATCATCATCAGCTTCTAGCTGTTAGTTTCTGGGGTGGTAAGAGAAGGAAGGTGACCCATGAATTCAGCTGAGGCTCCTAAGAGGACATATTCCATCAACCAACTGCAATGGGGAAACTCTTTGTAATGTAGACACCAGTAATAGGACCATCTTTGAGGATAGCGGCCAGCCTAGGGTGTAGAAATGGGTATTCCTTCCTGGGACCATTAGGCATCCCACAGTGGGTAATAATAACAATTGCCATATGCAGAGAGCCCTACAATTTACAAAGTGCTATTTCATTGTTTCATTTAATTATCATAATAGCCCAGTGAGGAACGTCTACAAAGGACTAATGGGCACCATTAGTGTTAACTACATATTTGAGAAGGAAAGAGAGATGTCTAGTGGACATCTACTCAATCATCCTGAAATGTCCCCACCATTGTTCTTGTAATGTCTCTGCATATCAGTGTTCTCAGTCTGATGATTGGCCCTAGGAAATGTTCTTTGTTCATATGGGATTAATTGTTATCCCTGGAACTCTGCTGTAGTGGACTTCAAGAAGAGCCGCCCACAAATAAGCCCACAAATAAGTGTGAGACTCTTCCTGTCTTTCGGTGTTCAGTTCTGCCTCTGACTGGAGTAGAGGTCTTTGATATGGGCAAAAGGTCACCAACAGTTCCTGAACTTTTTCCTCCTGCCAGATTCTTTCTCACATAGAAAGACATCTCACAGAGTTAACTCAAATTCTGCAAATTAGCATATTTCTTTTGAATCCGACCAGATCTATCTTTGGCTATGGTCCCATGCTTCACAGAGTGTCCGGCCTGCCATATGCTGGGTTGTGTCACTGCTTAGCAAAAGGGGAGGCTGAATGGATCTTGTTGTTTGGAACATTCTACTCACTTGGCCCTGGGCACTATGCTGGCTTCCCATCTGCTTCTGAGTACAGCTCTTGGATCTGATTCTAATTCTGAAAGTGGGAGATGGTCTGAGATCTACCCTCACTGGGTTCTGACTCAATCTTATGGGCGCAGAGCTTCCTTCTTTGGGGAGAGTTTTTATTCAGTTCAGTCAAACTCAAAGTCATTAGGCCTTTGACTAGTATAAGAAGAATTGTGTTGTACTTAGTGGTGGACTCAGAGTTAAGAGAACCATTCCAACCAAAGCTATATGTCCTACATATTGTTTTTTTTTCCTTCAGATCACTCTACCCATTCACTTGTCCTTGGCTCCTGACTATTATGGAATTCATCAGTGTCCTCCTGTGTTCTCAAGTTCTCACTGGCTTGACTAATGGAGGTAACTTGAGTGGATATAGGGAAGTGATGTTGGGGTCTGGGGTATTTATTGCTCTGGATCCCTTTCTGAGCTTGCTTGGGTTGGGTGAATCCCTTTGCTATGGATTCCTTCCAGGGAGCCTTCATTGGAGCCCTTTTCTACCAGTTTTTGGTAGTACTCTTCATCCTTACCCTTTGCTGCCCAGCAATAATAGCAAAGTCTTCAACTGTTCCTAGCCTTGAGAAACTACATTATAGTCTGTGGTTTCTCTATACCCCATTCACATGGTCCCATCATGTATAAACTTTCCCTAAATTATCCTAATTGGACTGTGCCATCTGTTTTATGTTGAGACTCTGACAGATGTGCTGTTTGATTTGCGGGCAAGCCCCTTCACAGGACTAGTTAACCTCAAATGTTATATGAGAGATTTAAAGCAGATAGCATCCCTTCCAGCTCAAAATTTTCTCGGCAATGTAGGGAATGGAAAGTAAATCTCTTCTTCAGGAGCTTCAGATCTCATTAAAGAGAGAATCTACATACCTCTGAAATGCAGAATAGAGCAAAGTATCCAAGTGATAAGAGTACATAATAAGCATTGTATGAATTCAGAAATGGGCAAGGTCATTGAGAACTGACTGGCCAAAGGAAACATATAGATCTGCCAGTGAACTCTGCCCCACACCAAAGAACCATTTGTTGGTTGATTTTCTAATCCAGATCCAATTTGGATGTTGTATTCAAGGCTGCACCAAGCAGAAAGCCTATTTTGGAATTATTCCAAAGAGCCCACGTATTGTTGGTTAACCGTAACGAGGCCTTTTGGAAATGATTTACTCTTGATTTACCCAGCTACAGCCCACAATAAAATATAAAACTTCTAGGATTTCTTGAATTTAAATACTCTTTAAAAAAAAAAGCAGAAGACTAGGGGTCGAGAGGCTAGAATTCTAATTTTAATTGCCCTTCTTTAGCTCTACCTGAAATGTTTTTTCATCCAAAAATAATTCTTTTATTTTATTTGTTATTGGTGACTTTTTTCCCCGATTCATCTATATTAAAGACATACATACTGATATAAGAATAATAAAACAATCACCATCATATCTATCATACAAGTTAAAAAATAAAATACTGTCAATACAGTTGAAGTCCATGGTATATCCTCCCCATTTAGATGCTACTTATTTTCCCACCAAAGATAATTCCTACTCCCTCTTGTCACACACCCATCTCTACTCCCTCTCTACACCCACCACGCCAACCAAGGCCAAGATGGACACATTGCTTTCCTAAATCCCTTTGTGTAGGGTAGCCTCTCTTTCATTGAAGATATATACTTTTAGCCTCAAAGGATTTCAGCTTTATGTGAACATGGCCCAGGCTTTCTGCTGTATATTTGTAAAAACCCAACGTCTTAGGGGTTTAGATCACTAAATGTCCTCATGGCATCCAAGGCTTCAGGGCTTGCTTACCCTATTGGATTCTGTCTGCTCTTTGGTTCAGTTGTTTTGATCATTGGAGCTTTTCCTTATTTTCTTACTGGTTCAACTGTATGTTTTTAAAGTAAAATATTTAAAAAATATACCTCCATGTATTTCTTTGGAGTAGAAGACTTTAAAAAATATCTGGTTTACCACATTCTGCACCAGGGTGCAGAAATGAGACCTTCTACTGAGAATCGAAGACTACTCATGCTGGAAGTTTGAAAACCCTTCTCCGATTTCATAGGCAAGATGACCATTACCTAATCTAATTATGAAAATGAAAAACTTTCATCACCAAGAAGCCAATTCGGCTAAGCCAATCTGTCATAATTCAAATACACTGAGTATTAGAAATGAATAATGGCAAGTAAAATAAGTCCCTTCAGCAGTATTCTGTAGAACTTCTCACTTAAAATTTCTTTTTTTTTTTTAAGATTTTATTTATTCATTTAACGGACAGAGATTACATGTAGGCAGAGAGGCAGGTAGAGAGGGAAAGGGCAGCCGGCTCCCTGCTGAGCAGAGAGCCCGATGCAGGGCTCGATCCCAGGACCCAGAGATCATGACATGAGCTGAAGACAACCTACTGAGCCACCCACTTTAAGTGAAGTGCCCCTTCACTTAAAATTCTTAAAGGCAGGAACCATTGTTTTAAAAACCATTTACATGAGTTTATTAGAGACAAGAATGGCCTGATATATCTTTACATCTCTCACGTGCTTAGCACCTTTCCTTTCCTATTGCAGGTATTCAGTGTGCATTTACTGATTTGATTTGAATTGACTTTTTCAAGTTTTTTAGGATCGAGTCAGCTTACAGCAATCCCTTCCGTATGTTCCAGATAATTTGTGACTTTCATGATCTAGTATGGCGCTCATTCAGTTGCAGAGTATTTGCTTGGCTTGTACAAAAATAAATAACTTTTAACTAGGGAGTTGTTTTTTAATTATTTGCAATCCTATGTGGTTGAGTGTTAACTCCCAAATTAAATACCTAGCAAGTGTAATTCAATAAATGGCAGGGTTTATTATTGTTACATTTCTTTTGTTATCATCTCAGCCTGGGATCATTAGAAATGACTGATTCGTGTGGGAGATCATTCCATCTATTGTTATGTCTTTTTTTTTCCTGAGGAGACCTAAAAAAATTGAATAAGAACAGGGAGTTTACATTTGACCACAATTTAAATACAATCTGAACCGTTCCTATGCAAAAACAACACAAATAGTCTGGTACAATAAAAAGGCTTTTCCAAAAAAAAAAAAAGAAAGGAATTTTCTTCAGAAATAAAACAGGTGGTTGAGATGTGCTTGTTTCTGTGTGTGCTCCACACAGTGTATGTCCAAACTCGGAAACTTTGAGGTAAGGTCTTGAGTAACTAGACATCGGAAGTAAGGACTAGCAAAAATAGAAGATGAATGAGGGAATCGAGATGGGAAGCATGGAGGCTGAATCAAGAAATGTGTGTCTTGCAGGAGGCAGACAGAGAAAGGTATGAGATCGGAAGATAGTTTTAGCAGGAGTGAACAGCAAAAGAGCTGTAATTTTCCCTACTTACAGCTCCCGTGACTGCCACAGCGAGCTTTTGAGGTCCCTTCCTTCTCTGAAGGGAATGACACCACTCTGAGAGGAGACAGGACGAATAAAGTAGAGGAGGAAAGAGTGTGTTAAGTCACACACACACACACACACACACACACACACTACTGACTTTCTGCGAATTTATTGTAAAAAAAAAAATAGGACAAGGTTCCCTTCAGAATCATTTATAGAAGAGGAAATTTAGACATGCGTGCTAATAGAGGAATTACTAAAATATGTTAGCACATGCAATATAATGCAATCATTTAAACGTTTGAAGACTATTTCATGATGATGGGAAAAGACTATGAAAAGACTTGGATGATATGACTTAATGTGTTTGGTACATGCTGATCGAACTAGGTAAACTATGAATGTGGATGGATGCGTACTAAAAGGTTATATGGGTAAATGGATGGTTTTCTCTAAGGTAACTCCCATAAGGTAGGAAAATTGTGTATCTTGTACATTTTTAAACTATCCTTTAATGTTGTCACATTTGCTCTGTAGCCAATAAAAACACCGCATGTGGGACGCCTGGGTGGCTCAGTGGGTTAAGCTGCTGCCTTCGGCTCAGGTCATGATCCCGGGGTCCTGGGATTGAGCCCCACATCCGGCTCTCTGCTCAGCAGGGAGCCTGCTTCCCTCTCTCTCTCTCTCTCTGCCTGCCTCTCTATCTACTTGTGATCTCTCTCTGTCAAATAAATAAATAAAAAAAAAGAAAAAAGAAAAAAAAAACACCGCATGTATGCTGGGGTGTAGAAGAGGAAGTGGGGTGAAGTGGTTTGGGAGTATTTGTATTGGGTGTAGCCTGTATGTGTGCTCTTGGATTTATGACACAAAATATCGTGTAGCAGTAAGGTGATACTATCCAGAACCTTCTTAGATTTAATGTTGGTACCCATATTTTAGATTTTAGCAACCAGTCGGTGTGCATGCATGAGATCTACAGACAGCGCTCATCACCTTAGCTCTGTCATGAGTTTAGAAAGCAGGAGGAGGTGTGCAGTTCTCCCCGTACACAGAATTCAAATCCTAAAGCTGGAGGAAGGGAGAAGGAGATTGGAAGGAGGACCAAAGGAATAAAAAATTCCCCATGCTTCAAACACTTCTTTGATAAGAAAAGATCCAGCTGTTGGCAAAAAGTGATGTTTTGTGAGGGCATTGGAGAATCAAAGGCTTAAATATCAAGGAGATGTTCTCTCTGTAGCACAAACATGATTAAGGGTAATGTTGCATTATTTCAGATTTTCATTATTCATAAAAGGAAAACCAGTAGTGCCAGATACACAAGAACAAAGCTAAACAGGCTTCAGAGGCCTTCTGGCTCTCAAATCTAAGAGAATGTAATAATTGGACTGTTTATTTGCCATATTTCATATTTGTTTTCTTCTTAGAGGGAAAACACAACAGAGATTCTTTTCATTCAGAGTAGTTGGTTTTAGTGCTAGGGATTGAGTTTTATGTAATCTGTCCCCTCCCTTTCCCTGGACCATTCATTCTGTCTGTGCAGAAAACCAGGGAGGATCCCACTCAGGGCTGGCCCCAACTCTGGGACCCGCCAGTACAGGGAAGTTCTAGTGAAGAAACCGGTGGACGAGGTGGCATAAAAAACACATTAGCATCTTGGGGCGCCTGGGTGGCTCCGTGGGTTAAAGCCTCTGCCTTCAGCTCAGGTCATGATCTCAGGGTCCTGGGATCCAGCCCCATGTAGGGCTCTCCACTCAGCAGGGAGCCTGCTTCCCTTCCTCTCTCTCTGCCTGCCTCTCTGCCTACTTGTGATCTCTGTCTGTCAAATAAGTAAATAAAAATCTTAAAAAAAATAAATACATAAAAACACATTAGCATTAGCATCTTAAACAACTAGCTCCCAAAGAGGAGTGGGCAAGACTAGGCTGGGTGTCTGCTGACCACCTCTCCCTTCCCCACTTCTTCGCTCTTGGGATGCATGTTACCAGAGTGTGGCTGAATTTCCTTAGCTTCTCCTTCGGTGGCTGCTCAGTTCTGAGTACCTGTCCCAGGTCCTCCTGGGGGAAGAGATGGTCATGGAGCAAGCTGCCCTCCGGGTGGTCTGGATTGAGGGAAAGCTGAGGGTTGTGACTCTGGATATCGGGAGGAGGACCTCCACTTGTAAGAATCTGGAATGACGTTTTCATAAGGAGCAGAGTCTTCCAGTGAAGGTAGGTGTTGGCATTGCTGTGTCTAGTACAGAAAAGGAGACTCGGGTCCAGGGAATGAAAAAGAGAAAGGAATTTAAAACACACTTATCTTTCTATAGCACCCTTAGATGCTGTGGCAATATTTCATGGAGTAGTTCTAAGAACTTATGACAGCCAAACCGGTTATAAATTTTGGTGAAATTCTCATTCACTCATTCATTTATTCAGCCTACGGTTGGTGAGCATCTGCTGTGTGCTAAGCAGTTAGGGCTCAGAGTTAGTAATGCAGAAATCATAGCTAATATTGATAATAAAAGCTAACATTTATTGAGTATTTTCTGTGATCAATGTTCAGTGCTTACCATTTACTTTATAAACTATTTGTAGATAGTCCTATCAGTTCTATTTACAGATTAGGATATTGAGGCTTATTTATACTCAAATTTATTGAGTATCTTTAATGTGCCAATTACTGTGCCTTTTAGTGGGGATATAGTAGGGAGCAAGACAGATTAGATTCTGATTCTCGGAATTAAATTCTAGTGAGGGGAGATAGACAATAAGCAAATAAGCAATTAAATAAAATGAAACTTGCAGCTTGTGATAAATACTATGAAGAGAATGAAAGTTGATCATGTGATAGAGCCTGACAGGCAGCAGGGAAAGATTGGAAGTTATACACTGTAGATGCAGGAAGGTTTAGTTAAAAAGATGGCAGTTGAGCTGAGACTTGAACAAAAAGATCCTAGCCCTAAAAATAACTAGGGGCAGAGCATTGCAAGCAGTGGGAATAGTGAGCACAAGGGAATGAACTTAGCGAATTCAATAAGCAGAAAGAATCCCAGTGTAGCTGGAGTCCAGCCAGCAAAGGGAGAGTGACCCATCTTGAGGAGCCGTGGGACCCTGGACTAAAGACCCCTGGGATCCCAATTTCCTTCAACTTCATGGAGCATCTAAGGGGGCAGTGAATGGGGAAAGAACCACGGAGTGGGCTGTGCAAAACAGATTTTCTTGTTGCCTCTTAGATTAAGCATGTCTCTCTCAGGTGCAGGATGTCTGGTCCTTCTTGAGCTGTCCAGGCCCTTTAGGAGTTAAGGCAGAGAAGATTGCCAAAAGGAGCATGATTTTTTTTTTCTCGTTCTCTCCCAGATTATTTGCCAACAGATAGGAGTTCCCCTTTAGGCTCTGCTAAAATACACAAGGCCAAGACTCTTGACAAAACATGCCATTTTTCTTCCTAATCTTTGCCCTGTTTCTTTCATGGACACCACCTCCCTTCTTTCTTATTTAGTCATCTTTGATTCATCCTTTTCCCTGAATCACAGCATCTGGTAGAGTGGCCATTATGAGTCTGGAAATAGAGACATTTGAAGAAATTGCAGCTTCGTGGCCTCAAGAATAAGAGGAGCGAGACTCAGATCTGCTGTTGCCTTTTCCTTATGGCCAGGGACTTGTGTTTTGTTATTAATTAAGATGTTAGGTTGATTTCCAGTGTTCATATGAGTATTAATAAGCAAATGACCTCAGAAAATTTATCAAAATAAATCTTATTATAAAAATGATCAATAAATTTATCATAAAAAGATTAGTTCAGATTTTCTTCTTTGTGAGACAGCAAAGTATTTTTTAAATTTTTTTTTAAATTTATTCATTTGAGGGAGAGAGAGAGAGAGCACATAGGCATGGGGACCAGCAGAGGGGGAGAGAGGAGCAGGCTCCCCACTGAGCAAGGAACCCGATGTGGGACTCAATCCCAGGACTCCGAGATCACAACCTGAGCTGAAGGCAGATGCCAAACCCACTGAGCCGCCCAGATGCCCTGACAGCAAAGTACTCAGTCAAGAACCCACAACACAGGCATTATGACATCTCTCCAAACTTCGAAAGCATGCGAGCAGAAGCGTATGCATCAGTGTGTGAGTGTGTGTGTGTGTATGTGTGGGTGCCTGTGAAGATAAAGGAACTGAGGGATGGGGAAGCGTAGACAAATGGAGAGAGAAAGCAGTTTGCCGGCAGTTGTTGATCAAGAAGAGGCCAATATTACCTTAAAACCTTGCTATTCGAAGTGTGGTCCTTGAAACAACATTGATAATACCTGGGAGCTTGTTAGAAGTGCAGAATCTCATGCCCCATCTCAGACCAACATAATTAGATTTTAAGAAGAGACCTAAGAAATCCCTATGCATTTTGACATTGAAAAAGTATAGCCTTAATGATGGCATGTGTTTGGGGTTTTGTTCTTACCCTTTGGCTTTGATTATTAGTTATTCTAAAAGATCATGTTGAGCTCAGGACTGAACTACTGTTTTATCAAAAGGTATTATGTATAGTTTATCATGGCATTTATCATACTTTATGGTAATGGTGGCTTTCCTGGTCTATTTCTGCTCACTCTGATCTGAACTCCACAAGGACAGAATCCAGATGAGTCTTGTCTGTTTTATTTCCATATCCCTGTGACAGTGCATGGCATATAATAGATAATAAATATCTACCAAAAGCTTGGCCTAGCAGAGCAGAAGACGGAGCATAAGAAATAGAGGGATGAATAAAGAAGATGTGATATATATAGAAAGAGAGAACGGAATATTACTGAACCATAAAACAGAATGAAATCTTGCCATTTACAATGACATGAATGGAGTTAGAGAGTATAATGCTAAGCAAAATAAGTTAGAGAAATACAAATACCATATGATTTCACTCCTGTGTGGAATTTAAGAAACAAAACAAATGAACATAGAGGGGAAAAGAAAGAAAGAAATATCAAGAAAAGACTCAACTATAGAGAACAAACTGATGGTTACCAGAGGGGAAGAGGTAGAGGGGAGGGGCTAAATGGGTGATGGGGGTTGAGGAGGGCACGTGTGGCAATGGGCACCAGGTGTTGAATGGAAGTGTTGACTCACTAAATTCTATACCTGAAACTAATATCACAGTGTATATTAACTAACGAGAATTAAAAAAAAAAAAAAACTTAAAAAAAAGAAAGAAAGAAGCAGAGGGAAACAACTCTCCCTTTTTCGACTTAGTAAGTGCTGTTATTGTCATTTTTCCAAACCCATCTCCACGTCTTCACAGCCATACATAGAACTTTCATACTGTCTTGCATACAATAGGTGCTTGATTTATTTAACCCATTAAGTAAGAGCTAGACAAATCATGCCACACAGAAGCTTCTGGAGTGGAGATGGAGATCGGCGAGTAAAAGGACCTGTCTGCATGGGTTTAATCTTGGCCCCAAAGAGCGACTGATTACTTTGAGAACTTGTCAGAACCGCTGAAAGAAATTTTGAAGTAAAAAATCTAGAGATGAGTGCCAAAGCCGCACATTCTGTTGGGTTACAAACGAACTCAAAAGCATTGCCTCAAGAGTGACAGCTGTATTCAGACAGATTCAAAGTAGAATGGCACCATGAGATGTGAGCGAGAGAGTTGTGGGTGTGGGGAAGTGTGGGTATTATAGACGAAGCCGGGACATTGGGAGTGTTTGGTTTCTACAACTGGAAGCCACCCCATCTGCCTGTATGCTTTTCACCAGCGCAGGCTTTCTCAACCTTGTTGCTACCGGCATTTGGGCGGGTTGATTCTTTGGTGTGGGATCGCTTGGTGCCTTGAAGGACAGGCAGCAGTGTTCCCGACCTTCTACCCATGAGATGCCAAGTAGCGGCTTCCTTGCGTTGTGACAACGCAAAGTATTTTCACACATTTCAAATATCTCTGGGGTCAAAATCACCACTGGTTGAGTCTCTAGGAAAGCCGATGGTCTGTTGCTCTTTCGAATTACCCAGCAAACACTCCTAATCTACTGATTTCTTTCTTACATCTTTACATCTGGGTGACAGATTCTCTCTGGTCTCAGGACCTTCCCTTTGTGGAAGCTGTCCTCACTGATGCTGTGTGGCTAGGCTCTGAAGGTCGAGATGCTGTCAGTCCTGGTTTAGCAGCACCGTATACACAGCAAAACCTTGGAGTTCCATGTGACCAGCTGCTGGGGAGAAGGGCCCAGATGGATGCCACTGAAAGGGAGACTGCATGCCTGGGCTGGCTTAGGCAGTCATCTCAAACTTCTCTGTTTCTTGGGGTCTCTTTTAATTATTTTTCTGGCAGCCCCTATTGATAGCCCTTAAGAAGAAATTCATATGAGAAGCAGGTTTAATAGTTTCACCAAGGGTGACGATTAGAACAAGCTGTTCTTCCTGCCCCTTGATTGGAACACTGTCACTCTTAAGCTATTCGCTGTCGGTTTATCTATTGGTTTAAGGAAACAGCCCTGCAGTTCTAAAGAAATTGTGATGAATATTGAGCTTCTGTACTCCTGGGAAGCATCAATGTAATAAGGCTTCTCAAATTTAGCATCTGGGATCTTGGATCAAAAGACTGAGGGGAGTAAACCAACCTCCTTTACCTCAGCTCACTATCTCTGAGGTGTGCCGGCAGGGGAAGGCGTTACACAGTACGAAAGATACAGATTTAGCCAAAGATAAATCACAGCATGACTATTTTGATCACTCTTTTATGAAAGGTTTCATCTGTGTCTGCAAGATATGTCAGATTTACTATTTGAAAATGTATGTTCTATACATTCATTTTGTCAAGTGAAGTATATGTATGATCAGTGTGTGGTTTTTAATTATCTGTTCAATTCTAGAAGTGTTCTGGTTTCTGATACATATTGTCCGTTATCTCTGTTGATGCAAAATCTCTTGAATTGTCCACAAAGACTTGATCATGTACTGGGGCACTGAGGCACGATTATGTGTTGGGAGTAAGCAGTGATCCTATCTTTCAAGGCTTGGTCTTTGTCTCCAAAAAAACTCCCAGTAACTGATCAGTTTAATTAATGGGGTAAATGTAAATTAATGAGATTAATTATAGGCTGTCAAGTAAGAACCAACTAATTAATTTTAAAGGGTTTTTATTTTTTTTCTGTCCGATTGAGCATCATGTATTTACAGTGGAAAGAACTGGTTGACTTCCACACCAAGTAAAAGTGACTTGAGAATTAATATTGTCTTCATAATCTGGGTGTTTTCTCTCCCCCGTTACAGTTAAAAACCAAGAGTGGATTTTAGTTATTTGAGGTACTATCAGGGATGAGCATTACCCATCTATCTGCCGAGAGGATCATGTGCTGATGTCCATATGCCATCAGTCAGGTTTGTGGCCTCTCAAGGCCAAAGTCTGCACAAAAGGTTGTGTGTAGGGATTTAGTACGAGGTAACAGGGAATGGAGCTGGTTAATGGGTACTCTGGAGAAAGCACTGAAGGATATTAAAGGAATACCAATAGGCATACTGACTCACCAGATAACCAGGTCCTCATTACCACTCTAGCATTTAGGGATGAGATTTCATTCTTGTCGGGGTTGCAGGGGGTTATAAGGGCAGATAATTTCCCTAGAAGAGTTGGGCACTTAGATATAAGTTACCAAGTCAAAATTCCTGTTAATGAAAACAGGGCAGAAAGCAAGAGGAACTTGCCGATGAATACCAGTGTATTTAGCTGGGATCGACTGTATCTTTTCTCTTTTCTCTAAGACTAAATCTATTCTAGAGGCCGAGACAAGGTAAAACCATTGAGGAGGAGGGGATGGTGGGATCTGGAATCAAGGGAATGGTACCTGAAATCTATTTTAGTGGCCCCAGTAGGAAACCAGGCCACTGGTTCAGAAAAGAAGAAAGCCCATCTGAGAGAAGATTTGAAGGCCAATACAACGGGACTGTAAGACCGATTAAATGTGAGGTATGAGAGACAGGTTAAGAATTGAAGATAAACCCAAGGATGAGGTAGAAGGATTATAAGATAATTATGTGAGGGGGCACCCGAAAAGGAGCAGTTTGGAAGAGGAAGATGGTAAGGGTCACCTGGAACATTTTAAGATTCCCATGAAACGATGAAATTCGGTTGCCTGCTTGGCAGACAGGGGGTGTGGAATGCAGGTCAGAGGAGATGGTGTCAGTTCATGGTCCCTCTATTAAAGGCGTGAGGTCAAAGAAGTGGGATGAGATTACCTGAGGAAAAAGCACGGAGCCACTTGAGGTCTTGAATAGAGCTTTGGTTAAACTCATTTAGGAACTGGAAGAACAACGAAAGGTCTTGAAGGAGACTGAGAAAGGACAATCACAGAGAGTATAGGAAAACTAGGCAAGAGCCATGTCCCAAAAGCCAAAGGAGGAAAAGATTGCAAGAAGGGAGCACAGCAGTGTCAAATGTTCCAGAAAGGCTGAGCAGGAGTCACTCATTTGCTTATTCGACAACTAAATTGTTGCTGAGTTACAATCATTAGCTGAATGCCTGCTGAGTCTGTGGGAGGACTTCAGAATGAGGTCACAGAAGTGGCTCAAAGGTTTTGTGCTGTCATCATCAGTGATATTTCACAGAGGATTGAAATGAGTGGCAACAGTGATGATGAGAGATGGAACAGAAGTTGGAAAGAGAGCCATGGTGCGTACACTAATCTCCTGAGAAATTTGAGGGGAAATGGTAAAGAAAAATGGCCTAATCTGTAAAAATGACTATTAGAAGTAGTTATTTCACCTTCACAGAATATCCTGTATGAACGATTTTGACCCACTGGCTTCAAATAATTTTATATACATACAACCAGGTGTGGTAATGGACACGGAATTATAAGCCTTAGGGTTTTGTTTTTTTTCTTTTTAGGAAGTGTATAATCTGCCTATAGAGTGTGCATATACGTGTGTGTAGAGAGGAGGGTTTTCAGGTGGAGAACCAGATACAAAAAGAAAATATTTAATGAACATGATTGTTAATAACAACATCTAAAATAAGTTTCTAGCTGATGAGGGGGGACTGCAGACCAAAAGCCAAAAGAACTACGCATTCAGGAGAAAGGAAAGCCACCATGAGTGGAAAAATTCTTTGTCACAGTGAAGGGAATACACATGGGTCATAAAAGAAGACTAGGATTAAGAATTTCATAAAGCACGGAGCCTGGGTGGCTCAGTTGGCTAAGTATCTGCCTTCGGCTCAGGTCATGATCCGGGGGTCCTGGGATCAAGGCTTGCATTGGACTCCCTGCTCATCAGAGAACCTGCTTTTCTCCCTCTCCCTCTACCCTGCTCCCGCTCCTGCACTAGCACACATGTGCTATCTCTCTCAAAGAAATAAATAAAATCTTAAAAAAAAAAAAAAAAAAGAATTTCACAAAGGGGAGACAAGAGGGTAAACTTCACTCCAGAGCTGCAACTCTTCCCATAGAAAGTAGTGATTTTGCCCCTTGCCTATCTCCACCCTAGAAAAGGGCCTCAAAAATGAAATGTACCCTTTCAGTTCCTCACCCAGCAGTTTTCCTTTGGTTCACAGGTGGAGGGTCCATATGCTTCCTCATTCCTGGAGTGTTGGCCCTATTATCATAAAAGGTATCAAAGTATCAAATATTCAAGAAACCTGTTACCAGACAGCAGGAGTCTTGAAAACCTCAGCACTGTGCCAAATGACAGGAATAAAATGGGCCGGGAGAGGGAAGCATGGCATGCCATACATGAATTTGCAAGCAAGCTCAGTGCTCTGCAGAGCAAGGAGGGGAACCGTTCTTCTGATAGAGTCAGAGCCTGAAGTCTAAGGTCAGGACAGAGATACTGGAATTGCACACCCATGGGCACATCCAAACCTAGCCTTTTGTTCTGAAGGCCTTTTGTTCTGAAGGTTCACAGATGAAATTGACTTGATACCTTCCCTTTGAGGTTTATTAAACCCATAATTTTGTACAATTTGAAATGGAACTATGGCCAAATCAAGGAACCAATCAGAAGTCCATCCCAGAGAACCTGTATAGATAACAATGGGAAGATACTGAATGCAAGAGGGTTAATATTTAGTATAAGAAGATGGCAGAATGTAAATATTTAGTTGCTGTTCAAAGCAACAAGGAATGGAGTAAATTTGATTGCTCAGTATCTGCTAAAATCTTAGACAAATGGTAGAGATGAACCTTGTTTTCAAGAAACATCTACAAACCTAAGTCCTACAATTTAAAGAATTTCCTTTCTTGTCCTCCCTCCTGTCTGAACTTGCAAAGCTGTCCCAATGTATATTAATCTAGGTAATGTTTTCTTGGTCACAACTGAATCTATGCTTTTATGACTAGGGATGCCACCCTAAGAAAATAACTGTAATTTAAGGTTTATAGTCTTTTTATGGAACTTTTGTGAACATGATTTCATTTATTCTTTGTAAGAATCCCATGGAGTAGGTATGGAGAGTATTTTAATTTGGCAAATGGGGAGACCAAAGGCCAGAAAGCTTAACAATCTGATGATCCATCAGTTAAATGGTGAGTTTGTGATTGAGCTCGAATTCGAGGCTCGTCTCCCAACACCCACTTTGCACAGCATTACCCAGCTTACTTTAATCTGAAGGCCAGACTGCACCAGACTGAAATCCAAGTGTTGGCCAAGGTTGTAATCTCATCATTTGAGGCTGAGGCCCCTCTTGCAAGCTTGCTGCTTGCTGGCAGAATCTAGTTCCTTGAGTTGTGGGGCTGTGGTCCTCAAGCTCCACGTGGCTGCCCACGATTCCACAGGGTTGGGAGAAACACTTCCCCTTTCCCAGCTTGGGTCCTGTGATCGGCAGTCTGAAAGTTAATTGATGTTAGATTACCAGGAGAAAAGACAAGGTTTATCTCTGCATGCACAGTGTATATGCAGGATCACTCCGAGATGAGTAACCCACTAAATAACTAGGAAGAATAGGCTTAACCAAATTAACTTAAAGGAATAAACTTAGCCAAAGGGAGACAGGCAGGGCTTCAGTGGGCCGGTGTGGAAGGTTATAAAGAGCAGCTGAATTTATACTTCCTAGTGCTCAGGATCAGTCTTTTCCCAATCAAGAGAGGTCAATGGCAGCTGTATTTTCAGAAGCTCTGCTTAAATTTAGATAAATATTTCTGTTTGTGGTGGCTGATTATTCAGATGTTTTCAACTTAAAGTAAGTTTCATACCACTTTGGTATTAATCCCATCAAAGACCATATGACCCTCTCTACAGCACTGTATTGCTTTTCTAAAACAGACAGAACCCTCTTGCTGCTTGTTGTTTCTGTTTTATGGGTTTACCTGCTTAGGTCAGGCCCACCCAGGATAGGATAATCTCTCTTTGGTTAACTCAAAGCCAATTGATTAATCTGAGGAAATTTTCCCTTTCTTTATACTAGAACATAATCATTAGAATGATATCCCATCATATATACCACCCTCAAGGGGAAGGGAATTAAACAGGGCATCTGTACTCAGGGTGTGCATGTTTTGGGGGCCATCTTAGAATTTTTCCTACCACATGACATGATAGGATGAGAAGCTAAGTCCAATGCTACTGGAGACCATAAAATGAGATTATCACACATATTCCCTATATTTTTGAGTTAATACAATGGATGTTGCATGCTAGTTGGTTAGACCAGATGACATCAAAGATCATTCATGACAGTATGCAGAATGGAATAACTCCATTTGTACATTCAAGAAGACATTTTCTTCTTGAAACTAACTCTGTTTTTTTTCATTCTCTTACCTGATGTCTTGCTTTCAAGTATAGAAAGATGCAACATGAACTTTTTTTAGAGAGAGAGAGAGCATGAGCAGGGGGTGGGGGACAGGAAGGGTCGGGGGAAAGGGAGAGAGAGAATCCCAAGCAGACTCCATGTCCAGCATGGAGCCTGACTCTGGGCTTGATCTTATGACTCTGAGATCATGACCTGAACCCAGATCGAGAGTCAGACACTTAAATGATTGAGTCACCCAGAAGCCCCTGCACATGAACATTTTTAATTAATTTATCTTCATTGAAATTTCAAGTATTTGGGGCGCCTGGGTGGCTCAGTGGATTAAGCCGCTGCCTTCGGCTCAGGTCATGATCTCAGGGTCCTGAGATCGAGCCCCGCGTCGGGCTCTCTGCTCCGCAGGGAGCCTGCTTCCTCCTCTCTCTCTGCCTGCCTCTCTGCTTACTTGTGATCTCTCTCTCTGTCAAATAAATGAAATAAAATCTTTTTTAAAAAAAAGAAATTTCAAGTATTTATTTATTTATTCATTCATTTGGAGTATAGTTAACACAATGTTACATTAGTTTCAGGTGTACAATACAGTGATTTAACTCTGTATGTTATGCTATGCTCACTACATATGTAGTAAAATTCCAAGTTCTTATATTAGGCACTTGGGTCTATAGACCTCAGATCCCTTTGTTGATGCAAAAGAGTTGTTATAGCCTGTATTAGTTAACTGTTACTGTGTAACAATTTATCCCAAAACCTAATCACTTAAAATAATGTAGTTTCTATGGGTCAGGAATCCAGGCAAGACTTAACTGTATTCTGTGCTTTAGAGTGTCTCACAAGGCTACAAATCAGGATCCTTGCGGGGCAGGCAGGATGTGCTTCCAAGCTTAGCCAGTGGCTGTTGACAGGATTCCAATCCTTGAGGGCTATTAGATTGAAGGCCTCATTTCCTAGCTTGCCATTGGCAGGATGCCATTCCCAGTTCTTTGACACATGGGCCTCTCCAACATGATATTGTGCTTCATCAAAGTCAGCATGGGAGAGAGTAGCAAGATGGAAGTCACAACGTTTGTTATCTAATCTCAGATGTGGTATCCCATCATGTCTGTGTTATTTAATTCATTAGAAACAAGTCACTAGATTGGGCCTTTACTATGGGAGTTAAGGGGGAGGATAATGAATGCCAGAGTGCAGGGATCATTGGGGTCTATTTTAGAAGCATGTCTACTGCCTGAATGAAGGAATGATCTAGCAGACTGAGGAGAAAATGATAAAAGTGCTTGTTTCAAAGAAATGAAAAATGACCTCTTCCACTCCGTTAATTTATTCAGAGCCAGAGCAAATGAACTTGATTATTATGGGTTCAAAGTGGGAGTGGCCAGCTCTTCTCGGAGTGGAGAAGGCAAATCAAACCTAAAATTGAGAGGCTAAGTTTAGAATCAGGGTAGCAACATTAAGTATCAAGTCCAGGGTAAGAGTTTGGGGCTATAGACAAGAAAAAGTAAGAGGTGAGGAGTCCAGGAATACTGAACTAGTGTAGATGCAAAATATTACACCAGATAAGACAGAAAGGTTGTGGAGGTAGCCAAGAACAAAGAAATAACGCTTAGCACTCTTGTGGTCAGAGCTCTCTGATTTTAAAGAACCAGGGTGGGGCCAGACTTTTCTCCTGTTATTGAAAGTCCTAAAATACCATTGTATTTTTGTTTTATATTCAAACAAGTAGAAAATTTTATGGTTTAGTGAAAGCATTGAAATTGGGGAGGAATTACTATTCCAAATGAAAAGCCATGAAGATATTTCATTTTTGGCCAACATTAGATTACGTATTTTCTCCCCAAATGCAAAGATAGTGTTTTGTATTGATTGATGATTTAATTCTTCCCTCCAAGTAATGCTTGCATCTGGTGCCTCATTCTGCACCAAATGCTGGACATGGCCCTCAGAGTCTTCTAGCTTAGAACAAATATTAGTGGGGGCACCAATGGTTTCTACCGACAGCTGTTTCTAATTTTTCTTTTAACATTGCCTTATTTTGATCTTATATTTTCCTGAAATGTCAACAAATAATTTAACTAGAGACTAATGTTCTTTTTTTTTTAAGATTTTATTTATTTATTTAACAGAGAGAAATCACAACTAGGCCAGAGAGGCAGGCAAAGAGAGGGGAGGAAGCAGGCTCCCTGCTGAGCAGAGAGCCTGATGCAGGACTCGATCCCAGGACCCTGAGATCATGACCTGAGCCAAAGGCAGCAGGTAAACCCACTGAGCCACCCAGACGCCCTGAGACTAATGTACTTTTATAGGATTTTCAAAATTGGTGAATTTCCTAGGTTTTTGTTTTTTGTTTTTTTTTTCAATTTGCCAGATAGCCATATGTCAGAATAGTGAAACTAAAGTCATACTGAAAATAAAGAGCCACTCATTTCTGGAAAAAGAAATTTAGTCATATTTAATTCCCTTTCTACTTTTTTCCAGTCATGTCTTCTACTAGGTTACGGACGTAAACAGTTGTTTTCATTCACCTTTTTTTTATGTGCTTGGAAATTAACTTCTAATTTTTTTTAAATTTTATAAATTAACCCTTATTTTGAAGGCTTATTTATTCATTTGTACCTATTTTAATCCTAGAACATTTGATTATAGCTCTTCTTAAGCTCTCCTTTTTCTTTCTTTCTTTAAACTTATTTTCTCTGTATATTGATCCACAGTACAGTTTGTTCAGCTTTTTCATTTATATTAGCAATTGGCTGAACAGCAACTAATAAATCGATACACAGCAATTTAAATCCCTGTTAAAATTTGCCAATGCCAGATCCCAACTGCCAGTTCTGCTTATTCAGAAAGTGCTGACATTTTCTCCCCATACCATGTACTAAAGATAAATAGATCAGATAGTACCAGATTAAATTAAACATGGCATTTCTGTATTTTGGGGTGACTTTTCATTGAGGAGTTAGCTGTTCCAAATCTTAAAGGTTATCATTTTTAAGGTATTAAAGTGTTTTCCAAAACATTTTCTCTAACAACTTACAGAGGTGTCTGCAGTTCATACTCTTGTGTTTCCTCTTGGCTGTTTAATGTTCGACATAGACAGGTAGATGTACATAGAGAGATAGAAATTGATGTCGATATGGAATATAGACAAAGATAAATATTGCACCACTGGGGGGAAAAATGGCTTCAAATAGTTTATCAGGCAACGGCCCTGAGGTGATGGATGCTAAAGGGAAAGGGGTGTGTGTGTGTGTGTGTGTGTGTGTGTGTGTGTGTGTGCACGCGCACATGCGCGCATGTTGGCTGGGAGGAATGTAGGAACTAGAACTAGGTGTGTGTTTTTTCACTTCGAGAGAACTAAATTGGGAGTAAGACAACACGGTCTGAGGAAGCCTGAATAACACATGGGGAATGATGACATCTGCCCTTACTAATGTGTGAAAAATTCAGGATACGTTAATTTCACTTTACCTGTTCAGTAGGTTTTGCCCAAGAATTAAAGGAGGCTTTAAAAAATAAAATTAAAACTTGAAATAACTTTTCTTCATAGGTCCAACAGTATTTTAAATGGCCTTCTATACTTACCGGCAAATCATGGACATATGCTGCTACATTTCTGGAGTTCTGGTATTTGTAAAAGACAAAAAAAAAAATAATCATAATTAAATAGGCTGACCTCGTTCTTCCTAGAAGAAATTCTTCCAAATTTGGAAGCCAACTCCAAAGAGAGCTTTCACTGTTGAGAGGAAATATTTGTAAAGAAAATAGTCTGTCAGTTAATTTTTTCATGCTATTGGTTTTGCTAACCTCTAAGAAAAATTGTTTATTCCATATGTGAAAAGTACTTGGCCTCATCTGAGTTCATCGGTGTTCAAATGCAGGGTCAGGAGTGATGTTAATTATATCAACATCGTATTGTCTGTCCTCTTGCTTATTTCTCCCTTTCTCTATAAGGACCTCTTGTGCTTTCTCTATAAGGACCTCTTTCTCTATAAGGACTTTTCTATAAGAGAAAATGAGGTAGCAATTCATATGATGATCAAGTGCCCATTCATTGAAACAAGTTATGTACCATTAAAATCAATTCAGAATGGAGGGAGAGGGCAAGATAGTAGACAAAGTATTTGGGAACCAGTGAGTCCCCATAAATTCCACGTTATGAATGGTCACTTACGCCACCTGTATGGAAAGACAATCCTAATGCATACACTAAATTCTTTGTTTACAGAAGTAGAAAGTGATCGTTTTTATTCATAATATTGATCAGAAGGAATTTCAACATCATGTTATAATCAGATCTGTTGATGTGCTAAGCATGCTATATAGGCTGTAAAAAGGACCCTCCTAAGACCTGAGACTGAACTAAGCAAATATTGCTTATTATTTCCTTTCATTCCTTTAAGGGAGAGAGATGGACTTTGCAAGAGGGAAAGAAGTTGGAAAGAACAAAGGACTGAACTATAACCACATTATGCCTTGTTATTTTTCTAGGATCTCACGATTCCTTCAGCTTCTACATTGATGAAGCCTCACCAGTAGGGCCTGAACAGCCAGAAACCGTCCAGAATTTTGTTTCTGTGTTTGGAACCGTAGCCAAAAAGCTGATGCGGAAATGGTTAGCCACTCAAACAATGAACTTTACTGGTCAGCTAGGAGCTGGGATCCGTTATTTTGATCTTCGAATTTCCACCAAGCCCAGAGACCCCGACAATGAACTCTACTTTGCTCATGGCTTGTTCAGTGCCAAAGTCAATGAAGGCCTTGAGGAGATTAATGCGTTCCTCACAGATCACCATAAGGAGGTGGTATTCTTGGACTTCAACCATTTTTATGGGATGCAGAAATATCACCATGAAAAACTGGTCCAAATGCTGAAAGACATCTATGGAAACAAGATGTGCCCAGCGATTTTTGCCCAGGAAGTTAGTCTCAAGTACCTGTGGGAGAAAGACTATCAAGTGCTGGTCTTCTACCACAGTCCAGTGGCTCTGGAAGTGCCCTTTCTCTGGCCTGGGCAGATGATGCCGGCACCCTGGGCCAACACCACAGACCCGGAGAAACTGATCCAGTTTCTTCAGGCATCCATCACGGAGAGAAGAAAGAAGGGCTCGTTTTTTATATCTCAGGTGGTGCTGACCCCCAAAGCTAGCACTGTGGTCAAAGGAGTGGCCAGTGGCCTCAGAGAAACTATCACAGAGAGGTAAGTGTCCTTCAGGTATCAGAGGAAAGGCTTAAGGAATCTAACACACGTTCATAGAGCCGGTAACTGACAGAGCTAAAATTTATACTCGTGTGTATTAGTTTCCTAGGGTTGCCACACAACATGGCACACACTGGGTGGCTTAGAAAGGAGAAACTTGCTGCTTCCCAGTTTCAGAGGCTAGAAGTCTGAAATCAAGGTGTCAGCAAGGTCCACTCCTTCTGACGGCTTTGAGGGAGAATCTTTCCCATGCCTCCCCGCGAACTCTGGTGATGGTTGACAATCCTTGGCGTTCCTTAGCTTGTAGGTAGTAGATTCATCATTCCAGTATCTTCATGGGGTATTCTCCCCATGTGTCTTTGTTCCGTCTTCTTATAAGGCCGGTCATACTGCATTAGGGCCCACTCTAATGATATCATCTTACTATGTCTGCCTACACCCTACTTCCAAATGGGCCGTAGTAATGGGTACAGGGGATTAAGACTTCAACCCATTTTTTTCTAGGACACAGAACGACACATAACACCATGCATTTTGACTCCATGTCCAGTTATCTTTTCATAGCGCTCCTTTTCACATTTGTATAGCACTTTATTACAAAGCCTTTTCTCTCCCGCTCACAGATTCTTTTTATTATATGTCTAATTCCATTTGATCTGCACAGCAAACCTGGGAAGTTGTCTTACAGATAAAAACTGAGATTCAGAGACATGAAATGTTTTGCTTCAGGCCAGTTGGACAATGAATGAGGAAACAGAGGTGCAAATTCCATTCTTCTCACTCTATGTTCTATTCCTTGCTCTATACCAGAAGCAAGGATCACCCTCCAGAGTATGGGTATTCCATTTGTCAAGCCCAGCCACATATGTTGGAGTGGTGATTACTTGTAAGTATACAACGTGAGCCATCACCAAAGATCTCTAGCTCTTTCCCATGAGTGTGATACAACGTGCAGAATGGCACATATCATTTATTCTTTTGAGTTCAAGTACTAAACAATGCAAGTATTGTCTGAAGATAAAATGTAATTCTGATCAGACTTTTATCTTTAACTTTAGTTGATATTTTGAATTGGGGTAAGGAGATAGAGGATGGATGTTTTGCTCCAGGTCTTTGTAGGGAAAGACAAGGAGATGAGGGGGAAAGGTTAGGAGATGAAATGATATGGATGGCCTCAAAGTATGGCACATAGAGTAGGGAATGGTGGATGATGCTCGCAGTGGAGCAGGAGCACACTTGCAAGAAAGCGTTGAGCCAGGCTAAAGTAAAGATCTCATCCTGTGAACAATAGGGAGGTAGAGAATGGCACTTAATGTCATAGTGACTTGACCAGATCTACATTTTAGACAGATAACTGGTGGAGCATGGAGGCAGAGGATGGGAGAGAGTGGACAGTGAGGAGGTGCTTAGAACTGTTTTGGCATGGTGATGCAAGCTACACTGAGGAAGGGAGAAACCCCAGAAGGGGATAGTACGCCACAACAAAAAATTAGGATTCTGTGATGACAATTTGGCTATGAGGTATGATGGGAGAAAAGAGTTAGGGATAAAATTTCTTCTTGGGAAGTAGAACGAGTGATGCAGACATTTACCGAATCAGGAGACAAAGACAGAGGGATTTAGGGAGGAGCTGGGGAGGTTTCCGTTAGGGTCATGTATCCAGTAGATGTGGCCAATCCATCATTAAGAATATAAGCCAGCTCTAGTGGCAGTTACTGGCATTTTTTGGGCAGTGAAAGCCACAAACCATTCAAGTCAAACAGTTCTTCCATACAGAATCATAACCTCCGTCTGTTACTCAGATATTAGCTGAGATATCCCTATTCTTCAAAATTTAAATGCAATACCTAGCTCTTCATTGCATGCCCTACGCAGGTATGAGGCCTGCCCTAGGATATCTGCTCATGTCTCGATTCCTTAGATTCTTACAGTATGAGCCCTTGCTGCTTCTGCATCACATCATTTTCCATAAAGTGATGGATTTGATTGCCCTACGTGGCTTGTCCACGTCCCTGTTGAACCGGAGATATGAAACTCACTTCTTGCTCAATTTCCACAATGATTTTTAGGCTTTATTGAGGATTTGAGGCAACAGGGTAGGTTTTATAATTATGGATAATACAGATAATTTAAAATTGAATTTTAGAATTGTCTGTAAGTACAAATATTCTGGCCTGGGATTTCTCACCCCAGAGACTTGTGACTGGAACCCCATCCTCAGGTCTATGGCTGAAACTTCTCTTCCACTTCCTTCTCCTTGTCTTTTTCTCATCTCTTTTCTTCCCCTACCCCCACATTGTCTTGGAGATGCCACACTCTAGATTATTTTGCCAAATTATTCACCTCTCTTCTGGCCCTAAGGCTCTGCTAGTCCCATCAGAGTGTTCATCAAACCAAGGTTTTCTATTTAACAACACACCTTCTACAAAAGTTCATGTTTTGGTAAATAACAACTTACCACCTCTCTTACACCCTTAAAAATGAGGGAGTTATAACATATACACCTAAGAATGTGCTGTTCTCAACCATACCACAGAGGCCCCAGATCTTGAGGAATTCCTGAGGACTTACTAGAGGTGGGGAAGAGGCAACAAGGGTCTGAGACTCAGCCAACTCCAATATTCCTTATTCTCACTACATCTTTAATGAAGGAAGCTTCATTTCTAAAATTTTACACATTGGTCATGAAAGGAGTCTTCCCATAGCCCTCCCAGCTTTACCTTCTGTTGCCTGATTCTATATTTAGGAGAACACTTTTCCTTATAATATGCCTGCTTTGCATTTGGCCAAGAACCATACCCTGATTTTACCTGTGTAGGGAATAGCCTTTGGGTAGTCAAGAAGAAAAATCTACTCAAGGAATAGATGACTTTCATTTTTCTCCCTTCTGGTGTTTCATGCAGCTAGGTCTTTGCAAGCTATAACTTGAACTGCTCTTTGGTTACTTATGCTATAGTACAGGGTTAGTGAAGCAGGATTTGTGGGAAAAAGATCAAATAAGAAAGTACTGAAAATTATGTATCTACACAACTGTCTCAAAATATTCACAATCTTTAGCATATAAAAGGCACTAACAAGCATTTTAGTGAAGAATCCTATTTAAATTGAACTAATGCAATGTTGTGCGAGCACTTAATTTTTTTTTTTTCAGATAGCACTTATGAACAGCCCATGGAATTCATTTTGAAAAACTGTCCTCAGGCATCTGCTCTAATTCAGAGCTTTTTCACTTGCCTCTGGCTTACTTCTCTGGCAGAGTAGAGCTGTGTCATTGAAAGGAGGAAAGAAGTGGAGGGTGGGGAGGATGGTGGGAAGAAAAAAGTCTAATAAATTGAAATGAAGACCCTACAAGTAGAATCAGTTTTTTCTTCTCTCTAGGATTATGTTAATTACTTGCAAACAATTTGCAAATGTATCTGAATCTGGCCAGGGTGAACAGAATTTGCCTCTGAAGTACGAGAAAGACCTCCTTGTAAACAAATTGCATTGCCTGTATTCTGCATATGATATATGTGTGAAACTCAGGTTTTGTTTTGATTTAATTTGACATATTTCAGCCTTCTGCGAGGGTTATAGGAAAAGGTCATTGTCAGTCCGTGGATAGTGCCTTGCAAAAGTAATTTACTTACCTCTGAAAGAGTCAGTGAAAGAACACCTGATTCCCCAAGGACATATTGCTTCTCTTTCCTCATCAAGTGGTAAAGGCCACAAAGACAACTTTCTGCCATTTTCCTCTTGCTATTGTGCACAAATCTGCTCATTCAGAAAGTCCTATGTTAACACGAAAAGATGTAATGAGACTCTCTTTTGCCACCAAAGGAGAAGTTACTAGGCGATTTTAAGACCTCTCTGGGGCTTAAGTATTTTCATCTGCAAAATTTGGAGTTTGCCCTAGACTATCTCCAAAATACTTTCCAGTTCTAAAATCCTACAATCCTAAGATCCTTCATTGGACTAGTTTCCCTATAACTTTTTTATTATGCCTAATATTTGGGCTAAAAAAACTCTGAGCACATGCATTTAGAAAACAATGTTTGAAGCTGTGGGTGGCTTTCAGGGAAACTGAAGTCAGCCTGCATTCAGGTAATGTAGCTTTCAATCCGGCCACTTGTTCCAAATACTGCAAATGCATTTTCTACATTTTAGCAATGCCAAAAGACACAGATTTTTATTTCTTAAAGACCTATTTTTAATTTATTTTTCAAACACCAGCTTTTGCACCTCACCCCCACGGAATTCACACATTCTTAAAAAGAAGGTGTGCAACTTGAGTCAAGTCCTTCCCTAATTTGTGGAGGTTTATTAAATTATAGGTTTTGTTAGTAAAAAAAAAAAAAAAAATCAGTTAGACCACCTGTCAGAATATTCAAGAAGCAATGCATCTTGAGAAGTAAATTGATACTGAATTAATTTAGACAATGTTTATACAGGCCAACAATTTAGATGATGATGATGATGATGATGATGATGATGATGGTTGATGATCATCTGTTTAAAGTGTTCCACATCTCCTTAATACTGTGCTAACTGCCCTGACCATTTTCTCTCATCATCATAGTCATTGCCTTGAGGATAGGATAGAATTTTCAGCATGTAATTGATTATTGGTTGGTTGTTAATAAGCATCCGTGTAACCCAACTGAGAAAATAAAGGTGACTATGTTTGTTGAGCCCACATCATGTCCCAGGCAAAGTGCTACATGCTTTCCACGAATTGTATCCATTCAGTCTTCCTTCCAACAAGGAAGGTATTATTAGATACATTAGAGATGAGAAACCGAGCCTCAGAAATGTCTAGTACCTTCCTCAAAATTCCCATATTAGTTTGGCAAGGCCAGATCATTATTTGGGTTTATTTGACTCCAAGTTCTATGCTTCCTCCTGCAAACTAGGTAAAATCCACATTTCTTAACAGTGGTATGTATAATATGTTATCTGTCATCTTGGAAGGCAGAGTCAGGTCCAGGGATTTGGGAAGGTCAAGTATGCCACAGCTGGGATGGACAAGGCTATAAGAAGAGAAGCTTTGAAGTGTTTGGCTTTTCCTCAAGAAAGCACACCCAGGTAGAATGCTGTCGTGGGGGCTCATGGGAGCCACACCACTAAATAACAGAAAGGAAAGGAACTTAAAGGTGACTTGGCTTAATCCTCATTGCCTTGTGCATGCTGCCCATTTGGCTGTTTGCCTTGAGTAAGGAAACCAAGGCCAGAGGAATGCTAAATGATTGCCCGAGTAATAGAGGCAACTGGCAGCAAAGATGGGATTAAATCCAGGTCTCTTGGCTTAGGAGACAGAATTCTGTCCTCTACACCCCAGGGAGAGATGAGGACAGAGGATGGACAGGAAGACTGGAGAGGACCAGAGAACATCAGTCTGCAGGCATCAACATGGAAGGGCAAGCTGGCTCTCAGTCTGCACCGTGTGCAATGTAACAAGTGCCCTGGAACCTTGCCTTGAGGGGTCAGAGGTTGGGCCTGCAGATGGGCCATGGATTTTGTGCAGAGCTGGCCTTTCCTGGGCTCTTTCTGCCTTGTGAACACAATAAATTCTAATATTTCCATATAAAGGGGACACACCCTGGCTCACAACCACAACTCACACAACACTTCTGCAGTCCAGTTCACCCTCTCACTGCCTGGCCCAGCAGGGTGGGGCTGGTCTCTGGGAAGTTGTTCACCTGCAGTACCAGTCCTCTTAGGAATTTTAGGGAACTCACGAAGGGTGGAGACTCCAAATGGTTCAAAGACAGCTCAGGGTGACAGGAGAGAGCACCAGTCTCCATGAGGAGTGGCTTTCTGGCTCTGCCCCCCCTGGGGCCATGCCCCCAAATAGGTTAGTGCACCCATGGACCAGCTGTTAAAGGATTAGTCTGTTCAGGAAAAGGGAAAGCTGCCTCCTGGGGCTATGTATGCCTGCAGAGAAAGAATATCAAAGAGAGTATGGAAGATCCGTATTAGAATAATCCTTGTTTGTAAGATGCTTTCATCATAAGATTTCATGTCTTCAACACGTACTTACGGGAGGTGACATTTATTCAACAGGTTTTATTCTCCATTTGCAATTTAAGAAACTGAAGGTCAGAAGTGCTAAATAATTTGTGCAGGTGAGACTTGAACCAGTGCTGGGTTCGATTCAAAATCTAGGTCCTTTGAACCAGTGGAAGGAGGAGTGGGGTTTGTAAATCAGAAGGAAGCACCTGGAAAGCAAGCCTCTTGGCCAAGGGACATACTTAAGGAGAGTTTATTCAAATGCAAATTTATGGGCGCTGCCCTAGAGACTCTGATTCAGGAGTCTGTGGCTCAGAGCTTTAAAATTTTTTTTTTCCCCAAGATTTTACTTAAATTCAAATTACTTAACATATAGTGTAGTATTAGTTTCCGGAGTAGAATTTAGTGATTCATCACTTACACATAAACATCCAGCGCTCACCCCAAGTGAATGCCCATCCCCACCTCTCTCCCCTCCAACAGCCCTCGGTGTGTTCACTCTAGCTAAGAGTCTTACGGTTTGCCTCCCTCTCTGTTTTTATCTTATTTTATTTTTCCTTCCCTTCCCTTACGGTCATCTGTCTGTTTCTTAAATTCCACATATGAGTGAAGTCATAGGGTATTTGTCTCTCCCTGACTTACTTCACTTAGCATAACGCACTCTTGCTCCATCTGGGTCATTGCAAATGGCACGATCTCATTCTTTTTGGATGGCTGAGTATTACTGCATTGTAGGCATATACAGCCCATCTTTATCCATTCATCAGTCGATGGACACCTGGGTCTCTCTCTAATGTTTGGCTGTTGTGGACACCGCTGCTGGGTGGGCACATGCTCCCCAATGTTTATAGCAGCACTATCAGAATTTTACATGTCTAACAGACTCCAGGTGAGCCCTTCTTTGAGTAGCAAACTGTACCTCAGCCATCCCCAACAAGACATAAACTTGGCTTTAGGAAACCTGGAAAAAGTTAACGCGGAGATTTATCAGTCCTTTTCCAACACCAGGTTCAGGTAGGTCTTCCTTAAATCATAGCCAAGACCTCACTACCTACAGACCCCGCCAGATTTGTTCTGTCACTAAAGTAGAGCTGCCCAGCACTGATTTCCCAAAAACCAGTCCTCTGCTCTTCTCTCTCATGCCATCATCTCTTATGAAAAGATGTCTCATGTCTCTTATCTCCATCCTTGTTTGATGGCGCTGCAGGAGCACGGACAAGTCTTAGGGGAGGAAGCCTTCCTTCCCTTGGGCTCAGAAGCACATTCCTTTGCAAGAAGACTTAACAACTCTGAGACTTGGTGTCTCCCACCAAACTCAATGAATATTACAGCACTTTGCAAACCTGTGGCCTCCCCAGTCCTGATTTCAAACGGTAAAAAAGAAGATTCTCTAACAACTTCCAACCATGAGGCCATGTAACTCACAAGTGACTTCAGCTTGGGTCCTGCTGGGGTATGGCAGGAGGGAGGGCTGTCTATAACCCTCTCTGTTTCCCAACTTTTGACCTAAGAACGTTTAAAGCAAGAGTGTACATAAGAGCTCTCTCTTGTCTTCATTCTGCTGGTGTTGTATGATTGAAGTACAGGTGAATACAGGCAGGAACCTTTCATTATCTGTGTCAGGAAAGTCAAAGATGAGAGCGGATGTCAAGCTGTTGGGAAGTCAGATGTCCATTCAGTGCCTGGTGAAGATGTGTGTGTGTGTGTGTGTGTGTGTGTGTGTGTGTGTGTGTGTGCGAGAGAGAGAAAGAGAGAGAGAGAGAGAAAGGAAGTGTGTGTAGGGGGGAAGGGAAGGAAAATACATATACTTTTCTTAAAAGCATGGCATAGGATAGAGGTTCACTCACTTTAATCTCTCTGGACATTGGTTTTCTTATGGGGAATTGCTGGGCAGATTGAGTTTAACATCTGGAAAGGAACGAACAAAGTGTGTCGCTGGAACTCCCAAAAAGCTGAGAGCAGGTGGGCTGGTGGTAGGCAGATTAAGACGGAGAGTCCGGCAGCAGGGGTGTTCAGTCAATCAGGTTGCGGCACAATAATCTGGGGACCTCAGCCAGCGACTGAGGGGGCAGGGAGGCTTGTCTGGGACTTGAAATGAACCATAAGATGTACTGTAGGTAGACACGCCAGTAAGTTGTGTCTGACTCGAGAAGTGAGGTGGACCAGATGTGGACGGCACAGGCCACATATTGGGGTACAAGGACGAGGACTTCAGGCCTTCTCTCCCCTTTCTGCTGTGTGCATACAGGGCTCCTGACGTGGAGTGCAAGTCTATTCTGCTGAAATCTCATCCAAGGGGACCAGCTCCACTCTGGAGAGACCTTTTTTTAAAACTGAGGGAAGAGGAGGTATTGCCAAATCACTAGACACAATTATGAAGTTGAACATGCAGAGCTCACTTGTTGCAGCAAAGAACACACACCACTGGGAACCACGAGACATCCCTGTGTGAGAGCGCTCTTAGGAGGGACTCGTAAGCCCTATAGAATGGGGGCTTAGGTGGACTGACTTGGGGGAAAGTTTAAGGAAGCAGAGGTTCTCTCTAGATTGGGTGTTGTCTGAAGGCAAGGTTGATTCTGTAAATGGGAACCTCCATAAGTCTCACCTATAGGGTTAGAGAGGATAAATTATAATTTATAATTATATAATTATATAATAATTATCTTATATAATATAACTATAAATTATATATATAAAGGAGTAGTGGCCTCATTTATTTCAGTGTAGAGAGGTATAGAGAGGTAGATGTTTGGTTACTTTGGGGGTGATCTTGTTTCTGGGCTTAGATAAAAATCACAAAGTATCCTTTTTTTTCTCACTGTCTCGCCATCCCAGATAACGTTGTCTGAGGCTGGTGTTCCGGGAGGTTGTTCATGTCGGACAGGAGAATAATATGGCCTGGTTGTGAGTGGCAGGCCAGCTTCCTCATGTCAGGGGTTGCTTTTAAGTTCTTTTCGCCCTTTCCAGTGCAAAGCAAGGAAGAAATATCACTTATTTCCATTTGCTTTGAAAGCCTCTGGTGTGAAATCGGCTTTCCCTGTGCTTTTCCGTTGTGTTGTTTTTCTCAGGGAAACAAACGAGGTCCTGTCTAATCAGAAGCCCAGACCATTTTGATAACGAAGCCAGTCCAAGAGTTGGTGATGCCCTAGCCCAGGGTTTGTCTGCTGAAAACACTCTCCGCATTGAGCCCCACAGACAGCCAGCTTGCTACTCTTTCCCTGTAGTCTTAAGTTTCTGCCAATCTCACTGCGCAAGGGCTGGAATCCCAGGTGGTAACCATCAAAGAGGTTGGGGGTGAGAAAGAAATGTGAAAACACGGCGTTTTGAAAAGGGAATTGCTGATCCTTTAATATTTGTGAACATGCCAACTTCCCCAAATTTCTCAACTTATTCAGGGCACAAAGAAAGAGGAGGTGAGAGTCAACTGTTACATTTACAGTTGAATTGTTTTCTTGCCCTTTTTTGGGCAGGGGGAGGCATATTAGTCTTGGCCTTGTTTGAATGGGTGCCCCTGAAGGCTTATTTGTGCTGGCTATACTTGGGAGACCCAGCTTTGGGTGACTGAGCTACTCATTAGCAAGGGTGACTCTGACAAGTATGAATACTTATTATCTAAGTGAGGGGCATCAGTTAATCCTCTCTGTCAAAGGATGAAAGGAAGAGGAGTTGTTCTTCCCGCACCCCACCTAGCAAAATTGTTACATAAAGCTCAAATAGCTGACTGATACCACTCTTGGCAATGATATTGCAGCTTTTAATTTATCTCATTCATAAAATATTTTCTTCCATAATATTCTCAACAGAACAACAACAATTTAAAAAGCGGAAAATACAAGATTTTCTCAGATTATCTGGCCGTGGCATTTCGGAAGAAAATACTACCTCCGACACCACAGACACTAATACTTGGCTTCATGGTAGAGAGCACAAATCTTCTGGCTCTCGATCTGTATGTCTGGGATTATAGCCTCGCTCATTAACTTATTTTAAAGTAGTAAAAATAATTAGACAAGGAAAGATAGAAACTTGCTTGTCATAATTGATTTTTTTTCCGGAAATCGCAAGTATAGCTTGCATTTTTGCTTTAAAATATTCCTTCCTGCCGCCCCCTCATCACTTATTTCCCTGTGGTCTCAGCTGTTAAAAGAAAAGAAGATTACCAGTTGTTTCTGGAGCTGTGACATCGTTTCGTGCAGGAGTGGTATGTGGCAGTGAGACTGTAATGTGTGATTTCATTAGCGAATGCTAAAAGCACGGGCTGCCCTTTGGAAATGCATGGGAGATTTGGCCAACATAAAACTCACCGTGTCGCTGCCTCTTATGTGAATACTAAGCAGAAAAGCTGTTGCCAGTATGACTTAACTAAGGTTCGAAAATGAACCCGTTGGGAGAATAAATAACACAATAATGAGCTACATATGAATGCACGTTTTTCAGATTTTTTGATTCATCTTTGAAGAGTTGAATTTAGACAGCCTTTTTCTCCAGATAAAATACTTGTAAGAAGTAGCTTGTACTGAATCGATTGTAGGGAAGTTTAGTTAGATCACTCAGTCTAGGTTCAGTCTGTTAACAGACACCATATGCGAATTTGGGGAAGATGTGATGAATCTATGGCTAAAAAGTAACCTGGAAACTTACCTTTATTCCTGTCTTGGTTTTACATTTACTGGTCGGCCATTGAAGGTTTATTTAATGAATTTGACTCATTGCCATTCACAAGCAGAGCAGACTGCAAAATTGTATACCTTTGGACACACGCACCTCATTCATTGCCACAGTGTGCCTACACTTTACCCATGTGTCTAAGCAGCCCCCAAAGAGGATATGGCCAAGGACTCTTGTATCTGATAATGACTGAGAGACTCCTTAATGCCGTGAACATGGATGGGGACATTTTGATGTCTCCATGACATGGCCATGCAAAGAAAGGCTTATTCAGTGGTCCACCATTTTCTGTTCCAACTAGCATGAGGTAGCCAGATTTAGATTTAAAAGGTGGTGTGTGTGTGTGTGTGTGTGTGTGTGTGTGTGTGTGTGTGCGTGTTTTGAAGGGATAAGAGAGAAGTAATGAGAATAAGTAGAAATCTACTTTTCTCTCAGGACCTGTGAGAGTACATTGCTTTATTCCTTCTCCCTGAGGAGAGAAGAGTTTCGCATGCAGTGTGTTCTTATCTTTCAATGGAGGGTAGAGGAAGTGCTCAAATACCCAAATGTGGTATTCTCTCACCTAATTCCAAGATTGTTCTGGAGCATGCATTTACATTCGTTTTGCTTGCTCTAGACCTGATATTTTCTTGAGTGTTGTTCTTGAGGTATTTCTCTGGCAATTGCATTGTGAAATTCCCAACATTGCATGGCTTATTATATTTGTGATATTTTGAGGTTTTTCTCTGTCTATGACTCTTGCTAAAAATTCAAATAGAACTTAGATATGGTGGATAGACGTGGGGAAGAAAATAGTATATTCCACTTGGTGAATAGGACGTTTTTTATGCTATGAGTTTGGAGAATTTTAATTTCTACTTTTCAAAGTGGACCAAGATAGTCTTTCCCAGAGTTCAAGAATCTATCCAGTCTTTGAATCGGCCAGTCACTCAACCAACATGGACATATTAAGACCATGCTGTGGACTCAGAGGTCAAGTAGGAGAGGCATAGTGCACTGTCTTATAAAATATTGATCCTTATGTTACAGGCAATCTTTTCAGAATTTGAAATTTATGTAAGAGACAGAAGTAGAGAATGGTACATGATAGAATTTGCAACTAAGTACTAACATTTTGACCAGTAGGTAAGTTATCGGATATTTCAGCACAATAATACATTAATGTTTCCTGCCCTTTTCCTTTCCTCAAACCATTGTAATGATGTGCTCAAATACCAAAAGTATATCTATTTTCTTTATTTAAATATGATCTACTTTTGTGGTTCTCCAATCATTGACCATTGACAACTCTAAGAAGCATCTTTTCTAAGGTAGAAAATTCTGCTCAGTTTTGGGAACATTTCCAGACAATAAGGTTCAGACTAGACCAACACGTGAGAGCTCCATGACGGTCTGAAACACCGAGCCAAGGACACTCAATTCTTTGTGTGTTCATCGGTGTTAGTGATGGTTGTTTTTGAGAGAAGGGAAAACAAAACCACTGTGTGAGAGGATTTCCTTTGGACCACAAAATTCAGCAAGTCCCCTGAGAAAGCTTGGTAACAACCCATGACATATCTTATTGTAAAAATTAGAAGTAGAAAAATACGCCTTTAGGCTCGGCACTCTGTCCTGCTCACTGTATGTGCCAAGATCGATTCCTTTGTTATCAGAAGTATGTATCAATGGAGTACGTGCCCTCATTTATTGAATTAACTTGACAAGGGAGTCACCTTTGGGACCGACTTCTGAAAGACAGCTGAGAAGCAACTTTTGACAACTATGGTTGTTGGTCTTTGCACTATTTTTTCCTCTCTTCCTTCTCAGTTTTGCAGTGAAAAGGGACACTTTTATAGCAACTAGGCAAAACAGTAGTGCAGGAAGTCCCAGCTGTTCCTGCCCCAGCTGCCTGCGAGATCTAATCACATAGGGTGGGAATAGCACGTCTCCCAGAAGAGCGCGCACATTTTAGGTTGCTTTAATTTCCCTGCCAATTAGACGTTTAAGATGCCAAATGTATCTCCAGGCAACCTCTGTGACAATTTAGTACCCTTTGGTAAAGGAGCCTGAGGCAAAGAAAGATTTTCAAGTGGCAAGTAGCAGGAAAAATATTTACTCTTTCATCACCAAAGGAGAGGGCATGTACGTACCCCATGGAAACAGAAGGACACAGGGATACTAACACTGCCACTACTGAAGGATGTGAAAGAGCCTGGGAGGCAGAATTCTCGGCCGAGAGCAGGATTTCTTAGCTCAGCAGAACTGACATTTTAGACGACACGGTTCTCTGCGGAGAGGAAGTATCCTGTGCATTGTACCATGTTTGGCAGCACCCCCAGCCTCTGCCACAGGACTCCAGTAACACCTTGCCCCCCTGTCACAACAGTCCAGAATGTCTCCAGATATTGCCAAATACCACCCCGACCCTGTGTGTGTGTGTGTGTGTGTGTGTGTGTGTGTGTGAAATCCCTCTAGTAGAAAATCACTGGCCTAGAACGGCCACTGTACAAAAGATCTGGGAAGATATTTTTCCTGGAGCGCCATTCCTTTCCTTGTTAAACAAATGATGCCAACTGCTCAGGGATTAGGGAAACATAAAATATTTAGTTATATGGCTTGTGGGGTTTTTTTTTTTGGTCTAATTGAACATGCCAAAATGTATATATTTTCCGTTTCTGCTGCCTTCAGATGAGTCACCTGGGAACTTACTTATCCACCCAAGTGATACCAAAGCACTTTGAAGACTGGTATTAGTGGGGTAAATCTTCATCTTTTCAGGGTGAACAACTTTTAGGTTGTTTTTGAAACAACCTAAACACAGGGCCAAGTTTAGTAAATAAGGTGGGTGAGCAAAGCTGATGAAATCTAAGCCAAAATTCAAGTGGTACAATAATGAGATTGATTTTTCTTCTGTGCCTCATGAACATACTCTGAAGGCAATTTCAATAGAGGAGTTATAAAAAGATTTTGAGTCATCCTACCATTGATGGGATAAGTGAATAATCATCTCCGCAGGTAACAATTCTGAATGATGGCTCACTTTCAGCTTGTAAGTTTTGGGGTGTGTGTTATAAAAAGAACATCCCACGTCTTTAGAGACATACCTCATAGAATAAAGTAGTATAAGAGGAAATATTCTTGATTTTTGAGAATAATGTCTATCTTTAAATATATTTATCATTATTTGTATTATGTTGCTTAAACCATCATTGCAGAACATTGCCTGAGTCTGTGCTAAGTGCCTGACTTCAGAACAACTAAGATACAGTCCTTCGTGCCCAAGGGGAGTTACTTTCTAGTGGGGAGACATATTCATGAACAGTTTATTTCAACATCGTGTGGTAAGCGCTAAGATAAACAAGAAGCAGATGTTTACTGGTCTCTGAATCCAGCACTGTCATTTACTGACTAATTATGTAAGCTGGAAGAAGTCAATTTCATCTGCCTTCAGGTTCCTGATCTTGTAAAGTAAAGACATTGACTAGCCTTTGTCCCCTCTTCTGGCATCAATACTCTAATTCGACAGTAACAGTGACAATTTCCAAGGGCATACCTATTACCGTGTTTTTAGGGGAAATCTAATCATTTGGTGTCTAAACACTAACCTTTAGTTTCAGATAAATTATTACCAAAACAGGAAGAAATGCCCAGTTAGATGATCATGAACACCAACTCTTGAGAGACCTGACCTGTTACTGGTCGTTCATTGTTAAAGGGTGATTGTAAACTGAGTGAATTATTCTTTCTTTTTCCTGACTATGCAAGGTTGTCATGAGTTGTATGTAGCTGTGGTTGACCAGGAGTTGCTGTATCTTAGGAAAGTGGTAAGCTGTGGAAAGTGAAGTAAAATGTTTATCTTTAAAAATTAACTCATAAACACTTTGTTGTTCAAATCGGTGCATTATTAGAAAAAATGAGTGACATCCATTAACCTAAGTTCAAGTTTGTATGATTTTCAGGTTGTCAGTTTAACCTCAACATTCTCAACTGTAAGATGAAGTAACTGGAATAAGAAGTTATATTTTTGAGGGCTCCTGGGTGGCTCAGTGGTTTAAGCCTCTGCCTTCGGCTCAGGTCATGATCTCAAGGTCCTGAGATCGAGTCCCACATCGGGCTCTCTGCTCTGCGGGGAGCCTGCTTCCCCCTCTCTCTCTGCTGCCTGCCTCTCTGCCTACTTGTGACCTCTCTCTCTCTGTCAAATAAATGAATAAAATCTTTAAAAAAAAAAAAAGATGTTATATTTTTGAATAACTACGGTAGATAGGTCTCTTCTCATTGTAAGCCTCCTAACATTGAATGATGCAGATATTTTCATTTCTGTTTTATATGTGGAAAAAAGGAGGCTTAGCAAAGTAAACCAACACACGCAGCCTTACACAGCATCTGTGGCAGAGCTGGATACAAACCTATGTCTGCCAGATTTCAGAGTCTGTGTTTCTTTTTTAAAGCCCCTACACATCACTCCACATTCTAAGTTGTTTCTGATTAAATTCTGAAATTGGATGATTTTTTCGTGAGGAACCCCAGGCAGTCATCTGAAAGTACCATATTTACCAACAAGTGCAAAATGAGAGAGAAGGAAATGTTTCTATCTCCTTCCAAATTCAGGAATTTTAAATAACAAACAATTTAAAAGTCCTGTCAGAAGAGTAGCTTTCCCCAACATGTGAAAATGGCTTCCAGTGAGTGTCTTTGATTTCTACCCAGAATATTTTCAATTTATGATGCTTCAGGGATCTAGAAAAGGCAATCTAATTTGCAGATTATCTCCTTTGGCTACTGTACTAATCGATATGCTAACATCAAGTAAGGGTGGGGTTCTGTTGGGTTGGCTTGCAAAAAGTAGACACTTCCATCTCCAGTTCTAAACTTCCATCTGTGAGGAGCCTTGGTGATTCAAGTCTTATATATTACAATTGTGATGGTGAGTTCAAGATTAAAATAGTCAATTAAGTGAAATATCCCTTTTAACTTTATTATTTTTTTATGTTGTAAATTAAAAAAAAAAAGTCGTAGTGGATAATAGAGTCAGGGATTAGCAAGAACCCTCAGATGTGGCTTCCAGCAGAGAGTGGCAAAGCAGTCTATCCATTCATTTCTTTATTCCTCCTTTTATTCTCCATCCAGGAAATAAATGAGTGAGAGAGATTCTCTAGTTCATTCCATTAGGCATCTTGTTTATGATTCCTGTATAGTTTAAGTAGCTCAGAAAATTCACTCTGCACACAGAGTTGAGCTTGTCCTGACTACCACTTGCCATGTGTGATCTCAGGCAAATTTTTAAAACTCTCAGCCTCAGTTCCTCCTCTGTAAAATGGAAGCCTAAATACATCTGTCTCAAAAGATTACTGCAAAATGTGAAGAGGATAATTATGCAAGGTATTCAGCTCAGACCCTGACACATAGTGACAGAAAAATAAATGTTGGCTTTTAGTATTATTATTAACAACAATAGTTTTGTAGGATACTCTGGTTTTCTGCTAAATTAAAAAAGTAAATAATTCTCTTCAAGAACCTAATTTCCTATGAAGAGATCTCATTGTTAAGTTATATATTTTAAGTAAGTATTTCATTAATTAAGTTGACTTTAAATAGAACCTTTTGTTATTATGATTTGGATTTTCCAATAGATGTGGATACCCATGGCAATTCTAAACACTCCTATGTTATCTGGCTATCTGGGCCATATATCTGGGGGTTTTATTTTTCTCTAACGCTAATATTACAGATTTCTATTATGTTTCTCATTATCTATGTGTGTTCAAGCCCCTTTTCTGGAGATTTTGCAGTGGGCCTGGATCTCAATGTCGCTCTGGTGTTGGGTCAGGTTTGAGAGCCACTGACTGACTATACCATGAGCTCCTCAAAGACAAGGACACCACCTTTACAGCTCTAAAACGGCTTATAATAGCACTTGGGTATTTTCTGGAGTTTTGGAGGTCAGATATCATAGAAGACAATGAAAGATTATTGGTAACATATTCTAAAGAAACCAAGTCATGCATGCTTTTGCATGAGCTAATACCTAATAAATAATTGGCCAGAGCCACCTAAAATTATTACAACAATTTTTGATTGCTAACATTGTTTTCTAAAATTCAGTCTATAGTAAGATTCTGAAATCTATTTTGCTTTATACCAAGGAGTGAAGATTAGCCACAATTAACAAATAACTTAAACACCCGTCCTTCAGGGATCTATTGACAGATTGGGCTAGCTGGATAATGTTGACAAGGAACTATGCTGAGAAAGACATATTGTTGCCATTAATCACATTCCCATTGCATAAATACATCAGCCAATGCCACAGGTTCTGTTGAAAATAAGTATATATCCACTTCAGGGTGAGGTCAAGCATGTCTGCACACACATTGTTGTTAAAGTAAAACTAAAAATAACTCATTATGTCTCTTCTAGGATCTCTGTCACCCTTGGTGACAATTTGGTGTGACTGTGGTAATTGTGCAGCTAATTCTGACAGCTAATGGTGGGCCCCTGGGATGTGTACATTTTCCACATCCACATGCCGCTCTCCCTGTTTGCCATGTAGCTTGGGAAAACAACACGTGACCCTCCAGATGGCATGGCTTAGTGAACTTCCCCCACTTTGGCCATATCAGCAGAAAGACGGGAAAGGAGAAAGTTTCCTTCTTTCTCTGGGAGTCACTTCCCCATGAGGTTTTGGAAAGGGTTCATAGCATGTGTTTCAGAATATATTAATATCAGAAAGGTTTGTTCAGACATGGTACTCTATAAACTGGATTAAAGTGAGAGGCCATTTTCATTTTCAAAAACAGGGATCAACACAGTTTGGGAATTGTTGATACCCCCAATAATATAAAGGTTAATATTTGTGTTAATGGAAGAACAATCTAAAGGAGTGACCCACACAAAAGTCGGTTAATAATAATAGCATCTCAATAATTGCTGACACCTGTGATCAGAGATCCACACACCTGAGATGATTTGCCCAAAGTCTCTTGCTAATTTTTACTTCAATCAAAATCTCCTGTAATCATGCCCAGTTTTCTCTCCATAACGCAAGGTCATCTATCGGTAGTAATGCCCACCATTGTGGTAGATTTCTCGGGGATACAAGATGCTCAGTTTCCTTGGAGAGGCAGTTAATAAATTTCCTTGGAGAAGCAGTAAAGATAAATGACCTGGTTTTGCAAACAATTATTTCACATAAGTTAAAAATCAAAGCCAAAAGAAATCATTTGATGTCCAAAAGAAAAAGATATACTAGTGGAATGAGAAAGAAGGCCTGAGGTATGGTGAGCAAAAATTATTTTCTTCTCATATTATCCTCACCTATTCCAATCCAGACTTCAGCCTGACCAATACCCCCCTGCCCCCACTTTCCAGATCTTGCATGCAATATACTCTTGTGATTAGGACAGCATGGCTCAGGGATCAGGAGGAAGGTAACATTTGGTGAGTGAAAACAATGAATGGTGAGTGAAAACAACCAGGGGCACGTGGGTGTCTCAGTCTGTTAAGGATCTGCCTTCAGCTCAGATCATGATCTCAGGGTCCTGGGATTGAGCCCCATGTTGGGCTCCCTGCTCAGTGGAGAGTCTGCTTCTCCCTCTCCCTCTACCCTTCCCTCTGCTCATGTTCTCCCTCACAAATAAATAAAGTCTTTTTAAAGAAAAGAAAACAATGCAACGATGCTCATTTCCTTTAAATGTGTTATAATATGGTAAAACCAGTTAAAGAAAAACTCCTAGGCATGGACTTCCAGCTTGCTGGGTAGATATGGAGTCCCTCTTCAGCGGTGGCAGGAAGAGTTTGGATGGAGTATAAATGAACACTGTGTACGGCATGACTCTGTTAAGAGTTCAAAAAAAGATGGAGAAGAGAAGTGAGTTGGGGGAAATCAGAGGGGGAGACAAACCATGAGAGACTGTGGACTCTGAGAAACAAACTGAGGGTATGGGAGGGGAGACGGGTGGGGGATTGGGTGTGTCTGGTGGTGGGTATTAAGGAAGGCACATATTGCGTGGAGCACTGGATGTGTGTATGGACAGTGAATTTTGTAACTGAAAAGAAATAAAATTAAATTTTAAAAAAAGGTGGGGCTTCAGGCTGAAACAGGAGCATGACGGTTGGAGGAGAGGTGGATCGTGATGTTATCATGTCAGACAAGTGCCTTATTGCCTCGGAAAGATCATTATTATTTAAGCTGTAAAGTGTTGTAGAGTGCACTGTCCCTATTCCTGTTGAAGAGGTATTGCTTCAGGTATTATATGGCTCTTCATAGCTCTGTGCATTTTAAAATAAGATCTCCAAAGGCAGAATAATCATTCACATCACATAATAAAATGTTAAGTTAGAAGCTGTGATACCTAGAACTCAGAGTATGTTCTGTCTGTCATAGAGTAAGAGGCTGCCTGCTTCTACACTCTTAGTAGACTGATGCCCGGTATCAGGCTAGTGCTGGTGGAGGGAGGAATTGGTAGTATAGGGAGGTGTCTTGGAGTAGACATGGACATATTGGGGTTTCTAAAGTTTGGTGTGTATCTGTAGTCTGCTAGGAGTTTTTTCTTTATATATATAGACCAGTGTGTGCCTACAGATAAGGGAAAGCATACTTTAGGGAAATTACGAGGGATTCTATATTCTGTAACATTGCATTTGGGATTAGAGCAAGAAATAATTCTGGAGAAAGAGAAATGGTGCACATTACAAACGGTCTTCCTTGTATTCCATGCTGAGAAATTTGAGGCTTCCATGAGAACTAATTGAAGGCTTCTAAACAGGGAAGGAGTACGATCAGACTTAGGCAAATCACTCCACTTACAGTAGAAGGAATGGGTTCAAGTAGGGCAGTACTAGACCAGAGAGGAGACAGGGGACCCGAGAGGAGTTACCAGACCAAAATTCCCATTGAACAGGAATTTTGTCTATTTTTACACCTAAAGGTCTAGGTACATAATAGGTAGTCAATAAATGTTTGTTGTTGAATATGGATGTCGTTATAATTTAGTTACCATATGGTGATGGACAAACTAATATTGTGGCCGCAGGGATTAAAAGAGGCCGACAGAGATTCTGAAAATGTTAGTAAGGCAGAATCTACAAAAGTTGACTATTGACTTGTGACAGGAAAAGGTGAGGGGAAGGAGTTGTAGGAGTCAAAATAAAAACACAGGTTTCTGGCTTGGCTCATGATGCCATTCACTAAAGTCAGAAACACTGTCTTGTAGAGCAAGACGTAGAGAGAGAGAAAGTGATAGTTTACTTCAGGTATGTGGTCTTTGAGAGGTTTGTAGGACATCCAAGTCCTGATGACCTGAAAGTCCTGGGAAGAAGGATCTGAAGGTCTCAGGAGAGTCCTGGCTGTGAAATTACCTGGAGAAGTTACTACCACATAGATGGGAATTAAAACTGTGGAAATAATGAGATTGTCCACTGGTTGCATGGGGTGGGAGGCATCCAAAAAGAAGTGACATAGTTCGGCAATCACCAACATTTTAGGTTTGGGCTGAAGAAAAGAGGTGGTAGAAATGTGCAGAATGGGGCGCCTGAGTGGCTCAGTGGGTTAAAGCCTCTGCCTTTGGCTCAGGTCATGATCTCAGGGTCCTGGGATCGAGCTCCATATCAGGCTCTATGCTCCTCAGGGAGCCTGCTTCCCCCCCCCTCTCTCTGCTTGCCTCTCTGCCTACTTGTGATCTCTGTCTGTCAAATAAATAAATAAAATCTTAAAAAATAAAAAAAATAAAACTTTCTCTTAAAAAAAAAGGAAATGTGCAGAATGTGTATCGAAGAAGGAGCAAATATTCTAGCACTGAAGATATAAAGATAAAAGAAACATAGTCCTTCCCGGGAGAAGTTTGAATTCTGGTGTGGGAGGAGAAAATTAGGTAGATAATTCAGACCCATTAATGCTCACAATAGAGATGGAAAGTATTGCTGGAACCCAGAGGAGAAGTGTCCCTACCAATCCCTTAACTCCTGTCCTCCCCCGAACGCACAAGTAGAATCTGAACAATTGCTTACCCAGTGTTTTCATAGCACAGCATGACTCTATATTTTACCTGCTAATTTGTTTATTAAGTCTCCCTTTCATAAAATTGAAACGCTACAAAGGCATAGCATTTTGTCTGTTTTGCTCACTTCTGTGTTCCTCGTGCCTAGAACAGTTGCCAACAGATAGTGGATGTCAATAAATATTTGTTGAAAGAATAACATGAAAACCATACATTTGGACCAGATGTGTACTGACATTAGACCATATCTAGGAAAGCCTACTTCTATATAACTCCTGAAATGAATTTATTTTCTTGTATTGGGCTCTTTCTCCTAAAAGCTGAATTCTTGGGGGGCCTGGGTGGCTCAGTGGGTTAAGTGTCCAACTCTTGATTTTGGCTCAGGTCATGATCTCATGGATCATGGGACTGAGCCCCAAATGAGACTGCATGCCCATGGAGGAATCTGTTTAAGGACTCTCTCCCTCTGCACCTACTCCACTCAGGGGTGTGTGTGTGTGTGTGTGTGTGTGTCCCTAAAAAAAAATAAATAAATAAATCTTTTTATAAAGTTGAATGCTCAAAATACTGCTCAAAATACTGGTTTGAGTGCTCGCTTCGGCAGCACATATACTAAAATACTGGTTTGGACTCAAGGTTCCAGTATGCAGTGCTTTAGTTAAACAAGAGGTCACGGTGTCAGGAGGATATTTAATGCCTCTGGTAAACCTCCTTAGCCATTGGATGCACTGTCTCTAAATTATATGATAAAATCATCACATAATCTTTCTCTTCAGAACTTTTTACTAAGAAGATTCTCTTTCAAATAGTTCCAACTCGGGGAAGTATGATGTGTTGGAGGTTCTTTCTTCAAATTAACTTTTCTCATTTAGAATTCTCCTAGAAAATTACCTGAAACAAACAAGATAAGATTCACAGCTTCAAAAGAATGACTTGCTAAAAAAGGATTTGTCTCATTTTAAGCTCTCTAAACAAAGCATTTTTTGGCTGTCAAGAATTGTTCAGATGTATGTTTGGTTTTTGCTTGAATAACTCAAAGACATCTGAGTCTTAAAAAATATCAGGCTGACTAGTGCAGAGTTCTGAATAGTTTGGGCAAAAGTAGTTTGTGTGATGGATTGCTACCTTTTTTGTAACCAAGTACATTCAGAAAAACAGGCCGAGATTTACGACAAGGCTATCATTCATTCATATCTTAAGCACCTGTTTTGTCAGCATTTGCTAGACGTTGTCCACTTAAGATTGAAGAAGATGCTGTCCCTGCCCTCACAAACCCAGAGATTTCCAGAAAAACCTCACAGAAAAAGTGGTTTTTATCTCAAAGCAATAATCAGTAGGGATTTGTCAGATGAATCTGGGGAAAAAGAACCGTTAAGGCAGTAGGAATGCTGCATGCAACTTGTAGGAGGTGTTTAATAGGCAAGGATGTTCATGTTAAAGATATACAAGGTAGGGGCGCCTGGGTGGCTCAGTCGATTAAGTGTCTGACTTAGGCTCAGGTCACGATCCCAGGGTTCTGAGATCAAGCCCCAAGGCGGGCTCTGCATTCCTTCTTCCAGAAGGCTCTTCAGGAGTTGGCTTCTCCTTTTCCCTCTCTGTTGCCCCTCCCTCAGCTTGTGTGTGCTCTGTCTCTCAGATAAATAAATAAAAATAAATAGTAAAGATGCATAAGGTATTTGATGGGGTTTGAACTTAAGTTCATGTGGAAGAGGGCCAGATGATGTAATCAGGAGTTTAAAAGAGGTCAGAAAATGGAGCATGTCCCTTGTGTGTAAAGCTTTTCAGTTGATAAGAGAGACATAGTTCTTTATTTTATATTTTTAAAATACATGTAAGCATTGGGAGAGTATATTTAGGGCTATAATTCATACTGTGACGAGTTTTATCATCAGCCAAGTTCATCGATTAAGATTCTCAGGATCTGGTCATTCTTGGAAATAGACCATTTCTGGCCCCTTTAAGCCCCCACAACTTAATGTTGCAGTACGTAAATTAGATAAAAGTGACCTAGTTCTCTTAAATTTAATATTCACGGGGCACCTGGGTAGCTCAGTGGGTTAAAGCCTCTGCCTTCGGCTCAGGTCATGATTCCGGGGTCCTGGGATCGAGCCCCACATCGGGCTCTCTGCTCAGTGGGGAGCCTGCTCTCTCTCTCTCTCTCTGCCTGCCTCTCTGCCTGCTTGTGATCTCCGTCTGCTTGTGATCTCTGTCTGTCAAATAAATAAAAAAAATCTTTTAAAAAATTTAATATTCACCATGAAATTTAATATTCACCATACTAGAATGTTGCAATTATTTTCCTCCTTTTTTCAAATATTTCTTCAAAAAAAAAATGACGTATTTCTCATGTGTTGTAAAGCAGCAAAGTGAGCAATGGAATTTGTGGGATATGAGTTAACTGGAAAATAATATACACTGGATTTAACCTACTAAGACCGAGATCTGGAGATCCTTAAAGTGTAATGGGCTATAGTAATATCATTAACATTGCTTATTCACTGAATGAATGAGTAAACAACTTACTACATTGACCACAGTGAGAAACCTGGAATTTGAAAACTGGAAAGGATCGTAAGATCTCCTTATAGCAATTTCACTTAAATAAATGAAACCTGAGGGCTACAAGTCAAAGAGCTATTTAGTAGAGTTGGTCCTAAAGTTCAGGCCTTCGGGCTCCCAGGCCAATGGCCCCTTCTACTATGTGTCTCCTGTCATCACTGAGATAATGTTTGAACTCCCTGTGTTCTTCAAGGAGCCCAAGTAGGAAGGAGCATGAGAACCTTACTTTACTTGTATACATTGTGTCCTCAGACCTCCTGCCACATTCTGGAAATATAAGGATGGATAAAAGGGAATAGGATCCCTACTAATCTGAAGCTCATCCTTCAGTGAGAACCGATTTTAGTGGGATGCTAAATAAAATCACACTGATGTGAAATGACAAGCCGGAGGGATGATGAGTGGGAAAGATAGATGTATGCTATAACAGAAGCGTAGATCAGAGGGACCACGTGAGTGAGTGAGGGTATGTACCTTGATTTTCAAATTTCCTTAGAAGTCCAAGAAATCTGAAGGTTAGAGCAAGTTTGCCTCCAAAAAAGTAGGTGCGACAACACTTGGTATTTCTTGGACAGTTTATGAAACATAAAATCACCTCATTCAAACTTTTTCCAGTCTTTGCCAATAACAATTTTATGAAGGATGGTTTGGTGAATTTTACCCCTGTAAGAGCAGGAGCAATTCTTCCCAGAGTTTTCCCTTCAAGGTGGTGGTAAAGGCATAAAGTTGTGAAAAGTAATTACCAGTCTCAAATAATAACACCAAGATCTAAAAAGGACTTTAGCAAATAAGAGATTTCGATTTGTTTATGCAATATATTTATCAGACTTAAGAAGCGATTTTCTGAGATAAAATAAATGTTGTTTATAGTTACTCTACTTCAAAAACCTCTGTGGGACTTTTCTCCCACTAAGTCTTTTAGAATGGATACCCAGGAAAATTTTCTTAATCTTATCTTTGGACAGAATTGTACCTGATTTTTCTGATTCATCTTTAGTGCTCAGGTCATGTTTATTGCTGTATTCTTTGAGATATGATTGAAGAAAGATTAAATTTGTATTTAATTACTCAGTTCCCCATTGCTGTGACAGCCTTTTTAATGGAATGTATTTAAGCCCTAAAAAGAAAGATAGAATCCCTTGAAAATTCATAGTATCATCTGCATAAAGGAGATAGGAACTAGTTGCCTAAGATTTTTTTTCCCCCTTATAGCTCATATAGCTTCAGGTGGAGAAAAAGGAACTAATGGAGGACAAGGGCAAGTGCAGGAAAGTCTCCGATAGAGCTGGGGTGTGTGGTAGATGTGGGGTCAGGTAGTGGAAACTATAGCAAACAGAGCTCTCCCAGTGCCTCCCTGATAGGGTCTGCCGTGGAACTGGCTGAACCAAACATGCCTCATTCATTTCCAAGAAATAAATAGAGAGTAGAAATGAAAAGAATGAGAGAACCGGGCCTTTCAAGAGAGGAAAATGGAGGAAAGCCTCAGCCAGGCATATGGTGTTTCAGGCCTAGTCATTTCTGGGAGTCTCACTGTGGAAATGACCTTGAGTATTTTAATGCAAGGGCACTCAACCAGCGTGTTGTAAAACTTCACACTGAGCTGTCAACTTTTGATCAATGTGTAGAATTTACTTAATCTTTGTTGTGAAAGTAAAGAAAGCAGACAGCAAATGGTCCCTGAAGTTTATGACAGGAGGAAGAAAAGACTTAGCAGATACTCAGCCCGGAGGGGGAATGGTTGGGCTTTTGAAGTCTCTTGGGACCTTGAAATTAAAATTTTTCTATGCAGAACTACTTAAAGACATGAGCAAGAGGGAGCTGTGTGAGGATTATGATGTCTTGTGACACGGGGATGGTGGAAAGTTCTGGTATGGGAAGTATGACCGGAATATTCTTCACCCTCAACCATTGTGTGGCAATCTGCAGATGGAGATGAGCTCAGCTGAGCAGGCTGAGCAACAAAGGTAGACACGGATGCAGTTCTCTGCAACAAAATGGAGCAGAGCACTAAGAAAAGAATAAACCCTGCATGTTTACTGGGATGTGCTAGGACTTTGCCTTGGGAGTTTAAGGGTACAGTTACGGGATTAAGTAGGTAGAATAACCACAGAGCTGAAGGACAACCCAGAGAGACAACCATTAATGTAGGGTGATTTATACTCACCGTGATAACCTGTGATTGTATTGTAATGATTGTTCATTTAGTGCTTTTTTTAGTCAAGTGCGCAGCAAACTGTTCTATAGCATTTTAAAGTATCATTTGAATCTCCAAAGTGTAAGAACCGTTGCTTTAAACTCTTGGAGCCCTTCATATAGGGAAAGTGTGAGATGTGTTTGACAAACCCTCATCTCCAACTCTCCCCTCCCCCATGAAGCCAGATGTCCTCTGGTTGTTGTGGTTTAAAGGAATGTTGATGTCTTGGGGATACTATCCTTCTATTACATTCTGGTACAATTTATTATAACAAAATGTTAAAGAATTTCATACACTTTCCCCCAAAAGAGACATCTCTGAATTTGGGAGAAGTTATTTTCTTGAGAATGTCAGCCCTGGTTAGGAGCTATTTGATGATCAAAATGACATTTTTCATCCAGGCATTACACTTTGAACTTGTGATCGCTCCTTTCTTCCTGAAGTCATGTTTAGTATCCTAACTGCCTCTAATGAGCCCAGCCATTCTTTTTTATTTTTTTAAGTTTTTATTTAAATTCTAGTTAGTTAACATACAGTGTAATATTAGTTGTAGGTGTATAATACAGTGATTCAACAGTTGGATACAACATCTGGTGCTCATCTCAAGTGCACTCCTTCATCCTCATCATCTATTTAACCCATTTCCCACTGGCTTCCCCTCTGGCAACCATCAATTTGTTCTCTATAGTTCAGGGTCTCTTTCTTGGTCTGCCTCTCTTCCTGTCTGTCTTTTCTCCCTTTGCTTATTTATTTCATTTCTTAAAATCCATATATTAGTCAAATCATATAGTATTTGTCTTTCTCTCACTTATTTTGCTTAGGCTTATACTCTCTAACTCCATCCATGTCATTGCAAATGGCAAGATTTCATTCTTTTTTATGGCTGAGTATTATTTCTGTGTGTGTCTCTGTGTGTGTGTGTGTGTGTGTGTGCGCACACGCACACACATGAGCGCACACGCACGCGTAATACATCCTCTTTATCCATTCATCAGTTGACAGACACTTGAGCTGTTTTCATAATTTGGCTATCATAGATAATGCTGCTATAAACATTGAGGTGTGTGTGTTCCATTGAATTAGTATTTTTGTATTCTTTGGGTGAATACCTGGTCGTGTGATTGCCAGGTAATAGAGTAGTTCAATTTTTAATTTTTTGAGGAACCTCCAAACTGTTTTTGAGAGGGGCTGCACCAGTTTATGTACCTACCAGCAGTACAAGAGGGCTCCTTTTTGTCTACGTCAGCAGCTGTTGTTTCTTCTGTTCTTGATTTTAGCCATTTTGACAGGTGTGCAGTGATATCTCATTGAAGTTTTGGTTTGTATTTCCCTAATGATCAGTGAAGTTGAGCATCTTTTCATGTGTCTGTTAGCCAACCGTATGTCTTCTTTGGAAAAAATATCTATTCCTGTCTTCCGCTCATTTATTTTTAAAGATTTTGCTTATTTATTTATTTTAGAGAGAGAAAGAGCATGAGCAGGGGAAGGAGCAGAGGTGGGGGAGAGGAAGGAGGGGAAAGAACCTCAAGCAGGCTCTGTGTTGAGTGTGGAGCCCAACACAGGGCTCAATCTCATGACCCTGAAATCATGACCTGAGCTGAAACCAAGAGTCAGATACTTAACCGGCTGAGCCACCCAGGCACCCCTTCTGCCCATTTTTAATTTGATTATTTGTTTATTGGGTGTTAAGTTGTATGTGTTCTTTATATATTTTGGATACTAACCCTTTATCAGATATGTCATTTGCAAATATCTTCTCTCATTCTGTTGGTTGCCTTTTAGTGTTGTTTCCTTCACTGTGCAGAAGCTTTTAATTTTGATGCAGTCCTAACAGTTTATTTTTGTTTTTGTTTCCCTTGCCTTTGGAGACATTTCTAGAAGGAAGTTACAGCTGATGTCAAAGAGCTTACTGCCTATATTCTCTAAGATTTTTATGGTTTCAGGTATCACATTTAGGTCTTTAATCCAATTTACTTTTTGTATTTGGTGTAAGAAAATGGTCCAGTTGCATTCTTTTGCATTTGTTGTCCAGTTTTCCCAATGCCATTTGTTGCAGGGACCATCTCTTTCCCATTGAACAGTCCTTCCCACTTTGTTGAAGATTAGCTGACCAGCCATCCTTTAAAAAAAATAAATCTTGCTTTGGAAACAGAAGAACAAACACACACACACACACACACACACACACACACATACACACACACACAACAATTTTCCGGACACTTAAATAACTACTGGATAGAATTAGGGGTCTTCACCTTGCATATGCAGAACTGATAACATGTAGGTATGTGGAATCTTTCTATTACTTTTACCTAACAGCCATTATCTGTTGATGGATTTTGTCAACAAATCACAGGAAAGATTAGTAGGTCACATTACAGTCAACCAAGGATTTTGAGTTATGTTTTAAATCCAGTTGCCAGATCATTAAACAAATATTTGGATGTGTGATTATTTGACCTTGTTAGTTCCTACTGTTCTTCACGACCCTTGGCAGACTTTCCACAGCTCAGTATTTCTATACTTTAGAGGTACAGAAGGCAGTTTAGAAGTCACTGTTCTTCTTTGTCAAGCACTCATGGAACTGCAGCAGACCTTGAGCTCTCCCAATCCCTTTTCCTTAGTGAGCCTACATCTTAGGGACTTCCAAGCATGTAATGTGTTCACCATAACTTCTGGCCCAGTTCTGTTTGGATATAAAATGAAACCAGACTAAAAGCCCCAATAATTTGCTCTATTTGTAAGTCATCATTTTATGTGGTGGTTATGGAATATTCTGGGAAAAAATCCATTTCAAAGTTGGAAAGATATTTGTCCTTTTATTTGCAAAAGCCACTTTATCTTCTTAATTAAGTAGTTTGGTTAAACTAGTAGATATTGACATTTCAAAGGAACACCAGAACGACTGGATTTCTTTTTTCCAGTTTCCCATACCACCTCAAAACCCTATTTTCATTCTTGTGACATTAGATATAAAGATACCAAAAAAAAATTAGTTCCTGACAGGATTTCTCAGCTATACTGTGATTATTTCTTTTTATCTTCCTGCTATATTTTAAGATAATTGTGCATTGGGGTCCATTTGGAACCTCTATTAGACCATAATATCACACAAATAGTCATGCCTTTGTTTTGAAAACAGCACCCAGAACAGCTGCTCCCCTAACTCATTTTGGAAATGAGACTAATACCTTATAAAGCAAGAACACTTTACAACAGAGATTGCCATGAAGTGCTAAATAATCATTTGGAAAAAGTGTTTGTCCTCTGAATACCCACTAACGCTGCCAGAGAACATTTCTAAAAAATCTCCATCAAGCCAGCTTTACTTAATGCTTTGGAAGAGCACCGAGTAGGATATCCACCTTCCCCTATAGAAGTGGTGGCTGTAGGGACACCTGGGTGGCTCCATCAGTTAAGCCTCTGCCTTCAGCTCAGATCATGATCCCAGGGTCCTGGGATGGAGTCCCGCATTGGGCTCCCTGTTCAGTGCGGAGCCTGCTTCTCCCCTTCCCTCTGCCTACCGTTCCCACTGCTTGTGCTCTCTCTCTCTGACAAATAAATAAATTCTTTAAAAAAAAAAAAAAAAAAACAAGAGTGGCGGCTGCCACAGAGAAGCTGATGTCACTGCCTGGAGAGGTGGGGAAGCAAAGGAAAGAGTGGTAAAGCCAGCAACTTTCGTTGTCTTAGGGACCAGTTAGCCCTTTGGGGGACTACTGTGGTTTTCTCCTCTCTGTCTTTTCTTTCTGGTCCCTACTTGGTAATGCTTCGAGCACTAGTGCCTCTACCTGATGTGGCGCTGGAACAGGAAGAGCCCTGGGGCAACTGCAGGTCAGGGCAAACTTGACAGAGAGAAGTGAAGCTGAAGGCCAGCAGGAGTTGAGTTGGTTTCACTTGTCCCCCACTAATCTCCGTCATAATCTGGAACAACTCTAAGCTGATAACTGCCACATACAGATCGTGCTCAGCCCAGAGGTGCAGACCCAGGAACATGGAGCTTCCTGCCTTTAGGACCTCAAAGTCCAATGAGAAAGGCTGGCATAGCAATAAACTGTCACGGTGTGGTATGATAAGCAAGTAATGTAAGTCTGAACAACACACCGTAAGAGTTGAGAGAAGAAATCAATCATTTTGCCTTAGGGTAAAAGATTGCTGAAGACCTGAGACTGAGCTAGGAAATACCAGAACAGATCAATTCTACTAGGTAGCACACTTTGCTAATAATGGACCAGAGATCATTTAAATAAGTGAAGGGTTTTGTTTTTGTTACTGTGCTGAGGTCTATCTTCAAAGTCCTGAACTATTCCCTTATTAAACAATGAGATACCACTATACACCTGCTAGAAAGACTAAAGCCCAAACACTGACAACACCGAATGTCCCACCAAATATGGAGCAACAGGAACTCTCATTCTTTCTGGGCAGGAATGCGAAATGAAGCAGCCATTTTGGAAGACAGTTTGGCAATTCCTTACAAAGCTAAACCTAATCTAATTAGATGATCCAGCAACCCTACTCTTAGATCTTTATTAAAATGAGTTGAAGCCTTATATCCACCCAAAAACCTGCACATGGATGTTTATAGCAGCTTCATTCATAATTGCCACAACTTGGAGGGAACTAAGATGTTCTTCAGTAGATGTATGGATAAACTGGGATCCATCCCTACAGGGGAGTACTATTCAGTGTTAAAAAGAAAAGGGACATGAAAAAACATGGAAGAAACTTAAATGCATATTGATACATGAAAGACGCTGACCTGAAAATGCTACTTATTGTTTCCAACAAAATGACATTCTGGTAAAGGCAAAGCTACAGAGACCGTTGAATGGTGATGATGGTTGCATGACCGTGTGAATGTATTTAATGACCACTGAACTGTACACTTAAAAATGGTTACAATTATAGGGGCACCAGGGTGGCTAGTGGGTAAAAGCCTCTGCCTTCAGCTCAGGTCATGATCCCAGGGTCCTGGGATCGAGTCCCGCATCAGGCTCTCTGCTCAGCAGGGAGCCTGCTTCCTCCTCTCTCTCTGCCTGCCTCTCTGCCTACTTGTGCTCTCTGTCTGTCAAATAAATAAAAATTAAAATTAAAAAAAAATGGTTACAATTACAAATCTATGTTATGCATAGTGTACCCGCCCCAATACACAGACAAATAAAAGGACACTAAAAGATCAGTGGTTGCCCAGGGTTTAGGGGAAAGGAGGATGGGTCGAATGGGTGGAGCACAGCATTTTTAAGGCAGCAAAACTATGACACTATACTGGTGGATTCAGGACATTTTGCATTCTTCAAAACCCACAGAACTCTACGACACAAAGGATGACTCCTACTGTAAACTATGGACTTAAGTTAATAATGGTGTTATCAATATGGGCTCATCAGTTATAACAAATGTACCACACTCATGCAAGATGTTAGTGACATAAGAAACTGTCTATGTGGGGAGATGGGAGAGAGTATATATGTGAGCTTACTTTACTTTATGTATAAATTTTCTGTAAACTTTAAACTTATCTTAAAAACAGAGTCTATTAAGAAATCCATTTGTCATGGGGCTCCTGGGTGGCTCAGTGGGTTAAAGCCTCTGCCTTTCGCTCAGGTCATGATCCCAGGGTCCGGGATCGAGCCCCGCATCGGGCTCCTTGGTGGGGAGCCTGCTTCCTCCTCTCTCTCTCTCTGCCTGCCTCTCTACTTGTGATCTCTATCTGTCAAATAAATAAATAAAATCTTTAAAAAAAAAAAGAAAAAAAAAGAAATCCATTTGTCATAAGTATATGGCAAAAATTAAATATGACTTGGCCATGAGTTAATGTCAGTTTTTGATCTGAGCAGAAGAAAAGAGATCTACAAAAGTTAGTGGCTTTAAACCTGAAAATACACACACACACACACACATGCATATACATTCATGTACATAATTTAGGGGAAAAGATGAAATATAAGTAATTGGAAACTTAACAAGATATTTGGTTGTATGTATTAGCTATATTTTTCTTTCACAGTGGCTTGAGCTAAATGAACAGGTCGTGTTCAGAAAACAATTGTTACCTTGTGAATATTCTCATCCTCTAGCTTCTCATATCACGTTGCTATTTCAGTTCTTGCCTTAGTGCATCAGAGTAGATAACATTAGGTAAACCACACCCAGAGTGGTATGGATGAGAGGGATGCACTCTGGACGGGATTTTAGCATAATGGGCTTCCAATTTCAGCTCTGCCACTGAGTGAAAACAATGCAAGGGCAAGGTCCTTACCCTTCCTCATGCATAGTTTCTACATCTATCCAATGAGAGGGTTGGACTACATGTTCTCTGTGCTCCATTCTTGCTCTCCAGTTCATTTGTTTGTCCGGTTAAATAGAGCCAAAACACAATTTGGATAATCTCAAAGAAAACCCATGTCTGCAGAGATAATGTCATTTTGAAAGAAATCTAATGTTGACTTCCTTCATTAATTACTATTTGGATTTCAAAAAAGAAAATACTCAGGGCACCTGGGTGGCTCAGTCAGTTAAGTGTCTGCCTTCGGCTCAAGTCATGATCCCAGGGTCCTGGGATTGAGGCCTGTGTCTGGCTCCCTGCTCAGCAGGGAGTCTGCTTTTCCCTCTCCCTCTGCCCCTGCCTCCTACTTGTACTCTCTCTCTCTCACTCGCTCACTCTCTCACTCTCAAAATAAATAAATAAAACCTAAAAAAATATAAAAAGAGAATAAAATACTTGTTATCCTGACTGCCCTGGCTGGGCAAATTTGCCTAAATTATATGTCATTCAACTTCCTTACATATCTCTCACCAGTTTGTAATTACACTCTCATTTTCCTGATCATCTTGTTAATGCCTGCACACACACACACACACACACACACACACACACACACACACACACCACTAAACTGTGAGCTGTGTGAGAGCAAGGAATGAATGGATTGTATTCACCATCAAATTCCCAGCACCTAGAGCCCAGAGCAGGTGGGTAATACACGTGTACTGAATCAATCAATAAGTTAATCAATGAATGATTCACTATAGTAGTTTAGTGCAATAGAAATATAAGTTTTAATTATATGAAGCAAAAGAGAATTATGATATTTAAAACATGATTTCATCTGCACAAATTAGGAAACTTTCTCTAAATGATGCCAAACATAGGTTGGAGATTTGAGCTGAAAGTTTTCCAACAGAAACTTGGGAATTTTAATTTTTAGTACTCAGTAGTAATTTCTTTTACATAAATGATCTTCTGTTAATTGATATGAGCCACAGGTATCAGTTTTATTTATGAATTTCTCATCTAGAATAATTTCTAGGGGTACCTGTGTGGCTCAGGTGGTTGAGCGTCTGACTCTTGATTTCCACTCAGGTTATGATCTCAGGGTCATGGAATCCGGCCCCGGGTTGGGCTCCCCATTTGGTGTGGAGTCCACTTGTCCCTCTCCACCTCCCCCTACTTGCTCTCTCTTTCTGTCTCTCTCTCAAGTGAATAAATAAGTAAAATATATTTAAAAAAAAAAAACAATTTCTAGGCAAACTAATGAATTAAAGTTATAAGAGCAAATCAATGGGAACTATGCTGAACATAAAACTTACAACAAAAATAACTACTTCCTCATGTGACAAAATGGAAATAGATTTTTATTTTAGATGCAAATATTTCTTCAAATGATGATTTGATTATTTGGAAATGCAGAAAGTCCTACGTTGTATTTGAATGAGAGCTGAAGAAATCTGAAACCTTAATTATTGAGTCACTCTTTCTAAAAATAAGTTGCATTTCTGGACGGTTGACTTAGTGCTTGGTCCTTTGGTCAAATATGTCAATAAAATATTGGGCGGACTACCTTTTGCCTTATTGTATCCTGTGTTCGTGGAGATGATTTTAAATGCCAACTTGGTGTTTGCCTTTATTTCCAATTTATTATTCATGTTTTAGAAGCCCATCTGAAATCATTCCTTTTAAACATACCCATTAATTCAGAACATCAACTTCGAAAGATTATTTCTCCAGCCCAAGATAATGTTTTTTAGGTGAATGGAGAATCATAGATGCCATTTAAAACTTAGAGCTAATACAAAATGGTAAGAAAGCAATATAGTTTGTTGTTACTTATCTGAAATTGAAATAGATGCCTGAGGTGTAAAGAAGACTTTTCCTTTTCAAACAAATGAATCAGCCAATTCAGCGTAAGCAAGTAAATAACACAATTCATGGAAATGGTTGCCTTGTGTATAGCAAATATATGCTTAGGCTTTAGGGGGAAATGTTTTAATATGACTTGACACTGAAAAACATTTTCATTAAGGTCAGAAAAAATGTCAGAATCCACTATTAGTTGATGCCATTCTTTATTTTCTCCAGGCTCAAGCATTCTGAGTTTTTATTTTTATGCTCTCAGTCTAGACATGTGTTATGGTTTTAAACTATTTCAAACCAGTGTTCAGGATGTAGGTACACACTGAGTTTAGTCATTTCTGTGACAGTCCAACATAGAACCACCTACTGAGGTTAGAACTTTTGACTTCAGAACTGAATTGACCATTTATTTTAGCCAAAGGAAGACACTTACTTTGCATATAAACAAAGTTAATTTTCCTTTTGGTTAACAGTAATTCATTTTCAAAATACTCATCTGATATTTAGAGATATTTTATTTTGGTCCTTGATTTTTTTTTTCCATTTCTGGAAAAGATTTTTTGAAGCAAACTAGATTTCAAGTAAACGTAACATCTTCAGATTGAGTAATCAAGGATAGTCACTCCATTTGAAGGGAAAATATGCTTTTAATAGCTTTAGTCCAATTTCTCTGTATCACTGTGGTGTAGTAAATGGCCACCATGTACCCACACCCTTAGAAGCCCAGGCAGCAGGCAAGGACTCAAGGGCAGGAAAGGCGGAGCTGCCTGGGTTTAACTCTGAGGATCCCGCACCTTGTGAGAAGTTAGAGCAGTTTGACAGCACAGGTGTATTGACTGTGATGAGTTCATTATCATTAAGCTTTTACATACTTCAGATGAAAGTGAAGTCTATGCTCACGCTACTCACATTCAGGTAAGTCCAGATTTTTGAAGCTGTCAGTCTTCCACTTTTGAGAAGATGAAGACTTCCAGGACCCATTCAGACACCCACCAATCCACCGTTATTTTTACTTTTGTCCAGATACTACCCTTAAAAAAAATGCAAAAAAGAGAAGAAAAGGAGGCACCATAGCTCATGTTTCTCTATAGGTGAAACAATAATACCAACTTACTGAAATAACTACCTAAGTACATTACAAAATCTTATGTATTTCAGTATTAGAATGAATCCGCTCCTTTTCCATTGACTCTGTTTACTTTTATGCTGCATTTGTGGGTTTTTCTTCTATTTTGAGATTTGTCTACAACAGTTGTAGTTGGCTTAATATAGTAAATGGAGATAGAAGATGAGATGTTGAAGCTGATAATTGAATTTCAGCATGGAATTTACAAAGCATTCTGGGCATCTTCTTTCGTATGTTCAATAAGACATATTTTGTGAACCCTCATCTTAGTCATCAAACTGCCTTGTGAGTCGGGCTCTTTGGGGCCCAGATTTTCTGTACCATTGCTAAGGAGATCAGTGGAAAGAATCAGTAACATCTAACTACTGCACTAATGTTGAAACTAAGGTCATTTCTTGAGTAAGTGTTCAGGTTTTCTGGTTTAAACTAGAAACTTTTAAGGCCTCATCTCTATATACTCTTCTGAGTTCACTCTTCAACACCAAGAACAGTGCCTGACATGCAGTAGAATTCGGTTTAAAGGGATTGAATGAAAACTATGGCACCACTAGCCAGAAAGATCCAAGTGTGTTAGTTAATGTTACCATGGCCTGATCAATTAGAGGATATATCAATTATCCTGTGAAGGACAGGGCCCTCAAAAACACATCTGTTTGCTGCTGTGCTCATTTCCAAAAGGGAAAGATCCTTTACTGGCTACCCAGATTTATTTTTGAATAGTTAGATAAGAAGACAGGGGCTTACCAGACTTAAGCTCCATAATCAAGTCTCACTTATTATAAGGAATAGAACAAAGCTTTCTTATGGATGGTAGAAACTCCAGCTGAGAAAGAGCTGTGGTCTTGTATCTTAAATAAGAAAATGTGGCTAAAAATGGCTCCTCTGTAACCCAGATGAGTTGTTTGGTACCAAAGCAATAGGCTAGTATTTCAGTTTATAACTTCTAGTACCTATATAGGTACGTAGTAACTAGAAGGCTCCAACTTCATTTTAGATTCAGGTTATTTGAGATTAGCAACATGAGGGAGATTCTAAGAAATGCAAGAAGAGTGATAGAAACTCTCTTCTCTACCATGGCCTTGACTACTTCCCCACCTTCCCCGTGACCTCCAATAAAGCAAGAGGAATGATGCCTAGCCAACGCAGGCTGGGTGAACAAACCTTGAAAATCCAATGGCAAGCCAATCCATTTACAAGTGAAAGGTTCAGCTGAGGGCAAGGGGGATTTTCAGTATAAAGAATTCCAAGTAATTCATTTATATGGAGTAACTTAAATTTGTAGGGCTCTTTGCAATTTTCCAGGGTGTTCACAGTCGTGTTTGTATCTGAGCCTTCCAATAACTCTGAGATGGAGTGATATATTTCCATCCTGCACTTTGCAAAGACAGAGCCTGTCATTTGCAGACATGGCTCAAGTAGAGTTGGTTTCAAGAAATATTTTTTCAAAGTCAGGAGGGAAGCTTCATTCTAGACATCAATGTAGCAGTGTAGAAATATGATATGGATGGTGTTGTCTTCTTTAGGTTGCCTGTCAGTGCTAGAGCTAGGTTCAGAATCAAGGATTCATAATTTACAAGTCAATCTTACTGATTTTGTTTTCCCGCTCACTTCCACCAGATACAATAGTGTGATGAGTGTGAAAGGATATCTGATTATAATTTGGAATTGTTTTTTACTTATTACTGGGGAGATTGAGATCATATATTTCTTCACCATTTGGGTTTCTCCTTTTGGGAGGGAGGGAAGAACCCTTCTCCTTTGAGGTGCTTACGACCATTCTTTTTTTTTTTTTTTCTTTTTGGTTTGCCTTTTTCTGAATAAAGGATTTAATTATGTATCATGTTTACTAAAATTTTACACAAGTTGGATATGTCTTCCCAGTTTGATTTTTATAGTTTTTGTAATAAAGATTTTAAATTTGATAGTTTCAAAAAAATAGTATGATATAGCTAAGGAAAGTAAATCAGCATTATGGACCTTCTTTATTTGTCATTAGAAAAAAGGGATGAAGAGCATTTAAAAATGGCAAGTATTTTATAAGCAATGATTTTATATTTATTTTAAACACCTTACTTCAGTAGGATATTAAGAAAGGTTTCTGTTTGTTTTTTAAATGCCAATCCTAAAATGGAATGGAATACCAGAAATAAGACTTGTTATAAAATACATCTTATTAGTAGTAGCTAAGGAAGTCACACATTTGAAGATGTTTTCAAATGATTTCCACTTAATGACTTCCAGTGGGACATGAGTTCCTAATAAAATTAGCAGCATTACTCTTTAGGTTTTTTCCTGCTGATTTGAACTTTTAGTTGAAAAGTATTCATTAATTCTTTCACCTGAAAATAGCAATGTCCCTGTGAACAGTTCCCTATTGGACTACTCCACCTTGATGAAGAAGGTTCTTTCTGGGCCTTGTATCTCCCTGCGGGGGCAGGGCTAGTAAAACTGATGAACAGCGGGCCCTCAAGTCATCACAGACAATGCCCATCACAGACAGAGCAGTGGTCTCATTCACCACTAACTGCCTTTTGTCAGTTCCTTTACGAATTTGAACTTGGGTTGCTTGAAAGAAAATTTTCCATTCTACAGTGGTGAGGATACATGGGATTTTAAGAATTATACTTCCCACCTAAAGCAGAGAAACGGAGACACCTAGCATTCACATTATTTTACAACTTTTGGTTAATTGATCTACCAGTAGATTGATGTGTCAGTTATATAGAAATATATTTTGTTGTCTCTTGGGCAGTTTTGATATTTTAATATAGTAGTTACTTAATTTCATAGTACCGTGTGATCAGTTTTCAAAGACACTGTGTACAGTCAAGTTCAAAATTCAGGTGTAAGCAAATGCACTGATATAAAGCAGGTTGTGGTGCATGCTGGTCACTTCATTCCCTAAATGAAACAGCTTCTTCATTATTTCACAGAAGTACTGCTGATGGAAGGACCCAGGAGAGCAGCGTCTATATAAAAACATGCCGTTAATGCAGTTGTAGAAGTGACTGTAGAATTTTGGAAGTTAATTGAGATGCCATAAACACACACATACACACACACCCCAGACCCTCTTTTCTGAATTTTCAACAGCTCCACATCCCCAGCAGAAGGCTCCCCCCACCTCTCTGGCCAGTGTCTTTCCTTCTAATCCAGCCTGAATCAATCCTATAACAATGTTCAAAGTTTTATCCCTGAAGACTTCCCCTCAGATAACCCAGGATTGGTCTGTCATAAGGGACCATTTTATTTCACCTTATCGAGGGGGGGCATTTTTATAGCATGCTCCCCAATAAATTTATGCATTAATCTGTATATAGGAAGATTTTGATTAAGCAAAAGTATAGCCATTGTTCTTTTAGGACCACATGTTCAAACCGTCCCCTAAAATTCAACCAGACACTGTTGCTAATGCTCATCATTCATATAGCACATTCCATGTTCATTGACTCTTAGGATCAATAGCTAGTTAATTAATGACTTAATTAAGGCTAGAGTGAGCACCAGCCCTAAGGAAGGGCTGTATTATTGTCACTATGTCACCTTGCCATACCCGACCTCTGTGTTTGCTAAGTGCACTCTCAGTCAGGAAGGCAGATCTTTTACTTACATGGCCAAACATTCACATGCATACGTGATGGCAAATTTTGAAAAAATTATATTATTTCAAATTTCTCTGTATCTGTACAAGTTCTTCTGATGTTGATATCTTGACTCTAAAGCAATCCAGAGGAGACTTACCTGGATGGCTAACATTCCCTGACTAATACCATTGCTACGGCCAGCTGGAGCTATCTCTGAGAGCATTGAAACTTCCATTTCTCATCTCCAACAGCTTAGTCTCCAGGCATTGTTCTAGCATCACAGCATTCTAGAGGACTTCTACAGCTCTGCTGGGAGCTCAGCTCCTGCATCCTTTCTATCTTCCTTGGCAGCAGAAAGGAGATTCCCTGAGTCAAACTGGGAGAAGAATGTGTAAGGTAGCAAGCTTGTGTTGACTTTTCTAGAAGCAGTGCTCCTTCCCTTCCACTAGGGCTGCCTAATATCATCCTGCTTCCTTCAGAAGAAGCTGTTAATTCCAGGAGAGAGGTGATGATGTGAAGATCTTGGAAGCATTAAAGGAGAAATCGTCAAAATAACCTTTGACCATAATAAGAGAACAATAGTACCCAGAACCGGGGTGGGAATACTCTGCTATACTCTAAACCCAGTTTAAAAATTGCATTATTTTCATGTACCTCTTCTGGAGGAAGTATTGACCAAGTGGAGTGTCCAGAAGAGATTGACAAATACAATAAGGATGTTCCAAACTGAATTATATAAGGGGAAAAAATGGGATATTTCAGATGGATAAGGGGAGGTACAGATGGAGGGGCCAAAGAGTCCAAGTTATTTTCAAATATTTAAATGAATGTCATGTGGAAGAGAAATAGACTTGTTCTGGATGAACCTAAGAAAGACTAGTGGGTGGTCAGAAAGAACCTTCTAATAGGGGAATCGTCCAAAGAGGTCTGACTCAGAAGGCTGTGAGAATTTCAAGTCCCTGAAACACATGGCAGAGGTGAGCCCTTGAAAATGAGTCTGTAGTGCAATAATTCCAGAATAGTGTTCCACAGAACATTAGATCCACTAGGTGTCCATTGGCGGTTTATAGGAAGAAATAAAAAGGGTGTGTGTGTGTGTGTGTGTGCGTGTGTGTGTGCACACGCAGGTGTTGTCCTTGGGTCAAATAAGTTTGAAAGCAGGGAAAGAAATTTTTAACTTATTTCAGTAACATCTCAATGTTTTATTTTTTGTTTTTGTTTTTGTTTTTGTTTTTAAGATTTTATTTTTTTTTATTTGACAGATAGATCACAAGTAGAGAGAGAGGCAGGCATAGAGAGAGAGGAGGAAGCAGGCTCCCTGCTAAGCAGAGAGCCCGATGTGGGGCTCGATCCCAGGACCCCGGGACCATGACCTGAGCCGAAGGCAGACATCTCAATGTTTTTAATATGATAATATGCCTAATATGCTACCATGTGTCCTGTGAACATCAAAGAGGCTTCAACATTAACTCTAGGTATTTGACCAAGGGAATATTTATTTGTCTTAAGAGTATCTTTCAATATTTCATGAAGTATTGTCCCATGGAACTTAGTTTAAAAAGCATTTTTATAGACAATGTGGTCAGTGTTTATAATGTCTTAAGGATATTTTCAAATCTGATACCCTCTGTCATTTTTCTAAATGTGGCAAGGAGAAAATATGCAAGGAAGAGGGAGAATGTATTAACAAATTATATATATACATGGCACCTCTATGGCTCAGCAGTATTTTTTAAGTTTCTAGGAATAGTCTGTGTTATCAAAGAATCTTAAAATGGACAATTTAAAATGTGTCAGGTAACATGATTTCCCAAAGATACAAAACAGACAACACAATGGAAAACACTCTTCTTGGTCTAACTGACCTGAAATTTTACACTCTTTTGGTGCTGTTAAAATACTCCGAGGGGTGCCTGGGTGGCTCATTCGGTTAAGCGTCTGACTCTTGATTTTGGCTCCTTCTAGGGCTCCCCATTCTCTAGGGAATCTGTTTGAGGATTCCCTCCCCCTATGCCTGCCCCCTGCCCCAACTCTTGCCTGTGCACTCACGTTCTTGCTCTCTCTCTCAAATAAATAAATAAATCTCTTTTTTTTTTTTTTAAAGACTCTGACTTTGTAAGACCACTGTCAGGAGGCAATTATAGAATTAATAGCACAATGGATATTATCCTCTTGCAGAACAGATGACATATTCCTCTTCGTCTTACACCTGCAGTTGTCACTGATTAAGGAGAAAAGGCCAAAGAAATCACCTCTGATAATTATGCGTGATTACATGGACCCAGAGACACATGAACACATTAGCACCTGGGATATTATGATCAAATTAAATTCTGTGTGTGTTATACCCATTAGCATTTTCTCTAAGGAAAGTGAAATTTCTGAATTTGGCCTTTTTTTTTTTTTTTAATTGAACATTCGATTTGGATGCTCTAACCACATTGATTTTTGAATGTGTCAGGGACGGGGAGTTGCACAAAGTACTATCCACAGAAGACAGTGATGAGGTAATAAATAGCCCCACCCAGTTCTGCTGAGCAATTTGGATTGGAAAAGTCTTCTATTAGAGTGACCATGACAAACATTTTCTTTAGAAGCAGGTTTAGATTTTCTGAGCCTGATACATTATTCATAGCATAATGGCATCCAGAGAAACTTCTAACAGATGATTAAAATAAGACTATGTGGTAACTGTTTCTAAGTAGTCTGATTTTGGTGGCCTTTCTGCTTTGCCAGAGGAAGTAGGGGTACCCCTGTGAGTCTGTACTTGCATGGCCCTAAGCATAAATGCAGTTTTCCTGGGATGATCTCCTCCTACCCTATCTCAAAAAAAAAAAAAAAAAAAAAAAAAAAAAAAAAAAAATCCCCTCACACCAGCCTAAGATCTATGCTGTTTGCATTTTGGAAAAAGAAATGTAGTTTTAACCTCCATCTCATTAAGGTTGCCAAAGGCCACTCTTGATTCCTACTCGGGTTGAAAGAGAAAGTCTACTGATCACAGAATTTCTTGCCATCTAAGCTGGAGACTTGTAGGTTGGATTTCCCAAGAAATACACTCTGAGATGCTGAAATTTGTATGCAGAAATTTTGTTCCAGGGTTCCCCTGGGATCCATGCCTATAGAAGAGTGAAAGAAACAGTTTTAGGCAGAGGGAGAAGCAAGGCTGTTCTCAACAAAGGCCTCAGCCAAGCCCATAGGAACTCTGGAGCTGTGATGAACATTCAGAATCATCCCACTTCCAGGCAAGTACCTCTATATACCCCTCCCCAAAGATTACTCATTGGATTCAAGTTATCCCCAGCGAGTGTGTGTCACTTGGAGTGAGGTGGCTTTCTTTGCCTGAGAGCAGCTCTTGGACAGAAACTCAGCTGAGAGCTGACAGCCAAAAACATTCAGAGCGTCTGGGAGAAGGAGTGCCCTCAATCTGGAAGGGGGGCGATCTGGCACTCTTCGCAGCAGTCATACATTTATACATAGAGTAATTTTTATACATAGAGTATACATTTATACATAGAGTAATTTTTTCAGTCCCTTGCCTTAAAGTAGCCTAAAACTAGGAAAAATGAAAAAATTAAGCTAACATTTATTCATTGTCTGCTATGTACTGGGCACTTTAAGCATTAACACTAAAAATGGAGTAGCAGCGGGGTGCCCCGGTGGCTCAGTGGGTTAAAGCCTCTGCTTTCAGCTTAGGTCATGATCCCAGGGTCATGGGTTTTGAGTGGAGAGCCCCACATCGGGTTCTCCACTCAGTGGGGAGCCTGCTTCCCCCTCTCTCTCTGCCTGCCTCTCTGCCTACTTATGATCTCTGTGTGTCAAATAAATAAATAAGATCTTTAAAAAAAAATGGAGCAGCAGCTAACATGTTCGGAATTATCTCTCACATATTATGTTAAATTTGATGTGCATGTTATTCCATTTAATCTTCGCATTTGTTTCTTTTTTAAAATTTAGTTTTATGAGCGAGGAAACTAAAGCTAGAAGAGATTGATTTGTCTGAAGTAACCCAAGTACAAATGAGAGTGCAGGTGTGAATTCAGAGTCCACTTCAACGTCTTCACTCTTCACTTCTAGGCTGTAGCCCCTATCCATGATCTGTTGTTTCATCTTATTCCCGCAAAACCACTGTGAGGCATGTACCATTACGATCCTCCGCTGACACTGAAGAAACTTCACATTGGGGAGGTTACCTAACCTTTCTCGAGGTCACACTTGATTAGTAAATCCAATAGAGCTCTGCCTGAATCTAAAGCTTTTGCTCTTCCCACTGCATTGATTGTAGGCAGTCCATTAAAACCCGATAAATACTCACTTAACTTATGAGTCCTTAGAGGGTAGTTTTTATTTAGCCTCATGAATTTATAAGAGTCCATGGGATGTTTCCATTGGAATTAGAGTGTATGTCAAGAAGAGACCAGCAGCTACTTCACGAGGCCAAAAGAAGCTTCATGGACATCTCCGTGTGTTACCTCGCAAGGCTATTCAAGGCAATTGCGCAATTTCTATCTGTAGCAGTTCAGGTAATTCCAGAATGAGTCCTATAATGAAGACAATGACCATATCCGGTCCATCCCTGTTTCTGTCCCTACAACTGTCACATGGTAAGTGCTCGGTAAGCATTTATGGACGGTAGGAAGGAATCTGTGAAGGGGAGGGAGATCAGTGGTTCCTAGGATTTCACATTAAAGTGGCTTTTACCACATTTTCCCCTAACAGAGCCCATCTCCTTAAATAAATGTATATTTGATAAGTAATAACTTATCTCCCCATTGTTAAAATTAAATGCATACAGAATTCCACTAGAACTTCCAATAAACAATAGGTACTCAATAGTAAAACTGAATTCATAAAATGATCCTGCCAGCAGTGAAGAAAAGGGGCATCTCAGTTAACTGGTGCACCACAGTACATGGGTGACTGATTTCTGTCAAGGCTTACATTATAGCCTCTGATATCCCTAGTCCAGGACCCCCCCCCAAGTCGGGAATCCTTGATCAGTCCAAGGGATCAACCGGGAGAGTCCTTGAGATGTATGTTCCAAGCAAAACCAGAAATGTCAAATTTACTTTCAGTGCAAGTTCAACTGCAGCTCTTTCTTAGCAAACGGAAATCTTTCCAAAGAGCAGAGAGGCAGGGCAGATGCCCGCAGATAAAAAACTGTCCTGAATAAAGCAAATTGCTGCTGAACTCTGAGTACCGCATACCCCGAACATTGCTCTGAGTGAGGGGCTACAGGTGTGTAAGAACAGACCAAAGTGAGAACACTTGACCCCACACAGAAGTGTTCATCATCTCGAGACTCTACCCTAAAGGGAAAACCCGTCGTGTGCCTCCTAGCCATCTCAATCTCAATATATGGAACTTCTGTGTGTTTAGAATTTGCAGTGCTTTCTTGCTTGTTTGCCCCCTTAGAAAATTCGCAGTTAGGAGAGTTCCTGCTCTGCGGGAGGCTGACCCGCTCACCTTGAGGGCTTCTGGCAGGGTTGTGGCTTTATGCTGGAACATTGGCTGGGAGCATATGATGAGCCTGCAGACACAGTGCATTTTAGGAACTCTAAACACCATTCTTCTTGTAGTGGCTATGATCTTATTTTAATTGAAAATGGATTTTTAACGGATTTCTTCCACACCACAATAAAAAGGGCTCCCGTTGCCAGCATCAAAGGGAAAAGAATGGTGTCCTCTGCTTTGATTTGACTGCATTGTTCTTTGCTAAACAAACACAAAAATAAACTAACCAATCTCCTGGGCATAGGAAGGAGAGGAAATAGCTTTCGCGTATTCCTGAGGACTTGGAATGTGTTCCTTTGAAAACTTAAAGCAGCAAGTGAGGGTGGCGAGGAGGGTTGGTCAGTCTCCTGCGCAAGGTTCCCTGTACGACCCAGGGGCTCTCGTGTCCTCCTTCTGTGGCTCCCAGAACATGTCTGCCTTGGTGGCTGTGCCAAGTCGCTTAGAAACAACCCCGGAGCTTACATTTGAATAGCACCCTCGTCTGTATCATCACTGTGTATGGGGGTGTGCCTACCTCCGAGTGCTATTATTCCTAATTAGGGAAAATGGGGAGTTTGCACAATTCATGCAAAATTATAAATAAAACACAGTATCATTGGGACCAGACTGAAGTTTCTCTTTTAACACCAATCCAGCTTGTGTGTTTTCTTGTTACTTGTTTGCTCATTCATGTATTTTTAAATAAATCCCTTTCCCATCCTAGACTGCATGGACCAAGAGAGCAAAGGCTGTGTCTGGTTCTGAGCCCAACTGTGTCCTCAGCACACAGAACAAGATACAGCCTGTGAGATGTGCTTTATAAATATTTGTTGAACATATCACTTTATCAAGCTACAAATGGGGTTTAAGCAGAGGATCTGGGAAAATCAAGGAGAGAAGGAATTCTTCCTTTCGCTGCCACAGAGGGAAAAATTCAGACCAGCTATGTGTGTCGTCGTGCCTTTAACTATTTTCTGTTTTACGCCCAACAGTTGCAGTAATTTCGTTCTGAAGGTATATAGTGCAGCTCATAGGAAGATGTGGGAAGGCTTTAGTCTCCTATTTAGGAAAGGTTAGGCCCTCTAAAATCTCTCGAGTTGTTTGTGAGGGCGTTTGTGTCACAGATAACTCATATGACTTCATTCTTTTTCTGCGCTCAATTTTAGGGGAAAAGGATTTTTTTCAAAAATGAGCTATTTTCATCAGACGTAAATCAGATATGCTGCTTCCTGAACAGAAACAGGTTTAGCAAAAAATGATAAGGCTTGTATTTTCAGAAGTTATGAGTTATGAGATAGCCCGTCTGTCTGCCTGAGGATATGTTGAAGCCCCTTCCAGGGTTTAAACCTACAGATGCCAAGGCCCTACCTTTTATCCCCTGATACTCTGCTGAATGAAATGCCAGTCTTTTCGGCAAGGGCTTTTTTGTCCTTTGTCTTTCTCTTCCTTACATTTTTCAAGTGAACTTTCTAAGCTTTTGGAAATGACCAGAATGACAGGAAATCACATATTAAAATATGTCAGACTTGCTTTTAATTAGTTGGTCCTGGGTAACTTAGTCACTCAGGGAGAGAAGGACCTGTGATCATAATTTTAAACTTTGCTGATAGACAAATATCCATTTCCCAGGAGTGGCTGGGTCTGGGACAGGCAGTAACAAGGCTCTGACATTTTCATTTGTAATCTTTATCCCCAAGGGCGTCAGAGAGTTGTGTAAAAATTAACAAACTGAATTTGGAGATTGTATTTCATTCAGTGAAAGCAACATGTCATTGTTTAAATGAAATACATTCAATTAAATTCACTGAAAGATGCAAGTGTTCTATTATCATTCATTTGTAACTGCAAAAAAAACATAGTTCGGAGAGGTTAAAGAAGTAGCATGCATAAAATACATTTGTGGTGAAAGTATTATGTTTCTATATGCAAACTTGAATATAACTTTAACATGGACCCCTAATAAATTTAAATCTAATTAAATAATAGATAATTATAATTAATAATTAAAACTAATACAAAATTAAGAGTAAATGAAATCTGATTAAGTTTAATTCTGGTAAACTTTATTTTTTTTTAAGAGTTTATTTATTTGACAGACAGAGATCACAACTAGGCAGAGAGGCAGGCAGAGAGAGAGAGGGAAGCAGGTTCCCTGCTGAGCAGAGATCCTGATGCGGGGCTTGATCCCAGAACCCTGACATCATGACCTGAGCCGAAGGCCAAGGCTTTAACCCACTGAGCCACCCAGGCGCCCCTCGTAAACTTTATTCTTATGAAGATAATGGTCACTGATCTCATTATTATTACACAGACTCTCCTGACTCCCTATGTATAACGCAGGGAAAGCCGTTTTGCAAATTGACTGGTCAAGTCAATTAAGAAAAAAAAAGGCAGCACTTTCATTTAACAAAAGCAGTGAATACACAAACTAAAATCTTGGGCAGTAGCCACAGTGAGAAAAACTGGACAGGCTTTTCACGAGTTACGTTACTGTGTACATCTCTATTCTAAAAGTAATGCAGAGGCACGTGGGTGGCTCAGTTAGTTGAGACTGAACATCCAACTGCTGATTTCGGCTCAGGTCATGACGTCATGGATTGTGGGTAGAGCCCTCAGGCAAGCTCCACAGTCAGTGGGGAGTCGCTTCTCTCCTTTCCCCTCTTCCTCTGCCCCTCCGCACTCTGTCTCTCTCTCTCTCAAATAAATAAATCTTTTAAGAAATTTTCTCATTAAAATCTGTTGATTTACTTAGTAAATATTTATTGGATATTTAGTCTATGCCAGGCACTGTGCTAAGCACTGGGAATATAGCAGTGGGAAAACAGACAGTCCTTGTCCTCAAAGTGATTGCAGTCCAGCTGGGGACACGGATATTGACCACACATATAAATATGATGACAATTCTCACTAGTGTTTTGAAGCAGTGACATTTAAACTATCACCTGAATGATGAGTGGCTTGGCCAGTGAAGGAGCATAAAAAACAAGACATTCTGGCCAAATAACAAGTAAACAACATTTACAAATTCCCTGAGCAAAGAGGCTGGTCGAGATGAGCAAGACTGAGGATGTGGCTAGAATTCAGTGAAGGAAAGAGTGACAAGAGACAGAACTGGAGAAGCCACAGGGGGCCGTTGTTCAAGGCCCCTAAGGCCAGCGAAGGATTTTTACCTTTGTGCTGAGAGCACAGAGAAGTGATGGCAGCCTCCTAAGTAGGAGACGGACGTGAATCGGTAAGTCAAGGTCAGCACACTGAGGGTTACTGAACTCAGCGCTTTCAACTCCTAAGTCTTTTCCTTTAAATCTTTTCAAAACCAGTTCTCAAAGCCAGCACATCAGAAGACCTCTGGCTCCTCTGTCTTTCCTCTCCCGTTGTTCTTGGCGGGAGGTTTTCTGATTCCTGCAGATGTGCCTGCTTCTCTCCGAAGAAGCCTGCAATCTGTTTGAAGATGCCTTTCCTGAGGAGAGCGCCACAGTCCAGAGAAGGGCTTTGAGGCTTCAGGTACCAGGCTCTGGTTGTGAAGTGCCTGTTCTTCCGCCGCCTTCATTTATTTAGCAGCTCTGATGGGAGAAGCATATCAGATGTTTGCCACAACTGTGTGCCTGGAAACAAAGCCCTTCCAAGAACATCTCCCTAAGAGCCTCATCACCTGTCTTGCCCTCATTCTTTCTTTGACTGGATTTTTGAAACTTAGAAAGACATCTCACAGGTTTGGTGTTGCTCTCTGGATTTCCTGCTACCTTCCTTCTCAAGAGACTCTGAAGACCGGAGCAGGCTGTCACTCAAAGGATGCTCAATACAGTCCCACTTTGAGAGAGCTGGACACTCAACACTTTACACACACTACTTTACAATCCTTGTTATTGTGCCCATTTTCTAGATGGTGAAACTGAGGCTTAGAGTGTTAACTAACTTGCTTACAATAAATACTGAGACTTGAGTAGAAATAGCTTGGCTCCAGATTTGACACTAGTGCCATGATTTTATTTAAATTTTAATAAAATTTTGTTTATACTGGGGTTTCTGGGTGGCTCAGTGGGTTCAAGCCTCTGCCTTCAGCTCGGGTCATGGTCTCAGGGTCTTGGGATCAAGCCCGCCCGGGCTCTGTGCTCAGCAGGGAGCCTGATTTCTCCTCTCTCTCTCTGCCTGCTTCTCTGCCTACTTGTGATCTCTGTCTGTCAAATAAATAAATAAAATCTTTAAAAAAAATTAAAAATAAATAAATAAATAAATTTTTGTTTATCTTGAAGTGATTCTCCTGGTTGTCTGGGTGGTCTTGTGAGTAAATAATCTAAATCTATACTACAAATCTAGCATCTGTTGAAAAAAAGAGATTAAGAAAAAGTGTGGCATTTATAAGACAACCTTGCAGTGTTTGTATAGTCCTATCTTTCTATACTATAAATAAATGCTAAAATATTAATATGCAGATTCAAAGGAAATTTAAGAATCTCTTCAGAAAATATAACTTCACTAAGAAATATTTTCCTTTAAAATATTAGTGAATGTTACTCAAATTCCACCAGCAACTTATTGGCTGAATGGTGGAAGTAATATGAATGAATGAATGAATGAATGAATGAATGTATTATGTCAGGATCTCGTAACAGTCTGAGAATAATCTAAGATCTTTCAAAGGGAGACAATGGGCTCTTTATTTGTATGTGACAAGAATACAAGATTCAGTGTCATTAGTTGATAGACTTTGTATGAAATTAATAGATTCTTTCTTCCATGGGAAAATCAAAGAACTCTTCTTTAACTGGACAAAACTAATGACAAACATTTAAGTGCATACAGAGTGAAGCTGAGACTCCACAGGCTGTCAAAGGAGGTTCTTTACAATCTGGCCAAACACCTTCCTGTCCCTCCCTTGCAGGTATGCAATACAGGTGTCCCCCTACTGTCCCTACACCTCCATGGCCTCTACTCTCTGGTCATCTTGTCTTTCTTAATCATATCATCTTTCATGCCCATATGCTTCTTCCTAAACCACTTTATTTAGGTCTGACTGACATAAAAAGCTGTGCATATTAATGTGTACAAGTTGATGAGTTTAGGGATAAATATATACCCATGAAAACATCACCATCAAGGCCACAAACATATCCATTACCTCCCAAAGTTTGCTTCTGCTCCCTTTGTTATTGTTATTACTTTTGTATGTGTGTGTAGGGAAGAACATCTAAAATAGGACTTACCTTCTTAGCAAATCTTAGTATACAGTACAGAGGATATTATGCCAAGTGAAATAAGCCAGACAGGGAAAGACAAATAATGGATCATCTCACTTACATATGGAAATGAAAATAGTCAAACTCATAGAAGCAGAGGGTAGAAGAGTAGTGTTAGAAGCTGGGGAGAAGGAAGAGGGATGAGAAGAGGTAGGATTAAGTGGTACAAAGTTTCAGTTATGCAAGAAGTAAATTCTGGAGATCTCCTGGACAGCCCCTATGCTTTGCATATACTGTTCCCTTTTCTTAAATGCCTTCCTTCTTTATGTCATGAGTCACGGCCAAGTTCGGATGTCACCTGTTTTGTGATGTATTCCCTAAATTCCTCCTAAATTTCTCCGAAGTGACATAAATTATTTCATCTCACATGCTCCCATAGATACTTATGCCCATGAACATTGTATCATATTGTATTATTACAGTTGGTTCACAGCCATTCTGCTTGATAGACTTTATGATACCTGAGACCAAGATTTCTAGTTCAACATTTAGATTCAACAAATGTGTTGTTTTCCTTTTGGATTTCAGGGATCATGGTAGGTTCAGGCGATATATCGGTGACTGTGATATGATTTTTGTTCTTGAAAAAGTGTGCAGGCCCTGACAGAAATAGGCAAGGAAATGGGTCCAGTCAATGTTGTGTGCAATTTACAGTCACAGAACTATGCTTCAGGAGTATAAAGCATAAGGAAAAGAAAGGATTCTTTACCCAGACTTGGATGGAAATTATCGCTATAATGGCTGAGCCAAACCTTGGAGGGCAAGTAGAAGTTAGTCAGACCAAGAAAGGTACTGAAGAAAGAGTGGTATTTCATAGAAAGAGAAGGCCTGAAAAAATACTGAGGTGTGAAACCACAGCATGTGGTTAGGGCAAAATACAAGTCAGTATTGCTGGAGAACAAATTCACATGTAGGAAGTAGTAACAAATGAGGTCAGAGAGGGATCTGTGTGGTAGATGGTGAGAGGGAGGTAGGGACAGATTCATATACACTGCTGAAGGGCTGGGTGTATCTTAAAGGGGAGAGAAGATTTTGTGGTTGTGTTTGTAGAGGAATAAAGAACGCAGATGAAAAAGCAATTGTCTTGACTGGAGTGTAGACAAAGCACAAAAAGGAGTGTGTGGATAAGGCTATGGCAACATTTCTCCAAGAGAGAAGAAGATGGTTTGAACTCCAGGATGGCTCTAGGGAGCCGCAAATACAACACCATCCTCCACAGGTGTGCAATACATCTTTGTTGAATGAATGAATGAATGAATGAAAAAGCTAAAGCTTAACTGGCTTATACCATGGAAATTGTTACATCAAGACAATATTTTATTACCACAAGAGTAAGGTTTTCAATTATTCAAGACTAAATATAATCAAAACTTGCCAATTAGCTATAAAGTTGTCAGTATCAATATGGCACCCCAAGTGCCAAAGCTTGGTTCTTGGGAGGGCAAATTAAAAAACTTACTCTTCTTTTGTATAAAATGCAGCTAAATAAACAGTATATAAGCAGAAACAGTCTATCTGTGGTGAAGCAGGAGGGAGAGCAGAAAAAATATTTTTAAAGGCTCCATGGCGGCGGGGGGGAGTAATGAAAATGGATTAAGAAATGGTACTCTGGGGGTGCCTGGGTGGCTCAGTGGGTTAAAGCCTCTGCCTTCGGCTCAGGTCATGATCCCGGGGTCCTGGGATCTCGGCTCCGCAGGGAGCCTGCTTCCTCCTCTCTCTCTGCCTAGTTGTGATTTCTCTCTGTCAAATAAATAAAATATTTAAAAAAAAAAAAAGAAATGGTACTCTGAAAAATTATTATAACTTCAGTAGTAAGTTTTAAGTAAGTAGTAAGTTTTTTCAGCTAGTTTTAATCCAGGATATTGACTCTTTTTGTTCAACTTAATTCTACTTAAGACCATCTGAGTATTTGAGATTCAGCCTGGCATTATTGCTTGCTTTGTCTTTGGTATCATACTGACTTGAGGAAAATACATCTGAAGAGAAATATAGAAATATTCCCATGACTCAGGGAAATGGCATTTTAAATGTAAAACTCATTTTTCACCTGAGACCCACAGGCCATTCCAAAATGGTGTCTCGTCAATCCTCGCAGCTATCTATTTTACAGGGAAACGGAACAGAGCACTCTTATGTTATCCTAACATTACCCTATGGGGTTGATAATTAGTTTCTCTAAATTCAGGCCCAGGACTTTTTTTTTTTTAATATTTTATTTATTTATTTGACAGACAGAGATTACAAGTAGGCAGAGAGGCAGGCAGAGAGAGAGAGAGGAGGAAGCAGGCTCCCTGCTGAGCAGAGAGCCCGATGCGGGGCTCGATCCCAGGACCCTGGGATCATGACCTGAGCTGAAGGCAGAGGCTTTAACCCACTGAGCCACCCAGGCACCCCAGGCCCAGGACTTTTAATCTTAGAGCAGCAGATGGCATCAGAGGAGCTGTTTCTGGGGTGGTCATGGTTCTAAGATGGGAATTGTTTGCTCTTGGAGCCTCCTGGGACCTAGTACCTCAAGGAATCTGGTGAACCCGCTGCTCAGTTAAGGTCAATGCAGAGTCAACACTGGCCTTAGTGTCATCCTATCCATGCCATCTCCTAACCTCCCACCCATTCTTCCCAGGAAATGCCCAATTCTGATGCTTTGTCCACAGAGGGTCTGCCTTTTCTAAAATGCCAAGGTGATACTGAGTTCACAACACAGAGATATCTGCTCCAGCAGGTCCAGAAGAAAAAGTAATGGCATACAATCCCGAGTGGCTGCACACACATTGCCACTGCATCTGTCTTTCTAATGAACCTGAACACACTCATGTCTGTGCTCAGGGATCCAGATTTTTCATTGTAAGGTAGAATGATCTTCTGAAACTGTTGCTGTGAAGACCCAATCTCTCCACCTGCCAGTCTAGTCTCTGAAAGCACTGGGCCTTTTAGATCCATGTTATACTCTTTTAGAAGCAATTGGATTATCCTCTATCTGTGCCTAATGGGAAAATGTATATGCTGAAAAACATGGATCAGAATTGTATAAGGTACGACCCACCAGATTAATGTTGCTCAAGGCAGCTGAGCCAGTTTTGCTTGGATGGCTTGAGTTTGCTTAGACTAGATTTGCTTTCTGAGATCTGCAGAAAGGCACATGTAGGACATCCCACACTTTCGCTTCACAAACCAAAAGGGGCATGCCTTCCTTTTTGTGCTGATTCTCGTGATAATTACATGCTCCTGATTTTCCTTCTACTTCTGTGCCTACTTCTCTTTTTCTTTTCTTGAATCAGGTTTCCCACCCAACCTTTACATGCTGCTGATCTTCACATTTTCTCTTTTCCTTCTATAAAATCAGGTAATCTTATCCACTCTTCTAGCTCTAACTATGCTGTGTGATGACTCTTGACAGCTCTGTGTCCTGAATATCAGATCTGTACTTATCTACCAATGGAGATCTCAATTCATGTGTCCCAAAGTCACCTGAGTATCTCAGACCAAACTTAGCACATTCACTGGAGAGCCTTCCCTCCTGTCTTTCCAAGACCTGCAAATGATGTCCACCTGCCAGAATACTGCTAGAGTCTATACTTCCATCCAGAGCCCCTTTCTCCCTCTCCATCTCCATCCCACCCACACTAACCAAACATCATTTTATCTCCTTAAGTCTTTTCAAGTATCTCTGTTGCTGCTGGTGCAACATAAGCTACCACTGTCTCTGGTCTGGATGGCTTTGACAGGTCCCTAACCATTACTCCTGCCCCTACTACAGTTCTGTCCCATTCATTGGCTCACACTGAAGTCAGGCGACTCTCTCCAAGCCACGAATCTAAACATAGGATTTCCCTAGTTAACTGCTGACAGTTCTACATTTTGAAAGCCCTCTTTCATCTAGTTCTTATTTCTTATCTCTCCAAATTCAGACTTCCTTAAATTTTATGACAGAACTCCTTTGAGATTCCTACCCACCACCTCATTCTCTCTCCATTCTCTACTCTCTCCTTCCTTCTCCATCTCACCCAAGCCTTCAGAGTCCACCTTGGTTTCCTCACACTTTCTTTGTTGTCTCACTGTCAGCTCTCAGGGCTGCTTGTTTATCCATTTCCCATGTAAAACCTCCCTTCCTGACACTTGGAGTCAGAGTAGATGTCACTTCCGTGTGCTTCAGAGGACACCGCACAGCGGTAATAACATCACCTGTGCCTCCCTGACCACATGCCCTGCTCGTAGGCACACATCATACTGTCAATCGTGAAGAAATGGCATTTCCTACACATAAAATGCCTCATCCTCCATCACCTCCTCACACCTTGACTTGGCTACTCTTCCTGATCTTTAACCTTCACGAGCAGGCTTCTGAAAAGTTTTCCCCAGCAGCTCAGGTCAAACTCAGTGACTCTCCTTTATGTTTTCATGGTCATGAGTCATCTTTTTGTTTTTAAGGATTTGTTTATTTATCTTAGAGAGAGAGAGTGAGCACAAGCAGAAGGGGCAAAGGGAGAGGGAGACAGAGAATCTCAAGAAGGCTTCACACTCAGCTCAGAGTCCAACACAGAGCTCGATCTCCCAACCCCGAGATCATGACTTGAGCTGAAACCAAGAGTTGGATGGTTAACCGACTGAGCCACATAGACTCCCCTGTAATGAGTCCTCTTTTATGATGAAGATCAGCTTGTACTCCTCTTTCCCACAAGATGTTCCAAAGCCTCCCTGTTTCACTCAAGGAACCCTCAAAGCCCTTAAAATGGTCTACAGTGCCCTGCAGGATCTGCCCTCTTGGTTCATCTTTTACTACCTCCCCTTCCTTTTTCCAAGTAGGCATGCTACCTCCTAAGGGCCATGGTGGTAACTGAAATGCTTTCCCTAGATATTCACATGACTCACTCCCTTGTCTCCTTTAACTTTTGGGCAAATGCCCCCTTATCAACGAGGCCTACTAACCCACCCTATTTTAAGTTGTAATCTACACCACCCCTCTCTACCTGCACACTCTTAACCCTTTTTGTCCTCCTTTTTATAACACTTATTCCCTCCTAGCAAATGATATCATTTATTAGTAGTTATTACTTATTATTTGTCCCTCTCTGTCCTGATTGTATTATGTTAAAATTTTTTTCTTTATCCACTTGCCCACCACCAAATCATGCACTCTTTGGCTGCAGGGGGTTTTGCTGTTTTGTCTATTTACAGTACCTAGCACATTTCCTGAAAATAGCCAGCTCGTAATAAATGTTGGTTAAGTGCATGTATTCGTCTCTGATCTTACCACCCCAAAGCTTTGCAAGGTTGGCAGTCACAGCATGCCAAACTAGAATGTGAATACAAGAGTGTCATTTTCTTAGTGGAAAAGCTGGACTGTAAACTCTCACACATCTGAGATCTCCAAAGATGAAAAGTCCAATATGGGCCACTACGGTGAATGTTTCTCCTGCAGAGACCCTTCAGAGGTTAAATATTTACCATTGTCCATCTGGCTTCTTTCTCTATTCTGTGTCTAGAATTGGGGCAATTATTTTGATGTGTTAGAAAACAAAAGGAAAGCATGGGTATCTTAAACTTGAAAAATAATATCTTGCCTTGTGTGACTTCTGTTTTTCTTTCCTTTCTCAGAGCTCTTCCTGCCATGATGCAGTGGGTCCGCACCCAGAAGCCAGGAGAGAGTGGCATCAATATTGTCACTGCTGATTTTGTAGAACTTGGTGATTTCATCAGCACCGTCATAAAGCTCAACTATGTCTTTGATGAGGGAGAAGCCAACACTTGATAGTACGGTTTGGAGCATCCACGAGTAAGATAGAGAAGACTCATTGTATTAGGCATATTATCTATAAACACTCTGATCTTCCTATTCCACTGGGTCTCTGAGGGGATTAGGCTGGTAGTGGGTGGGAAAAGGGGGAAACCATTTCTTCAGTGATTATTATCATACTGCATTACTATAAATGTTTCATTTCCCATTTGATGAGCAAAATCTGCTTCTAGTGTTAGGGATAAAAAAAGACCCGTGAATTTTGCTTTTCAGAATTAGTCTTTGCAACGTATAACTCATGAGTGTTTACTTGATTGCATTTCTGATTTCAGCCTAGGGCTCCTTCACTGATTCCTCTAACTGAACCTTCCCACTCCCTCTCTCGCTCGCTCTTTTTAATAAGATAGGACTCAAAACAATTGAATGCCCAACGTAATATGTATTACATTGTTGTACTGAAATTTGTTTTTTGTGAGACTAGGTATAATATAATATCCTGTAGTCATCTGCAATTGGTCGATCATTGCTAACTTTTGGCCATAGAAAATATGCATCAAGTCAGTTTCCCTGCATCAGTAATATTGGAGGACATAATCAGTAATTTTTGTGTTAGATGAAAATAACAGTGTTTCACAGTATTTCTATTTAAGGCAGCTATAAATATAGTGTAAAAATTTTTTGAAAGAACAATTAGTGCCAACTCTGTAGTGAAAGATGGGGGGGAGAAGGATGCCATTTTAATTCAGGAATCCTTTAAATAATATCGCCCTGCAAATGCTCAATAAATGAAAAATTATGACAAATGTGTTAAAATCAGGAAACCCTGAAAAGAACTCTTACAAAAATCTCCCCTAACAATTCTCTTGATTTAAAAAAAAAGGGGGGGGGTAGAAAAGAAAGAAGAAATAAATAAAAGATTGTGCACGCTTGCCTACGAAATTGGGATCTCCAAACATGTAATTCTAAATCCCAGATTTTAAGGAACATATTTTGAGAAGTTTCGATTCAGATTTTTACTTGAAATTGAGGAAAGAGGAAAGATGGCAGAAAGAACTAGAGTAATTTTTTGAAACTATGTCCATAAATTCTGAAAGATCCATGAAATGTCTTTAGGAGATTCTTAAATACACATGACCTGGGCAGCTGCACTGAAAATTAACACTGACCCATCATTTCTGGGTTCTGTCCTACCCCAGGATTGAGACTGGGGCAGAAGCAAAAGTTTTACAGAACCTTCCAGTGTCCCAACATTGGATAGTCTTGGTCTACAGGGAAGGAAAATAATAACAGGACTTTGAGCCTCGCTTCCTCATGGTGTCTTTGTGATATCTGACAGCTCTAAGATAATTTTAAAAGAGTACAATAACCCTCAACTATATGCCTCCCAGGAATATTGTGAGGCACTTTCCAAAATCTATAAATTGCTGAAATTCTTATAATTAGGAATTATTTTATCTTCATGTTTAGAAATAATTGCACCTCCGTAGTTCCCTGGGAAAATGCAGTCTGTGCAAAGTAGGGCTATAGTGAAATAAAAGTATGCCCTCAGTTTTTAATTCATTTAAACCCAGGACATATGGTTTAATCTCTTAGACCTAGACAAGGGGGTTGATTATGTCCAGATTATGAATAATCAAGAGCTGGTTATGAGATTGTAAATACTCTTTGTCCAAAAATAGTGTTTATTAGCAGCTGCAGGGTAGCAAGAGAAATTGATTACGCTGAAGACGGTACTTCTACAGAGTGTGTAGGTCTGCTCAGGAGACCTCAGTAGACCTCAGCATAGTATGCACATACACGGAACAGTTCCACATTCCAGTTGTGGGTCTATGTCTCGCTTCCCACAGTACGCAACGTCCACCCACTCCTGTCGGTGGACAGCTATGAAAGCACACAGACACACACAGACAGGGGCAGACACAGCCACAGTGCTGTTCAAGCAAAAACATGGATAATGTTAAATAATTTAATTTTGAGACTGAAACCCTTAACAAGGTATGAAAAGAGTGATAAGACCTTTGAAAGGAGAGCGGCTGACCATATTCAAATATTTTTGTAGAAATATCCTAGCCTGGGACTTAATTATTCACAAATATAGTTTTCTTCCCACCTTCCCTCCTCTTGTCTTTTTAGCTCTTTCACCCGCTCTTAACGTGCAATTGAATATAAATAATCTTTAAAGGACTATGGATTCGTGAAATGTTCATCCTGTAAATTTGCTTTGTGAGCAGATTTTCTCTCTGACAATTCATTTTTCATCCCTCAGGAGGCACTTGCAATGACACAAGGATTTAACTTATATATATAACAGAAAAAAAAATTCTCAACCTATTAATGAAGAATGAATAAAATATAGAGGTAACTATGTTGTATTTTCTTGAACTTAGATGCTTTCTTATAATGTTTGCTTAGAGTTAGCTTTGTCATATTTGTCATTTGGGTGCTGGAAAAAACAAACATGCTGAAGGTTTAGACGAACTGTGCAGTTTTTAACTGGAGAAAGCTTTTTGTCGCTGTTAATGATATGCACACAGAAACCTTGTTTGACAAAAGGTACTTTCAAGTCAATGCTATGATTTCCACGTGGACATACAGGCCCTATGTAGCAGGCACCAAGAATAAATGGACTTGCCTTAATTTCTAAAGAAGGGAACAGGTAGAAGCAAATTATGGGTCCTCCAGCTAGAGGGAGAGTCACCAGGAGGGAGTCCTTGGAAGGCGGAATGGAGAGGAGGCAGCTTTGGCTGTCTCCTGTCCATTGGCCCTGCTCTGGAGCACACTTAGGGAGCAGGCTGTGGGCCTTAAATAAAAAGTGGTTGAGGACTAGTATTATGCGATCAGAGCTTACCCTCAGCCTATGCTCCTTTGTCTCAGCAGGGCATTGTCTTTCTAGAGAGCTAGGAGCACAAGGGCTACAAATAGACCCCAAGATAGATAGTAGGAGATACATCTTGGTGCATTTTTTTTTTTTTTTTTGCTTTTTCTTGAGACTTTATGTCACAAGTCCTGCAAGGCAAAAAACAGAAACAAAATCGAACTTTTACCCAACCTGCAGCAGGAAATCAAAGGAGCGGGTGGGATGAGGGAAAATATGCGAAGAGTATCTTCTTTTTTTTTTTCTTGGTTTGCTTTCCTGTCTGTAATTTTGAAGGACCAAAATGGTGAACACTCCTGCCATTATCACGTATGTCTCCCTTATTACTACACAATCATATGAGTGCAGAGAATGAGGAGGCATCTTTTAAAAGCCTTAGGATATTCTGTATGATGACCTCAATATTCACTTTCAGCCATACTGGGAAAATTCACTTTTCTTGGAGCGCCACCTAACAGTGAATGTACTAGAGCATGAAGTGTTTGGCATGTATGTGCCTGTATGTGTACACACATGCACACACACACACACACACACACGAGATGCACATCTCACACACACATTATTCAAATTAAAACTGCACTCTCTAATCACTCAACTTGATTCTCTTGCCATTTTAACTCTCAAAATCGATATTTACTACATTAATGGACATAAACATAATTCAGATATTTAAATATTTAAAAGGAGAAGGAAATCACTAGAAAACCAGTGAAACATGAGACAGCCATAAATAAGAAATGCCTCGCAGTAATAGTTTAAATACATTGTCGATTGTACTTCAAGATGGAGAATTGAAGACGGACTTGAATATAAATTATAAACCAACCCTCATCTTCACTTAAAGCTGTTTTCAGTTCTTTGAGGGCCTGACATGTTTTAGCCAGTTACCTGTTCAGGTTCTCCTCTGTTAGCAGTCCAGACTGGGAAGTTGGAAGTCTCAGGAAATGCATGTTCTTGTGAGTTTCCAGTTCTATAATTTTACAGATCCAATGGCACAGTCTCCTGACCTTTGGTGACTCATCCAAATGAGAGCTCCATGGGTAGAGTGCTTGAGTTTTGAATTGCTAACAGAAAATCATGCAAGGTGTCCCTCAGGATATGCTAAGCAAGGTTTTTAAAAGTATTTGATTTTACAGCACTTTAGTCTTTTCAACTAGATTTCAGTGACACACTGGTGTAAATGCTATATTTGCCATAACTTCTTGGTGGCTCCTGTGTTACATACAGTTTTAAATAATGCTCTAAATTGTTTGTTTTCCCGACATCAATAAAATGTTCTATAGAATTTGTAAAATGTATTGATTGAGTCTGTTGAAAATTGTGCAGTTTTTATTTCATTTGTGATACTATTTCATAGGTATTAGTTCTAAATGTATATTTGTATGAGTCAAAAGTATGTGCTTGTATGTGGTTTGTGTGTTAATATATCATATCTTATAAAAAATCAAACTTATCCTAAAGAAAAAGGACACATTATGACCAGCCTTAATTCATTGCCATTTTTTGTTGTTGTAATTTGGGATTAAAATTTAAAGAAAAATTATGTTTTTGTTAAAATGTCCTTTTTAAAAAAAAAATCATATGAGGACTGTGCTTTAGAAATTATCTGAGTTCCCCCAAGCAAACAGATAAGCTTCTGGAACACCTGAAACTTCTCCAAAGTTTCCAATGTCAATCATTTATGAACTTCATTTTCATCCAAAAACATAGATTCATGTTATTTTCCATCAGCAACAGAACCAGTGCACTTCAAAAGCTGTTTTTCCAAACATGGAAACATTCTGCTTTTGAGGATAAATTTTCCATGGAAAATGGTTTCTTCAAACCATTCCTTTTTTTAAAGATTGGATCTTCTCAGTTAAGATGAACTGCCTAATCTCTGTGAGAGTTGCTAAGACCCATCAACAAGAACCTTCCAGTTCTTGTTGGTTCCTTCAACATGGTTCCCTTCTCAAAACACAGGCATACAATATCCTTTTAAACCTTTGCTATCTGCCCACGTGTAGTCTAGCAATAGAAAATGCATGACTAATTTGAGGATCTGCATGAGTTGTCATGCTCAAAGCAAAAATGTTGTAATCTTTCTTGAGCCTGGGCTCTGGGTGTGGAATATTAATCAATCTTATTTTCTCTTCTTTTTCTATCCTCAATTATTTCTATTCCATATTTAGGCTTTCTAGATCAAACACAGAACACCCAGTGAAACTCCAATTTCAGTAAAACAATATATTTTAGTATAAGAATTTCCAAAACATTCCATGAGGCATACTAAAAACATTTTCATTGTTTCTCTAAAGTTCAAATTTAACTGGATGTGTCCTGTATTTTTTTCCCCTGACAACCCTATTCATCTTGCCTCTCTCTTTTCAGTTGGGCTACCTATAAAGGGTGAGATCCTACCTCCTTCTAAACCCTATGTTAATGTATCTCATGGAAATCTATATCCTAATACCCTTCATGAAGGAAAATGTCGGTCCATAGTAAGTTCCACGACCAAAGGACCAGTTCAAATAGAGACAGCATAATCAAGCAAGCAAGTGCCTCTATAATATTAATGCTACCATATTCAAAATTTCCCTATACCATCCTGTTGCAAGATCTGGAGTCACCCCCCCATTAATCCTTTAAGCAACGTTCCTCAGCCACTGCGACACCCCAAAACACACTACATGTTACATATGTCCCTGGAAACTGGCAGCACCTTCCAACTCAATACCAGGACCTCTTTTAAAATTCAATATCTTCTTCATTTGGAGAGGTAACAGATTAATCCATTTCTCCCCTCATTAACCTCCTAGCACAAATTACTTTTATCAGTTTAGAACTGATCACCTATGGAATTATAGAAAATTTGACTAGAAAAAAAAAACACCTCTTTTGATTACTGCAAAAAGAGAGGAAAAGAGTCTGGGATATAAATGAAGGTTCATCAGTGCCTCCTTAGAAGATGGGGTTGGAGCTGGGCAGGGCATAGGATATGGATGCTGACAATGAACTAGTACCTGCCAGGGAGATTTGCCAAAGCAAATTATAACAACCAGCATTTTTCTTGAAGGAATTGAAAACTCAAGACACCCCAGGGCAAGAACAATGAGATCTAAGTCCAGTTTCTAGAACAGTCTGCAGAGAATAGAATTATGTTGGAATTCCTAAAATAGAGATTTCAAAAACTGTTGTATCCAACAGTGAATCCTTGACCTGGTCTGAATGTGGATGGAGTTTTGGGACATATTTGGAACCTACCTCCTCTCCTGAAATTCCTGTAAGTGACAAGAAAATTCAAATTCCCTTAGTATAACATTTTCATCTCATGGTCCCTGCTTGCACACCTTCGTATTGATTTGCTTCATTTCTAAAGGATGGGAGTTTGCAGAGCTGGTGACATTTCTTTCACTAGATACCAGAAAATCACCAGAGGGAGACAGATCTGTGCCTTCTCTTTTTAGGATCTGGTCATTGATACTTTAATAAATGTGGTGTAAAGAAAATACATGCCTACCACTGTTCTGTTTAGCAAATGTGAAACTTTTGGATAAGATTGTTGTTCTTAATGTTAAAAAAAAAGTTTCTTTGTATCCAGTGAAATGCCTAATAAAGTCCTGGTACCAGTTATCTTTATTTTTTTATTTCATATTCATCAGTGCTTCATTATAAGTCCAAAAGTAGATCTCTTAAATAGAACATGACTCAGAGCATGAGAAAATATAATTATTTTTTAAAAATATGAATCATCATATAAGGATTTCATCTGTGAAAGCATATATTCTCCACCAATACGGCAACACCATGAATACTTCCATTACATCAAAACTAGGTATCTCCAAAGTCCGATGCTCTTAGCTTCTGATATTACCACAAAGAAGACCATATCGATATAGCCATATTACATTAGTTTGGTGTTATTATTATAAAATGCCGTCTTGAGGTTAAAAGCTTAGGGTGAAGGAAATCTACTTTTGCTGAACCTTCCTTATGCCCGATGCATTCGAAACACTATTTCGAAAAGGAAATTGTATTTCACCAAATAAACCCTGTGTGCTGGGGTTAAATCCTCCCTGATATGAGGACATGGAGAAGCAACATGGGGGGGTAGGGGGATAGGAGAAGAATAAATGAAACAAGATGGGATTGGGAGGGAGACAAACCATAAATGACTCTTAATCTCACAAAACAAACTGGGGGTTGCTGGGGGGAGGTGGGATTGGGAGAGGGGGAGCGGGCTATGGACATTGGGGAGGGGAGGCGAACCATAAGAGACTATGGACTCTGAAAAACAACCTGAGGGTTTTGAAGGGTCAGGGGTGGGAGGTTGGGGGAACAGGTGGTGGGTAATGGGGAGGGCACGTTTTGCATGGAGCACTGGGTGTTGTGCAAAAAGAATGAATACTGTTACGCTGAAAAAATAAATAAAATGGAAAAAAAAATCATCCTTCAAGCAAAATGTAAACAATTGTGATAGTATTCTAAAGACCATCTAGCAAAACAAAACACACACACACACACACACACACACACACACACACACACGTGGTCCAAGATTATTTTGGGGGTTGAATTTGGACACAAGTCTCCTCAGAAGTTCTGCTTGTTATATACATTGGTGGGTTCATGACATTAGAGGATTTCTATTTATAAAGCTGTAATGATTTCTACATTTGTGAAACAGCGTATATCTGCAAATAATACTCCACATAACCATATTTGTCCTTAGCATAATATTGCTATAGTTTATCAGAATCATTATTCATTCAGTCAGTTATTCAGCAAACATTTGTCAAATACCTGCTGTATGGTAGCCCCCCCACTAAGCACCACAACACGTCTTTAAAACATTCCTCAGGAAAATGGATGAAACACATCTTTGGTAGTTTCTCAATGGAGTAAACCATTGGCGTCATTGTGTCCCTTTAACAAATAAACAATAAACATACATTTATTCCCAATGAACTTTTCAGAGTGATATTAAAGATAGGAAAGCTGTTTGAACAGAGTTGTTCCTGAAAACCTAAGAAGAAAACGACAACTTCTGCAGTAAGTATAATTGGAAATGGGTTGGTCAGGGCCGTGTGTTAATGAAGAGTGGATCCCCCTCTCTCCCTGCCACATTCCCTCATTCCCTGTCCTCATGAACAGAAACACTTTGTACAAGCATGGCAGCCCCATTCTCTCTGTGGTTCTAAAACAGCAAAAGCAAAGGCTCCATCTGTTTTCCCTCCTCTCCTCACCTCCAGGACTTCAGATGAAGCTTGTTCTAGGAGGGGCTGACTTCATAAAGTAAAGCAGGCCCCATAAAGAAGAGTCTCTCCCACAGGGTAAAAATGGTAATGTTTTCTAGATCAAAAGAGTGAAAATATCTGAAACTGGAAGAAATACTTCTTTTAAAGTAGAAAATAAGATTGTGGCTCCCCAATACCGTGATGGGTGGTTTCAGCATTGGCTCTCTTGGTGTGTGCTTCCCCATAATCCTTAGTCAGAAGCCATAATAAATAATAAAGGCCTCACTGGAATCAAGTTCAAGAAGCAAACCTCAGTGTAACTAAGAAACTTTCTACCATACTCATCCTTCAGTTTAGCAGATATAAGTATTCCTGGGACCATCTGGAACTAGCTAGTAAGTAAAGATAAACCACATTAAAACCATATTGAATTCCAGAAAGTGGAATTTAGTGCCCTAAGTGACAGGCAGAGGAGGGAGATGAGGAACACCAATGCTGACCGTTCCTGAAGAACTCCTTGTCGGAGTCTTTACTCTCCCCTCACACTTTTTACCTCAGAGAAAATGTGTAAACTGACCTCCTGGGATTTTACTGAGAAATAATTGAGAGAAAATCTTCTGCCTCAACATGAGTGCTCAGCTGTTATTAAATTTTGCTCTTATTTATTTATTTATTTATTTGACAGAGAGCAAGATCACAAGTAGGCAGGGAAGCAGGCAGAGAGAGAGAGAGAGAAGCAGGCTCCCTGCTGAGCAGAGAGCCCATGTGGGGCTTGATCCCAGGACGCTGAGATCTTGACCTGAGCTGAAGGCAGAGGCTTAACCCACTGAGCCACCCAGGCGCCCCAAGCTGTGCTCTTTCATTGTGAGGGGTAAGTGTGTCTGCAGACTAGTTTTTATTTTGGCATGAGGAAAAGGCAGAAAATATTGGTATACAACCAATAATCCTTTTCTCATTGGACTATAAGATGATGAATCTTTGACTTAAACTTTGACAGGAAGAGGCACATCTTAGCTATTTCTGCATTCCCACAGCATGGCAGTTATTAAAACATGTTTGGAAACAATGAAATTAAATTGTGAGTAGATGTGACCCAGGCAAATGGTAGACGACTGCTTGAGAAGGGCCATGCACATGCTGAGCACTGTTTGGTGGTGAGGAGGGTTCAAAAAAGGACAAGACAGTATCCTCCACCTCCTGCATTCCTTGGAGAACTGCTAACAACATTGGAGGAATTTAGGGGAAAATACACTGCATGGTGTCCACTCAAGTGCAGAAAGACCCCATCTCTTAGCCATAAAGTTAACTCAGTTGTTGCAAAGAATATCCACCCGGGAGAACTGGCTTATGATGCATCTATTTAAAAAGAGTTGAGGAAGGGTAAGCGAGGGACTAGATTTTGTTTTTACATTTTGAATTCTGACAAAATCTCTCTCTTGCAGAATTTTCCATGCTTCCTCTGCTCATAGGTACAAGTGGGGTTGCATGGATACATTAACTAAAATTCCACAGGCTCCTGCTTCTACACAAGACCTCTGCTCACACACCCTTTTGGAAGATTACTCCCTTCCCCACACTCACCTGGGTTCCGGGAAAATGTTTCCTGTGTGCTTAATAAAAAATTCCACATTTGGGGCACCTGGGTGGCTCAGTGGGTTAAATCTCTGCCTTCGGCTCAGGTCATGATCCTGGGGTCGTGCGGTCGAGCCCTGCATCGGGCTCTCTGCTCAGCAGTGAGACTGCTTCCCCCTCTCTGCCTGCCTCTCTGCCTGCTTGTGATCTTTCTGTCAAATAAATAGATAAAATCTAAAAGAACAACAACAAAAACTCCACATTTTCTGGCTGCTGGCTGTTGTTGCTTCCTCATCTTGATGCTCACTTCAGCCTCCAATCTTGGCCTCTTATCTACCAGACCCAAGAATCTTCCCAGAAGGCACTGCTTATCCCCAGCTGGGCATCGCTGCAAAGGCAAAGGTGCCAAAGGGGCAAGCAATCATGGCCAAATGCAGGTGGATGTGTGATGCTTCCCTTCACTTTATGTTATATTCTAATAGAGGGACTCTCTAGCATCCTGATCATTAGCCAAAATCAGTTCTCTCTCTCTCTCTCTTTCTTTCCCAGTGCCTCACACCATTGTCTATGGGCTTGGGACAGAAATTAAATCCAGGGACAGCCACTTCTCAAAGTCTCATGCTAGGCTCAAAGTCATTATCCCCCTCTCAGGACCATGCTTTCTTCCTGATCAAATTTATCTTCATGGCTTCTCCTTCTCCCAAGAAATTATCCTAGGAGATTGCCTTGTTTTTATACAAATAGTCCTCTGATAGACTCACCTTCTCGATTCTGTTATTTAGACCCATTCTAGGATCCTAGATACATGTATCCTAAAAGGACCAGCAGCTCCTGCCAGCAGCCATCTCCATACAAATGACACAATTGGGTAGGGAAATTTAGTGCTCAGGTTCACAGCTTCTCTTTCACAGGATTCATCCCTCCCTTATCCACTGCAAACAAAATGTGTTCCCTCACATTCTGAGGGGCTCGTTCACAATGAAGTCTTAATGGGGCTTAAAATAGTGGTTTTCAAATGTTTCGCACATTATAGAAGCAGTTACAGAAAAGTAAAAAATAAGACTCACAAAATAATATAGTATAGGATGGCTTTCATAACGGAAAAGCCAATAGCTTTATGTCCCCTTCCCCACCTGTGAATTTTCTTAGGAAGCCCTATGAAAACACCCAGGACTCCGTGGAGTTGCACTTCTCAAACTTTATGGTGCATACAATCACCAGAATGTTAATTAAAGACAGATTCAGCAATTCAGGGATGAGCCACCCGATTCTGCCTTTCAAAATGCTGAGTTTACTGCTACAGGCATCCCTCTTTGAGGAACTAGTACGGAGCTCAACTTTAAAACAACTGCTTTGAAATTCTTGACTTTCCCATGAGATTGGCTTTGGAGAGAAATATATGACTGGATCTTTAATTTTAAAATGAATTTGGGTAGAGGAATTACTACTGGGAGGACAAAAAGGCTATCATCATTAAAGCCCTTTTGTTTCCTAAACCTAGCCAACCTAAAACCACCAGTAACTACTTGTTCCTGGTGTCACAAATCAGTTTTATGTGTTTAATCAGTTTAATAAATCAGATTTATTTGCCCATCAACATGAGAGAGACCACACAGAAGATGAAATATAGGTCATCTCACCAAACAAAGGAAAACAGCCCTACAGAGTTCTGCAAAAGGGCGGAGTTTAGATGGAATTTCAATGCAACACTATTTTGATACACTTGAAGCAAGTAAGGCTATAGAAAGAGTCTGGACTACAGAGTAGACCCCGTGTCCTATTGCCTTTGGCCCTACAAAGAAGATAACTGTGTGAGAAACCCACTTCTCCAAAGGTCTACTCCTGCGCTGTGAGTAGAGGTGCTTTCTTGTGGCAGAGTGACTTCTATCCTGCATGCAGGAGTGGGATGTCGGTTCTTTCTGGTAGAATTTCAAAGAAGCCACAGTCTCTCAAGAAGGAGGTTCTTAGGACACGTTAGAGCCATGGTGTGTCCTTGCTGAGCTGGGTCTATCTCTCCTTGTTATTCCAGCCTGATGAATGGCCAGGCAGATTTTACTTTCTCAGTCCAAGTTAAATTCTTACCTTCTCAATTTGTAAGTGATAGAAATCCAACTCAAATTAATTTAAACCAAAAAGGGGGTGGGGGACTAATGGAAACTGACACATAAGCAGCTTTGGGGTAACTGGATATGGGATCTCACACCGTCTCATGAAGGCTTGAATTTTATCCATCTCTAAGCTATCTTTTCCTCTGCATTGACTATATTTAAGTAGGGTTTTCTACTTTGAGTCAAGATGACCAATGAGTTCTTCTCTTTCCCAATAACTTCAAGCAAGAAACAGAATTGAGTCTGACCTGTCTGAGCTGGGACTGAAGTCAATCTCCCAATCAAGTCCTGCACAAATGAGAATGGGGTGGGTGGAATATGGTAGCTTATAAGTGAACTTGAAAGTCTGCTACAAGGTGTGAAAAGGTGCTCCTATCAGGCCACAATACCAATGTGCACCAAGGATTTCCCATCCACCCTGAGATCAGGCCCTGCCTTTCTTCCTCCTCAGGTTGACCTTGACTGCCTTGACCTCCGTTCTGAGTCCCAGGGGAGATAGGAAAGTAAAAACTAACATTAAGTATATATTAAACTTTTATGTTTTATGGGTGTGGTTTTTTTATTGGTTTGTTTTACTTTCTTATTTTTTTTTAAAGATTTTATTTATTTATTTGACAGAGATCACAAGTAGGGAGAGAGGCAGGCAGAGAGAGAGAGAGGAGGAAGCAGGCTCCCTGCCAAGCAGAGAGCCCGATGCGGGACTCGATCCCAGGACCCTGAGATCATGACCTGAGCTGAAGGCAACAGCTTAAACCACTGAGCCACCCAGGCGCCCCTACTTTCTTATTTTAAATGATTTCAGACATACAGAAAAGTTACAAAAATATTCAAGAGAACTTTCACATAGACTTTCCTTGGAGTCATTTTTAATTAATTTCTCTTTAATGTTAGGCTCTTATCATCTGGGAAATAGTCCGTTTTAAAGTATTATTCACATTCCAGAAGCAATTGAGATGTCAGTACTGAAAACTTAAAAATTCTATATCCCCGAAGCCATTCATATAATAAAGTAGGTCTTCATTCAAAATGCACAATATACAAGAGCACTATGAGAATATAAAAATAAAGCTAGTGGTTCATATAAAAAGAGGAGAAAGGAAAATCCTTAAGGTGTAGAATATATGAGAGGATGCTAGGTCTGCGGTTTAGTCCAAACAAGATGCAGGCGAGAATTCGTGCTGTGGGGGACGTGATACGCAATTCTGAGCAAGACTGCTTTCAGAAGAAGGTAATATAGTGAAATTAATGGTTTTATAATGGGAGAAATTATAGCCTTGGTAGCACCAAATCATTTCTCCCTAATCAACACTAACCACAGGAGATCCAGAAGTCATCATCTCTGTCCTTGGGGTTACTGTTGAAATTATGGGCTGACCCAAATCTACCTGATATCTGAGATAAAGCTTTTCTGAATTAAGGAAGTGAATGAAGTAGAGGGTGGGTTGTGTGTGTCAATGTTTAGGAGCTCCATAGGATTTTCTGCAGGATTTCCTCTCAAAAGTTATTTATCAACAGCTGAATTGAAAGCTTATTAGATGCCCCCATCTATTAAGATTATCCACAAGGTCACATTTCCGAATTTTGGCTGCTATTTCAGCAGCTCAATTTCTTATGATGCCCACAAATAGGAAAAGGCCTTCCAAATAAAAAAAATTATATAAAAATGAGTTTTTAAACTATCAGTGGAAAATCGCAAAAGATATCTAACAGCCACCAGTGAATGCCCAATTCCTAGCCCAATCGCTGTGTATTAGTTTCCCAGAACTGCTATTAACAACCTGGGTGGCTTAAAACACAAATTTATTCTCTCCTAGTTTTGGAGACTGTGTCTGAAATCAAGGTGTTTGCACATCTGTTTGATTATTGCTGGACAATTTAGGAGGGGAAAAAAAACATCCTATGCTTCTCTCCTAACTTCTAGGAGTTGTAGGAAACCCTTGGCATTCCTTGACTTATGAAGGATTCACTGCCTCCACATTCTCATTGCCTCGTCCCCCATGCTTATGTCTGCGTCCTCTCCTCTTCTTATAAGGACACCACTCATTGGACTTAGGGACCTCTTTAATCCAGTAAACTTCATTTTAACTAATTACATCTTCAAAGACCCTATTTCCAAAGTAGATTGCGTTCTGAGGTTCAGGTAGATACTCTTCAACCTGCAACCAATTCTTATATATCTTAAAGAAATGCTGGAATAACCACAGTGTGTTAAAAAATAATGTCAATGTATCATCCATCTTCCTTTTGATAAAGTCCCCTATAGTTCAGTGGATGGTTTAGTTGTTCAGTAAGTTTAATTTAAATCAGAAGAGTGTCAAAATTCAAATTACTAGTATGTAAAACCCATTTGGAACTTTTTTTTCTTACAGACTGACAATATAGGAAGGCCTGGACACCAAAAACAACATTCTCACACTGTTACTTTGTAACTCTAAAAAATAACGTGCTAGCATACTCTGCTGAAATAATGTGTCTTTTTCCTACGACCTCCCCCATTACATGTCTCTGTATATGTCTTCCTAAGTAGAATGACTACATGATTAATAATGCTTTTATCCTTCTTTACTTACTATTTTTGGTTGCACTTCAAGACATATAATAGACTTGTGTTAACAAGTTTAAAGAACTACATCTAGACAGAACAGGTTTGTTGTCTCATGGTTCCATATAGATAATAATAAACTCTGTGTGCCCATGAGGATGAAACAAGGAAACAGAAACCATATAGTCATTTGAACAGGGAAAGATTAACATAATTATTAACTATAACAGGAGATTGAAGTAATAGAGACTTGGCTAGCATGAAATAAGGAGAAGTAGAACTCTAAAGAATATAGAAGTAACAGAAACAAGAAGTCTCCGCCTCCATGTCTGAGAGCATCCCAAAAAGAGGTCCTCCCAAAGTGAGATCCATATCTTATTGGGCATTTGTTAGGATGCTCTGTCACTGGAACTTGATAGCAATATGTCTTCTGGAGAAAGCCATCCAGAGGGAGGTGTAATGCCTCAGAACCCATTGGATGTTGCTCAAGGGGGTGCAGGGGAAACCATGGACAGTGGTGTGCTCCATCCCAGAGTCTCTGCTGCAGAGCCATCCCTGGGGGAAGCTGCTGACCAATGGGTGTTTCTGAGCATTGTGCACTGCAGGAACCCAGCACTAGAACGATCATTTGGCAGGAGGCTGGCAAGAGGTACGAACTGGGGCAAGGAAGGCAGTAACACTTTCTTCCTTCAGCACTTGTGATACTGTGACTGATAAGAAATAAATATATTTGGTTTCATCCACAATTCCCTGCTCACAGCTCCCAAAACCTTGAAATTTTCTAAGTGCTGACGGTGGTGGCTTTGGGACCCCATCTAGGAATGAGGGCTGATTGCCAGTGGAGCTCATCATGGTATGAGGGAATTAGAACTTTCAGTCCCTCCTCCAGACCTCCATGGAGGAGAGAAGAACCAGGGGTTGAATCAGTCACCAATGGCCAATGATTTAATCAATTGTGCCTATGTAATGAAGCTTCTGGCTTAGAGAGAGTATGGAAGCTCTTGTGCCTTTTCCCCATGTCTTTGCCCATGCCATGTCCTTTTATAATAAACTAGTAATCTAGTAAATAAAGTGTTTTTCTGAGTTCTGTGGGCTGCTCTAGCAAATTAATTGAACCCAAGGAGGGGGTTTGGGAACCCTCATTTGTAGCCAGCTAGACAAAAGTACAGATAAAAATACGAAATTGCTACTGTCATCTGGAGTGTGAAGGACAGTGTGGAGGACTGAACTTTTATCCTATGCAACCTAATGCTATTTCTGGGTAAATAGTGTTAGCATTTATTTGAGTTGAGATGAATTCTCAGACACCCTTTTGGTGTCTGAGAAGTCCTTGATGTCAGGTAGGAAGTCCTGCCAACACCCATGCTGGCCTTGGGTCCAAGAACCAATAAGAGTCTCCCTCCCATGTGCTCTATCCCTAAAACTTAACATTGTGACAGCTGACAAAGGAAATCTATTTAAAGGACCCAGCTATATTTTCATAACACGGGCAATGAAGTGTTGATTTGGAGCTATAAATTCATAACTGGCACATCTGGACATCAGCTTCCTTAGTTTGCAAACTGAATTTAATTATCTCTCCATGGCTTAATGAAACATTCTAGACTGCTAACTTTAAGCAGACTTTGTTGCTTAATGAGATATTCTAGACTGCAAACTAACTTTTATGGGGAAGAGAGAGTTTCTTTAAAATATACAAGTGCTAAGAGATCACCAGAACACTGGAGCTCAGGTATCTGCAGTGTCCTGTCTGTGACACTCAACATAGTGATCTTCAATGCAGGGCCAATTACAATGCTTTTCATCCTTAATATGAATAAAATTGAAATCATCCTTGCATAAAATTATTATTATTAATTAAAAATCTAATTAAGCATTTTTTATACTTTATGAAATATTGTTGTTTCTTGATAACTGTTAATATAGGAGAATCTAGCCTGTATTAAACATCTTTTATGTACTAGAACTTTCCTTATCTCATCTTATTTAATTGTCAGATACTGACCTTGGAGTTGAAGTTTCATCATCTTTTTTTACGTAAAGAAAAGAAGACTTTAAGTTTAATGACTATCCCAAACCTACAAAATCTAGTGAATGGTTGAACCAGGACGTAGATGCAGTCATATCTGGATCAATGACTCATTAGACCCCCATATAGCTCCCAAAAGAAAATAATACTAATGTTCAGAAAAAAATTATGAAATAGTTGGACCATTGCTACTGGCTGTTTGGCTCTTTTCCCTTCAATTATAATGGCCGAGAGCATTATCGTTTCTTGCAGAATTAGACCAGATAAAGCAGATCAATGATGATTATTTTTAATAACATGCATCATAAGTTATGATACTTACTATGTATGCTTATAGGAACTAACTTAGGTCATTTTTTTCCACTTCATCTTTTTGTTTCAACATTCCATTTCACTCAGAACCTTGTGTTCATAGGTCTTCTTCTGTTATCACGCTCTGACTCACAGGAAATCACTGTTAATATCCAGGAGAGGGTACAGCAAAAAATGAGCTTATCACCAATCCTTGCAGTTATTTCCATAGAGATTTAATGGAAAACATCAATAAAGAAAATTATTTAAAGGCAACTTAGAAGAATAAAGAAGTTGTGCAAACAGACATCCTATAGATCACCAGACATTAATGAGACTTCTCCTTCATTAACTGGCTTTAGGACCCACCTAGGAAATACTCCACCTTATCTTTGAATGCTTAAAATATTTGATTATTTGACAAAATAAGCATATGACCTACACATTGATTAGAATGTTCCATATATTTGATTCAAATATATTGTGAAAGCTTATAGTACCAGTCAAGAATTTTTATAAGTAATTCATTCACTACTTGTTGAATACATACTCTCTGTTAGTCTGGTAATAGAACAATGAACAAAACTAACAAAAATTACAGCTGTCCTAGAGCTTAGTCTAGTGAGAAAGACTGACAACAAAAATAAATAAGTTCATAGTATTCCATTGTGTATATATACCACATCTTCTTTATCCATTCATCTGTTGATGTGTAAACCTGGCGATTCACAGACCTGTACCCCTGGGGATAAAAATACATTATATGTTTATAAAAAAAAAAAATTGGAAGGGGAGGCGAACCATAAGAGACTATGGACTCTGAAAAACACCTGAGGGTTTTGAAGGGTCAGGGGTGGGAGGTTGGGGGAACAGGTGGTGGATAATGGGGAGGGCACGTTGTGCATGGAGCACTGGGTGTTGTGCAAAAACAATGAATACTGTTATGCTGAAAAAATAAATATATATATATATAAAATTTTTAAAAAATAAATAAATAAATAAGTTCTTTTATGGTTTATTGGAACGTAATACGGGAAAAAAATAAAGTAGGAAATGGGTATTGGGAATATGTAGGTGACTATAATTTTAAATGCGAAGTTGAAGAAAAGTCTTACTAAGAAGGTGGCATTCGAGTAATAAACTTTGCACAAAAGAAAAGTGAGCTGTCAGCCTCTGGAGAAGAATACTCAAGGCAGCCTATCAAACATCTCTTATGCCTCCCTGAGCTCCTCTTGGCCTCATCTGTGTCTTGTTCCAGTTCCGCATGGACTTTGATGGATATAATTTCTTTCCTTCTGCCCCAGGGCTTCTTGTTGATACTGCTGCAGACCCTCTGGCACTTAAACCCACACTGGCACAAGTTGGAATTGCAGAGGAATTAATGCCTATGTGGATAAACTTTAACAAGGCAGAAGAGGAGCTTGTGGATAAATTCTTTCCCCTTAATATTCCCAGGAACATTGCCGCTTGAAAGTGCAGTCACTGAATCAAACAACTGATTGCACTGAATGGAATCCTCCTCAATATGCCCTTGCATTGTGTCTCCCTCCTTTCCTGCTTCTTTCTTCTCTTTCCTGGCATGGGACTCCTTGAAAATATCACATAAACCCTATGTCTCTGTTTTTGGGTACCCTAATCTAAGACACAAACTGGAAAAGAAGGGCAAAGTCCTAAGGCAGACATCTGATTGGCACCCTAAAGAACAGTAAGAAGGCCTTTGTGGTAAGGCCAGATGGAGCAAAGGGAAGAATAGAAGGAAACTAAGTTAGAGAGGTAATTGAGGACCAATCATGGAAGGTCTTATAGACACTGGAGAACTTTGGCATTGATTCTGATTGAAGTAGAAAGTTCTTGACATAATCTGACTTATGATTGAACAGGATCACTATGGGCACTGTGTTAACAAGAGAGTAAGGGGAGTTACGGTAGACCTGGAAAACCACTTAAAAGTCTTCTGTAGTAATTCTGGTAAGAATTGATAGTGGTTTGGGCCAGAAGCAGCAGAGGTGAAAAGATGTGGTGGATTCTGGTTATTTTTTGAAGGTAAATATATCGAGATTTTCTTTATGAAGTGAGAAGGAAAGAGGAAGTAAAGATGACTCCAAGGAAACTTGATTTCATATAAGCTGTAAGACGAAGACAAGGAAAGAGTAGGTATGAGAGGAAAGCTCAAGATTCAGTTTTGGAGATGCTAAATTTAATAAGCCCATTAAACTCTGAGTGCAGATGCCAACAAAACAGTTGCATATACATGTCTGGATTTTAAAGGTTTGTGGTTCAGTTTTCAGAGGGGTACCCATCAAAGGGTTCTTATGATTTAAAGCCATGAGATTGAATGAGATTACCATGGAAATGAGTATAATCAGAGAAAAGAAAGGGTGCAAATACTGAACTCCTGGGATACTCCAACATTAGTCATTAAAATGAAGATGATAGAGAGAAATCAGTAAAGAAGACTGAGGAATGGTCAATGAAGATAATGAAAACTGGAAAAGAATGGCATCCTGGAAGTCTTCTAAAAAACAAACAAACAAACAAACAAAACAAAAAGCACTTCAAAAAGAAAAGAGAGGAGTGCCTGGGTAGCTCAGTGGGTTAAGCCTCTGCCTTTGGCTCAGATGGTTGTCTCAGGGGCCTGGGATTGAGCCCCTCATTGAGCTCTCTGCTCAGCGGGGAGCCTGCTTCTCCCTCTCTCTCTGCCTGCCTCTCTGCCCACTTATGCTCTCTCTCTCTCTGTGTCAAACAAATAAATAAAATCTTAAAAAAGAAAAGAAAAGAGAATAAAATGAAAGGTAAGTAATAAGTGATTTATTGTGTCTAATACTGCTGAAAGGACAGCCATGATGAGCATTGATAGTTGACCTTTGGATTTAGCAACTGGAACTTGTGGACAACAGTACTTTTTTTTTTTTTTGTGGTTTTTTTTTTTTCATTTTATTTATTTTTTCAGCGTAACAGTATTCATTCTTTTTGCACAACACCCAGTGCTCCATGCAAAACGTGCCCTCCCCATTACCCACCACCTGTTCCCCCAACCTCCCACCCCTTCAAAACCCTCAGGTTGCCCCAACCTCCCACCCCTGACCCTTCAAAACCCTCAGGTTGTTTTTCAGAGTCCATAGTCTCTTATGGTTCGCCTCCCCTCCCCAATGTCCATAGCCCGCTCCCCCTCTCCCAATCCCACTTGTAATGGAATAATAGAGATAAAAGCATGATTTGATTGGGTTCAAGAGAGAATGGCGGAGGAGAAATAAAGGTAGTGAGACAACACTGGACTTTGAAGGGTTTTGCTGTAAAGAAGAGTAAAGGAATTGAGTGATTACTAGAGTGAAAGTGAGGGGAAATGTTTAGTTGAGATTGTTAAAATAAGAGCTTATAAGTAGATAATGAGGATAATCCACCAGGGGGAAAACGATGATGCAGAAGAGGAGTATTACTGGGGAAATAGCTCTGAGAATGTGAGAATGGCATCTGATGGACAACTGAAGAGGTTGTCCCTACTAGGAACACAGACACCTCATCTGCAGTAGCAAAAGAGAAGGCAGAATATAAGGGTTCAGGGGCACCTGGGTAGCTCAGTCAGTTAAGTGCTGGACCCCTGATTCTGGTTAAGGTCATGATCTCAGGGTCCTGAGACAGAGCCCCAACTCAGGCTTTATGCTGGGTGAGGAGCCTGATTAAGATTCTCTCTACCTCTGCCCCTCCCCTCTCTCCTCCATTCCTAGCTCATTCATGCTCTCTCTCAAAAAAAAAAAAAAAAGAGAGAGAGAGAGAGAAAGAGAAAATATAAGGGTGCGATGCTGGCCAGTGAATAGATGTAATGTGGGAACTTGTGGACCTTCAGTCCTGTGATTGCCACCTTGTATTCTGTAAAACTAAAGCAAATTCATCAGCTGAGAGTAAGGATGGGTGAGTAGGTGTTGAAAGTAAGAAAAGAAAGGAGAGAGTATCATCCTTTCTGTTTGGGAATTCTAGGTTTCTTTCATTGTAAGCTATGTACTCCCTTCTCACCTACCTGAACTATCAACACCAAATAGTAATCAAAGTAGAAGAATTTAAGGAGGGGTTTCATAGTGAGCAGGCAAACAACACTCAACTCCTCTATTTTCCCGGAGCCACTTGGTATGGAACCAAATCACTCATAATTTTTTATTAGGCTACATTATATTTACCCAGCTTTTCTCTGCCTTCTACTACGATTATAGCATTATACCAACCCAATAAAATTCTAGATGAACTCAGCTAATCTAAGCTTACAATATCTAGCTAGAAATTGGTTGGCTATAGACATGTAGCATACTGAAGAAAGATTCTAAACTCTTCCAATCAATGGAAACGGATACTTCATCAGTAAACATAAAGAAATAGAATTTTTCACTGGTTATTCATATGCTGAAGGAAGGCTTAAATTTCCCTAAGTTACAGAATTCTGGAGAATCCACAGGCTAATATTTTAGCCAGCCAATACCCTAGAATTTAAAGAAAATCCTCAAGAGTCTCTCACACCAGGAAGACTATGACAAAAGAGTTAGAGTAAGGAAAACAAAGAAAGAGAAAATCAAAGGATGATGTGTAGGAAGAGAAAAACCCATATTTACCCAGCCTCTCTAATCTGCCAAGCATTTTATACATATTATTTTTTCAACCTTGACAGCCATGAAATAGAGGAAACAGGACCTCTCAAAGGCTAATAGCGTTCAAAACATTGCAAAATTCGTAGGTAGGATTTCAGCCCAGGACTCCCTGATGCCCAACCTCATGTTCTTTGCACTAAAATAGAAGGTATAAAAAAGAAAAGGGAAGGGTGATCTTACCTGCAAGTGTCCTAGAAACCTTGGCAATAGCAACATGGTTATCATAAATGTATTTAAGCCAAAAACACATTCCAAGGGGCCTGAAAGAGGCCAGCCAGTATGAAATCTAACTATGTTACCTCTTTCTAGAATAGATTGTTACTATCTCTATTGATTTGACTTGATTTTTTTATTTTTATTTTTATTGACAGTTGGTTAGTGATGGCTCTCAGTCATTAACTACAACCTGTGTCTATCCAACAAAATATGAACAAATATATAATGAAGCACTTAAACAAAAGGACAAAGTCCTGTTCTTCAGTGATGCACCAACCTATGCAATTAGCCAACACAAATCCAGAATCACAAGATATCTTGTCTTGGGAAACCTGTGATAGAACCTGCTACCTTCCTGTACATGCTGTTTTCAAATATGAATAGCTTCTTAACAAGACAGTTAAAAGGAAGGCAAGATTTGCCAAAAAGAATAATGGGTAATCCAATGTTCCGCCTGTATTCATCAGTTTAGCCATACAGATGTTAATTATATGCCCAAACCTAAATTAAGATTCAAAATCTCAGTAAATAATTGAACTCTTATAGGAGACATTCGTGTATTAAATGAATATGAAATATTCCTATTTTTCAATTATTCTCCTATATCCTATAGACACAGAGGTAAACAAAATATAAACATACTCATTCTTATGGAATAAACTTACATTCTAACAGGGAAAGCTAAAACCAATTTCGTACAATAATTACATAATCACAAGTGTAATCCAATATACAGAGTGAAATTAATGAGTTGTGATTGTACAAAAAAATACCTGACTCATTTTGGAAATCATAGCAGGCTCCTAGAAGAAGTGATACTTTAATTGAGTTCAAAAGGACAAGGAGGTGCTGGCTAGCTAATGAGAGAGGGAAGGTTAGGGAAAGCATGGGAAGCATTAAGTGAGAGCATGGAATACTCAGGTATCAGAAGGAATTCCTGCAATGCTCATGGAGACTGAGGAGGGAAGAGCCTGAGACAGAACTAAAGAGGTTATGCAAGGTCTTGTGGCTGTGAGAAGAATTCTGGACTATATTTTAAAGGCAATCTAATACTGTTAAAGAATTTTAAGCAAGAGAGAGAACTAATCATATTTGTTTCTTTTTTTTTTTTTTAAGATTTATTTATTTATTTATTTGACAGAGAGATCACAAGTAGGCAGAGAGAGGAGAAAGCAGGCTGCCTGCTGAGCAGAGAGCCCAATGCGGGGCTCAATCCCAGGACCCTGGGATCATGACCTGAGCCGAAGGCAGAGGCCTTAACCCCTGAGCCACCCAGGTGCCCCTCATATTTGCTTCTTAAAAGATTTCTCTGGATGCTATGTAAGGAATAAATTAGAAGGACCAAATAAAAATATTTTGCTAGAATTCGGGAGAGAGATGATGATGGTTTGAACTAGAATAAGGGCAAAATAGGTGAAGAAAAATAGGTGGGTTTGAAAATACAAGAATTAGTTTTTGACTCACTGTGGGGGCCAAGAAGAAAGAGGGTCTGATATTATTATTTCCATCTTTCTAACTTGAGAAATTCAAGAAATTGTACTACTTATAAAAATGGAAGAAATCTCAGGAAGCACACATGTGGAAAGATGTGTCATTGTTCAAACTTCGGGCATAATGAACTTTGGGTATTGTGTGATGAGGAGGAGCTCTAAAGCAGGCTGCTGGGTGAACTGGTTGAAGGTAGGAATCTGAGAACAAGGTGAACATCTCCAAATCTACTTAAGTACAGAACCTGATTGGAACAGGCTCACTCTCAATTATTTAGGTTGCATTGCATGATGATAGCAGGACACAGATGTGAGCAAAGGAGAAAGCAGTAAGAGATACGCCTTGTGACAAGCATTCTCCTCCCAGGTTGGTCCTTGAATTAACCGACCTAATCAGCCTTAATCCTTCCTCATCTAAGTGGCCTTCTTGTTTTCATCCTGTTGGGATAAGATTTGAGCCATCAACAAATGGAAATGGAGATGTGAAAGCAACATTGCCCAGAACTTTATGCCCTAAGAGGTGGAAAAGGTTAAAATTTTAAGTATAAAAGAACCTATTCAAAGATGAAAATTTTACAACAAAGCTTAACAGAAAACTGAGGTTAATATCAAGAAAGAGAACATAGTTCATCAAGGATAAATTCTCAACACTGACCCAGGTGATATATAGGGTATTTAAAAAATACTCGCTATACATCATGCTTATAATTAAAGGTAATGATTCATAGAAGAAAATATTTAATTAGTAGACAGTACAAGTAAAAAAATTTTTTAATTATGTTCAAACATATGGTATAGATTGTTTGTTCAGTCAATAAAGACTTGTTGAGGAATCACCATTTGATAGACCCTGTGTTGTATCTATATCTCAAGATATGGAGAAGATAAAATATTAGTTTCTTGCATTGTAGAAAGCCAAGTTTTAAGGAAAAAAAACAGAAAACCATCAAACAGTTACAAAACATAAGTGCTAAAAATAAATATGCATCTCCATGGGAAATTCCATGGGAACACATAAATAGGATCAATTAAATTAGTTGGAGGTAATGAAATTTGAATTTGATATTGAAGGGTGCGTGTGGCAAATTGTAAATGGTGGAAGGGCTTTATAAGCATAAGGCATAGTTTGGCAAAAGAATGGAAGAATGAAAGACTCTGATGGGCTCAGGGGCTGATATACAGGTGGATGGTGGGAACTGGTGGAAGAAGAGTCTGGAATGGCAGATTGGGGTTCTGTGCAGTGTGCCACAGGTTTTATCCTGCAGGTAATAAGGGAGCATCTGATCTATTCCCAAAAGGCAGGTGAGCTATGTTCCACATGGAATCTCATCTGGATATGGAACCTTTTGAATGGTTCCCTAAATTGTCATAGCACTACTACAAATCAAGTTTAAAAGAGAACACAACTGCTCAACACTAAGAAAGCCAAATCTGTCAAGTGTGAAGGACATCACAAGGTAAATGGTTGCAGGAATGGGTTGATGACAAAAAGGCAAGTGTAGAGGAAAATAAAGTGTCCCAAGAGCTGGAGAACAACAGATTCATTTAACTGGCTTCTGGTTAGGACATGGATGTAGTCATCTGATTAAAAGACATGCAAGTTGGCGAGCTCTCACATAGGGTGACACTGATGATGGTTAAACAAGGAGCTAACATAATAACTGATATTTTAGAAGAGTTGCACTGAGGTATGGTAAAAGATGGAGTGAAGGGAAACAGAGGTCAGGAGACCACTCTTTTGTGAAAGTGAAAGAGAGCCTTTATTTAGGGGCTGAAGTAGTTTGATCAGGAAGAGGAAAGATAATATGATGGCAGGATGGTTGGGCAAGACTTCAGGGTGATTTGCAGGATGGGTAGAATTTAGGTTGATAGTAAGGAATGGGGAAGGGACTCAATATGGGAGGAAAAGACAGCCCACCTTCTTACAGGATAGCAGATTTGGAAAACTCCTGAGCCAGGCTCCTTCTGGCATTTTCGTATTCATATCTGATTCCTGATATGAGCTCTACCTTTCAGAAAGAATTTTTAAGTGTCCTCAGTATGATACTGGTTACTGTCCAGTGGCTTCTGCATCAGTCACCTTCAAAGGTTTCAGCACAAAACCCTGTGGTTGGAAACCAATACAATAATAGTTACTCTGTGGGTCCACATTGATTCAGAAGTCTACGAGAAATTTCCAAAAGTCTTCAGCTGTCAGTTCTCACCATCTCCATAGGATATCAACCCTTCTCAAATGTGGCTGACCTTTTACATAAGATTATGTGCCATGGTAGAATAGAAAGAACTTGAGTTTTAACCACATCTTAGCTAAATGATTGATGAAATTTATCTTACAGTGAGAAAAGATGGCTGTCTGTCAAAAGGAAAAAAATGATATGGCTTAAGTATCTGCACATTGAGCTGCAATCAGAGACATTCTGCAGACTGGCCACTGCTTTTTAATGATTTCATTGACGTCAACAGTGTCTAGTGCAACCAGCTATTTTTATATATCAATTGAAAATGCCGCAGCTATATCTCCTCTGAATTAGATCACAGAGCAGCAAAGAAACACATGCCTCTGCCATAAGGTAGCTGAACGGGCGCTCTGGGTTGTGTTAGAGAGAATATGAGTTCTTCTCAATCTGCCCTGGAGCAATGGTTGCAGTTGCCAATTGTACAAATCACTGAGTATCTTTTCTTGAAGCATTTGTATGAAAGGAAGAAAGGGAATATTTTGCTTCGCTGATCTAAGAGTAACTACATGAAAGCTGAGTGTAGTGCACAGAGCAAACCAATCGTTAGGAAAGCAAGATTATCAATGTCAGACCAGGAAAGGATGTCCCTTCTCCATCTTAATGCTGATTCCTTTAATGAGGAGGAAATTGGAAGATCATGTTCAGGTCCAAGGAGATCACCTGGGCCCCAGGACGCTGAGGGGCTGGGGTTCCTGAAGAATTTCTGCAACTGGGTATATTCTGATGCCGCGGTTACTGAAAATACCTCTTGATGTTGTGAGATCAGAATCTCTGGATTAGAAAACCTTACGCATAAGCACACAGCAGCACAACTGTGACTGGTATTCTCAGCAGAATCCCAGAGTAGCTCTGCATATATCTTCATGTGCTATCATACTTTGATTAGAAATAAAGCAAACAACAAAACAAACTGGGGGTTGCTGGGGGGAGGTGGGGTTGGGAGAGGGGGAGGGGGTAATGGACATTGGGGAGGGTATGTGGTATCGTGAGTGCTGTGAAGTGTGTAAACCTGGTGATTCACAGACCTGTACACCTGGGGATAAAAATACATTATATGTTTATAAAAAAAAATGGAAGGGGAGGTGAACCATAAGAGACTATGGACTCTGAAAAACAACCTGAGGGTTTTGAAGGGTCGGGGGTGGGAGGTTGGGGGAACAGGTGGTGGGTGATAGGGAGGACACGTACTGCATGGAGCACTGGGTGTTGTGCAAAAACAATGAATACTGTTACGCTGAAAAAATAAATAAATTTAAATACTGAAAAAAAAAGAAATAAAGCAAACAAATGATCAACAAACCTCACAGGGTACGTGTTCAAGAAAAGACTTATAACCATAATGACAAAGGTCATAGTAGTAGATTTTTAAATCTCCCTATATAAAATCGGTTCCCAGTGCATACGATTTTGCTTAATGCAGAAGGTAGAAACTCATTATTTTATAAAATTTGGGGGGTGAGATGGGGAGGAATAAACATTCAGATTCAAAACCATCAGCTTTTTGTGACTCTGTTATTTCACAGATAAGGACAGACATTTCGGCAAGACCTTTGTTGCTGGGCAGTATTATATGACTGCACTTTATAAATTCTGAATTTTAAATTATAGACGATAATATCAGCTCCCAAATGTCAGACATCATGATGAATTGGTTTTTCGCCTTCTTAAGCCATTCACTTTCCCTGCTTCCGAAATGTCAGATGTAAAGACTCCTGATAACAAAGCTGTGCAAAGCATGTTATTATTATTTTTTTGCAACAATCATGATACCAGAGAATTCTTCCAAAGCTTATCTCATATGTGTTCTTTGCTTGATATTCTAATTGTTCAGACTGAGTCAGCTTTTGAGTAAACTAATCAATTAAAACCTACCCCCTCAGTATTGCACATTTGAAATGATTGTTTTCACCACTCCCATAGCACTAACGTTGTGTTTAAAATGTCAATTTAATGCCTAATTAACCTCTTATTTTTAATTTGTCTTTTGTTTCAGACGCACAGGTGTTCATTTTGCCCTTTTGGAAAGTGAAGTTAGAAGAGCTAGAAAAAGAATGCCAAGGCTCATGAATTTTTTCTTCATTGACATCTTAGTCTAGCAAAACTGGCGTAAGAATTGCACCTCGTAGTTCATGGCATGTTGTGATAAAGCGATATGAAAAACTGGACTGTTACGCTTTTTCTTCTATTTTCGTCAAAGCTAAAATGGAAATACTCCTTATGCGAAAGAATAGAAATTAAACTGTAGATTGTTTGATGGGTTGCTACATTTTTAAATGTACTCATTTACTCATTCATTCAATGCCTCTTCATAGAGTATCTACCAAGTCCTAAGTACTAGGTGAGGTTAGAAATACAAGAAATACAGTAAGGAACACTGCTTCTGAGTTTGAGGAGTTGGAATTAAAGTGGGAACAAGTGATACCATAGCCATAGATAGCAAGAACTCAGTAGGTCAAAGGCTATGCATATCTTTCTTCTGGACATGACTTTGAAATTAAGCTCCTGAAGTTCTGAAAATGACTATTACCCAGTAATTCTTTAACAAACAAACAAAACTCACCTAAACTATAATCTAACATAGCTCTAAAGAATCCTCCTGTGCTTGGGTCCCATTGCCATTCCGCTTTCATCCTCTTATTCAGTTATGTGTCCTTGAGAACATGAGGCAGGTCATAGTACCCTTATACATTCCATAATACAAACAAATCCCAGATTTCTAAGAGTGACTTTCATCAAATTAATTATACATATTGCTCCATTTTCAGCAAATTAAGTCTTTATTTTCTTTTGTATCTCTCAGGACAATGAGTTGGCATTCTAACTGATTCTGATGATCACAACCTTGAATTTTATTACAAAGAAAGCATAAAACTTTCAGATCGCTTAACTGATAAGCAGAACTGTGGACACAAAAGACTCAAACAGCCTTCCTCCAAATGAGCAATGGAAGAGAATAAATACAGTCACATGCTATATTCATGAAACATCTCTGGAAGGATACCCAAATTCATATTCTGGAGGCCTCTATATTCAAATTAAAACTATTCTGCACCACAAAAATAGAAAGACTCAACATTTTTCTCAGCGAGAAAAGCATTATCGATTGATAATTGTGACTCTAATAATAGCATCTAACACTTACTGAATGACTACCACGTGCTTACTCACATGTATTATCATTTGCCTTTCACATGCCTCATCTCAGTTCGTCCTTCTGAGGGCTCTCACTTCCACTGTTACAATCCTAAAAACAGCCCATGGACCAAAGATAGCCCAGTGCAGGCAGGACACCTGCAAAACCTGCTGCATGTGATCACAACTGCCAACCACCTGTGCCGTTCTGTGGAACTTAAATATGCAAAAGTAACTTTGGGGGTAATGACCAAAGAGAGCTTTATTCCTTTATGTATGAGAACAGACAATTAAGCCAAGTTGTATGGGGCGAAGAAGGGATCAGAAGGAGAGGAAATCGCAATGAAGCTCCCAGTGGTATGCGGTGGCTCAAGGACTTTTCACCCCAAAGATGTCTATAGTTTAATTTTAATTTGTTCATCTGTATGTGACACTACATATGTAATCTGACGTACTTCAGGGCAGTCTTCTAGTCACACAAAATTACCTTGTGTAGGTAGGTGTATGTTTATTTTTGTTGGTTAATTGGAGGGGGGGGTTGCATTTTTTTGTGTATGTGAAATGTAAGGAAAAGATCCAAGTTCTACCTCACAGCTGACACAGTCTGAGAGGAAGAACATGAGTAAAACAGCAAGTCAACTCATAAAATCAGAGTCAACTATTGGAAGGAGGTGTCTGAAGCCAGAGGTAACCATGAGAACACAAGAGCTCCCCTCTGGAGCTCATGGCAATCTTGGAAAGCGCTCTCGTCTTCCACGTTCCAGGGAATGGGTCAAATCCATCTTCGTTAGACCTGAAGAATTAGGGAGAACTCCAAACACCCAGAATAAATGAGTATTTGTGCAACTATTACAGAGGCCGAAAACAAAAGATTTGTGTATCTATTGTCTATTAGAAGGCTAAAGGGATAGGGTGGCTGGATGGCTCAGTGGTTAAGCCTCTGCCTTTGGCTCAGGTCATGATCTCAGGGTCTTGAGATAGAACCCAATATCAGGCTCTCTGCTCAGCAGGGAACCTGCTTCCCCCTTTCTCTCTGCCTGCTGTTCTACCTACTTGTGATCTCTCTCTCTCTGTCAAATAAATAAATAAAATCTTAAAAAAAAAAAGAAGGTTTGGGGCGCCTGGGTGGCTCAGTGGATTAAGCCGCTGCCTTCGGCTCAGGTCATGATCTCGGGGTCCTGGGATCGAGCCCCACATCGGGCTCTCTGCTCCGGGGGAGCCTGCTTCCTCCTCTCTCTCTGCCTGCCTCTCTGCCTACTTGTGATCTCTCTCTCTGTCAAATAAATAAATAAAATCTTTAAAAAAAAAAAAAGAAGGTTAAAGTAATATAAGACTCTGCACTGATTAAATCTCCTAACAACTAGATTTCTGTCTTCCGTATAATTATGAACTTCATTTTTTAAAAGTAGGCTGGTACCTAGAGAAGTGATTACTTAAACTAGAACCAACACGTTAAACATGTAATTATTTCTCTGGAGCTCCAGCATTCACTTCTCTTGAGAAAGCCTAGAAACCTGGGCTAAAATGGTGTAGATGCATCAGTATTTTGAGGCCATTGGACTATGTTCCCTAGTCTCTGATAACATATTTCTATAAAGGCTACATTTGAATTTTATATAAAATGGATATTGAAACCTTGTCCATTTTGTCATTTCCTGTCTGTGGCAGAGACTACCAGCTGTTCATCAGCTATTTTTAGTGGCGTATACCTACACAGAAGAAGACCACACTACCCAGCCAGTCCTGCATCCTTACATGATGTGGCACGTAATTAAATTAGAGCCAATAAAATAGGTGTAGGAGTTTCCAGAACACTCACACAACTTATGTGAAATTTCTCTTAAATAAGATTCTCTTATTTAATTCTCTTAAATAAGAAATTCTCTTATTTCTCTTAATTCTCTTAACTTCTCTTAAATCAGAAGGGATAAATAATTTGGGGGTCTTACTCCTTTTTGCTGACAGCCTAAAACTCAGATGTGGTAACTAAAGCACTGGTACCCATGTTGGACCAAAAGATACTTTGAGATTGGAGAGCACAAACCTTGACGATGATGGACCAGAAAATAGGAGCCCAGGTTCTTGGTGATACCATGAAATTCTCCAACAAAGCTTGGGATACCTTCTTTAACAAGAGAGAGAAATAGTTGCTCATTTGTTCAAAGCATTTTTATTTGGGGTTTTCCTGTTTTATGAAGCAAATCTAGCCATCTGTCTCTTGTATAACGATTTAAATTATAAGTTTCTTGTAGAGCTTATTGCCAGGAAAGGCTACTTCTTTCATAACAGGTTTACTTTATATCTCACTGCCTTTGTTTTTTATGGCCTTGTCCACGCAGAGTTAAATTTCATGGTTGTTGGCAGCAATGATTCTCATTCTAGGCTGTGGTGTAATGATTTCCATCCCTCCCCCTGCCCCCAGCCCTCCCACATGGTCTGGTAGTTTACCTCCGTTCTGAATTAGTTCAGTGGCATATCTTTGTAAACTTCCTGAAAGTATTCTCTAAAATATGTAATCATAGGATTTAGTCTGATCTGCTGAATAGATGTCATTATATTTTAGGAAAGAATAATATAGGAAAAGGGAACTGTGGCTTGAATCACTGATATTAAATCCTAAACTGAGTCTCCCTTAGCTAAAGGATATCCTGTCTTTGCTCACCAAACAAATCGAAGGCAAACAAGACCTATGTATATTTACAAATACAATTCAGATTATAAATATAGTTCTTAGCGCTGTTGCTTTCTTTGTATACACAGTACCTGGGAACCCAAGGCATGGCTATTTATGAGTACTAAGTGAATTGATGTTGAATAGTGAGTTTTTATGCTAACAGCTAGTAAGGGGCAGAGCCCAAATGGAAACCCAGTTATCTGTCCTCTGTCCATAGTACTGATTCCTACTTGTGGAAAACAATTATATGGCACAATCTCAAGGAAAAAAAAATAATAAAGCTAATGTGCTAACAGCCACCATCTTCTCTCCTTTTCAAAGATGTTTTTTGTTTTTTGTTTTTTAGTTAGAAAGAACAGATAAAGTAAGAGAAAATAAACCTCTACAGATTACACAGTTACACCTCCGCCACCAGTCTGAGGTGCTGGCATCTTGAAATCAGTGACCTGATGTTGACACACTTCCTGTCCCTCCCCCACCTGTTCTCTTTCTTCCTCCAAGACTGTGGAAACTTCTCAGATCTGTGGGGAGTTGCTACAGGTATTAACACATTGGAGAGAGGTGTGGAGTGATTTTCACCACACTGTATAAATAAATGCAGAGAATAGAAGCCTTGTTTTCATTAGAACATAGTTCTGACTGCAATCTCTTTTGTGGGTGGATAAAGTTGTGTACATAGCAAATGATTTTGTTAAACTTACTGTCAACAAAAGAATAAAGTTATATTCCTTTCAGGCAATTTCTTATTTAAACACAGAGATTTTCTTAAGCAGATTATTAGGAAAACATAAGTCAAGAGAACAAATAAAGGTATTCCCCTCCCCCCTCAAAAAACCTCTTAAAAGCCCAGAGATAGAAAAGGCTTAACTTCTCGTGGACATAGGTTCAAGTTTCTAGATTGTACCGGCACCTATGTCCACTGCTCCCTTAGCACATGCCTTAGGACAATGATGTTATATTTGCTTCCCTCAGAATCCCCGCTGTTGACTCTTCTAAAGCAGGGAACAAATCACAGTGACAGGAAAACATATAGTGGGGACTCAAAGCCATAATGAAACAAATTTCTAATTTAAATCCTTCTTGCCAGGTCCCTGTTCCTCACAGAAAGAGATCTGCTCATATTCACACTTCATCTACTCTTCTTATTTGAACTTTCACATCCCTCTTTACATTCTCCTCTCCAAGCCATTTGTGTTTAATTGTCATTCTTTCCTAGTTTATTGTGGTACTTGGTCTTCTGGCTGCTCCATTCCCTTTGAATGAGGGAGGAACTAACTCATTCTTGCGTTGATCAACTAGGAGTAGTTCCAAGAGCAATGAAACTAGGGTGTGCGGATTAAAATGTCAAGGAAGATTCAGCAGCTGTCCTGCATGGCGATCTCCCAGAAGACCTGGTCTTATCACTGAATGTTCAGGGTCTACAATCTGATTCCACAACCCACTTGCCATCCTGCTACATGGCATGCATAAGGCATGGGTTTGCTTTTGTTTCATTTTTAATATTTATATATTAGGGAGAGAGTGAGGGAAAGAGAGAGAGAGAGCATGCACGGATGGGAGCAAGAGCAGAGGGAGAGAATCTCCACTGACTGTGGAGCCAGACACAGGGCTCAATCCTACAACCCCGGGACCATGACTGGGGCCAAAACCGAGTCAGACACCCAACCAACTGAGCCACCCAAGTGCCCAAATATAGGTTTCTGTTACTAAGCAATTATTCTAATTCAGGAAAAAATTGGCGAATCAGTCTTTAAATGGATTGTCAATTTCCCAAGAATTTAAATACAATAAAATATAATCAATAAAAAAATACATCATGCAGATTTTTTTTTTCAAAATCCAGAAAGATTTCAAGATTGCATGTACAGCATTTTGCTCTGCCCTTGGAACACACTAAGTTCTCAACTCCAACTGGAATCAGTTTTATATTCTAATGGAAATTGTTATGTTCAACATGTCAGTAAACAAAAAGGTACAAAGAAGTCTATATTTAACCAGCTTTGAAAAATGGTTTTGATAACATCTTAAAATCAGATTGGGTGCCAAAAAAAAAAAAAACTGTTCTATATGGAAGAACCAAGCTGAGGAATAAATCACCAGGTAGATATCTATTTTTAAAGAGCTTAATCAAATAATAATTTTTTAATATTAAGATATATATCTTTATATATAATACATAATTATATGTTTATAATTATATATTATATATTTATAATTATATTTATAATAGATACATTCATATAAATGTATAAATAAATTATATTTATAATAGATGGTTATAATTATAATTAAATAAATATATAATTATGATTATAAATCTATATAATAGACTATGATATAATTAATATGCTATTGATTAATAATTATTGATTGATGTTATATAATATTATATATGTATAATATATACGTCTTTGTCCTGTTTCTGTGACAGAGCTCCTATAACCCTTGGAATATATGAGATAAGAGCAATAAAATTCTTTCATTACGTTAATGCTGTGACTTTTGAATCCCAACTAGGGGTGGGGCTGGTTGTCAGGAGAACCAATCATATGACAGAGGGTTAGAAATTTCAGTTCCATCCTCAGACCTCTGGTAATGGCAGAGGGGCTGGAGGTCATTGAGATTTACTTCCAAAGCCATGACTTTGAGCAAGGGTGAAGAGATTCTTTTTATTTAGGGTTTAGAGTGAATATTCAGAAGGGAATCTTTGTCATCGCATGTAGAGGTGGGTATAAGGTCACTCATGTATCTTTTTTTTTTTAATATTTTATTTGTTTATTTGACAGAGATCACAAGTAGGCAGAGAGGCAGGCAGAGAGAGAGGGGGAAACAGGCTCTCCGCTGAGCAGAGCGCCCGATGCGGGGCTCAATCCCAGGACCCTGAGATCATGACCTGAGCTGAAGGCAGAGGCTTTAACACACTGAGCCACCCAGGCGCCCCAGGTCACTCATGTGTCTTAAGGAAACGTGCTCATATATACCTTGTATCTTATGTTAAAGAGGTTTGTGCTTCTCCTTGGGAGGAGATATTAACATTACAGTGAGGTGGAGGTAACTGTTAAGATAAGGTTAACCTTCCTGTGAAGAGGAAAGCAGGAGTAGGGGTCTTGCTGTTGACACTTCCAGGTTGGTGGACACATGGAGGGACTGGGAGAGTGGGGCATCTGAAGAGGGCACGGAAACTCCAGGCTCTTTCTTCATGCCTTGTCCTGTGTACCTCTTCCATCTGGCTATTCCTGAATTATACCCTTTTAAAAGAAGCCAATAGTCTGGTGAGTAAAATGCTTCTCTGAGTTTCCCTGAGCTGCTCTAGGAAATTAATTGAACCCAGAGAGGAGGTCATGGGAACGTTTGGTTTATAGGCGGATAATCAGAAGTACAGGTAATAACCTGGGCTTATGACTGGCATTTGAATGGGGTTAGAGAATTTGTGGTCTTGTGGGAATAAACGTGTTACCTGTGGAACCTGAGGCTATCTCCCCATAGATAGTTGGAGAATTGAGTTGAATTTTCAGACATGCTTGTGGTATCCAAGAACCGTTAGTTGCTGGTACGAGAAACACGCCCTCCACACGTTGAAATTGGGTCTAGGGACTCAAGGAATGATAAAGCTTCAAAGCACTGAATTGGTTATTGTGTTCATAGCTCCTTTTTCAAATAGAATAGCTCAATAGGTGTTGCCAAGTAATTTACAACTCGAGAAAGGATTATGAAGGTATAAGCAATACACAGATGTCTTTCTGATTTCCTTTATTGTGGTTCCTCTGGGAGGTATTAGGGAAATCATTCCTTGGCTTTTCCAGAGTTTGTTGAGGATGTTGATCATAATGGGAATGAGTAAAGGCATGCAAACAAAGAACAGCCTGGCTCCTCTCATTCGAGAACGTGACTGGAGATGCTAGGTCAAGATGCCATCAGAAGTTGGACTTCTGGAAAATTGTTTCATAGAGAATTTAACTATGAAATATAAGCAGCCACTTGTATCATAGAATTTGCAGAAATATGACAGAAGCTGGTCAAGTTTATCACAATAATTTTATTCACTCACCAACAAATTTCCTAATAGGCCTGCTAAGAACTTTGGAGATACAGTAGTAAATGCAAACCAAGAAAATACAATAAAATTCAAGGTGTCACAGGAGCATAAGCAGGACTTCTAATATAAACTAAGAAATTACTATAGATTTCCAAAAGGAAGTGGCATTTTTAACTGAGACCTGAAAAATGAGTTGGGCCTACACTTTGAAAGAGGTCAGGGAAAAGTGTTCTAAATGAAGGGAGAAGCTTGGTCACAAGGAAAAAGAATGGCATACCTTAGAAAATAACCAAAAGGAAATTGGATGTTCAAGGGAAAGAGTGAGTGGGAAGGAGCTAGAGGTCAAGGGGGAGAATGGAACTAAATTATGAAGGACACCATAAACATGTTAAAAGGCTTGGATTTTATTGTCCAAGGGACATAAGGAAGCCATTGAAAGATTTAAAGCAGAGAAAATATATAACCATAGTTCAATTTTGTAAAAATGACTCTGATGACAGTGTGGATTGGGGAGAGCAGGACTCTAGGTAGAAACCAGGAAAGAGGCAAAAAAAAAAAAAAGATGTACTTTATCAGGGTATAGGAGATGGAGATGACTGATTTGGGCAATTTGGTGGTGATTTGTGCCATTTACTGTGTCAAATAAGGCTGGAAGGAGAAATGGAACTGACAAGTTCACTTTTGCGTGTTGGATGTTGAGGTACATTTGAGACATTAATAGGTAGAGTTTCAGTAGTGATTGGACTTTGCTTTGGGGGCTCCATGGGCTAGAGCCATCCATTAAACCCATCTGAAAGAATGTTATTGGCCAGGGGAATTTTGGAGACTAAAAAGAGTAGCACACTTAGAACAACCCCATGAAGTACGTCCAAGTTCTAGGATTAGGTAAAGAACAGGGTCATAAATGCATCTGAGAAAGAATATACAAAGAGGTAGGAAAAAATGAGGAGAGTTTGTTTGGCAAAGATTGTTATCTGAGCACCTATCTGCCTCTTCTTCCTTCTCCAGGTTTTCCTCAGCCTCCCAGGAAGTTCAATGTTGCCATATGATTGAGCTCTAACTAATGGAATGTGAACAGAAGTTGATGAAGGCCACTTTCAAAGCTGGTGCAAAAAAAATCTCCCATAATGATCTCTCTCTTTTCCATCTAATAGCTCAGTGTCAGTCCCAAGAAGAAGCCAAAAACCTTCTTCATCCCTTGGGGGAAAATACTATCGGACTTTATATGAGTGAGAAAGAAATTTCTTTTGTGTTAAGCCACCAAGATTTGGGTGTTTATCTACTGTAGCAGAAGCATCACCTTCACTCACACAGTGTGGACTTAGAGAAGCTAAGGGACAAGACTGTTTCAAAAAAGGAAGGAGTAGTCAGCAATGTTAAATGACTGATGAAAAGTCAAGCAAATTAAGTACTGAAAAGAGTCTCTCAGATTTAGCAACATATAGTTCTTGAATGACCTGCATGTATTACTATTTGCAACTGAAGATTTTTAAGATAAATGTAAGCATATCTCTGATCTTAATGCTGGTGGTTGTTTTCAGAAAGCTACTATACTCATTAATCGATTCAACTGTCTTAACAAACTTTATGTATAGGTGTTTAAATGTCATTTTTCAGTCAAATAAAACTTCTGAGATTGGTTACACGATTGGATTTTGATTTATTGACTTTGTCCTTAGTTTCAATTGACTGAGTGGATTATTTAATTCTCTTGACTCAATTTGGAAGGCCGCTATGCTCACCACTATACCACCAACGCTGATTGACTCAGTTTGGATGAGGAAATAAGGCTATCCACAAAGTGTCAGAGAAAAACTGGGGATCTATAAGAACCTATTAATCAATCAATGGTTGTTTTGCTTGGCTGAAACAATTACACCTATTGTGAATTCTCTGACTTTTCTAAGTCAATATTTTAAAACTAAATTTACCCATATTAAACATCAGTGTGTGTAAAAGACATAAGGTCCCTGTTAAGATATAGAGGCCTAGAATCCCACATTGAATATTCTAATTCAGTAAAGAGATCTTGGCACCAAGAATTCACTTTTTTTTTTTTTAAACAAGCTCTTCATGTGATTCTGATAAGCATGGCCCTTAACTCACACTTAGCTAAACACTGATCTGTATCTAATGGGATGCTTTAAAATCCAAATTTTTTCTCAAAAGAAGAACTATTACTAAGCCTTAGATACTTGGCACCAGAAAGAAAATTTGGGGGGAAAAAAAGCAGAAGAGCATTTTGTTACAAAAGAATGAAGGAGAATTATAAAAGACGATGACACATTTTTCTTTTCTTATAAACTTATAGGCATTATCTTCTCCATTTTTATACATCTTTGCCTCTTGAAATTTCAAATAAAATGGTAATTCAGTGATTGAAATTTTCTCCTTCCAGAGCCCAAGAATACAATTAGCGGGGAGGAAGCAAGCTTCTATAGTACTTCGTGGCATTATGAACTCGTCATTGAAAACAAGAAGGGTTGTTACTAATCTTCAGATGCACAGAAAGGCAGCTGAGGATAATATCACCTATTACATTCTGCTAGTGACTGAAGCCCATGCCTTAGGCAGCCTACACAATGCCTGTTTACCATTAAATTTTCATTTACTCTCATTAAGTCAATTTCTGATAGAATTTCTCTATCAGCGGCAATTTCATATGTAGAAAAATAAGCAACTGAGCCTTTTAGAAGCTTGTGTGCCAAGGAGTTTATGGGGTCTCCATTTTCCATGTCTGACCTGATTTTGTGCTGACCTAATCTCAGGGGAAGGAAGAAGGGAAGGAAAGAAGGAAGGAAGGAAGGAAGGAAGGAAGGCAGGCAGGCAGGCAGGCAGGCAGGCAGGCAGGCGGGAGGGAGGGAACAAGGAAGGAGGATGAGAAGTTGCAATTAATCAACTCCTACCAGAGTAACCAGTGCAATAACTGTAGTCCATTGCACATGGCATTGCATAGGTTCATACGGGATATCTATCGACAACTTGATTAAAAGCTGAAGAACAGTAATATGTACCTTACTGAGTTAAAGGAGAAATTGGTTATGTCTATTAACCTGTGTGGAAAAGCTTGAAAGCCAGTTTTCATCAGGTAAGGTTGTATGCTACCTGTATCAAATAGCCTCATTCTAACAGAATCTGATTTCCCAGCAAATTCACCTTTTCAGATAGCCCTCCCTCTGGTATAACTTAAAGAATAGGACCTTTCCCTCCGACCCCACCCAGATGTATGGCTACTTGGAACACTCATGATTCTGCTCTCCATTTATTCTCTCTGGATCTCAGTTTCCTCATTTGTAAAGATGGCAGAGTAATAGAACCAACCTCCTTAAGTTGTGAGAATTAGATGAAATAATGTACATAAAATGTGTAGAAAATATCTGGTGTTTTCTAAGTCTTACGCAAATGTTATTCCAGAAAAACACTAACACAGGTGTTTCTGCCATACAACTGGACATGTGCGTTCTTCACGTCTTGCAAAATCATGCAATAAACAACAGCATTCATGGGGCACCTGGGTGGTTCAGTGGGTTAAGCCTCTGCCTTCGGCTCAGGTCATGATCTCAGGGTCCTGGGATCGAGCCCTGCATCAGGCTCTCTGCTCAGCAGGGAGCCGGCTTCCCCCCCCCCCCCCCCCCCCCGCAACCCCGCCTGCCTCTTTGCGGACTTGTGATCTCTCTCTGTCAAATAAATAAATAAAATCTTTTTTAAAACAAACAAACAAACAAAAAAACCAACAGCGCTCATTGGAAAAAACAGGGTTAGGAGCAGATCCTCAAAAGCTATGGCACTTTTTAATAAGGGCACTAACCAAAATGGTAAGAATCCTGAAGATACTAAGATTGAGCTAAATCCCCACTAGCCTTTGCCCTGAGAATCTGTCACCCTGCCCTTTGATGTCTCAAAGCCTGGAACTGAAGCTTTCCCTGTGGAGACACAGGTCTTTAGAACTGTCACTTTGATAAAGGCCAGCTAAACTAAAATTATGACTCAGAAGTTTTTTCTTTTTTTGTACTTTTGGTTTTTGCTGCTGTCTTGTTTTAATACAGGAAAATACCTTCCCAGGTTATCATCCTTCAGGTAGATTAGCCTAGTGGACAATATCACTGATACTTCAGGCCACTGAGCCAGCCCCTCTCTTCAAATAAAGGAAGATATTTAGAGACTTTTCAGCTTTTTCCCCCCCAAACTCTTCAAATACCATTGAAGTTCTGTTTTATTTAACTGTGAAAAAGCTTACACAGTTGATCGCTTCAGACAATGAACCCACTAGGAAAAACCATGTTTGGTCCAATTTGTTTTCTGTGTTATGCTGATATCACTCCCCTAATTACCAATTGCATATGAGTTGATTTGCATTTAAAAACACATGTTGTAGCAGAACAGGCTGCAGATGTGATAAAAAGACTTCCAGAGGATTTGAGAATTGTGCTATAATAAACAGAGCCTTAGCGATCCAACTCCCCAGCATTCTTTTCAAAAAGTGACTTGAGTCCGATTACTAAGGGCTAAAAATGCTGATCTTGTTACAAGTTTGGAATGGTGTGAGCACTGGTGCACCCTGGCGGCAAGCGAAGACGATCAGCCTTGATGTATTTGGCTACTACAATAACCAGAGAAGGCGTCTCTACTGTTTAAATTCCCTTTATATCTCAGCCAGTAATAAACAAACAAATAAAACTCGGCTCTGAGCTTTCTCACAGGACATTCTTTTGTTGGTGGTTTTTTCCCTTCTTTTGGTCATGACTCATGGCCTATTTTTTCTTCTCATTTCTCCTTCAGGACAGGAGGAAAGTAAGTCTGCTGTTGTTCTAAACGCAAGAGCTGTTTTCCTGAAAGGTCTGAGGTGCCCCCTCCTCTGAGGAGGAGTAAGGAATGGGATATCACAGCAAGCAGCTGTGCCCCAACAGCTCCAGGCCCCTCTTGCACGACTGGTTCTCCCACCGACGGCTAGGCTCGCCCGGCTCCCCTGCTCTTTGCTGGGAGGCAGCACCACCAGACAAAAGAGAAACTACAAACTGCGGTGGATCAGGTGTCAATGGCTGAACCAGCGACAAGAGATGGAACCTTGTAATGTTGTTGACCTTTGTTCTACCATCCACATGGTGCGTCAACCCAACCTAAAGATCCCAGGGTTAGAAAAACCACAATACGAAACCTAGTTCACTTTGCTCCATCTCTTCGTGGCCCCAGGCAACTCAACCTTCTTTAAAAGGTAAGGTTTTCTGAAGTTCCCCATCCAGCCTTTGAATATATGAATGGTAATTAGGCAAAGTAGGGACTTGCTGAGTTGCACATTGGCGAAATTGTTAGCGATGTCAGTTGTGATCATTAATGAAAGAGAAGGCAGCAGATCTCAGAAGAATGCAAAGAGGGATTTCTCCTCAAATGAGGAGAAATATGAGAAGGATGGCCCCGTTGGGACAAGTTTCAAATCTGCTCATTCTTGCAGCCATCTGCCATGGCCCCACCGGTTGATAGGATAAGTCATCAGTATCTGTCATATTTCATTCACCTTATTTCGCACACTCTGTAGCCTTAGAACTCCGAATAATAGTGTCTGGACTCTGGCCACATGTCCTCTGAGACCGCATTCTTTCTGAGGTCAGTAATAATTGTCAAAGCCAGTGGATAAAACCCGGTTCTCGTGTGGCTGGCATCTCTACCACATTTGGCCTGATTATTCAATCCCCCTGCTCCTCCCAGAAACGATCCACCCGTGGCTGTTTTCATGGGTCTCTGTCTATCTTTCTGTCACTCTCACTTCCATTCTGACTGGCTGCCTCTTCATTTCTGCCTCTCTCAGCATGACAGCTCCATTTTCTCACCCACAGACTCTGTAAGGTCTGTAGCATTGCTGATGCCCTGAAGCATTAAGCTGCTTGTGGCTCAGGCTTGCCCGTGAGGTTCACATGTCTACACGGCAGTTGATCCAGTATACACTGTTGTATGATCAGACAGAGTCTCCAATCATATCTCTAAAGGCAAATGTCTGAGATAGATAATCAGCTTGATTATAGTCAAGCCAAAGGATGAACCGACTTTGGGCCAGCTATTCACCTTTATTCTAATCAGTCCAGGATGGCAGTAGGCATGCTCCCCACCCAGGAGGCCTCATAGGGAGCCCTGGGTGAAGGCCAGTTGACTGTGAGTTCATGGCCTAAGAGTTCGTCACTCTGTGTCTCCCCGCCGCCCCAGCCCATCTCTACCATGGTCCATTATTTATCTCTTGTTAGTTCCCTGCCCTCCCCCATCAGTCCTTTGCTACATCCACAACAGAAGTTTTGCCATTTTTGCCTTACTTTTTCCTCCCTTTGCAAATGTCATTCTCTCTGCCTGAAATGTCCTTTACCATTTCTTTGTCTGCAAATTTCTTTTGTCTGAAAAATTTATCTTTTAGCATCCAACTTTACCTTCCCTGGAACTTTCACCCTACTTCTGTAGGCCTTCTGTGAGATGCTTCTCATCTCTGAGCTCCCATTCTCTTTCGTGCTTCCTGCCATTTTAGCGCTTACCATACCTATGGGCCCTGTTCAGTAGTGCCTTTGTTTTCCCTGGTAGAATGGTTGCCCCTTGAGGTACAGTTCTACGTCTTAGTCATCGTAGTTTCTTCACCGGCGCTTAGGATCATGTCAGGAATGCGGTAGCGATTCAGTAAAGGTTTTCTGAGGGAATCCATATGTAAGTGAATGAGGTACTCGAAGTGAATGTGGAAATAGTAAATCAGGGATTAGTAAAAGGGGAAGAAAAAGAATGATATTATTCATTTTACAAATGACAGTTATTCTCTCAAGATGCTTTTTGTCAAATACATACACTTGTGCTAGGCAGATTTTTACTGTTTCAATTTACTTTTCTATAAAAAGTAAAGCTACCTTTATGGGGAAAGAAATTGATGCTGTAGCTTGTATACCATGGATCCCATTAAAATGAACTTCTTGCTGTAAAATAAACCATAGCTTTCCTTCATGTTAACATCCTGGGGAAATTCTTGCCATAGCAAAACTTCAAATTGACCAGCACTATTAAATCCTTCTAAACTGTGTTAATCTGGGTTAAGAGTAGGAGATAAGAAAAGTTTCATTTATAGAAAATGTAGAACTACGTACTTTTAAACAAAAAAATTCAGTTACTTATTACTGCAAATATATGACCCCAAAATGAAGTGGCCTAAAACAACAACTTTTTAATTATATCTCAAATTTTGTTAACTACAGATTCAAGTAAGACTCAACTGTGTGATTCATCTGTTGCCTGGGTTATCCACTGTGGTCACTTTGTGATATTTAGCTAGAAACTGAGCTGTTCTAGATAGTTCAAGACCGCTTTCTCACACACCTGGTGACTCGATAGGGATGCTGAAAGACCAGGCACAGCTGGTCTCTTCTCTTCTCTATGTAGTCTCAGGACCTCTTCAGCACTGAAGCTGAACTTTATGTATGACAGTCACGGGCTCCAAGGGACCAAGGCAAAAGCCACCAGCATCCTAAAGTTCAGGACCAGACCTGATGGAGTATCACTCTCACTGTGCTCTTTTGGTCAAAGCAGTGACAGGCTGGGCTAGATTCAAAGGTGTGGAGAAATAGACTTCATCTGACATGTGATATAGGCAAAGAAGAAATAAAAGGTGATTGTCTTGGGGATAGCTACCACAGAAATAGAATTGTATTACTTTTTTTTATCATGTTGTATTATCTTTAATTAAGTATAAAGACTTTTAATCACGTCATCTAGAGACCATTTCATCTGCTGCTCTGTTTGGCTACCAGTCTCTTGTCTCTCTCTTCAGTAATGGTGAGATGGATATGCTTTCCACAGGGAAGAGAAATCTACGGTTTGCTGGCTTTTCCAGTAACAAAAGTGTTGAAGAGCTGGGTGGCAAAGCTGTTGCCATTGGCATCTTTCATGTGAATTACATCAAAAGGACCAGGGTGTCTCTCTCTGCTGATGATCACATCGATTCTTCCCAAGTTAACATGTCTGCTTATCATACGCAGATTACCAGTATCAAACTTGATGAAGTCAATAATCTTTCCAGTCTCCAAATCAATCTGAATGGTGTCATTCACCTGGATGAGGGGATCAGGACAGAGGATAGCACAAGAAACGTGAGTCACCAGATGAGGGATTCCTTTTGTCCCCACAAAGATCCTTCTCACTTTGTACAACTTAGACTTGGCCTTGTCAGGTGTAATCCAATGAACAGCAAAGTGACCCGTGGTGTCATCCATCAGATGGAAATTCTCCCCAGTCTTGTCACTGCTGATGACATGCATAAAACCAGCAAGGTGGGTTGTACTGGTTCTGACCTTGCCATCAATCTTAATCAAACACTGCCAAGAGATCTCCTTTAACTCATTCCCTGTTAGAGCATACTTAAGTCTGTTCTTTAGGAAAATGATGAGAGGGAAACACTCTCTCAGCTTATGGGGACCAGTAGGTGGGTGAGGGGCAAACATACCCGTCAGTTTATCCAACATCCAATGCTTTGGAACTGCTACAGTCTTCAGATGCCTCTTGGGACCACAAGCCATGGCTGTGCTAGGCATGAAAAGATAACTAATTACTTCTGAGAAGATACAGTAATTTGATTCAAGTTTAAATCAATCAATGAATAGTGATTGGATATTTATTCTGTGTATTATTCTCCCTTTAATTTTCTTTGGCCTGCCTTAAAGTCCTTAACAGACCTGTTTTCATGGAAAAGATGCCATTGCCAATGTCACTTTTTGAAAAAAAAAACTATCTCAATTTGGCCTTGAAAAGGAACCAGCCCTTCCTGGATTGGGTCTCAGAAGAAGCAGATGCTCCAGTCTAGCTACCTGTTTGAGTTCAGGCAGCTTTAGCAGAATTTTTCAGAGTTCTTGTTTCTTTATCTGTAAAATTTGTTTAATTAATCTTTACTTAGTGTCTACTCTCTATCTGTACTGGTCTAAGTACTGATGATACAAGAAACACAAGACTATTTCCTCAAAGGAGGCACAAGGAAAGGGGCACATTCACAAATAATTATAATGCAGTTTTATAATAGTTGGTGCTTACTGCTAAGGTCTCTTTCATATCTAAGTCATGTGATCCTATGAGTTTTAATTAACTTATAAATAATTGATATGTAAATGACTGTCTTTGAACAACTTATTGTCTTAAGGGTTTAAAATATATGTCTGTGCAATTTGTTTACATTATCAATTTGTAATTAACTGCATTTTAATCTCTTCTTACAAGTCTTAAGATTCTAAGACTGAAAGTGGTTAGGAATACAACCATTCCAATCCCTTCTTCTATAGACAAGGAATCTGGGAAACAGAGAGCCTAAGGGACTTGTCTTCCATCACACAGCTTGTCCCTGGCAGAGGCAGGCCAGGCCAACATGCTCCACGCTTCACGGACCTGCTTGCCTATAGAGATATTTAGTCCAGCATCTGTCCCTTGACTGGGGTGCTATATTCCAGAGCCCAGTGCCATTTATTGGATTTTGTTTATACTGTCCAGCACTCTTGGGCTGTTTCTCTAAAAAGAGCTTTAATCTGTCTACTTCACAACTTTTGGAAATTATATAGTGATATGTTGACACGTACTTCTTCCATGGAGGAAGGTTGAACTAGAGAAACACGAAGACATACTGTTACAAGTTCTATTTCCATTTGCTTACAATTCTCAATCAGAGTAAGCATAAAAAACACAGTTGTTCACAAAGACAAAAATTTCTTCACTACTCAAACCATGGTATTAGCCTAATTTTTTATTACTTATAATGAAAAGACATATATTAGAGACATGATTTTCTTTCTCTGAGCTGTCTAGAAGAAACATAGATTTCTACAATATTGGCACTAGAAGGGATCTTAAAATACTTCTAAGTAAAAAAAAAAATACTTCTAAGTGAACCTCCACATTTTACAGATGTGAAAGATGAAGCCAAGGGGTCAGCAGCCTTTTCTAAGGTCCCAGACAGCCTTATCCAAATTAACCAGAGTCTAGCATTCTGATTTCCAGGCAGTATCCGTGTCTAAATGCAGGAGATTTGCTGAAATATTCTCAGAAAATTGTATTCTCATTTTTTGATGAAAGCAAGGATGCAATTAAGGCTATTCTCCTCCAAAAAGAAGTGCTGATATTTGCTATACATCGGAGAAAATCTTCCAAAATCTCTCCTGCCCTCTCATTCACAAAGACATTTTCCCCTCAAGCACTTCAATTGGTTTTCACAGATATGCCCTGGATTATCAGTAAACATTCAATTTGTCTTAATGAAAGTCAGACAAAAGGGACGAGACTTCCATGTTTGCCCCAGTGATTTTTATTGGTATCAAAATGGCTTACTATGGAAATTCCTTGAGCCATTGTTTTCTGCCCACAGATGTTTTCTTCAAAATTTTCCAAGTTGAATAAAGATTTGTGCAGATAACCTTTAGACTAGAGCAGAAACTAGTAGGAGCCAGCCACCCCTCACAGCAGCGCTGAGGGCATCGGTGCTCGGACTGTGTCCTGCTATTCCTCTTCCATTAGCCCCTAAGACCATCGAATCTTCCTACGTTTTCTTCATCTCTGTTCCTGCTTCCCTCTAAACATCTATCCCCTATCTTACTGTGGTCTTCCTCGTGTTTTCTTTTTTTGCAGGTATCCGTCCAAATCTATTTGAAGACAGAACAGTGTTCAGGCACCGCAAGCTTTTATGTCACAGAAACAAAACATCTGAAGGAAAGAATGGATATTTCACTTTAATTCTTTATGTACTGATTTTTTGCACACATAGCTTGACTCCACCGGTGTTTGGAGTTGAATAGGAAGACTTTGGTTTATTTTGAAAATGGGCCCCAAGAGTAGGCTCACCTCTTTCCACCTAATTATGAAGAAAACACCTAGACCTTTCAAAAATCTTCTGATTCCGACTCCCAGACAGAACTGATATTAGATTAAATCTGACCTTTGGGGCACAAACCCTTGAGGCTATTCACTTACTCTTTTCAGTGGGATTTGCTGATATTTTCCTCTGGTTCTAATGTAGCTTAAAGTCTTCTCTTTAAGACAGCTTTCAAAAAATTAGAGAGAAAGCAAAAAGCTAGCCTCAAGGCATAGGCAAACTGTCCAGACTCATCCCGTTGGCAGGCTGAGAAATCTCCATTTGGTTGTGGCAGCAGGCCTAATGTGAAGAAAGCCATTAATTAAATAAACAAAACACTGAAGTTTGGTCAGAGGAGCATATAGGTAGCAGAACATCAGCCAACTCCGGGCCCTTTTTAGGAGAGAATTACACATGTTCTAAGGAGTTGGTTTTGTTTAACCAACTGCAAACGCTTCCAGAGAAAGAACTTCAGAGTGTAGGCTAGGAACTGTTGAGCTTCTCCTGCACTTTGGCTTTATCTTAGAGGCTGAAGTTAACTGTAGCATCTTGGTTGCTTCCCTTCCATATGAGGAGAGACTAAAAGAATTTTCTCAGCCTCCAGGTTTTAGGAGATACGTAGCCTAGAACAGTCCTCTTGGCTCTTTCCTTCGTTGACTTCACTTGCTGGCTTCTATACCCTGGGTGTCTCATGACCTACCCTGGAAAATTAGGGCCACCCCACTCTGAGTCCTGTCTTCTCTCCACTGTACTAGGCATGGTGGGAGATGTATGATGAAAAAAGCCCTGAGTTCTGTTCTTTCTCTGTTATCTGGTCCCTAGCACAGCTGTGGTACCTCACTGGAACCTGGCCTAATGGCTTTATGCAGTCAGATAATTATTCACAGGACTTATCTTCATTGAGCACATGCTGGGGAGAAAAATAATAGCAGGATACAGGAAACATTATCTGCCTCAGATTCAAAATTGGCTTCCAATGACTCAATTCTGGTTTATGTTATGAGAGGGAAATGAATAGTCTGCCTGTCATCACTATGAATGTTTTTGCTGAGCCCCTACCCCATAACTTTACAAACATACATTAGAAAACACAGGTGTTCCGTACTGTTTTCCAGCAATGGGGATGAATAACAGAACCATCTATATTGCCTCTTTTGGTCCTTGTTGGGAGAAGTGAAAGTGACATTTATTTGTGTCACGATATTGGAGGAGGCGGGGGGTAGGAGGCTGTCTGTATTTGAGATTGTGTTACGGCTCCAGATGACCTCTGGTAAACATAATAATATATCCTGGAAATGGGACATATTCACCCCTAATGAGCACTCTACCAAGTTCAATTAAGATTAGGTAGCTTGAAAAAAAAAAAAAAAAAGATTAGGTAGCTTGAATCCAAAGCCATAAAGAGAGGCAAGGTGTTGATAGAAGAGAAAATTAAGAAAGATTTCTTAGAAGTTCAGATCTTTGTAGTTTGTAAAAATAAGGAAACCATACTCTGAGGATCTATCACACAAGATCTACATCCCCAGGCAATGCTTAGAGAGGAACAGCTGGCAGATCCCAAAGGAGGGGAGCAGCACATAAAGTTGGGAGGGATGATGGTGATGAGAAATAAGACAAGAGAGCACCAATTTCATCCTTGGTTTGCATATGAACTTGGAGGAATTCATACGACTTTATAATGAGTAAATATTATTCAGATATATTACCTACAATTTGTATTTAGGACTTTTTAAAAAGTCAGATCATTTCACCTAAAATTTGTATGTAGACTTTTTAAAAAGTCAGATCATTTTAAACCAGCGAACATCTTGTAGTCAACTTACTTAAAGTTTTGATTCTCCTTCTCAAATGATTGAGTGAAACAGTGGGACTATTGGCCTTTAAATTACCAGTGCATGGTCACTTGTTCTATTGGTCACCGCAAGAACAATCGGTACTGCCATGGTCAATGTGGGGGAAATAACTCCATGAAATAGCCTTCTGCTCCACTGCTAATTTTCCATCTAGGTCGCTTTACTCGCTCATTAATGACTCCATGCTTCAATTCAATCCCAATTATAAAAACAAAAAGCGCACTGACTTATATACCACAACATTTCATATTGCAATAACCTTCTTCCTTAGGTTGTAGCCAAGATGAAAACACTTTAGCCAAAATAATTGGAGCAATAAAACTTGTTATTTTACCTCCTGATCCGTCAGTAAAGAATCAGAGACGTAAGAGGAATGTACCTTCATTTGAAGGAATGCTTTTTAGATGGTGGGCATAACTAATTTGTTTTATGTTTTTACCTTCTACTGGATAGCCAAATGTATAACCCAGTTAAGTCTTTTCACAATCTTGTAATGCCTGTTTTCAGAGTGACTCCAAACAGCAATGACGTATGAGGTTCAGTCATGACCAAATGTGTCACGATATACAGAAAAGCAAAATTTCTAATACTATCCATTGTCTTCAATCAAAGAACGTCTTCCAATTTTTTGGTGATTACTAAGAATGGGAACATAAACAAAGATTGAATTTCATCCCCAAATCAGCAAACGAGTTACATAGGCCCTATCTCCCAACAGGCATAGTCTTTAAGTGGTCTTTTAAGTCATCCCAGGAAACTCAAACTTCCTGTTTGCTGTGTGTGCTCAGAAGTCCTCCAAGAGAATGAAAAAGTAATAGAACAGAGGCCCTTCTTGAGGAAGAAGGCTGCAGGAAGCAGAATGTGGAACAAATGGAAAGGCAAATTGGTTTCTGGTGGTGAATTCCTTCCTGATTTTTCACACCTCAGTACAAACCTGGATTCCTACTCCATTTTAAATTACTTCAAGTAGCTTCCCATCTTGGAGTGAGACCATAGACTACAAATTTTCTGTTTGCTGTGAATCTAACCCTCTTTCTTCTCTGTCTCTACTTTCTTTCTCCTCCTTGTCCACGCTAGTTCTTCAGTTCCAGTTTTGTGAAATATGCTTTAGGAAAAGTGAAATCTGAAAGGAAGGAAGGACAGAGAAGGAAGAAAACAAGGAAGCAAGAAACAAAAAGTAAGAGGAAGGAAGGAGGGGAGGAAAGAAAGAAAAAGTAGAACTTGCATACTCATTATATATTGACAGAACTTTCTTTTTTTTTCTTTCTTTGCCAGTTGTTTTTCTTGCCCCCAAAGAACATGTCTTGCTTGTTATAGCAGTTAGTATGTTTCATTCAGTTGAATTTCTGTATTCCCAAAGTCAAAAACAGAATTTGGAAAGTATTTTGAAAGCAGGAAAAATCACCCTTTCTGGTGTAGTGATAGTGCTATTTTTAAAAATCTCATTTAAAATGAAATAAAAGGTGGGGTGCCTAGGTGGCTCAGTGGGTTAAAGCCTCTGCCTTCGGCTCGAGTCATGATCCCAGGATCCTGGGATCGAGCCCTGCGTCGGGCTCTCTGCTCGGCGGGGAGCCTGCTTTCTCCTCTCTTTCTGCCTGCTTGTGATCTCTGTCTGTCAAATAAATAAATAAAGTCTTAAAAAAATAAAATAAATAAATAAATAAAATGAAATAAAAGGTGCTGAAACTAATCCAACACTATATGTTAACTATACTGGAATTAAAATTAAAAATTTAATTAAAAAAAGAAATAACAGATGTTAATAATTTTTGGACTGGAAGTGAGCATTAAACAATTCTTTTTTTTTTTTTAAAGTAGACTCCACACTGGTGGGGCAGGGACACAAGAGAACAAGAGTCGGACCCTTAACCAACCAAGCCACCCAGGCACCCTGAGCATCAAACAGTTCTTAAACTACTGTTTTCACCATTGAAAAATTTTAACTTTTTTTTTTAAAGATTTGTATTTATTTATTTGACAGAGAAAGAGATCACAAGTAGAGAGGCAGGCAGAGAGAGAGGGGAAACAGGCTCCTCGCGGAGCAGAGAGCCCAATGTGGGACTCGATATCAGGACCCTGAGATCATGAGTTGAGCTGAAGGCAGAGGCTTAACCCACTGAGCCACCCAGGCATCCCTGAAAAATTTTAATTGTAAGACATTTATATTTTAATTGTAGACATTTAGACACAACTCCAATGTTCTTTTCCTGAATTCATGATTGTTAAAAACTGAACTAAAAAGTTATTTCATGTTTAACTTGTATTTTTGAAAACGGAAGTAAAAATGGTAGACAGAAGACAGAACAAGAGAGCTGTGCCTCTGCCTGCATTGCCAAGGGTGCTGTGGGTGCTCTGGTTTGTTCACCTGGTTCAGAGGGACCCAGGGCTGTTATAACCCACCCACATCCTCATGGAAGGTTCACCTCTGCCCAGGTTCTCCTCACACCCTGTCCTGGAAGGAGAAGGCTGGTGGAGGCTGCTAGATGGCTGGGATCACACACACACACACACACACACACACACACACACACACACACACACACTCACACAGCCTGGGCTGGATCTGTCCTGTCAAGAGGGACTTCTGTCTTGCTCTCACCCCTCCTTCCTAGTTCTGCTGCTTCTGCTTCTTTAAAGTATACTTGATCACATTAAAAAAAAAAAAAGTTTTAAGAAACTTTCGTTGCGGGGTTGTGGGGCTCTTGTCTCACAGAATCGAAGAATGAATCTCATGGATACGAAAGGGTGAAGTGAAGTGGAATTTTATTAAGTGAAGTTGAGAACAGAAAGGAAAGGGTAGAGCTCTCTAGAGTGAGAGGGGTCCCAAATGGGTCGCCACTGAGGGCTTTTAGCAGCAGTGTTCCATCGAGAACTGACCAGGGATCTCAAATCCTCCTGGTGTCTCTCCCACTGAAAGCATCATGCTTACTTTTCTTTTTTTTTTTGAAGTTTGCTCATTTTTAGTGGTCCAGCACAGCTGTCACAGAGAGATCTCGTCTCTGACATTTAAGACATAGGGAGGTAGTCTCGCTATGTTCCCTTATTTCGAATGCCTCAGCGTTTCTCCACATCTGGGATTTTTGTGAGCCGGGGCCCAGAGCCTCCGGCATGAGCCTGGTCAGGGGAGTCAGGGGCCTCCTCTCTCTCCCTGCCTCGACCTTAATGCCTTCTCTGCTCACCAGACAGAACCTGTGGGCAGAAAGAGCTATACTGGGATTGGGAAGATAGACTTGTGTACTTTTTAATTAGTGGGGGTTGGAGATAGTGTGAGTCTCCAAGGAAACTGGAGGCAAGGCTTTCTGGCCCTTGAGGAACGAGCTGCTGCCAAGATAAGGTTCCTTTTAAATATTAAGGCACTAAGGCAGCCACGAGTTCCTTGAAGAGGGTCACGCTCTGCATGTTTCAGGTATTATCAGTGGGCTGCACGCTGTAAGGAGAGTTTAAGCTACATTTCTTTTGCCTTTGTTTCCCAGGTCGCTTAAACATGTAGCCATTTTATCCAGGTTTAAAGTTTATAGAGATTTCTCACTAAAATATATGTGAGTTCCTCATAATTTTCTCTTCAACTTAACATTTGTTAAGTTTTATTTATTCATCTATTTATATATTTATTTATTTTTGAGAAAGAAAGAACATGAGCAAGGGGGAGGTGTGTGGGAGGGGCAGAGGGAAAGAGAGAACCTTAAGCAGGCTCCACGCCCAGTGTGAGCCCCTCATAGGGCTCCATCTCATGACCCTGAGACCATGATCAGAGTTTGACGCTTGACCAATGGAGCCACCCAGGCGCCCAAATCAAATTTTATTTTGAAGCCAAGTCTTAAAAACTAGACTGTTTTTGAAGGGAAGTGCAGCTCACCTAACCTGTTTCAGGACATACTGAGATTCCTGACAAGAACCCATAAGGAATATGAAGTTTCTTGGGGCTTGGCTCTTGAGCCGAAGTGTGTGCTATATTTCTTGAAGTATTTCTTCAAGTCATAGGTAAATGGTAAGTTATCTACTTTTTTATTATTCTCTTTCATTGTATTGGAGGGCATGACTGTGAGGTTTGTGTTTCTTGGCATGGATGGTTTAAAAAATAAATTAAAAAGGACTTCTAGATTTAAATCGATTAAGCCAGTAGCCAAGTGTTACAGACTATGCTTAATAGTACATCAACACATAGTGTCCTTTCTAATATTGGATGGCTGTGCGACAACATCTTATGTGAGGTGAGTGGAGATTGTATTTATGCATTTGGGATGGCAAAACTGCTTATAGTATCTTGTCATTACTAACTGAAATGCACTCTTGTCAAATCTAACTTGTTAATATTTCATTTGTTCATTCAGCTTCCCCTTATTCCTATGGTTCATCTTTAAGACTGGTGTTCAAGACTAGTGAAACTGTGGGGCGTTGGTTCTGTGTTAGTGAACAATTCTGGATTTACTGAAAGAGGAAGTCTGAAAGTACTGATTAAGTGGTTTGATGTCATTATGCTCGAAGGCCAGTTTCTCAAAAAATGACTGTGTATCGTTTTCCTGCAGAAAATTATGTAACCAAGTCAGGAAGCTGGTGTGTGTGTGTGTGTGTGTGTCTGTGTGTGTGTGTATCTGTGTGTGTGTGTGTGCGTGTGTGTGTGTGAGTGTGTGAGCACAAGCTAATTCAGTCTACCACTTAGTAACCACTTCATTCGCCCAGACAGAGATTTTAAAATATGTTTGAGTTTTAAAATAAAATATATTTGAGTTTTAGAGCTTATATTTATTTAGCTTGTGGTGGAATAAAAACAAAAACTTAGCCTGACACTTTTGCGAAAAAAAATTAAACTATAGAAAACTTTGACTACAACTTATGAATAACCTAGAAATCATTATCTGTAAGTGGATAATAAACAGACACATTAAAAAAAAATTAGTTCTTCCTCTGAGGTTTAGGTTTTCATCTGGGGGTGGTTTGCTCCCTAGAGGACATTTGGAAATGTGTGGAGGAGGTTTTTGATTGTCATAATAACTAGAGACAACCCCGGCCATTTAGTGAGTACTGAGCCAGAGATGCCAAATAATCTTCAATACATACAAGACATTCTGGCTTAATGAAGAACTCTCGCATCATAATGCCAACAGCACCCCTGTTGGGAACTGATGGTGTCCCTATTTTTAATAGGTATGACATATGGGAAATATTAGAAAACTAGACTGGATAATCTTCTTTTTTTCTTTTCTAGTGCAGACTCAGGCCAGTAAAATGAACTAATTAAGAAACAAATTCCCGGGGCACCTGGGTGGCTCAGTGGGTTAAAGCCTCTGCTTTCAGCTCAGGTCATGATCCCAGGGTCCTGGGATGGAGCCCCGCATTTGGCTTTCTGCTCAGCGGGGAGCCTGCTTCCCTTCCTCTCTCTCTGGCTGCCTCTCTGCCTACCTGTGATCTCTCTCTGTCAAATAAATAAATAAAATCTTAAAAAAAAAAAAAAAGAAACAAATTCCCTCTTCCTAAATTATAGTTAACACCCACTGTAAGCACTTGGTAATTTAAATTCTTAATGTTTGTGCCAAGGGGTTTGATGGTTTTATATAAGGTGGCAATGTACCGGAAACAGTCTGACTTTTATTGGAGGACAATAGTGCCACTATCTAAGAAAACAAAAGATTTCTTATAATTTCAAGTGCTCAGAATTGGGACTACTGGAGATTTAATCACTTTGGACATGAAAAATAGGATTTAAAAAGAAAGTTGAACTTGGGAAGAGTCCAGACATCACTGTTTACATTGACGATGGAATAAACCTAAGAAACTCTAGAAATCTATATAAATCCAAAGAACAGGATAAAAGTGTAGTACAACTAACTGTACTGTAATAGCTTAAGCTTAACTAAAAGTCAAATGCAGTTGACCCTTGAACAACATGTGTTTGAATTGTCTGGTCCACTTATACGGAGATTTTTTTCAATAAATATGGAAAGTTTTTTGGAGATTTTCTCTTATGAGCTGTGTATTTAGTTTACCATGGGGCAACTAAACATTTTTATCCTTTATTTTCTCCATCAAGAAAAGCCATCATTAGATTAATATCTTTTTAAAAATTTCAACAAATGGGGGCGCCTGGGTGGCTCAGTGGGTTAAGCCGCTGCCTTCGGCTCAGGTCATGATCTCAGGGTCCTGGGATCGAGTCCCGCATCGGGCTCCCTGCTCAGCAGCGAGCCTGCTTCCCTCTCTCTCTCTCTGCCTGCCTCTCTGTCTACTTGTGATCTCTCTCTGTCAAATAAATAAATAAAGTCTTTAAAAAAAAATTTCAACAAATGTTCAATAATTTCTAAGATGAATAAATATTTTTTTCAAGTCCATTAGAGCAATATTCCCTAAAGGCAACACCATCTTATTATGTTCTTTTTTTCAAGTTTATAGGATGTCATTTCTCAGCTGTGATAATGACCCTGGCTCTGGTTCTTTATTATTTAATTAAAACCCACGAACATCTTGATTAATCTCACTGTATATGTATTTACCTTCGTGTAATGAGTGCCTACCTTTAATACCTGTTTAATATAAAAAGATCCCTTGTGAACTTTCTTTTTTTTTTTAAGATTTTATTTATTTATTTTTGTGAAAAAGAGTAACAGAGAGAAAGAGAGAGGGCATGAGTATGGGGAGGGGCAGAGGGAGACACAGACTCCCTGCTGAGCAGGAAGCCCGATGTATGACTCCATCCCAGGACCCTAGGATCATGACCTGAGTCCAAGGCAGACGGTTAACTGACTGAGCCACCCAGGCACCCCCGCCCTTGTGAGCTTCCAAAATACTTTTTTAATCTTCTATGGTGCAGCTAGGTTTTAGTTGTGTATTTCTCTGTTTTCAACTTCTTGAGTTATTGCTGGAAAGCAAAGTAGATAATAGTTTTTTTTTGTTTTTTGGTTTTTTTTAATTTTTATTTCTTTGACAGAGAGAAATCACAACTAGGCAGAGAGGCAGGCAGAGAGAGAGGAGGAAGCAGGCTCCCTGCCAAGCAGAGAGCCCGATGCGGGGCTCGATCCCAGGACCCTGGGACCATGACCTGAGCTGAAGGCAGAGGCTTTAACCCACTGAGCCACCCAGGTGCCCCGATAATAGTTTTTAATTACAGTTGACCCTTGGGGCACCTGGGAGTGGCTCAGTAGGTTAAGCTTCTGACTCTTGATTGTGGTTCTGACTTGAACCATAAGTCAGAATGAGCTCAGGATCCTGAAATCGAGTTGCCTCATGTAGTCAGTGGGGAATCTGCTTCTCTTCCTCTTCCTCTCCCTCTGCTCCTTTCCCCCTTACACTCACTCTCTTTTTGTCTCTCTCTCTCAAAAATAAATAAAATAAATCTTTAAAAAAATTACAGTTGAGGGGCGCCTGGGAGGCTCAGTGGGTTAAAGCCTCTGCCTTCGGCTCAGGTCATGATCCCAGGGTCCTGGGATCCAGCCCTGCATCGGGCTCTCCGCTCAGCAGAGAGCGTGCTTCCTCCTCTCTCTCTGCCTGCTTCTCTGCCTGCTTGTGATCTCTGTCTGTCAAATAAATAAAATAAAATCTTAAAAAAAAAATTACAGTTGACCTTGATACAACATGGAGTTAGGGGTGCCAAACCCCTTCACGGTCAAAAATTTGTGTATAACTTTTGACTCCCCCAAAACTTAACAACAGCTTACTGTTGACCATTGACCAAAAACCTTACTGATAATATAAACAGTCAATTAATACATATTTTGTATGTTATACATATTATATGCTATATACTTGCAATATAGTAAGCTAGAGAAAAGACAATGGTATTAAGAAAATCATAAGAGAAAATCTCCAAAAAACTTTCCATATTTATTGAGAAAAATCTGCGAATAAATGGACCAGACAATTCAAACACATGTTGTTCAAGGGTCAACTGCATTTGACTTTTGGTTAAGTTTAAGCTATTACACTACAGTTAGTTGTACTACACTGAACCCTTGAACAACCTTTGAACAACCTTTGAACCCTTGAACAACATGTGTTCTGTTCTAACAGAACACCAAAAGTGTTCTGTTAGAAAACTCTTTGACATTGTCTTTAATTCTTGCACCAACAGTCTAGGTTCAATGCTATTATCACCAAACCACAGCATCAGAGCACTTACATAACTGGGTCACAAGGTCTAACATCTGGAAAAGAGTCAGAAGCTCTAGTCAGAAGCACCTCCTGTAAGAGTATATATTCTTCCTATTTTCATTTCAGTGTGATTGCCTCATATTTTAGCTAATAAAAACATTAAATAAAATCCTGAAACTACTACAACACTGAAATTGAACCTAAAAAATTTTTAATAAGGGTCAGAATCATTTTTCATTCCATGTACAATAAAGAAATTTATTAAATTTGACTTTACAGGTGTTCTTTGGGACTTCAGGCTCTGCAAGGCAATGTAAAAATAATGGTTTTCAAATCTGTTTTATCTTTCTTTACACCTTTCTTTCATTTCTTTTGATAATACATTGATAAGAACTTTAAAATCAAGATTTGGACAATACTATAAATATGTTCTAAGATGATCAGGAGAATTAAAGCGATTTAATTTTTTGCTTCTGAGAAATATCCCTAGTGTTCTTCATTTTTTAATAGTCATATGGGAGGGATGCCTGGGTGTCTCAGTTGGTTAAGCCACTGCCTTTGGCTCAGGTCATGATCCCAGGGTCCTGGGATCGATTCCCACACTGGGCTCCTTACTCAGTGGGGAGTCTGCTTCTCTCTCTGCCTCTGCCTGCCACTCTGCCTGCTTGTGTGTGTGCACTCTCTCTCACTCTCTCTCTCTGACAAACAAATAAATAAAATCTTTAAAAAAATTAAAGGTCATATTACTTTAAATTTTTTTAAAATTTCTATTCTCTTATATTTTTGTTGATTTTTTTATTTTGTTCAGTTAGCCAGCATATAGTACATCATAAGTTTTTGTTCTAGAATATCAAATTTTATGATTTAATAGAAACACAGTGCTTTATAGAAAAAGATGTTAGCATCTGTGGTGAAATATTTTCTTACATGAGGTCTTTAATCTGATTAAAAGCCTTTTAGGCTGACAGTTTTTAATGCTTGTTTCTTTTTTTTTTTTTTAAGTCATTGTATCTGTCACAGAAAAAGAAAAGACTGAATGATGAAAAAAGGAAAACTGGCATACAAATAGGAGACTTTGAGTTTCACTGAAGATGTAAGCAGAGAAATGGAAGCTTAGTGGGAGGTAGAAATAGGGGTAATTGGGTTTGGGGGGGTTTGTTTGTCTGTTTGTTTTGGCTTGGTTTTAAGAAGGGAGAATGGGAGCAAACATGGGTTGATAGGAGCCAGCCTACAAGGAAGGAGAATTCGGTGATTAAAAAAGAGAAGGGAGATAGGTCAGAGGAATCTTCCTGATTCCGACAGGAGCAGGCAGGATCTGGTAAACTTAATTCCACCCCAGATTTCTAGGAGACAATGTGGAGCACATCTCAGACTTACTCCAACTAAGAGGAGAGAAAGTAGGAGTATCTTTTCACCAAATCTCCAACTGTTCAAGGCTGAGGGCTACTCCAGCAGCGTTAACTCCCTGGAATTTCTGCCTTGACTCATGCATTGGCAGATTCTTCCCAGGGTCATTAAAGGGACTCAGGTTAGGGCGTAGCAGAGATTTCATTAAGCAGGTTTTGGTGTGTAGAGGTAAGCTATGGGGATATGGCAGGCCATCCGTAGCTATCATCACACCCACACTCAAGACAGGAGATAGACTAAGTAATAACAGTCATGTCTAATTCAGTACTAGTCACATTGTTCCCCAAAGAATTTTATAAATCAAGAAGAACTTAAAGTACATATATACCAACTCAGTTCAAGACCTTCTATTTTAAAAATTTAATGCATTATTATGAAAACCTCTACAAGGTTAAAAAGCTCAAGAACAAAAATTTCTTTAACCTAAGTGAATAGTTATTTGTGACATCTATAATGTCCCAAACCAAGAGAAAAACAATGCTCCCATAAATCATATGATATGTCAACATGAAAACCATCTAATCCATTTATTTTTTTATGAGACTGATGTACTACCTACTGTGCTAATGAGACACTCCCATTTATTTTTTTAAATGACATTTAGTCTAGTTAGTTGTTTGCCTAAAGCTTGAGCAACTTCCTGCTCCATCACTCTTGGATACATTGGACTCAAAGATTAGTCCTTCTTCTGTTGTAGGTAGATATGATCTACTTTAAACAAACCCACTTACAGCCTTAACACTTCTCTGTCTGCTGTCCTTAACAAAACCAGGCTTTCTCCTGACCTTTCCCCAGTGGTAGCTTCTACCTACCAAGTTTACCCGAAAGGTCAGGAAATAGAAGTTGGTGTCCTTCCTCTCCTGCACTCCTGACCTCCTACACTCTTCTTCTTCTAGACGGTAACTCTTGCCTTTCTTCTAAAATTCTGTCTTCTCTGGGGATTGACTCAGCCTCTAATCCTGCAGATTAGTTTTTAGGCCATTCCTTTTCTCACTTCCCAAGGGAAACCTCCCTGATTCCAGACTCTCTGCCCCAGCACCTTCTGTCCTGTACCTTGCCTTCATTACACCAGTTAATGATTGTGATTATAATAAAATTCCAGATTTATCTATATGTATTTATTGTCAGTACTTTAGGCGGCCTTCTGAGTTCTAGCAATTTACATTGTTTTTATTTTTTTATTATTTTTTTAAGATTTTATTCATTTGACAGACAGAGATCATAAGTAGGCAGAGAGACAGGCAGAGAGAGGAGAAAGCAGGCTTCCCGCGGAGCAGAGAGCCCGATGTAGGGCTCAATCCCAGGACCTTGAGATCATGACCCGAGCCGAAGGCAGAGGCTTAACCCACTGAGCCACCCAGGCGCCCCTACATTAAGTTTTTAAATTTGATTCTCATGATAACTAATTTTATTCCAAATTTACAAGAGAAGAAAGTGAGGCTTGGTAAGGTTAAGAAACTCACCAGTACATATACACGATGGAGTATTACGCCTCCATCAGAAAGGATGAATACCCAACTTTTGTAGCAACATGGATGGGACTGGAGGAGATTATGCTGAGTGAAATAAGTCAAGCAGAGAGAGTCAAGTATCATCTGGTTTCACTTATTTGTGAGCATAACAAATAACATGGAGGACATGGGGAGATGGAGAGGAAAAAGGAATTGAGGGAAAGTGGAAGGGGAGATGAACCATGAGAGACTATGGACTCTGAAAAACAACCTGAGGGTTTTGAAGGGGCGGGGGTGGGAGGTTGGGGAACCAGATGGTGGGTAATAGGGAGGGCACGTATTGCATGGAGCACTGGGTGTGGTGCAAAAACAATGAATATTGTTATGCTGAAAATAAATTTAAAAAAAAAAAAAGAAACTCACCAGTATCATGGTAGCCCAACTTCAGCATTTGCTTTTCCACCACACTGCTTCGCTGCCTCCAGAGTATTTTAACTTGTTTTTTCATTATTGTTTATCTTCTTGAAAGGCTCTAAGCTTTTGAAAGAAGGGATCATATGTACCTTGCCACAAACCTAGGTCCTAGACTCATGCTTGACACAAAACGAGGGTCTGATTTACATTGTCTGAACAGATGAATGAATAAACCTGTTGATACCCAATTCTGCATTGCAAACTAACTAAAGGGATGATTGATAGGCTGGCGATGGGTCAGTCATTTTATTTTCCTGTGATAAAATCAAGCATGTTGACTAAAACAGAATCACAAAAATAAGCTACTTCATACTAATCCATAGCACCTGCCTGTAGATTTCTATTTTTGAAAATTATCATTTGCATGTAAGCATCTCAGTGTAGACTGGATAGATAAAGGCCAGTTTCAATTAATTAAGTATCCTTAAGGGGATAAAATTTTATTCCCCAAATGTATATTGCAATAAATGAAGGCAATAAGGTTTGCTTAATGGATATAAATAAATAAATAGATTTCCAATAAATTTTTAAAGTATTAACACATATGCCCAAGATTATGCTAAGTGTAACAAAGAATATAAAAGGAGAAGATCTAAACTTTGTTAAGTACTTTACAACCTAGTTTGATATATGGACATCAGGAACAGACCAAGAAAACGTTTGCTCAATGATATTTTACATGATAGAGATTAAAACATTAGAGATATTCTGAGCTGGAACTTATGCCTGCGGGGTGGAGAGGTCAAGAAAGTTTATGGGAGGAAATGGGCTTTGACTGAGAGAATGTAGTCTTTTCCTGAGTGGGTTGAAGGGATTTTAGGACAAGCACAGGGAAGGATAGAGAAATGAGTGGACAAGTGGGAAGTTGGAGAGTAGAACAGCAATCACATTGCTTGTCATGAAAACAGTTTATGGTAGGAAAGAATTACAATGCTCTGTTAAAAACCAGCTGGCTGATGGAAGAGAGTGACTGCCAAGCTGAGCATTTAGACTCAACATAAGAGAGCCATCATGGATGAAGAGCAGAGTGTGGATATGAGGTTACCAGGAAGTAAAATCAACATTATATTTAGAAGGATGAAGGAAGAACAGAGTCTGAAAGTAGAGAGATCAACTAGGAGACAACCATAGTTACTTAAACATGAGAGGAAAGGAGCCTGGATTCTAGTTAAGACAGAGGAATTAGAAGGAATAAAGAGATATAAGAAAGCTTATGGAGGCAGAATTGAAAGGGTCGTTGATTGGGCATGCGGGTCTGCGGAAAGGAAGAAACAGAAAGTGATTGTAAGTCAGGAGAACTGGAAGCTCGGATTTAGACACACCACTCTGGAGGTGACTGAAAGCATAAACATGGGATTTCTGAAGGCTTTTGCCAACATGAGAAAGAAACAATGTAGAATCTTAGCTAGCTGGGCGTTAAGGAGGGGACCGTGTTGTGATGAATACTGGGTGTTATATGCAACTAATGAATCGTTGAACACTACATCAAGAACTAATGACGTACTATATGATGGCTAACTGAACATAATGAAAAAAAAGTAGGAAAAATATCTTAGCTAGAAATATATTTGGGAACGAAACACAATTTACAAATTACTATTTTACATGAAAGATTATAGGAAGATTTTTTTAAGATCATAGAGAGGGTTTTGAAAAATTTCATAAGCAAGGAAACATTCTCCTACAGGTGTGTGCTGACTGTAGAGGAATTGGTACTTACCTGCTAGAACTCAGATATACCTCAAAAATGAGTTCTTCTTGCCTTTCTGACCCTAACTCAATGATTGAGGAAAAACATCTTAAATGATCAAATTAGTATCATTGTTCAAGGTAAACATGCAGTCAGCTCAAAATTTAAATTCCCTATCAATATTGTCTTTCACTCTGTCATAGGATTTCTATTCTGCCTTCTGTGTTTCATACTCATTGAAGTGGAGGGACAGCTGTAATCCACAGACTGTCAGTTCATACCATGCTGGCTGCCACTGCGATGGGCTTTGTCGTACTGACTTGCTCAATGTCTACCATTGGTATTCATTTTGAATGAGTCTTTCCATTTGTTCTTTTAAGGCTTTATGCAGGTACCCACTCAGAAATGTGTGTTCCTGGTCAGAACACCTACTCAAGGCCTTTTCTGTTCCATCAGTTTTCTTACTATCTTCTGATTACTCCTCTAGGCAATCTCTCACACAAGAGCTGTGGAGACCACAAATAGGCTTCCCACAACTGGTAAAAGTATCCCTAGTCCATTTGCTTCCTCCCGTGTTGCTGCTGGCTTGTTCACCGCCATATTGTTTTTGACACCATTCTGAATCCAGGGCTTCTCTCTAAGCTTTGTAATCTTTTCAGTCCGTGTCCAGGGTATCAGAGTTCAAGGTCCAGTATTTTTGGATTCCCCACAATGTATTCGGATACTTTTTGCTATCCCCTAGGTTTCAACTCTGGGACAGAGAGTGGTACCAAGATTTAGTGGTGTACAAGTGCCAGCTTATTCATCCCAGTTCATCAAAGTTCAAAAAGGTCACCAGCTGGCTGTTAAACACAGACTTTATTTTAAATTAAATTATATAAACTTTCATTTAAGTTAATTTTTAAAAAAAGGTAATGAATACTCCAAATCATTACATCCTAATGATCTTCATGCATTTTTACTAATTTTATTAGCATTTTACTAATAAAATAGACTTTACAATTACCTATGCCTTTGAAGTTACTTATATATATATTCTCTTTCTATCTCTGCCCTCAATAGATCAGATTTGTAGCCTGAAATTATCCATAATGTGAGTATTTATACAACAGAAATTGACAAGTTCTACAATGGTTAAATATTCACCAGCACACTTCTACTCATGGCTATCTTTTGCCCATTACTTCCTTAAACTTTTCATCTCTTCTCCTCTTCTTTTCAGTGGTCTAAATGTTGTATTACTACTGCTTCACGTATGACAAGACCTGCTTTTGCATCTTCCTCTCTTGCTGGGTTAAAGATGTAATAATGGCATTTATTATGTATTTAAAAAGAAGGAAAGCAGAGAGCCTAGATTTTTAAAATATATATTATCCTTATTGCTTGACTACTAACTTGCTTTCCAAACCCTATTTTTGTAAGGAATAAAAGGAGAGATCTCAGCCAAGACTCCGAATCATCCCAAACTCCAAATTAATACAGTTCCATTAGTGGGGACTTATTGTAGCAACAAGTAGTAATAAATTGTCTATCTTGAGTTCTGAATAATTCACAATTGCAAATGTGCTTCTATATTTTACTACCTTGGCATTCTTGAGTTCTCATAACTTTCAAAGTTTCTCATTGTACTAAAGCTGATTTAACTAGGAATTAATGAACAGGAGTAATTGTATTCACTTGGCATCTTCAAAAAATGGAATCACCTTAGTACAGCAATGTCAAAGCAGGGTATTTTCTGTGCTTCTTTTCTCCACGAATGGTATGGAGGAGGTAGGAGAATGCCTCATTAGTCACCAATAATCATTTATAAAATTGGAAAAACCACAGGTTGATGAATCTTTCAGCTTCTTCTAGTTTCTACACTCAGTCCTAATCCAATTAAGCTCTAGACTAAATCTCTATTTTCTCACTCTGTTGATTAAATGGCCACTTTGCCAGATAGAATTTAAAAGAACAAGCATTTGGGAAATATTTATTGCCAAATTCTCTGATGAAATGATTCTAGTTCCAGAGTAATGCAACACTTTCCAAATAAAAGGAACTTAGAATTGCCTTGTAATTACTTTGTTACTCTTGGGAATATACTAGAATTCCCCTCCTCTGCCCCTAGAAAATTTAAGGAAAGTGGAATTTATATTATGGAGACAAGCAATCTATTACTCTGGAGTGTTTCTATATAGATACCTTGCAATTATACAGTGTTGGGCTTTTTTTTTAACCTTTACTCTTCAAAATAAATAATATAAAGTTTACCTGGGAAGGATCATTCTTGAGAGAGAGAGAGCAGTATGTAGGTGATGCTGTTCCCCTAGTTTTGCAAACTCTGGCTACCAGAAGTTTGACTCTAATGGTTAGGCAGAGCCGCTCATCCAGTATTTACATATAGCAATACTTAAAGGTTTTCACTTAATCTCAAGAATTTATCAAGAAAACAGAAATATTTGTGGTAACGAAGCAATATTCAGTAGTGATAATGCTGCCATATGTGTATGATAACCAAAAGAGCAAAATAAATGAATTAATAAAAGAATTAAGTAAACTGGAAAAGTATACATTGATAATGTATCAGGTGATCTCATATCACCTTCTGATAACCCAGCATAGCTAGAAAAAAAAAAAAGATCTGATCTCATCTGGATTTGTCTCAGTGATTTTCTTTCAAATCTTCTAAGACAGGAGAGTTTTTTCCCCCTTCTCATCCCTTATTAATAACTGCGATTATTTCTTTTTGCTCATACACTTACTTAGAAGTAACTGAGTGTTTATTGCATTTCTGCAGATGTTTGCCTCTCTCTAAAGTGCTCTGTGAAAAGCTAATTGCCTACTTTTCTGTAATAGAAATAGCTTCATCTTGTTCTGTGTTGTTTTCTTACCTAATTGCTCTGTGACACTCATCCCTCTGCCATGATATAAACATTCCACGTGTGAAGCTTCTCTGTCTATGTGGTCAGTAGAAAGAGTTACCTCTTTCTTAGAGATCCGCGGTGAACATGGATCTGTCAAATCACACATGGCCCTAGTGGCCTTTTTGTAGACAATTGACCAGGCAACAACGGTAACAACAGTTTCATCCTTTATTGCTTAACTGCTTCATGTTCAGTATCTTTAATTTCATAACTTCCTTGCATATCTGTGAGCTTATTTACTTTTGACAATTCTCCAAAGGAGTAGTTAGAGCACTTATCATTTCCTTATTTTACAGATGAGGAAACTGAACCCTAAAAACGTTAATTGACATGCCAGACTTCAAGTAATTGGTGACCGAGCTATTCTTAGATGACAGTCTTCACATGGGAAGTGTTTATGATATGTTGTCAAATGAATTTTTCAAATAGAGAAAATGGAAAAGTGCATATAAAGACTATATGCATAATAGAATATTAATTGAAAGTATACACATATATACATACAAGAAAGAAATACTGCTCAAAAGCACATTATATAAATATCAAATAGGCAATAATGGATACTATGTTTACAGAAAGTAGCAGACATGGTCCATGCCACACTAGAACTAATAACCTAGTGGAAGAGACAAATGTTAATCAAATGAATACAAAAATAAATCTATAATAACACATCATTAAAAAGTGTAAACCAAAACAACAACAAGTTGCTATGAATAGCATCTAATTTAATATAAATGAAGATTGATTTGACTCTGAAGGAGTTAATGGAGGCAGAAAACAGAAAGATGACTAGGAAGCAACCAGGAGAAGATGTTGGAGACTCTTTTAATTTCTCTTAATTTCTCCTTTTACTTTTCTAACTTCCCAAATCTCTAAAAAACATGATGTTACTTTACCAATCAGAAACTATGCATGTGTGATTTTGATTCTCTTTCTGGCAAAGTCCTTTCTATCAAACCAGACCTCCTAGAAAAGCAACTCTAAATGCTGAACTTAAAAAAAATAAGGGCAAGAAGTGCTTTAGCAACAAAGAAGCCCCAGAAAAGGAAAATCCGCTGTAGTAAGAGAAATTCCCTACCGCTTTTTCTTTTAAGGAATTTTCTAATATATGAGTGCTGTGGGCCCAGGTCTTAACAAAAAACAGCCTGTGGGAGCTTTGGCTACTACACAGTGGTGAAGGTAGGGGTGAGGGTCGGGGGCGGGGCAAGCTAGGAAGATGTTGAAAATAGCCAACACTCAAGGAATGGGTAATGCCATTGGGAGATTTTAATGCACTTCTCAACAGTCTCACTGATAGACGATTGGAAGGACACTCTTAATAAATTTGGCCTAAATAATAGATAAAAGACTGCAAAACTTCTTCACACACACGTTTCAGGGGCATACGAAACATTTACCATATGCTGGTAAATGATCATACATTGAGTCATAATGCAAGTCTAATGGTTTAAAGGATGGAGATTTATAAATATAATCCCAAACATTAGTGGAATTTAGTTACATTCAAGTATTCTAAATAGTTGGAAGTCGAGGGTGCACGTGTGCAGTGGTGTGGGGAGAAGTAGGGACCTGGCCAAAGGATTAGAGGCTGCCAGCGAGCCATAAACCCAGTGGGCAGCAGGTGTATGCACCGTGCAGGAAAACCAGGCACGAGGGTCTTCAAGAAGTTGAGGAGCCCTGACTGCAAACTCAAGGTGTATTTGGGCCAGCAGGACTTTGTAGAACACCTGGACAAAGTGACCCTGTGGATGGCATGGTGCTTGTGGACCCTGACTACTTAAAGGACCTCAAGGTGTTTGTGACCTCATCTGCACTTCCTCACTTCCACTATGCTGTGAGGACCTGGATATAATAACCCAGAATCTGCCCTGGTCCATCATACTGCAGCCAGGCACAGAGGACACCGGGAAGGCCTGTGCAGCAGACTCTGAGATTTGAGGCTTCTCTACCAAATCATTAGAAGAGAAAAAAACACCAAAGGAGGTCCATGCATCTGGTGATCTGAAAGGTGCAACTTGCCCCAGAGAAACCAGGCCCCAGCCTTCAGCAGAAACCACCCACCACTTCATATCTGACTAGCCCCTGCACTTGAGACTTCCATGGACAAGGACCTGAACTATCATGGGGAGCCCCTTTGTGTCAATGTCCATGTCACCAATGTCTCCACCCAGACCATCAAGAAAATCAAAGTCTCTCTGAGATAACATGTGACATCTGCCTCTTCCGCTGCCCAGGACAAGTGTCCTATGACTCAGATCGAACAAAATGACCAGGTATCACCTAGCTCCCTGTTCTGAAGGTGTATACCATCACCCCACTGCTTAGTGACAACCAGAAGAAGCATGGTCTTGTCCTGGAAGAGAAGCTCAAGCATGAGGACACCAACCTGGCTTCCAGCACCATTGTGTAGGAGGGTGCCAACAAGGAGGTGCCGAGAATCCTGATGTCCTACAGGGTCAAGATGAAGCTGGTGGTGTCACATGGTGGGTTAGTCTTCGTGGAGACGCCTTTTGTTTTTATGCACCCCAAGCCCCACTACCACATCACCCCAGATAGCTGCTCCTGAAATAGACGCCCCTGTGGACACCAACTACGCCACAGATGAGGATGTTGTGTTTGAGGACTTTGGCCAGATATTGCTGAAGGGGATGAAAGACAAGGACTGCAAAGATCAGTTTTGCTAGAAGGGGGCTGCAAGGAGAGGATGTGTGGTGCTGGGAGAGGGAGGGTCCCAGCCTCTCTGCCGTCCCTCCATTCAGCCGCTTACTCAGCCAACCTTCCCTCCTTCACTCCCTCACCAGTCGCCCCCAAACATGTACTGAACCCATCTCCTGCTGAACATGGGCATTACTTTTTTGACTTCAGCTGTGCCTCCCCAACCCCCCAGTGGGTGGCAAGCTGTGTTCAAACCTGTATTTTTTGGAAGGGGATGCTGAAAAGAGGAGTGACTGTAGGGAAGATAGGGAGAAGGAACTCCCACATTGGACCTCACACCAAAAGCCAGCCCACCCTACACATACTTCTTTTCTTTTCCTTCAAGAGGAGACATTCCGGGGGGACAAGGTCACTTCTTTATTTCTGAGCATAAAGAAGAAAATTAATTTTTCATAGGAAAAATAATAATAAAATATTTGGAAACTAAGTAATATGCTTCTAGTTATCTATGGATCAAAGGCATAATAGAAGTAGAAATTGAAAACATTTTAATTTAAATAAGAAATGCAACATATTAAATCTTACAGAATAAAGTGAAATCAGTGTTCAAAGGGAAATTTAAAAACTTTAAAATGTATGCATTAAGGGTGAAAAGACTGAAGACAAGTGATATAAATTTATTAAACATATTTAAAAAATTAAACCTATACTAAATGAAAAGAAAATTATAAAGAGAAGAAATCAATAAAATAGAAAACAAGCATGCTAAAGAAAAAATCAACAGATCAAAAATTAGAGCTTTGAAAAAATGAATAAAATTGAGAAACTTTAAAACACAGAGAATAATTATTAGTTATAAAAATTTTAATGTCAGGAGCAATTTAAAAAGATATCGCTGAAAAGGCTACAGAATCTAAAAATAAATTAGAAGCATATTTTGAGCAATTTTAGGACAAAGAAAGAAAAAAGGGAAATGGACAAATTACTAGAAAAAAAATTAGCACAAATGACAAAATTAAAGAAATAGATAAACTATAAGGTCCTGTTTCTATTAAATTGATTGTATATTTTATTAAATTATTTGCTCCTCAAAAACTCAGAGGTGTAGTGGACTTACTAGTAAATATTTTAAAATAACATCAGTCTCGGGCGCCTGGGTGGCTCAGTGGGTTAAGCCGCTGCCTTCGGCTCAGGTCATGATCTCAGGGTCCTGGGATTGAGTCCCACATCGAGCTCTCTGCTCAGCAGCGAGCCTGCTTCCCTCTCTCTCTCTGCCTGCCTCTCTGTCTACTTGTGATCTCTCTCTGTCAAATGAATAAATAAAATCTTTAAAAAATAAAATAAAATAAAATAACATCAGTCTTAAGCAAACTTTTCCACAATATAGAGAAATAGCAAACAACTCATTTAATATAGCCAACCCAAGCTTAACACTAAAACTTGACAAATATATTTCAGGAAAGAAAAATTAAGGCTTATCTTTCTCATGAACGTAGAGACAAAAATGCTAAATATATACTAGTACATCAAATGCAGGGATTCCCAAAATGCACTTATTCTCAAAATGCAATGATGATTTGAAATTCAAAAACCAATTGATGTCATCTCCAGATGCAACACTGTCAGACAAACCCAAGTGATGAGTATTCTAAAAGTAGCTGACCTTTATTCTTCCAAATTGTCAATGCCACTAATGACCACGGAAATTCAGAACTCTGTTCTTGTATCAAGAGAGACAATGATGACTAAATGAAACATGTGATCCTGGCCTGGATTCTATACTGCGGAGAAAAAAAAAGCAATAAAGAATAATATTGAAACAATAATAATGAAATATGAGTAATATAAACTGTGTACTAAATGAAAGCACTGAAACAATTGCTTCTAAATTTGGTAACTGTGTTGGATCAACAGTAGACTGGATACAAACTCATAGAAGCAGAGAGTAGAATGGTAGTTGTCAGGGACTGAGGGAAGGGGGTAATGAGCAGCTATTCGTCAAAGGGTACAAGGGTCCGGTTATACGAGATGAATAAATCTTAAAGGTCTATCCTACAGATTCTATAGCATAATGCCATAGTGAACAATACTGTATTGTATACTTAAAATTTCATTAAGACAGTAGAACTTCTCTTAAGCGTTACTATCACACACACAAAATAATAATGAGTGTGGGAGGAAACTTTTGGAGGTGGTGGGTGTGTTTATGGCATAGAGTATGGCGGTAGTTTCACAGGTGTATACTTCCAAACTCATCAAGTTGTAAACATTAAATACGTACAATGTTTTGTATGTCAATCATGCTTCAATAAATAGGTTTAAAAAGAGAGTAGACTGTATAAACTATGAATTCCTATAATGGGATTTATCTTTGTGGTCTTTCATACTTCTAAGCCTGAGACAACACTGTTTTTATTCAAATAGAGTGCCTCACCTCTCCTATTAGAAAAGATCGAGCTAACGTAATCACTCAAAATGCCGACGAGCATATCCCGTGGTGTCAATAAAAGGGTTTTGAGGTCTCTTTTCCTGAAGGGAGGGCTATGTCCACACCATCTTGGGGATTTTGCATGGTGAGCTAACACTGGAGATTGTTCATTCATCCAGCCGATTTTGTAATTGTTGTCCCCGACTGATTTCCTCTAGTATCACTGGAAAGAAGAGCAGAAAAAGCACTTTTATTCAAAGCACAGTTTCATTCAACTGTCTAGTCCTCGTAAAATAATGAAATCACCACAGTTTTGTAACTAATTCTCTGCTACCCTCTTTGTTTTCCTGCCTCCTCTGGCATATATCTCCCCAGTGCCCAGTGGGGTAACAATACCTCTTAATCCCTAAATGTCAGCTTTAGGAGAAACCATAAAGCCGCAGCATTCATCTATCATAAATAGTACCCCAGGCAAGTTCAGCTCGGAGCCGAATACAAATTTTTCCTTCACAGCCTCATGAATTGTATTCTTTATATCTGTTATCCAAATGGATTGCAAAGCTTAATTTACAGAAGAAATTCAAAAGGATTTATGCATGTTAATTTTTTTTTTTTTTTAAGACGGGGAGGGAGGATAGGGGAAGTATCTGGTTAAATGAATATGGCTAAAACATTATGTTTATTCCCATCTGGGAAGCTGCATGAATTTCCACTGGACATAGCAATTGGCCATATAAACTTCTTTCATCCATCTCCATTATAATAGGAAAGAAATAAAATGTTGTAAATCCAAAAGGAAAAGAAGAACAGAGATTTCAGTAGACATAATATTTCAGTAACTTTTGGAAGCAGAAAGCAGATGGAAAAATAGTGTCTGACTTAGAGCCAGCTATATGCTAAAGGCACTTATGCTAAAAGGCACAGGGAGTGAACACTGAACAGCCACTTTGTAACCTGCAAAGGACTTGGAGGCATCAGATTACCTCATTCAAGACAATCAGCCACCTCCCCATCTTCGCCAGCAGGAGACACTGGGTCTGGAAAATCAAATCTTACACACAGATTGAAGATCAGAAATGATAAAATTGTGGATGTACATAAAGAAGCAATTATTTTTTCCTTTTAATTTCTTTGAAATACATAAGCTGGTTTAAATCAGCTTCTCAACCTTTTTTTCATTATCACTCCCTAAGAAATTTTTTGACCTTTTTTTCCTAATTACTCATCCCCTGCAATGAAATGCTAGTATCCATGATACATTGTATACCTACTTATATGTCATATGAGTATCTGTACTTTATACATAAGAAGAAAAATATAAAGTTTATTCTTTTTGTTCAACACAGGTTTCAGAATGACTACACTTTTAAAAGTTAGAATATTAAAAAGCTAGTTCATGTAACAACTTCATAACTGTGTGGTTTTCATGTGGTAAATTTTAATGTAACTTATTTAGTTCCTAAATTATAATGTATGAAATTAATATGCAAATTATCGACATACACAGCACATAGTAATAAGAGGTTTTGAAACTTATTTTTTTTAAGTTATTTACAATTGGCTCTTGAACAATGGAAGGGTCAAGGATGTTAATCCCTTGCACAGTAAAAAATCCAGAGAGAATTTTTGATTCCCCTAAAATTAACTACTAGTAGCCTATCGCTGACCAGAAACCTTACCAATAACATACATATTCGATTAACAGATATTTTATATATGTATTTTGTACTGTATTCTTACAATAACGTAAATTAGAGGAGAGGAAATGTTATTAAGAAAATCATAAGGAAGAGAGGGGTGCCTTGGTGGCTCAGTGGGTTAAGCCTCTGCCTTCCGCTCAGGTCATGATCCCAGAGTCCTGGGATCGAGCCCCGCGTCGGGCTCTCTGCTCAGCGGGGAGCCTGCTTCCTCCTCTCTCTCTGCCTGCCTCTCTGCCTAGTTGTAAGCTCTGTCTGTCAAACAAATAAATAAATAAAATCTTAAAAAAAAAAGAAAATCATAAGGAAGAGAGAATACATTTATTGTACTGTACTTATCAAAAAATTTTGCATATACATGGACTCATGTAGTTCGAAGCTATATTACTTGAGAGTTAGCTGTAATTTAAAAATTCAGTTGCTTAAAAATTATTTTTAGGGAACTCAACTTTTAGCTTTTGCTTGATACGAGAAAATGACTTTTAAATCAAGGCTAGGTATTCATTTGGATATTGTCAACATTTTTTTCTTTTCAGCACAATACAATAGACTGAATAACTTATAGAATTGAATGAAAAGCATAAACTACTTTTATTTCCTTCTCAAGGCCTAAGTCACACATAAAAACTTAGGATCCCACACAAACAACATCTCATGATTTTGCCTCCTCTTGCAATATGCCTCAAGACAGAGCAAACAATCAAGAAAAGAAGTCACCTGCTCACCATAGACTTTAGCACTGATCTTGTATACATTCTGCAACTCCTCCATAAACTCGATGTCAGTGCTGCTTGCATGATTCCTTAAAAACAAACAAACAAACAAAAAAACAATGAGAGAAGTTAAATTCTAAGGAATAAAGTTCTACTGGGTGCGGTTAACCTTTACAGGGCTACAGACTATCGTAATATCTAAGAATTTTTCACCACCCCCACCAACAATCAGTTTTCATCCTCTTGAGGGCAATGTTATCCTTCTTATGAATGCATAGTTTACAGCATAAATTATAATGGTGTGTAATGGAGTGTACATGAAAGCTATAACAGAGACCTGGGACTGGGCTAAATGGAGTTTTATGGGTAGTAGTACTAAGAAATACAAAGACAAAAAAACAAAAAAAGAGAAGAAAAGAAAAGAAAAACAAACCAGCTCTAATTGAAAGTGACTGGTCCTAGAAAAAAGAGAAGGAAGTAAGACAGGGTAAAGTAGTGGCATTGTTTTGCTGCCTTAAAACTGAATTTTTTAAACAATATAAATAGGTAACTTTAGTAAAATAAAGAAAACACTTTAACTAAATATTAAAATTAAACTGCCAAGAGTGCTTATTAGATCCTTGCTCTTTTTTTAGATCTAGTTTATAGAAAGGCTTTTTTCTGATTATACTCAAAACATTAGCAGTCTGTTAAAGTAAAATAAGCTTAACAGAATGGTTTGGGGTGGCCATGCGAGTGCTGAAAGCTAATAAAAAATGAAGTGAAACAAGTTCCACTAGACAGCAGAAGACCTCTAATTCCCCCTTTACCATTGATTTGTTGCATTAACTTGGCTAATCACTAATGTACCCAGAGACTTAGGTTCTCCTTTATTAATGATACTTTACCTGCATAAAAATGAAGGCTGTGCAAATGGCCAACAGACACATGAAAAGATGCTTAAATATATATATATATATACTCAGCATCAGGGAAATGCAAATCCAAACCAAGCAAGCTATTACCTCACACCTGTCGGAATGGCTATTATCAAAAAGAAGAGAGATGACAACTGTTGGCAAAGATGTGGAGAAAAGGGAAGCCTTGTACAGTGTTGGTGGGAACGCAAACTGGTACAGTCATTCTAGAAAACGGTATGGAGATTCCTCAAAAAATTAAAAATAGAACTACCCTATGATCCAGTAATTCCCCTACGGGTTATATATCCAAAGGAAACAAAAACAGAATCTTGAAGCGATGTTTCCACTCTCACATTCTTTGTAGCATTATTCACAATAGCGAACATGTGGAAACAACCTGTGCCCATCAACAGATAAACGAATAAAGTGGCGTGTGTGTGTGTGTGTGACAAAATATTATTCAACCATGAGAAAGAAGGAAATTCTGTCATGTGATGACGTGGATGAAACTTGATGGCATTATGCTAAGCGAAATAAAGCAGATAAAGACAAATACTACATGGTATCACTTATATGTGGAGTAAAGAGAAAAAGTCAAACTCTTAGAAGCAGAGAGTAGAAAAATGGCTGCTAGGTGCTATGGAAAAGGAACAGGTGTACCTTATGGGATTCAAGGGAAGTAAGTGTAGCTGAGCCTCGTGAAGGACAACATTTATACTCTCTGGGTACATTCCTTCAAGTCCCCACTTCATTCTTCTGTCCCTCTGCAGAGAGGTGTTCTCTGTTTCTCCTTGCATATGGCTAATAAGTTCACATTATGTCTCATTGAAGTTCCCCTCTGTAACCTGGGCACATAAAGTCCAGTTGACTCCTCCTGTCCTATCCTGGCCCATCAGTCTTGCCCAAGAGGCAGAATCATGAGACCTGCAGCAGGTCCCGTAGGATTAGATTTTCTGAGCCCAGACTGGGCAGATTTCCTCTAAGAAAGCATAAGGGCAGGAGAATGACCTGCATTTTTAGAAGGATATAATATTTTAATCATATTAAAGAAATGTTGCTAAAAAAAAAAACTATTATTTGCTCATTTAGTTTGTTTTCACTCTCTTCTGCCCAATAACTATAAATTCCATGAAGACAGATTTCTTTTCCTGTCTAGTGCCTAGAACAGTGCCTTACAGTAAATTTTTGCTATACGAGTGAACAAAAGGCTTTAAATAATGATAATGGTAATTATAATAAATCTAAGCTAAAGAAACGAGAATAAGTGGTTACATGCACAATAGAGGTTGTGATTTCTTTGATAAGTTTCTTGTAATTTTCAGTACTTCTCATATTCATTTTTTCCATTCAACTATTATTATCTTTTAACTAAAGTTCTTGAAAAATTAACCAAATTCATTCATCTTTTTCTCTTTAAGTTTCAACATAGTATCTGGTGTGTAACAGGTGCTAGGTGAATATTTATGTATTGATCAGATTGGGCAAATAGATATCACTCAGCCTATGGCATTTTGAAAAGTGCTTTGCAAGCCATAAAATGCTCCCCAAATATTAAACTGTTATTTTCATTATGGTGGAGCTTTTGAGTGAATGTTTACATCTCCCCAAATTCATATGTTGAAACCTAATGCCCAGTGTGATGGTATTTGGGGGGGGGATTTGGGTGGTGATTAGGTTGTTAAGAGCAGAGCCCAAGGAATAGGATTAGTGCCTTAAAAGATAAAAGAGATCTTGGAGAGCTCTCTTGCCCCTTCTGCCATCTATGAATCAGGAAGTAGCCCCTCACCAGATTTCTCATCTGCCAGCACCCTGACCTTGGACTTCCCAGCCTCCAGAACTGTGCAGAATAAATCTCTAATGCTGTGAAGCCACTCAGTCCATGCATTTTTGTTTCAGCAGCCAGAACAGATTAGAACAGAAAACTTGGTAATAGTGTTCAAGATGCATGGGACAAGGAGCAAACTAGGAAGCCGATTCAAGAATTTGTGCAAGACTCCTTTGACCTCAGTCACCTTTTTTCTTGCCTTTTCTCCAAAAGTCCTGAATTAAAAACCAAGTCCAGATTTCTCTATAGCCCTAGGAGGGACAAATTCTTGCAGAGGTTTGACTTATTTTATCTCAAACTATATTTCTATTCCTATCTAAATTAAGTGACTTTGAGATTAAGAGTCTAACTAGTAGTTCATTTTCTTTGCATTCCAAAGAATCGCCAAAGGGTTTACTCAATTTAATAACATCATTATGCATTGCTCAACAAGTCAGTAACCATGTAAGTAAAAACAATTTTTGAAGTCCTCTACTGTAGGAAAGACTTCTGTCTCTTATGCCAGATTAATGAGAACCTGCATAGTGGGATTCTAGCTAAGGGCATAATGACATAATGTATATGTATATGTATAGACATAATGAAAAATTCAGCAGTTTTCTTGCAAATTCATTGTGTATGGACAACTCAATTCAATCAACATTTATTTAACTTCTTTTTTACTCAGTTGTAAAGACGAATATATTATTCAGGTTCTGTTATAAAGGAAATTTGAACATATCACATGGAATAAGAGAGAGCAGGTGATAATACAGCAAGTAAATAATCGTAAGGCCTGGCAGTAATACCTTCCATACAAGAGGTTAAAAAATAAAAAAAAAAAAAAAGAAGAGTTATGTAAGCTTAAAGGACAGAGTAATCATGTAGTTTCTGATCATAAGAGTGAAAGTGTTTATGAAATACAGAAAGGTTTAAGAAGAAAATGCACTTGGACTGGCCCTTGAAGAACAAATACATGATACACTAATATTTCAGAATACAAAACTGGGGAAGAAAAAGTTTCAAGAAAGAAGGACACTGTCAGGAGATTCCACAGCCCATTTTGAGCAAATTGTCCAATTTGGTTGGCTAACGGAGTATGCAAAAGGAAGGAGAGAAAGTAAGTCTAAAAGGGTAATATGAGACCAAATTGTTCAGGGTTTCAAATATCAGGCATTACAACTCTGTTCCTGATTCAGTGGTCTTCAGAAAAGAGCACCATCAACATTCGGAGTAGAGTTGTGCCACTGAGAGGTGAGCTCTAGACGGACGAACCAGGAAGAGTAGTTTAGGAGGAACAATAGCACCACTGAAGCCACTGAAGGGATCTTCCAGTTTCGAGTTCATCGGTTCATGGAAGCGGAGCTGTGGCTATAGACATGGGGAAGAGGTAGAAAAGATGAAAGTACATAGACAAGAGACACTTCAGAGAGTACAGCACAGGATTTAGCCTCCAGTAGGATATAGGAAGTAGGGGAGAAAGGATACCATCACTGTGATGTGGTGTTCTGTTTGGATACTATTAGTGAACATTTGAATATAGTTGACCCTTGAACAGCATGGGTTTCAACTGCATGGGTCCATTCTATGTGGATTTTTTACAGTACAGTACTATAAATGTCCTTTCTCTTCCTTATGATTTTGTCAGTAACATTTTTTCTCCAACTTAGTTCATTGTAAGAATACAGTGTCTAATACACACAACATACAAAATATGTGTTCATTGTTTGTGTTATCAGTAAGGTTTCCAGTCAATAGTAGACATTTCCTTTTTAGGGCCTCGGAAGTGATACATGGATTTTTGACCACCTGGGAGAGCCGCACACCTAATTCCCATGTTGTTCAAGGGTCAGGTGTACAGAGATCGGTGGGCCACAAAGTAATCAACAGAAAGGTAAAGGATAAATTCGTGGATGTAGATGAAATGTCTGATGAAAGAAAAGAGGCTGAGGATAGAATTCCAGAGAGGAGTAAGAAGAGAACCACAGGAAGAAAGAGAGGAATTTCCTGAGAAAAATGTGGATGATAAGATATCCCAGAAGCCAATAGCAGATTGAAAGGTGGTCCTTGGGTTTGACAGTTAGGAGGTTCCTGGTGGTTACTGAGTGAATACTTTGTGTAGGCTGTTGTATTTGTAACTCTAGTTGCAAAGAGTGAAGTTAATGAAGAAGAGCCATTACGAAATTAAATAGTCAATTTAGACCATCCCTGAAATAATTTTAGTAAGAAAAGACAAAAAGAGGGTGGTAGCCTGAGGTCCAAAGCAAACTTCTCTTTCCTCCATTTGAGAGTCTTGATTTCTGATTCTCTGAGTGAAATAATTCAATTTGTAATTTTACTTTATCTACTCACACAGGGACTGACAAAGTGCACTCGAAAGGGCCGGGAAAATAGATGGGGTCATTAGCCTTGGCTCTAATAAGAAATTATAGTATTTTTCCTATAATGATAAGTTGGCATGTGAATAGTTAGCATATGAAAAAGCCTTCAGATAGCAGCTTCCACTGTTCATTATCTTATGTTTTGGGGTTATTTTCTTGGCAGAAAATATCATTTGACTGTGAATCTATTATCATTAAGAAAGGAGTAAAGATTTTTAACAGAATACATATTCTCCTTGTGGAAAAATTAGAATTGCTACATTTCAACTTTCCATGTCCTGGCTCTAATTTCCTCTATACCCTTCTGTTCCTTCAAAATGAGGGCTTTTTCTGCTGGTCATTCTACACATTTAAGCTCAGTAGCAACTTTCTGCTTTATACAGATTTAGAGCATTTTATTGAAAAAGGTATTCTGTGTCACCAACCAACACTTTATTTATTTATTTATTTATTTTTTCCATTTTATTTATTTTTTCAGCGTAACAGTATTCATTCTTTTTGCACAACACCCAGTGCTCCATGCAAAACGTGCCCTCCCCATTACCCACCACCTGTTCCCCCAACCTCCCACCCCTGACCCTTCAAAACCCTCAGGTTGTTTTTCAGAGTCCATAGTCTCTTATGGTTTGCCTCCCCTCCCCAATGTCCATAGCCCGCTCCCCCTCTCCCAATCCCACCTCCCCCCAGCAACCCCCAGTTTGTTTTGTGAGATTAAGAGTCATTTATGGTTTGTCTCCCTCCCAATCCCATCTTGTTTCATTTATTCTTCTCCTATCCCCCTACCCCCCCATGTTGCTTCTCCATGTCCTCATATCAGGGAGATCATATGATAGTTGTCTTTCTCCGATTGACTTATTTTTTTTGAAGATTTTATTTATTTATTTGACAGACAGAGATCACAAGTAGGCAGAGAGGCGGGCAGAGAGAGAGAGGGAAGCAGGCTCTCCGCTGAGCAAAGAACCCAATGTGGGACTCGTTCCCAGGACTCTGGGATCATGACCTGAGCTGAAGGCAGAGGCTTAACCCACTGAGCCACCCAGGCGCCCAACCAGTCAACACTGTAGAAGGCCTGCAGCTGCTGAAACTATTCAGCTGGTTAATTTCATAATGCGCTTTGTTTCTCAGCATCTTGTGTCCAAATACCGTTTAGAGAACACTCATATTCTTGCGCAGAGGCCTACCTGAGCATTTTGCAAACAACCGGTTCGTAGCGCTTGAATAATCACCCATTCATCAGTTAAAAAAACAAAACAAAACAAAAAACCTATTTCTACTTCTACTTCTCAAAGCTAATTGTGGTTGTATTGATCAGGCCAGAAATCTCTCCCTCTGGGTTTCAGGGTTTGGAAAACGTTCTGTAAGGGGCCACATAGTAAATACTTTAGCCTTTGCAGGCTGCATAGTGTCTTTTGCAATGACTCTACTGTTGTAGTGCAAAGGGAGCTTTCGACAACGACTAATTGTGTGACTCTATTCCAATATTCATCTGCAAAATAGGTAGCAAGCTAGATCCGCCTCCCTGGCTCTTGTTTGCCAATCACCACTCTAGAAAAAGACCTTAAGTGGGATGTGTCATTTAGGCATCCATAGAGACTCAAGATGGAGAACCCATGAACATCATTGAGAAGCTACCAGCTTCTCTGTTGACTCCAGGTCAACTCTAGTATTTGAATCACAGCTATTTGCACTCCATCTCAAGCATTCCTCCTTACCCCATTTATCTCTCACCACCCATGTTTTCCTGTGCCATGGCACATGACCTTCTCATTTCTCTGTCCTTCGCATAGCACCCATTACTTAACAACCCTACTTAAGCTCATCTTATTTCCTTCTGACTTTCATCTCTCTAGGTTATGAATGCTGGCATTTGGCCTTTGCTCCAAATGACCATAGGAAAAATGTATTTAATTTTAGGGCCTCAAAGAACCAACAAGATATAGAAGTGTATATACTTAAATGGTGCATTTTCTTGCCCAGTCACCATGTATTTTTTCTCCTGTTTATCTTCCCAGATGCTGAACGGTGAAACTCCTGTACCACACCCCCAAAGGGTCTTCAACAGAGGTCTTCCGCACACCACTCTGTTTTCCTTCTTAGCCTGAGATCTCAATATTTAAAGTCTCAACACTGTACAGGAGAAAGAGAACAGACTAAACCAGGTACCTGTATTCTGGTTCCAGCTGACTCTGTGGGATAAGTTACTGCCATGCATGTTAAAGCAGGTCACCTTGGAGCAGTGGTCTCCCTGCTGTACTTGCAAGAAAGTACCTGCTTTCTTTTTTTCAGACCTGCTCGGATAGTTATTTCCCACCACACAGTAAAAATACAAGTTATTTGATGAATATTTATTTTAGCTGTTTTCCATTTTGGGGATATAATTAACATTTTTGAAAATAATTTGAAATAAGTTTGAAGAATACTTACTTTCAAAAGAGAAAACAATTTCAATGAAGTAAAGGGATTTGCTGAAGAACACATAGTTGGTTATCAAAGAATCAAGAGGAAAACAGAAGTCTCCACATTCTCCATCCCCATAGTGTTCTTTTTTCATTGCACTGTTTTTTTTCCCTGCTTCACCTTAGCACAATATCCATATTAGCCCACCTCAGGCTATACTGTGAACCTCTCATAGAAGTATAACCATCATCAGATGTAAAGAGTGCACTTGCTGAAGCTGTTTTAAATCCTTCCAGTTTAAATTGCTTTTGCTGGTTTATAGAAACATGTTTTTGTTTTTTTTAAGATTTTATTTATTTATTTGACAGAGAGAGATCACAAGTAGACAGAGAGGTAGGCAGAGAGAGAGGGGGAAGCAGGCTCCCTGCTGAGCAGAGAGCCCGATGCGGGACCCCATCCCAGGACCTTGAGATCATGACCTGAGCCGAAGGCAGCGGCTTAACCCACTGAGCCACCCAGGCGCCCCTAGAAACATGTTTTCTGTAATAAACATTTCTATAATAAACCACATCCAGTCATCTTATAAATTCATTTATTAATATCAATATATCTCTGTAGATTCTTTTGAATTTTCTATACACAGAATCATGCTGTCTGTAACTAATACTATAGGATCTCTAGTGCAATATTGAAAAGAAGGAGTATTTACTCAGAATATTGGAGTGATTATTGTCTTCTTATTAAAAATGATTTTAATCTTCCTCTTCACACTTTTCCATATTTTCTGAATCTTCCTCAATGAGTATTCTATAATCAGAAAAAATAAGAATCAATAAATATTTGTGGGTGTCTGGGTAGCTTAGCTGGTTAAGTGTCTCGACTCTTGACTTCAGCTCAGGTCATGATCTTAGGGCTGTGAGATGGAGCCCCACATGGGGGCTAGGCATGGAATTAAGATTCTCTCTCTCTCTCTCTCTTCCTCTTCTTCTGCCCCCCACCCCTTCTCTTTTTCCCTCTCTCTCTCTCTTAAAAAAAGAATCAATAGATATTTGAACTTTCATTCCGAAAAGGGAAGACAATTTTTTTTAAAGATTTTATTTATTTATTTGACAGAGAGAGAGAGAGCACAATCAAGGGGAGTGGCAGGCAGACGGAAAGGGAGAAGCAGGCTCACTGCAGAGAAGTCCCTGAAATGGGACTGGATTGGAACTCCAGGATCATGACCTGAGTCAAAGGCAGTGGCTTGACCGACTGAGCCACCGAGGAGCCCCAACAATTTTTTTAAAAATATATTTTGCTTATTTACTTGACAGAGACATAGTGAGAGAGGGAACACAAGCAGGAGGTGTGGGAGAGGGAAAAACAGACTTCCTGCCAAGCAGGGAGCCTGATGCTGAGCTCAAACCCTGATATCATGACCTGAACTGAAGGCAGATGCTTAATGACTGAGACACCCAGGCATCTGGGGGAAGGCAATTTTGAGCAATTTATTCTAAATGGTTTTTAAAAATGGAGTCAGAGATTTCTTTTTGAGAGCAATACCTATTACAATACCTTTAATGGGAAAAATCATTGAAAACTGAGGACCCTGTATAGTACCTCACTTAGAGTTTCGGCGTTACTGCTGATTGAAGTAATCATTTGTGAAACCCAGAGTCTCCCCAGAGTGTTTATTTTGACAACACTCTAGGTATTGTTAGATCTCTAAGATAGGGCCAAGTGTTAGTTAGCAATAGGAGGAGGAAAGCTTGTTTGGATTATCATTAAACCGTTTTCATTGTGAAGAGGGACCTTTTGACTTTTCAGCCATCTGCAGCAAAGATTTTGTTTAAAGATGACTGATATAGTGATTTCATTCATAATCTTAATATTTCAAAGCTGTGAATCATGTTTCCAACCATCTTACCCTTTTGTGCAGGAAAATACACACTCAGACTACAGCAATTTATTTGCCTTTCTCTTAAAAAAAGAAATAACTACTTTGCTTAAATCTCAAAAGAACTAAAGGTTCATGTTTCTTAAAGAATTATCCTGCCTGAGAACTACCTTGCTGAGATCAAGTTTTTTCTATGAGTTAAACTAGAGTTAACAAGCAAAGCAAACATACCCTTTAACCAAAAGATGAGTCATGTGCCTGCACTCCCCAACCTGTCCTACCAACAGTACATATCATTTCTTGAGATTCTGGGGCATGTGCAGAAGAAAAAAAAAATGAAATAAAGAGATTCAAGAAATGTACAAGGAGATGGAAAGCGAGTACCTACAGCTGGGGGTAAATGAGAGCATCCTCTGAACTGTTGGGTAAGTTATGCCGAACGGCCCTATAGACAGATGGTTCCTGTGAGGCAAGTCCACCAGACGGTGACAGATCAGAATGAGATGGACTTCACGCTACACTAGAATTCTCTAAATGCTCACAAATCTATCCTCAGTGGTCCAGTGGTATCACTGAATTTTAGGGTTCAAAAGAGCTGCACAATCACTGCCCTTCCATGATGACACCCCAACAGAAGATTCTTCCTGTTTTGTTCCATGTTTCTATGAAAATTGTACGGTAATGGCTAAAATGTCCACCTGTCATTGTAGGTATATCCAAAAGCCTAGAGATGTTGAAAATTAATAAGTAAGGAAACATTTGATATTATATGCTGGGCTGTGGTAATAACAAAATTAGAGAAATAGTTACCTTTATTTGAACGAAAATTATCCTTCTAACGTAAAATGATTTTTCCTCCTAATAGTCAAATATTATAAAAGGTAAAGATACCAATGAGTTCTTTTATTAGCATCTCCTCAAGCAAAAAGCTTTGGCGTTACCATTTTAATTTATAGCATTTTCTAAATCTCCTCAAAATAGTTACGGCGAGAGAAGAGATCAGAATAATTTTGTAAGGGTTCTGTTCTTGCGGTTTTTGCTGTTAGCTGGAATAAAGTCCATCTATGTTTTTCAGGCTTTTGGACATGGAAACAGATATTGTTTCCTGAGAACTGAGAACTGGTAATCTCTTGTAATTCAAGTTCCCCTAATCATCGACATCCTGGTTCAGCAAAATACTCCAAGAGTTTGTTTTCTTTACAATTGAAGGAGCTGTCCTGGAGGAACAATGATCTCTTCAAAATCTAATAAGAAAAATAAATAAATAAATAAACAACAACAACAAAGCCCTCTCCAGTGTAGGCTTCCTTGCTAGCAGTTCCTATATGAGAAGATCCCAGTTTGGGGGGTTGGAGGGTAGGGAGGTGGTTGGTCTAGTGACTGTTTACCAGGAAACGTCACATTGTCTAGGAGCCTCAACTCCTGAACCAACCCCGAAGCCAGTGAAAAACCACCCAATCTGGAGCTTGGGTCTGATGTTTAAGACGCGCTATTTTGTCTGATTACAGGCTAAACTCTGTCTGGACACCGTTTGTCTCAATGCCCTATGGCTTTGCTCAGGAAAACCAGGAAAGGTGAGTTACTTACCAGTGAGCGTGGATCAGCAGGCAAGTGCAGCAATCTTTAATTTTTATGATTCAAATAGCCCAGGGCAGTAGCAGTTTATAGATAAGTAGTGGCTTATCTATGAGTTGCATTAAAAAAGCTTGGATAAAAAGCTTGGGAAGAATCTTCAGTTTCTGTCTACCCTCCCCAGGCAGTGATAACGGATTCTATTCTCTGCATCTCACTCAACCGGCAGCAGTACACAATGGATACTCAAACGTATGTCAATTCCAATTTAAATTGAAGGACATTCAGTCACATGTTCAGGGGCTTGGGTTGCTTTTATTCTAGCATTTTTCTCTGAGTTGGTAGGGAAGTGCAAAAATCTCACTGATTGGGCGCCTGGGTGGCTCAGTGGGTTAAGGCCTCTGCCTTCGGGTCAGGTCATGATCCCAGGGTCCTGGGATCGAGCCCCACATCGGGCTCTCTGTTCCGCGGGGAGCCTGCTTCCTCCTCTCTCTCTGCCTGCCTAGTTGTGATTTCTCTCTGTCAGATAAATAAAATATAAAAAAAAAATCTCACTGATTTATTAAGAAGAAATGTTGCTAAGTCTGAGCGTATTAGAGAAACTTAATTTTTATATCTGATCTCATGCTCTTGGTTTGAATGAAGATTTTTTTCTAAAGTATTTTTTTTTAACCCACAACTATGAGACATAAAATGACCACATTAAAATATAATCAGAAACTTACCCTCTGAAACATTTGACGGAGCCATATTTCAGTAGGGCAATTTGGCAATACCTATTAATATTTTAAATTTCATATCCCTTGACTAAGCCATCTACTGCTGGGAACACACATACTGATCTCATGGATATACAACAAAAGTATATGAAGATATAATCAAAGATGTTTATTGTAGTGTGTGTGTATATACTGAATGTTTAAAATTAGAATAATAGTTAAATCCGATGTAATACATCCATATGGTATAAACTATGCAGCCATTAAAAGGATGAAGTAAATATGCATCCGTCAATACGGAGGGATCTTCAAAGTGTATTACGCTGATTATGTGATGATGTGTGGGGAGATTATGTGATCATGTGTGTTCTGGTTACAAGTAGAAGAGAACTCCAGCCTTATATTTTTTCCTTGTGTTCTGTTTAAAATTTTCAAGTATAAGCATGTGTTATTTTAACTTTTTTTGAATGTCAGCAGAAATTTTCTGGTTGATTAAATTATAAGCCATCTTAATTTTCTTCTTCATACTTTTTTTCTTCTGCATATGATTTGAGACAGTTTAGAACTTAATAAATGTTATAAAAGAAATAGAGATGGACTAACTAAATTACAGGTGTTTAAAAAGAAATCTGAATCTCAAAAAGTGTATTTTTTTTATTTCAGTCAACTATTATAACAAAGCTAAGTTATACTGCAAACTATCAGTCTTGCTAAAAAAGTGGGAGACAATTTCTAAAGTCTATGAAATATCCTTAATTTGGCAGAAATTTTAAGAGTAGTATTACAAAAGTGGCTATAATTATGGACTCATGTTATGGTATTTATATGTCATAAAAACCCATTTCTAAAATATTTCCTAGACTCAATTCAAAAATATTTATTCATTATATACTATGCTTGCTCTCATTCTTCTAAATGCTGAAATGAATAAAACAGACAAAGAGATCAAGCACCATCGTGTTTATATTCTAATGAAGAAGGAAAGAGGGAAGAGGAGATATTTATTTAAACTTAAGTAGTCATTTATATATCAAGAAGGGATATATAACAAAGAAAAATAAAACAGGGAAAGGGCATAGGAAACACTGGTGGGAAATTGAAATTTCAAATCAAATGGCCAGAGATCTGATTTTATTTGTAAGATGAAAAGCAATTAACACCATATTTCTAAATCTTTTTGAATGTGAATAGCTTTATTTAATATCAAAACGTATTTTTGGCCTTCACATGATCCTTACTTCAATTGAGGAGCCCCTGATTTTGAAAAATACATGAGCAACAGCTACAATTAAATCTGTAACACTCTTAAATGTTATTACTAATTTGTAAAACTAGTTTTTATTGAGTGATATTCCATGCCAAGGATTGTTCTAAGCACTTTGCATGAATTTTCTTACAGAATTCTAACAAAAGTCTTATGAAGAAGGTAGAGTGTAACTGCTGTTTTATAGATAATGAAACTGAGACGCAGAAATTAAGTGAATGGTGGGCCTTCTGGGTAACTCAGTTGGTTAAGTGTCCAACTCTTGGTTTTAGCTCAGGTCATGATCTTGGAGTTGTGGGATGGAGTCCCATGACCATGTGTCCCTTTTCCCCAACTCCCCTCACCCCCTGCCACTCTAAAATAAATAAATAAATCTTTAAAAAAAGGAAGAAAAAATTTAAGTGAATGGTGTTTTATCTCTTCAAATGAAAGTTACTCTATTAGTTACAGCAGCATTTTCTCTGTATATTTAATCATGTTGCACGTTTTGTTAGAAATATAAGGATCAAAATAGCAACGGTGGGGACAGAGGTGGTTTTGCAAATTCCTTTCATTGCTCACAGATCCCCAAGGCTCCATAGCACACAGAGGAGAACAACTGGTCAAAGTTTTCTCTGGCATTCAGCTTCATTGGGATGAACCCTCTTGTGGCCTCTGTGGGGGGGGGGGGGGGCAGGGGGAGTTAGAGTGGAGTTCAGGGCATCTAGATGCTGCAGTAATGCAATCATTAGTGTGATCAGAAATTCAATGAAGGAATGCACCTCATCCAAGAATGAAGAGTCCTGAACGCGTAGTTGTCAGGAAGTCTCAACATTATTTCCCCACCTTAAGCCCCAGTTTCATCATTCATAAAATGAGGGGGTTTAACCTGGAGACCTCAAGGTTCTTTTCAGCTCTAACTTCTATGACTCCATAAGTAGAGATACTTGGGCATTGAATTTTCTCGTTAGCAGTTTCTAGGATACCAGGGAACTAAATAGAGCTTCCAGAAAAATGCTCCAAACTCCTTCCCCATTCCCTGAAAAGTATGAAAAACTGCACTGTAATTGACGGTATTGCCCACGAAAATGAGCAACTGTTTCAAAAAATGTAAGGTTAGGGGGCCTGGGTGGCTCAGCTGGTTGAGCGTCCAACTCTCAATTTCAGCTCAGGTCATGATCTTGAGTCATGATGTCAAGCCCCACATGGAGCCTCACATTTAGCCTGGCAATGGGCTCCATGCTCAGTACAGAGTCGGCTTGTCCCTCTCCCTCCCTCTGTGCTCCTCCCCCATTCGCGTGCTCTCTCTTTCTCAAATAAATAAATCTTTTTTTTATTTTTTTAAAAGAAAAGTGTTAAGATTACATAAGAATTTCCATTTTGGAATGAAATGTGCTACAAACATATACCGTAGTACTTTGTCTTATAGCCTATCACCAACAGTTTGGAGAAACTTACTAGAACAGAAAGCTGTAACTCTGGGAACATTCACTGTAAAAGTATGTAAAAGTAGGATTTGTAGTCATGAGTATGTAAATTTATAGGTATTAACCAGCCTTAAGGAAGGCAGGGAAATGCAACTGTTTCCTAACATCATGTCTGATTTCTTAACGGAGAATGACTTGTAAAGTTTTACTCTCAACAAGCATTTGATATGTATTCTATAATTCCTCTTCAGGGCTTAGAGGCTTTCAAGGCATGGCTGGACACTCCGTCTTATATTTCATCCTCCTGAGTGCTCTGATTGACAAGTGCCAATCCTGTTACTGTGATCACTACCCATGGAGTGAGTGGTCCAGCTGCTCAAAAAGCTGCAATTCTGGAACCCAGAGCAGACAGAGGTGGGCGTGAGCTCTGTAGATTGTCTTTGTGTCACGGGAAACCTCACAGATAGACTTAGCAATATCAGAAATGCCACACTAAGCAAAGGGGGGAGGGGAAATGTGTGTGTGTGTGTGTGTATCAAAGTAAGAAATCATAGAATTTGATTTGGATGGAATTTAAGTCTTTTCCACATAAGGTTGAAATGCAGTCCATGTTTGTTCGCTCCATAAAATCAAGGAGCTTCAAAGAACTTTAATTAAGAATATGTGCAATATTTTCTGTTGACTATTTAACTTACTAAGAATTACTACTCAAGCCTTTTTGCAGTGTATAACTCTGCTTGCCTACAGTTAGTGAGTTAATTATAGAGAATTTTCTACTCATTAAACTGAGTCTAACACGACCTCAATTGAGCAGCACTATTAGCTATTAGCTTGATTGTTGGCAAGTATAAGAAGGGAAGAGAACGTGTTTACTCCATAACATTTAATAATTCAGTCTTCTCATGGATTCAAACTACTTATCCCCCATAGCTTCTTTAACTCTGTTAGATGTCTCTGTTGCATAGAGATGCTCACATAACCTGGGAAGAAAAGCATAGACTTAATGTGTTTTAATTATTATAGCTTTTTAGAGACCTATTTTAGAAAACCATTTTTACATGCTCAGTACGAGTCTCATTAAAATCATCAGCTGACTCCCTCAATAAACCATCCACCAAGTATGTTAAAGATTTTCAGACTCCTTCCCTCAAGAGTCCCTCTGTAGCTTTCCACTGTCCACCAAATAAAGCACAGCAATCATTCCAGCTCCTCTTAGCCAGCCCTGCCCTGGCCCATCCCATAAGCCCTACCAGGAATACGTCATGCTCCTCCACCTCTAATCTTGGCATATGCCTTCCCTTTCACGTGTCCTTCCCTTTGGTGCCTAGAGGAGTCACATGAATTTTTCAAGATGTATCTCTTCTATTATTTTCTCTTTGAATCTTTGGCCCCATAGTACTTCAACTCTGTCTTAATCATGATACTTATCAAACGGTGTTGTCATATTTTAAGAAATTTGCAGGAATTTTTTTCTTTTCTTTGCCATCCAGTCCCTTCCAGGAATTCCCTGAGGGCCAGCTTCCTATGCAGTCACATAAGTCCACACTGAGAAGGGCTCCATGCTTGGCTTAATGCTCTGCCAGTTGTGTCTTAAAATTTTTAAGAATTTTTTAACAAGAGGCCCCTCATGTTCATTTTTCCCTGTGCCCCACAAATTATGAATCCAGTCCCAAGTTCCATTAAGTGGTAAGAACTGCACAGATGTCAACCTGCCTGATTTTCCATGAAAACCTTCTTTCTGAGCCTAGATGTCCACTAACAGATGAATGGATAAAAAAGATGTGGTATATCTACAATGGAATATTATGCAGCCATCAAAAATAAAATCTTCCCATTTGCAATGATGTGGATGGAACTAGAGGGTATTATGCTACGTGAAATAAATCAATCAAAGAAAGACAATTATCATATAATCTCGCTGCATGAGGAATTTGAGAAACAAGACAGAGGATCAAAGGGGAAGGGAAGGGAAAATGAAACAAGATGAAACCAGAGAGGGAGACCAAACATAAGAGACTCTTAATCTCAGGAAATAAACTGAGGGCTGCTGGAGTGAAGGAGGGTGGGAGGGATGGGGTGGTTGGGGGATGGACATTGGGGAGGGTATGTGCTATGGACTGTGCTGTGACTTGTATGAGACTGATAAATCACAGACCTGTACCTCTGAAGCAAATAATACATTATATGTTAATAATAATAATAATAAAAGAAAAACTTTCTTTTACTCATGTGGTTAATGTTCAATGATATTTTTCTTATGGGGCTGGAACCACAGTGAATATATTCATTCTAAACAGCTTTCTCCTTACTATGACAGAAAAATAGTGGTTGATCCGTACTATCTGGGTAACTTTTGTGACCAGATTTGCAAGAAACTGGAGACCAGAGAATGTAACTGGCAACACTGTCCTATCAACTGCCTCCTGGGAGATTATGGACCATGGTCAGACTGTGACCCTTGTGTTGAAAAGCAGGTAGGTGACCCATGGGCACCTTCAGGAAATCCAAATCACAATATAAGACTTGGAAAACTGGCAGAAATGCTCAATTTCTTCAATTTCTGAAAATAAACAATCCCAGTTTCCACTGAAGGAAAATTCCATTTAGCAAAAAAAATTTTTTTGGTGGGGGCAGGGGGAAGAGGACTCATTTACATGTTTTACTATCATATGAGCTCCAAAAGGAACTTCTGCCCCAATGTTGGCATTGTACTTACTGAGTTCTGAATTCCACTGCTTGTTCCCTCTGAGAGCTCAGAAAGTAAAAGCAGATGCTAGAAAATAGGGATTTCAGCCCAAGATTTAAAATCAGACAGAAAGTAAAGACATTAATCAAATGACTGACTCCTGACCCTTCTTCTAATTTCCCTCTCCTCACAAGAAAGTCCCTCGATTTGTTTATTGTTCCAAGCTGTAATGTTTACTCACTTTAGCTCATTCCTATAAGGGCATTGGCCCACATAAACTGTAGTCACAGCAGTGCTGAGCATTCACACATTAGGGGGAAAAGAGGAACTGATTTATGGAGCACCCACTCAGAGAGAAACTGTTCTAAGCCCTTATATCATCTTATTCAAACTTCACATCAGAGTGTGTTTTCCTACTCCATTGACAGATGGGGAATTTATAACTCATTGGGGAACCAGTAATTTTCCCAAGAATATACCTCTGATGAATAGAGTGCTATATTTTGAACTTGGATTTTTTCTGACTTCAAAGACAGTACTTTTTGATCCTGTCCTATTCCTATCCTTCTCTGACTCCCTGTTTTACTACTCACCATTTAAAATCCTTTAAAATGTGGAGAATATGTCAACCTTGGTTTCCATGCTGACTTTCTCACACAGAAGAACCCCTGAATCCTTTCAAATTGATCACTTCACACTACCTCTGAGATATGAAAGTGCTATTGTGGGGCATCTGGGTGGCGCAGTCAGTTAAGTCTCTGATTCTTGGTTTCAGCTCAGGTCATGATCTCAAGGTCATGGGCTTCAGGCCCAAGTCAGGCTTTGCACTCACAGAGTCTGCTTAAAATTCGCTCTCTGTCTCCCTCTGCTCTCTATGCTTGTGCTTTCTCTCTCTCTCTAAAATAAGTAAATACATCTTTAAAAGTGCTATTGTTACTACCTGGAAGATATACTGCATGCAGGATACTCAGCAAATATTTGTGCACTTGATTTCATTTACTTTCACATGGTTTCAGTGTAAGAAGTCTTAGAAATCTATTGTCCTGCTTTCTCATTTTACAGTTTAGAAAACTGAGGTCCAGGGGTGCCTGGGTGGCTCAGTGGGTTAAGCCACTGCCTTCGGCTCAGGTCATAATCCCAGGGTCCTGGGATCGAGCCCCATGTCGGATTCTCTGCTCAGCGGGGAGCCTGCTTCCCTTCCTCTCTCTCTCTGCCTGCCTCTCTGCCTACTTGTGATCTCTGTCAAATAAATAAAATCTTTAAAAAAAAAAAAGAAAACAAAAAAAAGAAAACTGAGGTCCAGAGAGGTGCTGACTTCTCTAAGGGCACACAATAATAGAATTGGAAAACTCATTAGTTAATTTAGGAAACATTGCTGGAGGAAGAGTCACTGTGATGATTAAGAAGTCCAGTTTTCTTAGATACATTCTGGCTGTGACCCTGCTTCTAAGGTCCTCACCTTTCTCTACTTTCCTTTCAGTTTAAGGTTAGATCCATCTTGCGCCCTGGTCAGTTTGGAGGACAACCATGTACCGAGCCCCTGGTGACTTTTCGACCATGCATTCCATCTAAGCTCTGCAAAATTGAAGAGGTCGACTGCAAGAATAAGTTCCGCTGTGACAGTGGTAATGTACACTAGAAGATGTCCAGTCTCCAGTAAAAGAATGACTTGACTAGATGATGTCATTCTAGTTGACTATCAGTCAAAGTCATGACAGAGAAGTCCCACCTTATGTTAAGTATAGGGAGACAAAGGTGTTACGGTACCAATTGCCAAGCCATTCATGTATGAAAATAGCTTTCAAGCTATAATCATCTTGACAATGTACCTGATCCAATTGCTATTGGTGCCTAGGTCCCTACACTGTGATAAAGAAGGATGATGTGAAAGCAAGAGGAAAGAGAAGAAAAGGCAGATACTGGTAAAGAACAGCGATTAATAAGTACAAATCTGTAATCAGAACCAGCAGCTGAAAAGGAGTGACAGATTTAAAAGATCTTCAGTATCATTTACTAAGATGAGAATATTAAAAGTAAGATATTATGTCAAGGAAATGACTAGAGATAATGTGACAGACTTTCTTGGGTGGTCCGTTGAATGGTTCCAAAGGTAATTCCAAAGGGAAGATTGAAAATGCTTCAAACAGTGGCAACACTCCTTCAAGTCCATTACTCATTCAGATATTTACATTTCATTAGATTATGAATGAATATACTCGAATACACTACTTAATCATATGTATTCTTTTGCTAATTAGTACCTCTTCAACACCACCATTTTGAACTCTCTAAATCTGAGTTCTGCAAACTTTTCCAGTAAAGATCCAGACAGTGTATATTTTAGGCTTTTTGGCCATACATTCTTTATAGCAACTGCTCAAATCTGGCCCTGTAGCTTCAAAGCTGCCATAGACAGTCTATCAACAAGTGGGCAAGGCTGTGTTCCAATCACATTTTACATACAAAAACAGGCAGCAGGTGAGGTTGGGCCCTGCTTCCTGCCTTCAGCCATAGGTCACTAACCTCTTCTCCCAATAGTCAATTTGATGTTAAAATTGGAATTCATATGAATAAAATCCATACCATTTTTGTATACTCTGGAATACAATGAAAAGTTAAGTATTTATAGCTAGATAACAGATTTCAAATTCCGTAAGAAAATTGACTATAGACCTTAGGACTAATGTTTCTCTCCTCTTGCTCCTGATTCCTGCCTTCAGCTTTGCCATCTTTGGCTGAAAGTCAGATAGGAATGCTGGTGTCAGGATTTTCCCTCTGTGGCCCCCACACCTAGGAGATGAGGGTGGTACATGGGTGGCTACACTTCATGGCTACATGCATAAGGTCATGTCAAAAGTTGAAAAAAGAGGGACTATGAAAACAATCTTGCTGGCAATGACTGAGTGGAATACAGATGTAGGCATTAAATCCAGAATATTACGATAAAGGTTTAGAACTGAGGGGCAACTATTGGAAGCTTGAAGAATAATTTTGGAACCCATTACCAGAAAGAACTCTTTTATGCAATGGATGTTAAATCTGTGAAATTTACTACAGAAGGGTTTTGTTAACCAAAAATATTCACACGTTTGAGAAGGCTTTAGATACATCCATAGCCACCCATTCATAATGAGCATTTTAGGAAAGCTAGTGGTGTAATGACAGGTGATCTCTAGTTCATCAGCAATATATCCATAGCAAGTGATTAAAAAAAAAACTGACTTATGAAATGTGTATGCAGTGTGTGTTGAGTAGCTGCTACCCTGAGCTCTCTTAGTGACTTCTGCTCTGCTGTCCAGATCCCTTCACCAGGAAACCATAGATCTTCCCATGATCCAGCCACTAAGTAGTTGATCCCTGGCATGAATGTGGTCGGCATCCATTTTGACTGGGTGCTGCCATGGTCTATTGATTGTTAAATATTCCACTGAAGATTATAGACTACTTTGCTCCTCTAAAATCACCCATTAATGCCCGTCTCAAAAGGTATTAAAGGTTGGATGGACCATTATTTGACTCAGTAGGATGTCTGGCCCTCAATTAATAAGAACTGTTTATCCTAAAGAGAGTTTCTCTCTTCCCCTTCCTCCCTCATGATTACAGTTCTGGTTCCCCAAGACTAAATTTGTGATTTAAATGCATACATGGATCTTTGAGAATTACCCATAAGGCTAATAATCTCCACATGTACTATGCCAACTCCTTTCTCAAAGTCTTAATTTTAATCCTAAAGGCTAGAGAATTTGTACATATACTGTACGTTTACTGTATAGTATACTGTACATATACATATACTGTACCATTACAGTAACACAAAGCAGTTCAAGTAAGTGGGAAAAACATGCACAGTTTCTAAATGATACATAGCTCCAGATATAAGTACATAATGCATGTGTTGGCTAAAACACGCTGAATTCTGTAAATCCTGCACTATCCAAACTACCCTTCATCTTTCCCATTCCTTCTCTAGTATGGGATATATTTACAGCTTACTATATCCCTCCCCTTGTATTTCTTATTCCATTGAGTTTCTGTGGCCAGGAACCATTCTCAGATGTGTCCTATCAGACCAATATCACTCTTGCCACCCATTCCTAAACATCACTCAAAAGATGTCCTCTTGCCTTCATCCCTACCCTTCCTAATAGGTCCTGAAAGTACTAAAAGCACTGAAATTCTTATATTCAAACATATCTGGTACGTTGCTCATAAAACTAGGCTAATGAGAACTATACCTTGCACGTATGACCCTACCTCTGCCTGATAAAATGGGATTTCCTTTTTTTTAAAGTGTAACAGTATCAAAACTTAGAGTTGCTCAAATTTATAAGTAAGGGTATCAAAACTTTTTTTAAAATGTGATATTTGTTGTTTTTCTTCCTTTGGAAAGAGCAGCTATATTTCAAACTAAATTACACATTCTTTTCTGCCCTTAAAAAAGCCAGCAAACAAGCACTAGAGAGATGTGCTATTTTAAAAACAGACCATCTTTCAGGTTATATCTTTGGACTCACAGACATCCAATTCCCTCAATATATTCAGTCTTATTTGACTATGGTGCTCATATAACTATAATTCTTTTATAATTATGGTCTAGATACAATACAAAATTTTGAATAATTAAAGAAGGAACCTTAGTTACTTTTATTTTTCTCTACCTTCTTAATGAAGATTATTTACCAAAAGATTTTTTTTAAGATTTTTTTATTTATTTACTTGACACAGAGAGAGAGCACAAGTAGGGGGAACAACAGGCAGAGGGAGAGGGAGAAGCAGGCTCCCCACCAAGGGGGAGAGCCCAATGCAGTGCTCCATCCCAGGACCCTGGGATCATGACCTGAACCGAAGGCAGACACTCAATGACTGAGCCACCCAGGTGCCCCTATTTACCAAAAGATTTGAAACTAACTGCTTTCTGGGAAAATTTCTATTAATAAAAAAATTTAATTCAACAGAATACCCAATTTCTCCAAGCATTTCAGTTAGTAATGCATAGCCGCAGTGAGATGTTAATCACAACTTAGAGTACTTAACCCGATAATCTTGAGTAAAACATTTAATTCAGTCTCCTGAATTATGTCAGTGAGATCTGTACATAATTGTACAGATGCGAGCATCTCTGATTATAATAAGAGGCTGAGGGACAGGAGAGGGGCTGTCATTGTACATAAGTCATTTCAATTTCTTTTTCTTTTTTTTTTTTTTTTTAAGAGTTTATTTATTTGACAGACAGAGATCACAAGTAGGCAGAGAGGCAGGTAGAGAGAGAGGAGGAAGCAGGCTCCCTGCGGAGCAGAGAGCCCGATGTGGGGCTCGATCCCAGGACCCTGAGATCATGACCTGAGCCGAAGGCAGCAGCTTAATCCACTGAGCCACCCAGGCGCCCCAATTCCTGTAATTTATCAATATCCATTGATCCTAAGGATCTTTATGAAATTCGGCAAATTTAAAAAGGAAGGGAATTATCCAAGGAAATGGGATTGGTGTTATTTTGTAAATTCACTCACTTAACCTGGTACCTAACACAGTAGTACCTAGTAGTTTTCAAAAAATTGTTTCTTTTTAACTTGTTCAAAAAACAATTACATAAAATAAATTTTATGTCCTAGAACACAAGATTTAAAAAAATCATATAGCATGACTCTTATGTGTCTGGCTTCTTTTACTCAACAGAAAATTTTAGAGATATAGTGATAGTATCATGTGTACGTGTGTATGTGTTTAGGGTTTTATTTTTAAATTATAATAAATTATAGGGGTTTTTTCCTAAATAAAAACAGTGACATGTACTATGGTGAGTGCTGTGAAATGTGTAAGCCTGATGATTCACAGACCTGTACCCCTGGGGAAAATAATTCATTATATGCTAATAAAAATAATTTAAAAAAAAAACAGTGACCTTGATTTTGTTGTACTGAATCAAAAGAAAAGTCTGAACCTATTGTTGATTTTCTCGTACAGAATATGATTTATGCAGCAAGCTCACTGCAATGGGAATGGGATTCTAGAATTACCTCTTTTATTTAAGACAAGCAGCCCAACGGTGACTAAATAATTCTACAATGACTCTTGTTATCCTCCAAAAATAAGGGGAAAATATCAGTTTGGCATCCATTTCCATATTTTCTAAATCTGTATAAAAAATAATGAGAACTTTCCCTCACCACTCTCTCTTGACATTTAAAGCACTAACTTGTTTCAAATCAATTAAATACCTTCTCAAATAATCAAGTGTGTCGTTAACGTCGTTTGCTTTCCTTGACCAGGCCGCTGCATTGCCAGCAAGTTAGAATGTAACGGAGAAAATGACTGTGGGGACAATTCAGATGAAAGGGACTGCGGAAGAATAAAAGCAGTGTGCCTGGGGAAGAAGCAGCATCTTCCCATCCCCAGTGTGCAGCTGATGGGTGCTGGGTAAGTAATGTCTCTTCGTCCTTCGTGGGAGTAAAGGCATCTCAGGAGGAATGAGCTGGAAGCAGCAGTGAAGGGATGAGACCCATGTTTGTTCTCTTTCCTCAGTAACCTCTTATGACTCCCACCAGCCTTTTCTCCCACACGTAGCTGCCCTGCTCAGGCAGTATGTGGCCAGGATCCTCACTCATGGGGAATAAAAGAACTTGGCATTTTCACCCTTAGTCTGTACCAGGCAATGTTAGGCACAGTTCATAAACATCGCTTGTTTCCATTCCCATCTATCCTTCTGACAGCTCTGCAGTGAATCAGACCAACTGGTGCCGGGTGGATTCCTGGGGATCAGTCTTGAATGGGCCAGTAACCTATCACAAATGCACAGTTTCCTCAACCGTATGTTGGATGACTACAAACGGATTTGAAGTTCTGCCCTAAGAATTCCTAATTAGAGTTGATTTCAATGAGAATGTTCCAAAGCATCTTCTTATCAATGGACAGAAATGCTTTCCCTGGAAGAAAACCTCAGCCCAAAATTCCCACTGATAATCACATTTCCTAATGTTCTGATTGATGAGGGGTGACATTACAAACTCACCCCTTGCTCAACTGATCTAGCTTCTAGAGTTACAGATGGGGAGGACCACATGCTATGTGTACTTTGGCAGAAGGACCATGTGGCCCTCTGCCAACCAGAGTTGTTATCCCAAGGTTTCTCAGAAATGAGCAAAACCTGCTGGCTCAGGGACAGCCAGTCCTCTCCCCGCCTCTCCAGGGACTGAGAATTTTAAGAGCTGCTTACTGGAATTCTTTCTAATCTGCTAGCCTTAGAATCTCTGCCCTCTTCTCTAGCACATTTCTACCCAAAAACTGTAGCCTCCTGGGTAGCTGTCCCTCTTTTTAAGTAGCATCTCTCCAAGAAAGAATTTAACAAGACATACCAATGTTCTTACATTGCCAGCACCAGTCACCAGGTCTTAAACCTAAAGCAAGAATCAGGCAATAACAGCATGCCATTTGTTTTTTCTCAGGCTCAACAGAGGTACAAATGCATACACACATGTATACATAGAGGCACACACATGCAGATTTATGTGTGTGTATGTGTGTGTGTAATTTTAAATGAAATTTTTAAAGTCATAAAATATGATGTGTAAAGACAAATTAGATTAAAAAAAAAACACTTTAAAAACTTAAAATATGGGGCGCCTGGGTGGCTCAGTGGGTTAAGCCTCTGCCTTCAGCTCAGGTCATGATCTCAGGATCCTGGGATCAAGTTCTGCATCGGGCCCTCTGCTCGGCAGGGAGCCTGCTTCCTCCTCTCTCTCTCTCTCTGCCTGCCTCTCTGCCTACTTGTGATCTCTTTCTCTGTCAAAGAAATTTTAAAAATCTTCTTAAAAAATTAAAAATTTTAAAAAAATTTTAAAAATATTTTAAAAACTTAAAATATGAAAGACCGTGATGTATTTGAAAGACCAAAATATTTAAACTCAACTTAAATACCACAAAGGAGAGAAGAAAGAATAAAGCTGAAAATTGCAAAACAGTTGACTTAATTCCTGACAGACTCCTCAGGTGTGCCCTGACAAAGCCACCTCCAGAAAACTATCTTTGGGCTTATGACCTGGGAGCCATTTTTCTCAAACCCTTTCTTGTCTGTGACAAACTCATAAGTACATTGTAGAACACGTATAAGGTCAACAGTTTTTTTTAATGTCATCGATCCCTCTCAACTCAGAAAACAAAACTGAATGAGTCTGAAAACAGCCGTGAGTCTGAAAACACTCATGCTCCCATAAGTAGTTTGGAACATTTTTCCCAGACCAACTCCTGATGCTTTCTCCCTCAAATATCCATTGACACGAATTCAAATAGGGACAAGAATGAACCTCAAATTGTGTTTGTAGCTATTTGAGTATGAGATGCATCTTACAAAACCCACAGGAATCAGGTCTTTTTTTTTTTTTAACAGCTTTATTGAGGTACAATTCACATACCAGTTCTCCGCCTTGTGTACCTCTTTTCCTCTCACATGACTACCCTTCTCACCCAGAAGTGTAGGTGTTTTCCCCCAAGTCAATCTCTGTGACACCAATTGGGTGTCCTGCAGTTTAACTCAATTAATGCCAAAGGTTAAGGGCTCAGTCCCACAAGACCAGACCCTTCTGATACTAATCACAAGACCAAATATCACCTGTGATTCTGACACCTAAAAGGTTTTCAGGACCCCCTCTTCTTTGCTTTATTTGCTAGAATGGCTCAAAGAACTCATGAGGTAAAACAATTTATTTACATTGCTAAAAAACAAAATTCAACTGAGTAAGTTAAGATGTAATTGGCTTTATTCAATGATTCGTGAATCAGGCAGCATCCCATCTAGCAGATAGAAATGAGCTCCAAGGGAGCTATACAAAATGGAAGACTTTTATGGGCAGAAAGATGCAGAGCAAGGAAGTTTCTTTTCAGAAACTTCCTTTAAGAAAGAAAGTTTCTGGATTATTTCAAGCAAGGCACCTTCCTTTGAGGGAAGGCAAGTGTTGATCAGGCCGATTACCTCACTAGCGCTGACCAGATAATTCCATATGGCTGGTTAAAGGTCACTTTCTTGGGAGAGGCAATCAAGAACTGCATTTAGGTGAGGCATTAAGGATTTGTTTGCTGACATGAATCTTAGCCCAAGTGACTCCATTTTGCTGTTTCTTTCTTTTTTAAAATACTGGCTACCAGTTTATTATAAAACGATGTAAAAAAGAATACAAATGAAACACCAATTGGTAGACATAAGTAAGGCAAGATATGTGGGGAGGGGCATGGAGCATCCATGCCCCCATCCCCCTGCACATCATTCTCCCAGCACGTCCATGTGTTTACCAATTGAGAAGCAAACGGAACCCCATACTTGTGGAATTTTTATATCAGTCATGTAGGCTTGATTGATCATTGATTCCATTTCCAGTTCCTCTCCCCTCTCTGGAGATGGAAGGTAAGGCTGAATATTTCAAGATTTTAACTTGGGTTGGTCTTTCTGGTGACAGGTCCCCGTAGAGAAGCCTACAAAGAGTCACCTCATTTGAACAAAAGACACCCAAGAAATTCCAAGGGATTTAGGAGCTCTGTGTCAGAAATTAGGGTCAAAGACCAAATATTAGAACAAAAGATGTTCACAGTGCTCTTATCACTTAGGAAGTTACAAGCGTTTTAGGAGGGTTAGTTTTTTTTAATTTCCATAATTTTTTAAATATCTGACTTGTGCTAAGCTAATGACCTTCAATTTCCTCATTTGTAAAATAGGTGAAATAATTGTATCTTTATCTACATCACATGGTTATCATAAATACTAAATACATATAACAGTAACATTATTGATCAACCAGAGCTTGATATATGTATACGTATAAATATATGTATATATTTACTTTATACAGATGGTAAATATGTATGTATATTATATAATGTATGTAAATATACAAATAATAAATTATGTGTAAAATATACATATCATAAATATTTTTAAGCATTTGTTAAATAAATTTAAATATTGTTAGTTATTAGTAAGAATGATAATATTATAATTTTATTAAAATACTGCTGTTACTATTTAATTATTGGCTGTCTATAAGAATTCCTTTATGTATCATACTGAAGGAAGTAAACTCAGAACGGCATTAATTATGTAATAATTTCTTTCATAATCTGCTTCCAAAGTTTGCACTGATATGGTAAGTCATGAAATTAAAATAAACCTAAATTTTAGTTCATGCTGAAAGCCCAGAATATTTAAGTGAGTGGAATATGGAGAATCTAACAGAGCCAGAAGGGCAAAGTTTTGGCTTCCAGACCTTTCTGGCTGCTTCACCATAAGCTAGAAAAAAATGGGCTTTTTTTCAAGTAATTCTTCAAGAGTCAAAAATGTCTAAGAAAGGAATTTCTTTCATAGAAGTCTGGTAAATTTTAAAGATTGCTCCACATCTATTTAATTCTTGAAAATTACTTTGTTTACAGGTATCATTTTCTAGCAGGGGAGCCCAGAGGAGAGGTCCTTGATAACTCTTTCACTGGAGGAATATGTAAAACTGCCAAAAGCAGTAAAACAAGTAATCCATACCGTGTTCCGGCCAATTTGGAAAATGTCAACTTTGAGGTATGACAGCCTATCATGGCGTCCCTCCAATGTTGATGGTGATTAAAAGCTAAACTTCCAATGAAGAATTAGTGATGAAGGAAGGGACAGAATACAAGGGTAATGAACATTTTAAATCAGGTATTATGGGTTGGTGTTTAACCCTTCCACAACCCAGTGAGGTCAGTGTTACTGCCCTTACTTTACAGATAAAAAATGAATGTAACTCAATTTGCCCGTAGTCGAGCATCTCATACATCAGGGGTTAGTGATTTAAGGTCAGGTTTCCCAAACTCCAGAGTCCAGTGAACATTTAGCTGTACCTTCTCCCACACAGATAAATAAACAGTTTGCTTGATTCCAAATTTCGTCATACCATAGCTAGCTCTCTCAGGTAACCACAAAAGTGTTATGGTTATATAAAAGAGTGCCTGGCTTCTTAAAAAATCAAAATGAAACTAAGTGTCACAGGGGTAGTTCTTCTTACCTTCGTATTTTATTAGTTGATTTGGTTTTCTGTTTGTTTTCCTAAGTGTGATGAGAGATATACTACATACTCCCAGGACCAACTCCAGTGCCTTACACAAAAGTGCTCCAAAATTCTTGAACTAAAGCAAACAATCCATTTCTTTTAATGTATGATAAGAGAAACAGGAAAGACAGGATTTTAATAGTAATATCAAGGCATACAAATTCGACATGGCATACAAATTCGACATGCTAGAGAGAATTTCAGGGGGTCCATTGATTTCTGAGACTGCTTTATGGATAGTATAAGTTCAGCAAAAGTCATTTAATCCTTCCTTTAGAAAACCTTTCACACATATATAAATACAAGCAGTTTTCCAATTTAATCAGCTTAATTTAAAGCTATCTGATATGTATTAATGCACATAGGGAATGCCCTTGGGGCCCAAATGCCAAATTCAAACACATTCTGGGAGAGATCTCTGCCTGGAGATAGAAGTGACAAGGGCAACAATTGACCTCTGACCAAGTCAAGAAACTGCCCATTATCTCCCCACAGATCCAGATGCTAATTCCAGAGGGTCCACCACCACCTAACTAGGAACTCAGAAGAGACATTGTTCCAAAGAAATTCTGTCAATTACAGCATTATTCTTGAGGATATGAAATAAGCTTTAGAGACAGAGCTAACACCCAAACATTTACATATAATACTGTAATGTTGGAGGATGTCTTCTAGCACAACCAATCCATATCCTTACTTTTAAAATACAACAACTCCCCTCCCCCAAATACTTCCTATATTCTCAGCAAGCATCTATTTCAAGCAGTTTTACAAGTAACGTGTGAAACTCAGCTCATGGGATGAGGGCAAATTTGGACAAATTTGTTATCTCAACATATCTACACAATACTTGCAGTTTTGAAAGTACTTGCTGGAAGTATTTGCTTTCATTGTTTTACTCAATTCCCATAACAATCTTCCCAGAAAAATAGAAGATTGTTTATGTCCATTGTACCCATAGAAGATCCAAGATCTGAAGCCGCTAACAACTTCCTTGGAGTTACGCAACAAGTAAATGGCACATGCAAATGAGAACTCCTGGCTCCTAGTGCAGCGCTGCTTGAGCTAGGTGAGACCTTGACAGTAATAGCAAGAAAGACATTAACAACCGTGCAATATGTGCCAGGTTTGTGTACCCTTCATAAACTGTCATTTATAAAAGGTATCCCCTGGGAGGTTCACCAAGGATGTGTAGAGTGAGCTCTTCCAGCTTACAAGAGTGAATTGTTAAATTTTGGGGAACTTTGCAAGCCAGTTTATAGACATAGCCACTACTAAATATTAAGTACATAATCTTACAATCACATAAAAGTATTAAAAACCTATGTAATAATTATTCAAAATTTATCAACTCTCTATTATTTTGCTACATATTCCCATCTACGCTCTAGAGGTTACATACCTCTATTGTATCAATGTAATGAAAATGCTATATAATAATTTGCTATCGTACATTTCTTTCCAGGTTTGAATTAAGAGACACCACCCAGGTAGCTTGAATCAGGTGTGGTAGGAACACATACACCATAACCAAGGGCAAGTGCTGTAGTAAGTCACAGGTTTTCCCCCTACCAGAGAGTTGGTTTTTAAACATTTACCAGCAGACCACTGGATCCGCCCACATAACTTGGTAACCCAAGTCTGGGTGCCTAGTTACATCAGGAAATACAGCCCCAAATTCCTCATTCAGAATAAGAGACTCCTTTCATTATCAGTGTAGATTAAACATTGTTGAACCTTACTTAAGAAGCTACCTGTGTTGATGTCTAACTATATATCATTGATTTTTAGGTAATATTCAACTACTGAGGAAGGTCAATAACCAGATCCAAGGTCAAAAGAGACCGGTTGACTTTTCACCGATCTCTGTATTGCTTTGTTCATGCTGTTAGCAGGCAGCTGTGCAAATCTAAGCTGTGCCTTAATGAAAACATAGAGGAGGAGAAATTCAGCAGACACCTGACTTCCCTTCTCCTCTAGTACTGGGGTTCATTAAGACAGATGAAATAACAGGTTGCCTGGTACAGATGAGAGAGGCTCTTGAAAGGAAAGGAAGGGAAGACATTAGACAGGAAGTCAGATTAGAAGACCCGTGGAAGAATTCTGCCCCTTGAGGATCCCCCAGCTGCTAACTGCAGAACTCAATCACCGTATGATTCCTGCACCAGCCCCCAGAGCTGTACCACTTACTCAGGAAGACTCCTCACTTTTTCAAGGTGGTGCTGCTTCACTACTGGTTGTATGCTAAGTATTTGCTGTCAGCAGCAAAGTGCAGAGTGTGGTCGCCACTGGACTCTGATTCTTAACAAGACATTGCCCTATTTGGGCATGGCCCCTTGCTGCATCCCAAAGCTATGAAAACATTCAAGTCCTCCCCCAAATTCCTTGTGAAATCCACAATTTCAGGTCCTGTCTCTAACCCTCACAGCACAGGAAACCAGGTGCTACCCAGTCCTCTCTATTTCCAAAGTCCCGCTTATCTCTCCTCACCTCCTTTCTACAAACCCATCTTTCTTTAAACTCAAAAGTAGGGGCACCTGGGTGGCTCAGTGGGTTAAAGCCTCTGCCTTGGGCTCAGGTCATGATCCCAAGGTCCTGGGATCCAGCTCTTGACATTAGGCTCTCTGCTCCGCGGGGAGCCTGCTTCCTCCTCTCTCTCTGTCTGCCTGCCTCTCTGCCTGTCAAATAAATAAATAAATAAATAATCTTTTTTTAAAAAATAAATAAATAAACTGAAAAGTAAAAGTGTCAACACACAGAGAGTCCTATGTCACCAGCCCATTGGATCTACAGACAGTGAGGGTGGACGGGCTCATCGAGGTATGCAATGATAGGTAAATGAGGATTAAAACCTTTCCCCAGAGTTTGGGTAATATCTCCTCCTGGGAAAATCCATACTTTCAAAAGTTGTCTTCGCTTTCTATATTCACTGTCATGGAACAGCATTTTCATCATCTCTCTCTCTCTCTCTCTCTCTCTCTCACGCTCTCTCTGTCCTCCCTCCCCATAGCTCCTTGCTCAACAACTTCTGTGAACTCAACTCCTCTTTCAAATGCCCCAGTTTCTCTCTACCCAACCACCACTGCCCTAGACCTGGCCATTATCCTGTCTCACATGGCTTATTGCAACAGTTTTTGCAACCACTCCCCTGGCCTCCGCTTTATTGACTACAGTTAACATGATCTTGGTAAAACACAAAAGTGATGGTAACACTTTCAATATTTCATTCATTCAATTAACGTTTTTAAAGAACCTGTTATATGCAAAACCTTCCTTTAGAAGTCAATCCAAGTACTTTCTCAGGGCATACAAGCCCCGCCCCAGTTTCCCAGGTCAACCTAATTTTTCAGCCCTGCTCACCCATAAACCTGTCCTTCCAGCAAGTTAATATACATGGGCAGAGTTTCCCTGAGCTTCTGCCCAGGATACCTGAGCCCTCCTCTTTCCATGCTAATATTTTTTTTTCCTTTACACTGACACGTCTTTTCTTGCGTAAGAGCTTAATTCATAAAACAAAATATTTGTACTCTGAGCTTTTTAGAGAAATGGTAAAGAAATTTCAGCGGCTATATTTAAATATGATCGTATTGCTTCATCCCTAACTAAAGAGCTTCATTTGTGGGCCCTTTAAATGCTAACTAGCATGCATTGGAGTATCTGAAAGTAGCACTGAACTTTTGACTGTGTCTTACTGTTGAGCAAGACTCTTTTGCAGCTGGGTTATTTTGTCTTTCCTTCACTAATTGTACAAGGTATTTGATTGTGATATGCGGTTTGCCTCACAGGTCATTTTAATACTGAATATTTTAAAACCAGAAACTTTCCCACTGCAAACCAGAAGAGCATATTTAACATAAAATAGTCTTCAATCAATTTATTTTGCAACTTTGTTTTTGTAATTCATCCACTGTCTCTTTGTAGCAGCATAACCATAACAGGGATTTAACTTGTACTTGGAAAATTCCTGCTCCACTGCTAGTTCAAGTCCAGTTCCAGGGGTAGTGTCTTTCTCCTCTTCCCAGACTCAGGGAAGGCAGAGAACCAGCTGCCAGGCAGAACCAATCTATTATTTGGCCTCTGCCCCGCAGACATAGCCAGCAGAGCGCTGATGCCCAACATCTAGAGGAGACTAAGTGCCTGGGAATGGAAGTAGAACCGGATAGGACAGCATCTGTCCTCCCCTTTTATAGGCCTCAGTTTTCTGGGAGATAACCTTCAATTAGATTGCAAAAAGCATCAAAATTTACAAGCAGACTAAAAATAACCCTTGTTGCTTATGACCCTGTTCAGTCTCAGTTTAGGAGTAGTTTGCTTGATGAAGACTTACCTGGAGGGGCCTCTCTGGGTTTTAGGGTTATTTATGCCAATCCCATTAGCAGCACAACACTTCCCACATTGAATTAAGTGTGGGTGATTATTTTTCTCCCTAACTACTATTGACTCCCTGAGGACAGGAACTAATTTTTCCTTTATTTCTAGCAAAATGGGTCTTAGATAAATAATCATTGAGTGCATAAGGGAATGAAGGTTCATTGCATTAGATCTTAACAAGTAGCTGTAATATTTCCTAAGTTATGTCTTATTTCATATGGATTTTTTTCTCCAGGTAAAAACTGAAGAAGATGATTTTGAAACAGATTTCTACAAGGACTTAATTCCTCTTACAAGTAACAAAGATCGACAAGGTTCCTCTTCAGGGGAATACCTAGAAGGTGTTCATGTACCAATTTTTTATTCCTCAAAGAAAACTCAAAGCACCACCCATAACCATGCCTTCAAACAAGCCATAGAAGCCTCTCACAGAAAGGTAATCAAAATGGTTCCCAATCTGTTTATTCTTTTTGAAAAATTAATGCCAATTCCAGCAACCATCCAAGGAGAAGGGGAGAGTTTGGGGCATCAAATCAGTAAGATTTCTAACACAAATTTAAATAGATTTGCCTTGTTATATCTGATTTCAGAAGTTATAGAGGTGATACATATAATGATGCATATATTTGGCTGTATTTATGGTTGTGTTCTCTTTGTCTTACTGTTTTAGGCATATTTTTTATAAACCATATGTAACAGAACTTTGCTTTTTTAATCTACAGGTCTTTGCTAGGGAAATTTCATCTTCTTTGATTTAATATACCTACTGAAATACTAGATTATATTTCTTCCTTTTTAATTTTTCTTACTCATTTTATTTTGTTGCTATTTCTTATTTCTTTAATTTTGTTATCTTTGTCTCATTTCTGTTTACTGCTTCTTGTCCTTTTGATCATTTTGTAAGTGCTACTAAACTTTTAAATCCTGCTTGTGGTTCTCTTTCTTTAATTAACAAGCATAATTAAACCTGTGTTTTTCTTTGATCACATGAAATAATATCTATAGTTCCCAAAAGATGTTCTCTATACCCCACCCTCCACTATTTCCTTTACCTTTCTGGTCCCCCACCACTAAACCTCAGTTTTACTGAGATAGTTCAAAACCTTTGTGTTCCCTTCCTTAGAATCGTTTTGTGTTCATTTTTATATTACATATGTTAGTTTGTATTTTATTCTGACTCTTATATTCTCTGTTTAAAGATTCCTCAGTAACATTTATAAAGTTCATAGTCTGTATTTTATATTTGTGTTATATTTTATATATTGTATATGTGTGTGTGTCTATACATTTACTCCCTAAATCCTTATAGATCTAAAATGCTTACATTTTTCCTGAGCAATAAAGGAATATCTTGGCCAAATATAGGAATATTGGATCATAGTCTTCTTTTCTTGGTAATTGGTGGATATCCTACTATCTTCTACTTTTCATTGTTGCATAGGAAAAATCACATGCAGAGCTGATTTTCTTTCTTTTATTTTCTCTATCTGGAAATTCATAGTTTTTATTTCTGTTGTTTAGAATTTAGTTTGTAAGGAAGTATTAGACTTCTTTCATTAATCTTGCCAGGAACCAATGAAACTCTTTCAATATGTAAAGATACATTTTCATCCATTAACCTTTCTTCTTCTGTTGCTTTTTCTTTGATTATTTGTATATGAAAACTCCTGGACACATTTTCCAATTTAGGGGATAAATTTATACTAGACATTTTTAGACATTTACAAATGTATTTTAAAATAGTATCTCTTCCTCACTACAACCACTACTGTGTACTATTTTTTTTCCAGAGAGATGACTGGGAAGACTGAGCCCTGAATCACAGAACCTGAGGGGAGAGGTGAAAAGAGTTACCAACACTAGAACAGATGGGACCAGCGGCTGGAGGGCACCATTTTATGGTTCCTCCTGCCTGTACCATAGTGCCTCTCATATTTTTATTTATTCACCCATTCATACACTTACATAAATAAGAGATTTTATAACACTTTATAGATAATTTTCCTAGGCACTTCATTTATCTTCAAAAGAACACTAAGGGAATCAGAGTAAATATTTTTAATAACATTTTACAGATGAGTAAATTAAAGTCCATACATTTATTTTTAACCCAAGAAATATTTATCAGGTATCTACCATGTAGATACCAAGAAGCTAAGTGTTCCTGGGCATTGAAATCAGTTTGTCTGATTTTTGCCCGCTCTTCATATCACTACGTTACACTTCAAGCTATTTGCTTATTCATTCATTCATTTATTCATAATTTAAACAAACTGTTGAAAGAGTAGAGTTCTGGTGATATGAACACGTAAGAGAAAAAAAGAGAGAATAGAGTAGATTCCTTTTATAACATAAATTGTGAGTGCACTTTAGAATGGGCTATAGGTAGTATAGTGCCCCTCAAATTTGCCAAATTATATTCTTTTTCCTTTTAAGTTTTTATTTTAATTCCAATTAGTTAACATACAGTGTTATATTCATTTCAGGTGTACGATATAGTGATTCAACCCTTCCATATATCACCCAATGCTCATCACAAGTGCCCTCCTTAGTGCCCATCACCTACTTCACCTATCCACCCCAACCATGTTTGTTCTCTATAATTAAGAGTGTGTCCATGTTTTCTTTAAGACTTTTTTAAATTTATTTGAAAGAGAGACACAGAGATAGCATGAGTCGGAAGGGTGGAGCTGAGGGAAATGGAGTGGGAGAGGGATAAGCAGACTCCCCACTGAGTAGTAAGCAGGCTGCAAGGCTCAGTCCCAGGACCCTGAGATCATGACCTGAGCCAAAGTCAGATGCTCAAACAACTGAACCACCAAGACACTCTGAGAGTCTGGTTTTTGATTTGTCTCTCTTTCTTTCCCCTTTGTTCATATGTTTCATTTCTTAAATTTCACATATGAGTGAAATCATTTGGTATTTGTCTTTCTCTGACTGACTTATTTTGCTTAACATTATACTCTTCTAGCTCTTTCCATGTCATTGCAAATGGCAAGATTTCATTCTTTTTTATGGTCGAGTAATGCAAATTATATTTTTTTCTTTCAAGATTTTATTTAAATTCAAGTTAGTTAACATATAGTATAGTCTTCATTTCAAGAGTAGAATATAGTGAGTCATCACTTACATATAACACCCAGTGCCCATCACAATACACACCCTCATTAATGCCCACGACCCATTTAGCCCATCCCCCCTTGCAAATTATACACTTATAACAAGTTAAAATCGGAATTACTAGGAAGTAAAAATATACATCCCATGGCCCTTCTCTTAACTTACTGATTCAGAATATCAGATGGGGCATGTGATTTTGTCTTTTTTTTTTTTTTAATCCCCCAGCTTGCTCTAATATATCCAGGATTGGAAAAAACTGCTTAAAAATATAGTCCATAATGAATAGGGAAATGGAGATATTGAAAGAGACAGAGATATATATATATCGGTCTCAACTTTAAGATTTGCTTCACAGAATTGGTTTATAAATGTTTACGAGAAATGTGTTAAAAGCAAGAAGGGGGCCAGGGTGGAAAAGAATAGGGTAGAGAGAACGGAAAGAGAGAGAGAAAAGTGTTAATGGTGACTCTTTTTCAATCTTTGTGATTATTTCTTTTCTTTTGTGTTAGCAGCCATTTTATGCCTTAATTATAGCACACAGGAAAATAGCTATTTAATAGTTTACAGCTACGATAAAGTTCATTTGCTAAAATACTCTCTCTGCTATTACTCAAACACTACACTTTGCTAAAATTGAGAGATACTTAAAGTATATATAATATTTTTTACAACAGTATATGTGGATATACTCCAAAAACTCAGTGGATATGTAGAAAGACAATTTAATGGAATGAGTTTGGGTATAAGACCAACCACCAAATCATAAATTAACCTGACATAATAAGAAATTATTAAAAACAACACCTCTCAAACAAATATTCCATTTTATGGGTAGAGGAGGGAATATAAATAATGTTGTTTAATTTTAAACCTAAGTAATTTTGAACCATAGCATGTTAGAGTTGAAAGGGGTGTGGTATTGTCACCTGTCACACAGCCCTCATTTGGGCCCCAGGTGACATTTCACAGACATCTGGGGCCTGGGGAATGTAAACGCCTTTTTCAGGTTAAGGACAAAGCTGGGACTTGAGCTCAATTGCATAACTTACAATTCAAAATTTATGCAATCCTTCTTTAACGTTTCGCATTAGCAAGAATTTCTAAATAAACACTCAGTAGGAATGCAACCGTGATTGACAATCAAGAATGAAAGACTGACTTTTCCGATCATGGATGTCTTTTTGGTAGATGCACCTACCAAACCTAGGCTTCTGCCACACAATTCGCATTACCGAGATGATGTTATCTGTTCCGCACTTTGAACGTCTCAGGAAAAAATCCTGGGAAGTGAAACAAAAATTCTAATTTTGTGTAGGAGAGCATGCCACAGAGAGTTAAAGCTGTTAGAAGACTATGGATGGGATGAAGCTGGTGATAAATGGATGACATTTAAAAGCTTGACACTTCAAACTTTCATTACCTTTAATCATCTAATCATCTTGGCTTTTTTTTTCTTCTTTTCTCCTCTTCCATTTAGGATTCTAGTTTTACTAGGATCCATAAAGTGATAAAAGTTTTAAACTTCACAATGAAAAGTAAAGATCTGCAGCTTTCTGATGTCTTTTTGAAAGCACTTAACCACCTGCCTCTAGAATACAACTTTGCTTTGTATAGCCGAATATTTGATGACTTTGGGACTCACTATTTCACCTCTGGCTCCCTGGGCGGCGTGTATGACCTTCTCTACCAGTTTAGCCTCGAGGAACTCAAGAATTCAGGTAGGCTTTTTGCAGTCCTCCCTTTTTTTCAACTTGACTCGACTGCCTGCAGTTCATTTTTCTCTTACTCTGTCATTTTAACTCTTCTTTATCAACTTTTAGACTCCACTTTATTTCCAAAATGGTATGAAGAACAACCAAAAGGTACACACTCAAGCAAATAAAATAAAAATAGAAAATTGGGAACAAAAAAGAAGGAAAAATAAATATACATTCCTCTTTGACTGGACATTAGGTTTGTTTCTGAATTTCCTGACATCTAGGAACATCATAAGCTACACAGTAGTGATAACCTAAAAGAGAGATGCGTGCTATTTTTCTCAAGGAAAATGAAATTTGTCCTGGAATTAAACTCTATAAGATAATTTACTTACAGCATTTTTATAGGAGATAGTAATTTTATAGAACAATAATTATAGGAAATTCATTAGCTTTCCTTTTCTTTTAATGATTTTTAAGTAAAAGCCAAGGACATAAGATAAAAGAACAATTAAGGACTTGACGAGGGACTAAGTTAATGTGGGCTAGATATGCACCTACTGGTGATAAAACTTGAAGCCTCATGAGAAGCACTTTTTTTTGAGGAAAGTTTGCAACTTTATATTTTGGGACATAATCAGGGATATTTTTCTGCTTCCCCGTAAGCTCTGGTTTATAAATAAGCATTGGTTTATAAATAAATCTTGGTTTCTTAACTATTACCTTAAATTGCCCATAGTAATTATTATTACAGCTTAAGCACCATTGGATAAATTTGTTCTCAGACTCCTTTGTGAAATGACACAGGGCCCTTGTGATGATTCTATCATGTGTCCCTTAAGGACATGGTTGGGAGACTTTATCGTAACTAGAACTCAACTGACCAATTACCCCAGATAAATAAGAATTCTTGATCAGGTGACTTTTATATGAAAGAAATCAGGGGGTGCCTGGGTGGTGCCAGTCGGTTGAGTGGTCGACTCTTGGTTTGGACTCAGGTCATGATATCAGTGTCCTGGGACCGAGCCCTGTGACTGGCTCCATGCTCAGCCTGGAGGCTGCTTCAGGATTCTCTTTCTTTCTCTCCCTCTGCTATTCTCCCTGCCCACCCCTACCACTTTCTCTTCTCTTTCTGTTTCTCTTTCTCTTAAATAAATAAATAGATCTTTAAAAAAAAAAAAAAAGAAAGAAAGAAAAGAAAAGAAATCAGGAATTTATTTCAAAAACAACATTAGGCCAACCTTCAGGTCACTCTGGTGTCAATCCCTCTCTTAAATCTCACCATGGCAAATACTAATGTTTAATGTGGCTCTCCTCAGTTATCCCAAACTTTAAGTGACTAGCTATCCCTCATTATCTACCTTCCTAAGAAAGAAGATGGGATACATGTTTTTGAGAAGGATTTTCAGTAAGAGGGCCTAAAAAATTTTTACCTGACAGAGTCACTGAAATCCAAAAGATTTATGCTGTGGTGGGCTTTCAGATTGCCTAACCTTATGTTCCATTTCAGTTATTCTTTCCACTGGAGCAATGTCTGTATGATGAATTTGGTATCTTCTGCCATGAGAATACTACATTAATGCTAAGCAAAAATGGTTGTGGAAAACCTCTGGCTTTTGACTGGTTTCATCTCACCCCTGGGATGAAATTATTTTGGTCACTTGCTGCTGTAGCCCAGAGAATAATTTCTCAGTTGATCAGCTACACTCATCATGCATTCACAGCAAGGCTTCTCAAGGCTTAGAGATCAGGTCAGTTAAAGAACTATGTGAATCTTTAATCAACCATTTAGCATTTTAATAGTTGAAGACCCATGACCAAAATGAAGTGATGAACTATACTTTCCTACTGAAACATTCTCACCTTCCATCTCTTTCTCTATAAATCGAGGTAGAAACAGGTGCACATAATAAGGGAAAGGAAGGAGTTTGAGATGTGATGGGAAACTGGAAAAATATGACCATATACACCTACATACTCACATACACAAATGCTATATATAGATATAGATATATCATATATATTTTAGAGTGTACATATGTCTATTCAGTTTCTATATTTAATACTCTTATATATAATTCATGTTCTTACATTCAATAAGTATATATATATGTATATATTTCTCTGAGTCACAATAATGATACTGGTGCACAGTTTTAATCGTGGTTAGGATGAAGCACATGCAGACGGAAGAAAATCTCAATAAAATGAGATTTCTCTAGTGGGTATGCTTACCTGCTTTGGCCCCCTCTCTAGATGAATATATACTCTGGCCTCCTCTCACTTTTTTCCATATCCTCTCTCTTTGCTGAGCTATAACATGGAACTAAATTATAGGCTTAGCTTTTATTTGCTTTATTCAATAAGAATTGTATCCCTTGTCATTAATTTCAAAAACATGACCTGAATATTTCATAGTACCTTTTCCCCCTCAAGAAGAGGAAAACAAAATTAAATTGCTTTTTATTTGCATCCTTCATTTATTCCTCTATTGTTCAATGTCCCATAGTCAATTTAAAACCTTGAATAAAAGTTGACATTGCTTCAGTGTGCTCGGTGAACAGAATTTCAGAAATACAGTAGAATCATTAAACAATTAAACTATCATAATGTGCAAGATGATAATTTTAAACATCTTTTGTTGAGAAGTCATTTCTTACTCCAAACTGGAGAACAATTACAGGCCCCACCATTTATCCGTATGACATTTTGGACTAATACTGTTGAACTTTGCCCCATCAGAGCAGCTGAGGACATTTCTGAAATACTTGTCCCTGTGCTACATCAAAAGGACACTCAGGTTTGAGAGGCCAAGCGCTGCAAGCTACATGAAATACAGGGGAAGAAAGGCTTATATAGAAATTCACTGATAAAGCCTTGACATTGTGACCACTGTGTGACCAACACCACGGCTCATACAAGGGATTCATCATTCAAATCTTCCAAGATTCTCCCTTAGCCCTCAGAAAGTGAAATTAACTAAGTTGATAGTCAATGAATTATGTTATAGTTAATGAATTGGACACATAAAATTTAATTTTCATTTATAAATAATAAAAACTTAATGAAAAAAATTAAGGATGGGAACTATGCACTATAGACACATTAAATTCCTAACATGGCTTCAACATTTGACTGACCTACTTGTTAGAACAGCACTACCAGAAGAAAATGACTCATACTTATTCAGCCTCACCAAAAAAGAAAACCAGACTTTTTTTTTGTTGTTAGAGTTGAAGATTCATGGTAAACTGGTAAACATGAGGGCTTCGAACTAAGAATTTTTCACTGCCGACTTACAATGCATCTCTTCAAATATGTCCAACAATTGAAAATACTGTGAAGTAGGCAGACCGCATTCCCTTCTACTTGGCCTCATTTCTCAGTAATCTCTGTCTTTAGAATTCAATTTCAGCATCACACCTAAACGGCCCCTCAAGCTCTAAAAACACTCCTCTGCTGACTATAATCTATAATCCTAAATATCAGGATTTGATGAGCTCCTTTGCTTTAAGGTGCTTAGGAACTGACACTAACAGCCCTATCTCTTGTGTGCTTGTGTTTTGCAAGGCAACTTTTTAAAATTAATTAATTAATTATTTTTTAAATTTCTTTTCAGCGTAACAGAATTCATTGTTTTTGCACCACACCCAGTGCTCCATGCAGTACGTGCCCTCCATAATACCCACCACCAGGCTCACCCAACTTCCCACTCCCTGCCCCTTCAAAACCCTCAGATTGTTTTTCAGAGTCCATAGTCTCTCATGGTCCATCTGCCCCTCCAGTTTCCCTCAACTCCCTTCTCCTCTCCATCTCCCCATGTCCTCCGTGTTAGTTCTTATTGCAAGGCAATTTTTAACAGTGAAAAAACTGAATTCTTGTGTCAGCTGTACTTCGATTTAAATAAATTCCATTAAAAACAAAACCCAAAATCTGGATCCTAATTTTACTGTTTCCAGTAGCAGGTCAAGAGGCTTTAGGAAGCTGTTAAGAAAAAGGAAACGATTCTCTTTAGATGACCCCAGATAGGCAGCACCAACTTAGCCTACAAATAGCCAGACCTGTTTCCCTGCACTGTGTCCCACTGAATCCCTGACGTCGCATGGATTTTGAAGTCATTGAGAATACAGGCAAGGATGGGAGTGGGAAAGAGCGACTCAGAGGTCAGTTTCTTCAACAAATGATGCTTGAAAATTTGGTAAAAGGCAAGAACAATGAAGACTAAAGATGTTAGAACCGAATGGCCTAAGCCTTGGAGCACCAGGGTTTTGACAAGACTTCCGTCTTATGGCAGCACCAGGAAGCTAGGAGGAGATCAACCCCAGCTCTCCAGGGCTGGGAATGAAGCAGTATCCCCCCTCCCTCCGAGACATGAAGAGAAACAATGAGTGTAGGTTTGAATGAAGATAAGGAAGAAAAGAGTCAGTGAGGACACTGAGAAGAGTTCAGAGGTCAGCAAGTCGGAATTTCTGAGAGAAAACAAAAGGGTTTTGGAGGGACAGGTGGAATGAGCAGCTAAGTCAGGGAGACTGAGTATTCAGGGAAGGAGGGACGAGCAACGAGATTTCCATTCTACGTGATGATCGGGGAATAAATGAGGTGGACTCTGCCCTCACAGAATTAGCTGTGCCCAAAAAGTAGACCTGACAGGAGCACCACACAGAACATGTGTTCATCTCTTCATCTGTGGGGCTATCGAGTGGCTGTGGCCAGTAGGAAAGGCAAACTTGGGGGCTCCTTGTGTGTAGGCCACAGGGAGAGGCCAACATGAGCCCCATGGGATGGGCCACAGACACCTTATATTTGCCTCTTAGGGCCAGTGCTGACGGGAGAGACAACAGGGACTCATAAATGACTCCTCTGTTCAGGATCATCCCAGGGCTTGTAAAGGACTGAATCTGGAGATGAAAGCTGGAATCATTCCAGTTTACTGGAACTGGAGAAGATGGGAGCTGATACCGAGTATTTGTAGCCCCCCCCCCAGTGTCCAGAGCCTCACGCCCTTCTTCTCTGAATTCTCAGGGGTGCATTCTCAGAATGTGCTGTTTGTACTCCCATTTCCTAGGTTTAACAGAGGAAGAAATCCAAAACTGTGTCCGGTTTGAAACAACGAAACGCTTTTTGTTTTTTAAGACAACGAAAGTGGAACATCGGTGCACCAAAAACAAGATGTCCGAGAAATACGAAGGTAAGGGTACTTCCTCTCTCCTAGCAGCTCGCCCTGTCCGCAGGTGGCTGTGACTGGAGTACCACGTTATGTTTTGACTGTGCTATTTTTAACTTTCCTTTATTTCATTTACCTACCTCAGAGCCCTCTGTGTGGTGGGGAAAAAGGTGAAAATAAAATATCATTAGCACTACTTATAAGAGAAATATTTAAGTTTTTCTTCTTATACTTAGGTTGTTTGACATCTATCAATTCTTCCCATGGGCCGAACTCCGTATTAAGCAGTAGTGATGTAAAAATGGGTGTCAAGCAGCCTTCCTATTGAGGAGCTTACAAACTACACGTATAAACAACCATTAAAAATACAGACTGATAAGAGTCTACCACTCTATAAGGCTCCAGCAACCATGCCAGAAACCTGAGGGTTGTCTTTAATTCCGCCTTCTTTCTGGCCTCCATATGCAATGAGTAATCACTCTACATCCTTGATACTTCTCCAAGTTACCCTCATCTCTTCATTTCCACAGGCATGCGCTCTGTTCATTATTTCCAATCCAAATTACCACAGAAGTCTCCTAACCAGTCCCGGTCCCTTGTCTCTCCCAATGCCTTCTTCCAATCTCTTCTACACATTTCCTGTGACAGGAAACTTTTCCAAGGAAGACCTTAACGTGCAATTTTCATGCCTTAAACATATCATGGTTTCACATAGCCTTAAAGATAAATTCCTGTATCTCTCTCTCTCTCACTCGCTCTCTGCCTAGCTGAACTATATAGTCTCCTAAATAAGACATACTCTCTCTTGTGCTTTGCCATTTTAGATCTCTCCTTCCTCTTTTTAAAGTTCTCTTGTTTCCTGACTTTGCCTGACTGAACACTACTCATTCTGCTAACAAAGGAAGCAGAATCATAGAAACTCCTAAAATATGAAGCGTATATTCTCCCAGGGAGACAGATAAGAAATAGATAAAAATATTTACTATAATAATAAATAGATAATTTTGAATATTCAACCATATAGATGATCTACATGTATATGCTCATGTTAAGCATAAGCAATTTAAGAAGAAGGTGATTTTTATTATTGATGGAATACTTTGCCCACATATCAGTCATAAGCCATTTAAAAACAATTTTGACTAAACATAAACACATTTTTAAAGCCCTCAAAGAAACTATTCTGCTCATTTTATTTAAATGAAGATAAAGCAGTTCAATCATTATGAAAGAAGAATAATTTACATGCAATGTATGCATGCATATTACAGCAAAAAAAGAAAAGAAAAAAGAACATGCAAAACAAATAACCTAGTAATATATACCAAAGAATGGATATAGGCTCTATTCCAGTTTTTCATTCAAAAATTAACAACAATGTGAATTCAAAAATCAAGTGCTCAGAAACAGAAAGATTATAAGAATTAATTAAAAAGGCAAATTTCAAAGTAAGGTACAAAGACAAACAAACATTGAAAAATATCACCATTATAGTTCTAAATAAATTAGATACTGCAAGAACAAAATATAATTGCCTGAAAATAAAACCAAGAAAGTTAATCACATTTAGAAATAGGATTTAAAGTAATTCATAATAAATGCAGAGAAAATTTAGGTATTAACATTTATTAAGAAAAATCTAATGGAAATTGAATGACAAATATAATTTAATATAATTGTCAGATATTTTAGGGTGTGGAAATTTGTATTCCTGCAATAGAGATCCCCAAAAATCAAAAGGAAAACTGTGAAGAAAAGAAGAAAAAGACACAACTATATATGAATACATCCCTGAAATAAAGGAACAAATTTGTTTTGATTATATACATCAGAGATATGGTTCAAATATGTAACTTCAAGACAAATCCTAACTAATTTACTATATAGAAAGATTTAAAAAATAAATTATTCAATTATCTTGACTGAAGGAACAAGTCTCCCACAGAACAACCAAAACAACAAAAACTGTCTGTCCTCAGACTTCTCTATAACTAAATTCAATGCAATAAGACAATAATGTCGACAAATTTCTGAGAGAGGGGGAAAAAAAGTAATTTCCTATATAAAGGTCATAGGAGGACATCTCAAAATCTGAGAGAATTTTGAGAATATACTTACTGAAAAAAAAAAACCCTGCTCTGTTATCAATTATAAAATTCATCCAACAAAGAAATGAGAAAATGTTAAATATGGACCCACAGTTTTCAGCTTGTAAGAATGAGGTGAGGACACTGCAAAATCCGAGTGTATTACAATGGTCTCCATACTGGTTTATCCATTATCCATTGCTACCCATGTGACACATTGCTAATACTCCTGAATTATATGAACTCTCTAACTTGAAATGTTTCTAGGGAATGTGGTCCCTTCTAAACCTACAGAATGAAGTCCAATCTCCTTGACTTTCCATCCAGATCCTCTCTGTCTTGCTGCTCTTCCCCTACCTGAACCTTCAACTTCAACTCAAGTGGTTGTCCATGGGCACTGTTTCCAGAACATGGAACCATCGATCCCTCATTCTAGGTCTCTGCCCATGTTGGGAGGGCATTGTCCCCTACCATGTCTTAGCTTTGCCTCAAAGTCCTTTCCTAGTACCACCCTCCCTAAGTGCCTAGACCCTAACTCAGGAATCCTGAATTATTGCACCACTCTCTAACACCAAGACAAAATGTTGGGTTTTTTGTGCATCTCTTTTTCCCTTCCCTAACCTCCCTTCTTATCTTCCTCCCTTCCTTCTTTCTTACTTCCCTTTTTTAGTTCTCTGTGGTTTTGCTAATATTATTTATGTACCTATTTTTTCTCTCATTGAGAGTCTGTGTCCTTCAAATACAAAAGCCATATTTTACATTTCTCTCAGTCTCTAACCTAGCATATAGCAGATTTCAACAAATGCTTATTAATCACAATGAAAATTTGCCTAACATCAAAGCACATTTAAGAGTAAAACACACAAAACATACTGTGTTGATGTTTGATCCTGAGCTCCTTTGATCAAATCACTGGACTCCAAACTTTTAAAATCTGTAATAATATCATTAAATTTTTTTTACTATATATCCCTAATATACTTACTTAAAAAATACTAACAAACTTTATAAATGTAGTATTCTAAAAATATATTATGCACAAAAATATATACAGACATGGAAAAGAGAAAATTTTGAAAGATAACCTACATGAAATGAACAGAATTTTTCAGTGTCTTGCTCATACTTTGACAAATTGATATTTCATTAAAAACTCCTTGAAATTTTTGATATGTTTTGGGCAGCTTTGGTATCAGTCTCATGTTGTGGCTTATGAGAAGCTTGTGTAAGTAACAGAAACATCTGTTCTTTCTACTACCATCCTCAATATGCATTTCCTTCCTGGAATCTTTTAAACTACTTATTGTCTTGCAAGAGTTAGCTCTGTTGCAGCTAGCTCATGGAGTATAAACAGACTTAATGCTCACTCCTTCTTCAGGACCCCATGCCTATCATATTTAACTCTTACTGGTGTCAATCCGTTCATGAAATACATGGTATCAAGTCAAATGTGAACTAGCGTGTCAGAGCTACTGACAACTGGTATGCGATATATTGACAAATACTAATTTCTCTCCTTTTTTATATGAAAAATAAATACAAAAGCCTCTAAAATGGTTTCTTATACCCCATCCGTGTTATCTTACACAACCTCACTTTGAAAAGGATATACTACTTTCTTCACAGAGAGAGTACTTCACCCATTGGGCTCTTCATTCTAGATTCTCACTGTAGAACTTCAAATCAATGGAGCCATGGCTAATCTGTACTGCATAATAGATGCAAAATTAATGCCATTAACTTTCACCCAAATCACTAACCTCCTCTCCATTTACTTTTTTTATGTTAAAATGCATAATAAACTTTCTATCTTCATTAATCAATATTAATTACAGGGATAAGAAGGTTCTGTTTTGGTTAGAGTTATTCAACAGAAGATACAGCAATGATTCATTCCATTTGCTTTTATTTCTCACTATGATTTCCTATTACTCAGTTCCTACCTTTGTTAATTAAAGACATCATTAGCTCATAGGAATTGTTTTTGAAAATCTCCGTAAAAGATCTGCGCACTGTACATTAAATATCGTTGCTCCTAAAGAAACAACGTGCCACCTCTTATCTTGAGGCTTAACCTTTTCTTCCTCTTTGATTAGTTGTGCTTTTGCCCTTGTCTTTGAACTTAAAAGCATTCTATCAACTTTAAATGGAAATCTCCAGCCTGGCAGTCCACTGATTGGATATCAGAAACCAGGTGATTTGTGCTCTTCTGAAGTCCCAAGTCATACGCTGATACATATCAAAAGTGGGAGCTCTGGCTTCCAAGAGCTGGGAGCAGAGTAGCCTGGACTTCGGCAGCATCCATGCCCCAGCCTCCTCCCTCTACCCCCACCCCTAGTTACTGGACATGTGTTCAGGCTAAATTACCTCTAGCTTCAGTGCCTGTGTTTATAATAATATCTACTTCTTAAGATTGTTGTGAGACTAACTTAAGACAATCAGTGCAAAGTGCCTGGCATAGACAAGTTGCTTAATAAATGGGAACAGCTAACGCCGTTATCATTTCTATTACTGAACTCCCTGGAGGGTTGAGGCGGACTGTTCTCTCGCTTTTCACTAGCTTTTTTAATGGAGCTACATGACTACCATCTACTTCTCCTCCCGTGCAAACAGGCTTTTCTTTAAAGTTTGAATGTGCAGTAAAGTTAAATGAGTCATTTTATTGAAACACCTTGCAGGTTCGGTTATGCAGGGAGCAGAGAAATCTATTTCCCTGACTCGAGGTGGGAGGAGTAAGTACGCCGCCGCCTTGGTGTGGGAGAGGGGGAACTCTGGTCCTTCCGAGAAGGAATTTTCGGAGTGGTTAGAGTCCGTGAAGGAAAATCCCACTGTGATTGACTTTGAGGTAAGAGTCAGAAATATTGTGGGTAAGAGAGCTACACTGGTTCTCTAGCAGCCCAAACTGCACACCACCCAATTCCTTTTCCGTTTTCCTCACACATGAGAAAGGAAATGTCTGTCTTTAGTGTGCATTTCTTTTTAAAAATGTTAAATTACACATCGATTGCGTTTGCTCTTCAAATGAGGGATCTCTGGTACAGTATTTAGAATTCTTAGCATACATAAAACACCAGGAAGGGTAATTTATTTTTTTAAGATTTTATTTATTTATTTGATAGAGAAAAAGGGAGCACAAATATGGGGAGTGGCAGGCAGAGGGAGAGGAAGAAGCAGGATCTCCACCTAGCAGAGACTGGGAGCGGGAAGCCCACTATGGGACTCAATCCCAGGACCCTGAGATCATGACCTGAGATGAAGGCAGCCACTTACCTGCTTAACTGACTAAGTCACCCAGGAGCCCCCAGGAAGGGGAATTTGGGGAATACATCTGCTCATCTTGCCTTAAGTGGTGCTCCTCAGCGCCCCATCTGTACAATAAATCTGATTGGTGTACCTTTCTTGCAACTTTTTATTCGATGAGCATGTCTAAATCTTCAGTATAGCTCCGTGGGATAAATGGGGTCTTAGACCCATTTGGCTCCCGGTTTCTATCACCATTGATTAAAATTACCTGTCCTGCATTTGTTGGGATTACATAAAAGGGTGATTTTTATTATTGATGGAATACTTTGCCCACATATCAGTCATATGCCATTTAGAACCAGTTTTGACTAAACATAAACACATTTTTAAAGCCCTCAAAGAAGCTTTTCTGCTCATTTCATTTAAATGAAGATAAAGGAGTTCAATCATTATGAAAGAAGAATAATTTACATGCAATGTGAAAATACATTGAGCTCCACACGCTATGATGGGAAAAGGAGATCTGGCTGCCCATCTGGGCACCTGTGACTCATAAGCTGCATTACATAGTCATTCCTTTGAGGTTTTCAAATGTTAATAAAATGAGCCCTGATTTTGTGTTAGCCCAATTATTTGTTACCGTAATTCTTCCATTCATCCTACGGGCAAATTCATCTCTCCCACTCCATAGTTTCTCATCTGGTCCCACCAAGAGCCAATCCCGTCCGTGGAAAAAAAGAACACAGAAAGCCTCTCTTCACCCTCTCTGGATTTTTCTGCTTAAATCAAACCTAATGAGGTTTTGGCAGAGCGTGCGTGAACCGCCCAACTCTCCATTACCTGTCTCAGTGACTTGAGGCATGCATTTGTTGCTTACTGAATAATGTGATCTAAGTCCAAGTAAGCAACACCTGCCGGGAGGCTTCCTTCCTAGCAAAATTCCAGGGAAGGTAAGTGCCAGAGACATCACATCCGGCACCAGAGAATCTGACTAATTCTGTAGAGAGCTGCTCTACCCTCCCTAGAAGGGAAAGAAAAGAAACTCCCCTGCCCTCATGCAGAGGGTTTTTGTCCACTAGTTCAAAAAGCAGATATGCTATATTGCACAATAATCCCTTTGAAGTGTGAGATTTTCCAGACCTTTCCTCTCAGTCCATGAGAACTGATCAGTGATGGCAGCATATGCCCAAGGAAAGTGGTGGACCACACCGCCTCTCTACCATCTGCTCTTAGCTTGCTCCCATCACGGACTTGGTGAGAAACATCCCCTGTGCGGTGACAAGACGGAACAACCTCAAGAAAGCTTTCCGAGAATACGCGGCCAAGTTTGACCCTTGCCGGTGCGCTCCATGCCCTAATAACGGCCGCCCCACGCTCTCGGGGACCGAGTGTCTGTGTGTGTGCCAAAGCGGCACCTACGGAGACAACTGTGAGAGACGCTCCCCAGACTATAAATCCAGTGAGTATCCGTGACTTCCTGTGGGGGAGATCCCTCTTCCCCACCACAATGTGTCCTAGGTTGGTCAAGGAAAACAAAAGTTTTATTTTTCACCTTATGCAAACTCACAAGGAAAAGAAGCCTGTAAAAAATTAGACTCTAAAATCAAACAAACAGCCCTGGTGAGAGTGAGGCTCTGCTGTAACCCACCAGCTGTGTAGCCTTGGGAAGGTCACCCAACCCCTCTCTGCCTCAATCCGTTCATCATCAAATGGGGACAATGCCAGGATGTACCTGAAGATTTTATATGTATGGAATAAGCAGCACAATCAATGCCTGTAACCTGGGCACCTGTGGCCAATAATAAATTAATTAATTAAATAATTTATTAAAATGAGATCAATTTAATTTTAAATTAAATTAATTAAATTAAATTTAATAAATGTATTTACTTTAACTTAAAATTTAAAAATTTAAAATTCAATTTAAACAATTTAACATTTAAAATTTAATTTAATAATTTAAATTTAAATTCATTTAAAATTAAATTGTTACCTTATTAAAAATAAATAAAATAAAAACCATACTATAAAATAAAGTATGTGATGCTGTTGTTATAAGCCTCTTCTGTTGTATAATGTAGAATGATGAGGGCTTTATAATCAGAGATAAATTAAGCCCCTACCCAAGTTTTCATACAGGGCTAAATAATGTTCATGGCCTCCTCTAATCCTCCTTAGAAAGGGGATGTGTCATGCGGATAAGAATGTATTCTATTACCTTTAAGAAAATAATTTGATACATATTCTATTCAGAAGTTTGTCTTTATACACATATGTATGCATCTACATATGTGTGTGATATGTTGTTGATAATTATTGCCGTTTTATTCAGGCTGTGGGAACAGGAAAGGGAAGTCAGGCAAGGTGTCGGGCCCTTTGCACAGGTAACTTCTTTTCATCTTTACTATAACCCGTGACGGTCCTCAAAGAACCACGCAGCTAAAAAGTGAGGAGACCATGTCAGCGGGCTTCACGCCCCTAGCTGTCCCAGCTGCACCAGGATGGGGGTGCTTCCTGTGTTCCAGATACGATAGATGGGAGCTGGAGCTGCTGGTCTTCCTGGACCACGTGTGATGCTACTTACAAGAGATCCAGAACCCGAGAATGCAACAACCCCAGCCCGCAACTGGGAGGGAAAAACTGTGAGGGGGAGAAGCGGCAAGAGGAGCACTGCACGTTTTCCATCATGGAGAACGAGTAAGGATGGGTGACGGGGTTTTTTTTATTTTCTTCTAAGTAAAGAATCAGAATCTTACCTATTCCAACACAGTGTGTTAGTGGGGGTATTGGTGAATCTGATGCTACTGATTTCTCTCTTTATATCTATGCGTACACATTCACATGTAAATGGGTTGTGTGTATGTGCGTATCTATATACACACACCCACCACACATTTGTTACATTATACACACATAAATTTACTTTCCCCTTTTAGTGGACAACCATGTGTCAGTGACGATGAAGACAGGAAAGAAATAGACCTCCCTGAGAAAGAATCAGATTCGGGGTGTCCTCGGCCAATTCCTCCAGAAAATGGATTTATACGGGTAAGCATCCTGACCTTCACTTCGACTTCGGAATCCAAACCTTAGAACATAAACTAGGCATTTTCTCTTATTTAACATCATTGTTTTCCCAGTTTAATCATCTTCTGTTGACTTAAAAATTAATACTTAAAAACACTCTACCATGCCTCTGTCTTGAATTCCCTGGAGAGGTCTCCACACCTGCTTGTTAGACCAAAGACAGCAGGTCGCCTACGTTTCTTGGAGCTACTGGCTCCTAAGCTAATGGTCCATTATGCGAATGGGAAGTGGAGTTTGGCCACAATATCGGTTCAGATGACTTGTGAGAATCTGCGACTAAGATCTGACTGTTTATTTCTTTTTTTTTTTAAGATTTTATTTACTTATTTGACAGACAGAGATCACAAGTAGGCAGAGAGTGAGAGAGAGGAAAGCAGGCTCCCTGCTGAGCAGAGAACCCGACACTGGGCTCCGTCCCAGGACCCCGGGATCATGACCTGAGCTGAAGGCAGAGGCTTTAACCCACTGAGCCACCCAGGTGCCCCTGACTGTTTGTTTATTTCTGAGTCTGAGCAAACCAATCCGCTATCTAAGACATGTTTTCAGAGAGAAAGCTTAGTCATAGGAGGTGTGGAGCCTGTAATGCCTTGGGTTAGAAACCTGTAGAATTCTTCAGCAATCAATATAGTTTTAATACCTTTTAATTTTATCTTTTTTCATTGAGCTACAATGTTTCTACGATTTAAGATAACTAAATATGCTTATCAGACAGGTCTGTGGTTGAGATATAAATTAGACATAATATTTAAAATGGATCACAGAAGGCATGCTCCCTAATTAATTTTACCTTCAAAAAAATTTTTTAGCTTTCTTAAACTCAGCGAAGCCTTTAATCGTTTTCCAACTGTATCATATTTATGATCAAAAATCAATAACCCTCAATTCTCCAATGCCGGCAAATAAATATCTATGGAGCCTAGTCCTGGCTAATGTACCCTCTGCATTCATTTGTCTTCTGCCTAAAGATTGTAAGGGGAGAAAATATGTTGGAGTGAGATAAATGTCATTTAGTCCTTAGAGATTCGAGAGCTCTACAGGACACTGGAGGGCTTGTTAAAACATGGATTGCCGGGTTTCTTGCCTGGGATTTCTGATTCAACAGGTGTTGGGCAGGGCCCAGAAACTGTCCTGTCTAAGGAGTTCCCAGGTCTTACTGATGCTGCTATGTCCAGAGTCACACTGTGGGGACGAGTCCCCTAAAAACAGGGGTCAGCAAAATGTGGCCCACAGCCCAAATCTGAACTGCCATCTGTTTTCCTTTCTTTTTTTATTTTAAACAAAGTTTTTTGAGAATGCAATCACACTCGTTTATTTACGTATTATTGATGGTGGCAAAAACGGAGAGGTGAGGAGTCACCGCAAACCCCGTGTAGCCCTCCCTTTACCGAGGAGCTGTGCTAGTCCCTGGCCTAGAACATACTCTTCAAAATTACATTTGGTCAGGTCCTGATACCCAAGCAATTTTTAACCTGTTTTTGCCAGCTGCTCACAAACACTGTTAAAATGATCAACATTCTAATTTTAAAAGCACACAAAGGGTTTCAACAGTGATTCATTATTTGAATGACTCTTTTTATAAAATTAGATGACATGTATTTACATTCCTATGAATGTATTTATTACTTTTTGTTCTCTTCTGCTCTTTATTAAAGACCTACTCTCTACTGACAGTAGTTTTTACTCAAACGTAATATAATTTTGATTTTTCCTAATGAGTACCGTGTGGGATTCCACGTAGAAAGATACCCCTTGTTCTGAGACAGAGGCAGCTATGCCTCATTCTAGGCTAGAGCAACCGTGTCCTTGCACAGGAAGGTAATTGCCTACCCCTGTAAGCAAGCAACAGTGACTTTAGGTAAAGTTCCCTTGTTCAGTCAGTTTAGCAGATGTGTTGGTAGAAGTTTGATGGTTGCAACGTACACTTACAGGTTCCAGCCTCATAAGATAAACATAAACAGAAGCTCAGGAACATATATTTATTTGGGGAGGAATGCAAGAAGAAATGTGCACCTTTGAATAAAATATCCACATCCTTAATGCTATACATTAGTCCATTTCGCTTAGAAACAAAGCCACACCCATAATAACCAGTAGTGGAATAATCTTTTTGTAGTCAGGAAAGGAATCATCTTCTAGGAGGCGAGTTGAATCTGATGGCCAAGTAATAACGAAAATTGAAAAAAAGAGCTTTTTTTTTTCACTTCCCTCAAAATTCATGATTTCAGTTCTCAGAGAATAACTTCCTAGTCAATTCTTTGCATTTTTCTTCCTCTCAGTAAGGAAAAAAGAGTGTTACATTACTGCCCCCTCAGAAGAATGGTGGTTTGCATTCATTCAGCAGAGTTATTAAGCCTTTGTAAAGACAGGTGAGGCAGTAGAGTCAGTAGAGAGTAGGTCTTTAATAAAGAGCAGAAGAGAACAAGTGCCACTCCTGGGTCGGGAATGAAGCTGCAGTGTAGCACACGTTATAAAAATAGGGCTTTGTACGAGTTTCCCCCAGACCTGAGAGAATGGTGCACCTCATGAAGCTGGGAAAGTGAAGGTTTTCACAGAGGAAATTCTATTTGAGTTGGGTCCTGAGAGAGGGGAAGACAGAAGGTGTGGAGCACGGAGGAAACGGCCCGATAAGGACATGGTGGCATGACTGAGAATATTACGTTCAGAGAATGGCAGGCGGTTTTGTTTTGTGAGAGGTAGGTTTTACAGGAGCCAAGAGTTTAGTGAACTCCCACATGACGGTAGTTGTATTTTAGTTACACATAACTGGGAAACTATAGAATGACCCCTGGGTTACTAAGAACTGAGTAACACTTTTAAATGATATGTAGTTGATTAGCCACCACAGCAAATCCCTGTAGAATACATTATTTATTCAGTTTATAGCCACTCTAGGGTCAGTATATACAGATTTTTAACTTTTACAGTGGTAGGGCATGCTATATCCAGTGGGGAGGAAGTTTCTAAGGAAAAAAAAAATATATATATATATATTTGTGTAGATATGTATATATATTATATATATATATGTGTGTGTGTGTGTGTGTGTGTGTGTATAAATTTAGAGCAGCGATATGGAAGGTAGCTTAGGAAAAGGCCCAGTTAGAAGGTTGTCCTTGTAAGAGATTGTAAATGCCATGAACAAAGACAGTGATGGTGGCAAAGGAAAGGAGAGAGCTTTGAGAGATGTTTAGAAGTAGAAATTGAGAGGACTCTGTGACTGAGGAGATCAGGAGTGAAGGAATGGAAAGAATCCAGGACCATCCCCAAGGTATTTAGAGATTGTGGCGTTGATAATTTGTGGTTTCTGTGTTAATTCTAGAATGAGAAGAAACTGTACGCAGTTGGGGAAGATGCGGAAATCTCATGCTTTACTGGATTCGCAACTGTTGGCTACCAGTACTTCAGATGTTTACCAGACAGGACATGGAGGCGAGGAGACGTGGAATGCCAACGTGAGACACAAGCAGACTTTTTGCATGACCGCTCTAAAGAATGAATGTGTCCCATACACCTAGAGCAAAATCACACCCTCAGATCACTACTTTGTGTGATTTTTTCGTAACTCTGGTAAAAAGGTCTAGCAAAGCTGAAAATAGGATTCATTTGGTAAAATTCAATTTCAAAATGTCTTCCTATTTCAGTTCTCAGGCTGCTGTGTGTTAGCCTCCTAGAGGCAGGACTACAAATCATGTGCTTAGCAAAGAAATCCCGAAAGTCTGCTACCTACATCGAACCTCAGACCTCAGGACCTTGCCTGATGTCTCAGTTAATGCAAATTGATGAGTCCCAGGAAGATGATACTTATATTCCTAATGTGTCAGAAATGGGATTTTATGTGACATGCAGATTTCTCCTTGGAGCATGTTCACATCCTTCATTAAGGAAGAGAGGAAGAAGCCTGCCCATTTGTAGGCTACACTAAAGTCAAAATAAGATTTCCGGAAGGCTCAAGTAGGAACCCCAAAGAGTTACTAGGGAGCCCCGTGAAGCAGAGTTGAGACCAGTGTCAATTAGGACGTCTGCCTCTGGTCATCCACACTGTGATGACTTGCTCTCGGGAACCCAGGCAATGGAGAAGAGGGGGAAAAGTACGTTTTGAAAGGAAAAGTCCCAATAATGTAATGAAAGTGGGAAGTTTCTGGAGCCACATCCTTAGCAAGGGAACCTCAGATAGTGGAACTAAAGAGAGTGGCTCAGTGGAGGAGTCTCTCAGGGGAAGGGTGGGATCCTCTGCCCACCCCCAGAACCCCAGTTTTCTGATCAAAACACGGCCTTAATGCTGCACCCATCCAATAAGTAGCATTAAAATCACCTCTTGGGCTGCCTAAAATCTGCTTACATTTGTTCACTGTTCTGCTTCACTAAGCAAATCTGAAATGTTTCTCTGCCTGCAGAGACACAGTGCCTCAAGCCAGTCGCGCAGGAAGGTCTGACGATCTCACCGTTTCGGCAATTTTATGAAATTGGCGATTCCATTGAGCTAACATGCCCCAAAGGCTTCGTTGTTGCTGGGCCATCAAGGTACACGTGCAGTGAGGGTTCCTGGACACCGCACATTGCAGACTCACTCACCTGTGAAGAAAGTGAGTAGCAGCTCAGGGTCTGGTTCTGCTAAGATGCCACCCCCCACCCCAGATTGGTGGTATAGCATCCACAGTGGGGCTATTTCCTGAGTGTGTTTTGGGAAGAGAAAGTGGAAGATTCCACTATGGGCTGGGTTTCCTATTTCAACCTGTGTCACAATGAAGACAGGCAGCAAATAAAAGTGATTAGTCGGATAGATATCTTCAAACTTTAGAGAGTGAGATCAATGTTCCCTTTCCAATAGAACGCTACAGTATTTGAATTTAACATCTAACAAGATCAGAATTTTTTAAAAGATTTTATTTATTTATTTGACAAAGAGAGAGAGAGAGAGAACAAGCAAGGGGAGTGGCAGACAGAGAGGGGGAAGCAGGCTTCCACTGAGCAGTAAGTCCCCTGCAGGGCTCCATCCCAGGACCCTGGGATCATGACCTGAGCCAAAGACAGATGCTGAACTGACTGAGCCACCCAGGCACCCTAAAAAAATCAGAATTAATGGTAAACTGAAAATGTGCTTAAAGTGGAGAGCCATAAAAAAGTAATGCATACTACTTTTTAATTACCTAAGCATTTTCTTTTAATTTGAAATATATAAATGCACGATTATTCACCCATTTTCCAAAGTAGGACCAAGATCTTATTTTCTAAAGGATCTTCTGATACGAGTTCCAAGACTTCTTCCTCAAATAAAACAAATACATAATTCATCATCTAGGTTATCTCATATCAATTCCTCTAAAACAATGTGTGTTTTTTTAACTCCAGATGGGGCACTTCTTTTAAAAATCACCTCTGCTTAGGTCCCATCCCATGATTCTGATGTCACTGAGCTGCAGAGGACCTGGTAGTTGGTGTTTATTTAAAATCTCTTCCAACTAACCAGATCCATGCAGAGTTGAGAACCATGGTTTTGAAAAGAGATAAAAACTTAAAGGCACTTTTGAAACAAATTGACTAGAGAAGGCTTTTAAATTTATCTACATCTATATCTATCTATCTATATATCTATCTATCAATATATACATATACATAGTCTGTTTACAAGCTTGTGTTGTATTTTGAGTAATTAGGGGAGGAATGTTCATTGAGGTAATTAGGACATTTCTGGGTGGAAGTCTGCTTCTTCCAGGAATCCACATACCAATCCTTATTTGGATTAAGCAGAACTGTCATGGTGATTTTAGCTTGGGGTAAGGATCTTTCAAAACTGCAGCGTAAATGGTATTATAATGAGGGAAACGTCACCTGAAGATACCACATAACCTCAGCTTGATGTTGGCCTAAGATTTCCTCACGACAACAGGTGGCTTCACCCCCCTTTGATGCTTAGCAGGTGCCTTTCTGCTCCATCCCTGCCCTGCTCATTCCTATCTAACTGCCTACTCTAACCAGAGGAGCCTACAAACTGGGAAGTTCAATTATCAGGCTACTGTCATGGAGGGGCCGGAGAAAATAGTCTGGTGACTCAGTAACTTGGAAGAGTGGTTAAGGGCTTCTAACAATTCATATCTTCCAACTTTTTCAGCATGCTTTTTCAAAACATGTCTCATTTTTATTGAAAGAATCCTGGGAGCACCTGGGTGGCTCAGTGGGTTAAAGCCTCTGCCTTCAGCTCAGGTCATGATCCTGGGGTCCTGGGATCGAGCCCCACATTGGGCTTTCTTCTCAGCAGGGAGTCTGCTTCCTCCTCTCTCTCTGCCTGCCTCTCTGCCTACTTGAGATCTCTGTCTGTCAAAAAATAAATAAAATCTTTTTAAAAAAAGGAAAAGAAAAAAGAAAGAAAGAATCCTGGAAGATGTATCTGAGATCAGGTATGATCAGGCCCATTTTGCTTATGAAAAAGCAGAAGGTATAGAGAGGCTCAATTAAACCCAAGGTTGGGCAATTTGGGTCAACGGGAACTGACCAACAGCTGTACTCCTTCCCCAAGCTCACTGCCATCTGGCCTTCCATATCCTCTTCTAGGCTATCCTAATGTGTGAACGAAAGGGGAAAAGTTAACCTATTAAAATAACCTTAACACTATTGATAAAGAGATATCATGGAAATTTGTGAGAACTTCAAGTTGACATTATGGTTGGATTTCACTTGACTCCTGATCACACATACGAGAGGGAACCACGGGCTTTAGATGGTTAAGATCCTCTTGGCGTCTTGGGTAGTATCTTCTCTCTACAAACAGCAGCACTATCTCTCTCTCTCTCTCTCTCTCTCTCACACACACACACACACACACACACAGTCCTATGACTATGTTTGGAGAAGAAATTGAAATTATAATCCAATCTGAGAGAATGAACTTTTCTACATCCAGATAAAGTAAATAAACATCCTCTCTCATATATTTTCTCTCCAGCAACATTGGCAAAAAGATCGATGAGGGAAGTCAGAAAGAGAGAGAAAATAATCAATAAAGCTGAACACTTTCCTTTCAATGTGCGGGGAACTGTGAGACAAAGAGGCTTTCAGGCCATCCTTGGTTAGGAAAAGATTTTTTAATTACTTCAACGTGAAAAGGGTTTGGCTTCCTGGGGAAATGAGATGGTACATGCCTTCACAGTTACTTTTTCTTCCTATGAGAAACTGACACTCCCAAAGATCCCCTGAACACCAACCCTCCAAAGATCACAATGTTCTCCGTTCCATGTCCTTCACAAACTGTGCGGGGCAGTGTGGGCAGCTGACAGCTGGTTCTGACTTCCACTTGACACACTGAGAGGTCGGACTCCTTGCATGTGATCAATGACAACTTTGAATCAGTAATGCCAAGTGCTTGAAAATTGATTCTCTTTGGAAACAATGTACAGCTCAGAGTCCTTCCCTGACCTAAGTGTGGACTTATTTCCGAAGGGCAAAGAGGTATAGCTCTACAACAAAGAAAAATAATCCCATGTCAATGGAAAAGCTTAATATCTGAGGGCTTCCCAGCAGCTGTACGTCTCCATGTTCAGGGAAGTTATGGGCCAGATTTCACCAGAAGGAATAGGGTTCCTGACAGAGAATGAGAGTGGGAAATGCTATGAAATTCATTGTTATGAAGAAAACCTATTGATTTTTAAAATCTTTATTTTTGCCTCTAGCATAAACCTCCTTCCCTCATCAAACCTTCCGCCTGGTAGGGTAAAATGAGTAACCATGAGCTTGGTCTCCTATTCAGCCATTTAACATGGCAGAATATCTAGCTATAGCTGCCTACTGCCATCCTTCGACGATTACTTGCTTCCGGAAGCCATTGCGGTTCTGTGGATTAGTCAGATCAGTTCTGGGAAGTTCGTTTCATGCAATAGGCTCAGGAAGTCAACTCTAGGTCAAGTTCAACTAGTCTAAAGGTTCTCTGGATGGTCTTTCATGTAAGCCAAGACAACCAAGACTTCCCCTTCCATATAATACACCCAAGTGTTACTCCCTCTGCTTTAATCTCCATTGCTCACATACACACTGTTCAGTTGCTTGTCTTAGATCAAGCCTCATTTATTCGTGGATCTTTTCTTGTATTTCTCAGTTGAGGTTTCTTGTTACTTGGTCTCTGGAACCATGTTCCCTTTCTACAAAGTCCCTATCATGGCCTTTATGTATAAACCCATTATTATGATTATTTAATTAATGTCTGTTTTCATAGTGTCCTTTACATTCATGCAAAAAAGGGGACCACTTCTGTTTTCATTCTTTTTATCTTTTTCTTCCCCACCATCACATACTAGTGCCTAGAATATCCTGCAGGGATAAACACCTGCATTAGGAGTTGCATTTCTCCATGGATTCTTCTTAGAAGAAAATCTGACTTTCGAGACATTACCCCAAAAGAACCATTTTCACCATTGTCACTGACATCTATACTTCTAAAACTGATGGATATTATTTTGATCCTCATCTTTGACTTCTTAGGAACATCCAGCCAGTGTTGACCTTCCTTTTCTTTTCATGGCTCCCAATATACAACACCATCTTGTTTGGCTTCTACCTCTCTGGCTGTTGCTCTCTGTTTTGGGCAGCCTCCCACCTGTGCTTGGACATTAAATGTTGGAGTTCCTCAAGGCTCATATCTGTCCCCTCACCTTATGCTACATTTTCCTGCTGGGGAATCATACCCATACATATGGCTTCAATGATTCCCCAAAGAACAATAATAACAAATTTAATTCATTAGCACAGAACTTCTCCACTGAGCTTAAACCCAAATGGCCACATTTTAATAGATACATCTAAAATAGATACATTTTAAAATAAATACATTTTATGTACCTATTTTGATCTAGTTTGTTTGAGTGTCTAAAAGACAGCATAAATTTAAGAATGCTTGGGTGACTCAGGTCATGATCCCAGGGTCCTGGGATCAAGTCCCACAATGTGCTCCTTGCACACAGCAAGCAGCCTGTTTCTTCTTCTGCATGCTGATCCCCTTGTTTGTGCTCTCTCTCTCTCTCTCTCTCTCAAATAAATAAATAAAATCTTTTTTAAAAATAAATTAAAGACACCACAAATTTAACATTTGCAGAGAACTCTTGAGTCATTACCCTCCCCTCCCTAAAACTAAGCATCTTATAATATTTTCCATTTCAGTTAAGGCACCAAAGCTTATTGTCTAATGCAAGCCAGAAACCTAAGAATCATACTTTGCAGCTCACACAGCTTACCCACGATATGCAATTTCATCCATTTAACCTGCCAAATATGTCCCAGGCTTATCTACTTCTCTTCATTTCCAACTCAACATTTTGGTCCAAATTACCATTCTCTTTCACCTGAACTACTATAATCATCTCGTAGATTGTCTACCCATAGCCTTCTTGGTCACCATGCCTCTTCAAATCCATTCTCCACACAGACACCAAAATTAATTTCTTTTTCAAAATCCAGACCTGATAATTTCTTTGTCATAGGACCCCCTGTTTAAAACCCACTGAAGACTTGTCATTGTTTATAAAATAGAGGCAAAAATCTTCCAAAAGCCTTGTAAGCCCCCACACAGCCTGGCACACACTTACCTCTCTGGTCTCATCTCCTTCCATGCTTTTGTTTTTCTGCACTAAAACCACACAGGCCTTCTCACAGTTCCAGGAAAATCACTTGCTGCCTCTCTTTCAAACTTCCATGCCTAATGGTTCCTCTGCTGTGAACACTTTCCCTTTCTTCTTTCCATTTTGCCAATCCTAACCTTCCTCATGACGTCAGTTTTCTTTTTTTTTTTTAAGATTTTATTTATTTATTTATTTATTTGACACAGAGAGAAAGAGGTCACAAGTAGACAGAGTGACAGGCAGAGGCAGAGAGAGAATCAGGCTCCCTGCTGAGCAAGGAGCCCGATGCAGGGCTTGATCCCAGGACCCTGAGATCATGACCTGATCTGAAAGCAGCAGCTTAACCCACTGAGCCACCCAGGCACCCCGTCAGTTTTCTTGATTATGTGCTTTCTCTCTATGAGCATGAATAACATGAGCAATTCTATTTGTATTCGTGTGTTTGATTAATGTCAGTCTGCCTTCACAAAACTCTAAGCTCTGTGAGCATAGACTCTGTATGAAATTTTACTCAATCCACTATTTTCCAGAACTTAACACAGTGCTGAGAGTATCGTAATCACACAGGAAATATTTGAAGAACAAATTAACAAATTTCACCAATTCCATTTTCTTCAGTTCCATGAAGTTTATAGCAATTTTAGGCTGGGAAAATGACGTCTCATGAGAGCTAGAAAGGACCTTTCAGACAGAATATTTCATGACAACGTATTTGGAAAAGGCAAAATGAATGCCCTAACTATAGGTGATAAGAGAGAACTTTTCACCACTGCCTTTCCTCCTAAGTCCAAACTTACCATGTGGAATCCATGCGGTGCACTGCTCTTTACCTGTTTTCTTTTGTTTCAGATTTTTTGACAAAATTAAAGGGCCGTTGCCAACCAGGACAAAAACAGTTGGGATCTGAATGCATTTGCATGTCTCCAGAAGAAGACTGTGGGTGAGAGATACTCTATGGACTGTGTTTGGAAAATGGGAAAACCAGTCTAGTGTAACCGGCTTGATAGAGGAGCTGAGCTTCTTGAAGCACAAACACGAAACATATTAATTTTTCACATAACTGATACCCCCTCTGCTGTGTTGATTTCTTCCCCACTGGTAGCAAGCTTTCTTAATTATCTCTCAGCCCCATTCCCTAAGTTTCTATGGCATTTGTTTATGAAGAAACTTGCAGTTTTGTTTATGAAGACTTATTCCTGTCCGTAATGGGTTTCAGACTCAAGTATCTCAAAACCTTCCTTTTGCTCCTAAGCACGGGGCAAGGTCATGACTCCAAAAGCTTAGAATAGAGACAGTGGCATGAGTACAGACTTCACACATAAACACACCCCTTTGTCAGTTTATTTTTTCATGCTGGGGTAGAGAGAGTGAAGAGGGAAAATGATACATCTCCCTCTGACTGCCATGACTAGATGGCTATCTCCTTTTTGTTGTTATAATTGCCTTATCTTCGTTTAAAGTAATCTCTACACCGACTGTGGGGTTTGAACTCACAACCTCGAGATCAAGAGTCACATGTTCTTCTGACTTACCAGCCAGTCACCCCTAACTACCTTTTCTTTACATGAACAAACTAAGGAGAGTCAAGGGAGCTTCTTAATTTAAGGGTTACTTTCAGTAACCCTTAAACAATGTTAGCTGACGATAAAATTTTGTTTCTCTATCTCACAAAATAAATACAGAAATAGGCATTCTAGGGCTAGTATGATGACTTTCTCATTGCCAGTAGGACTGAGGTTCATTCCTGCTCTTGTTCTTCCATCCTCATTGCCAGTAGGACTGAGGTTCATTCCTGCTCTTGTTCTTCCATCCTTAAAGTTATTTCATGGTCAGAGATCACTCTGTAGAAGCAGGAAGGGAGAAGACCAAAAATGGACATTTTCCCTCTTTTTAAGGAGAATTCTTGGAACACCCACCACTCACTGCCATCTCATTAACCTTCACTTATTCATATGGCCACAGGTCCTTGCAAGGGAGGCTAAGAAGTACAGTTCTTTGGCTGGATGCACAGGCCCTATGAATAAAGTTAGAGTCAAATGACTTGAGGAGGAGAAAGACTGAACATTGGGACAGGAAGCCAATAGATTGTGCCCAGTTGTTATCCTTCGCTTTTAACACTAAGTAGCTCTCATGTTCCTCTGTGCTGCAGGTGAATGAACACTTATAGGCATTTCTTATTTATTTAGGAACACTCTAGGGTATTTTTCCATATAGTGCCACAAATATAATTCAGCACAAAGGTGGTCCTCTCTACCCCCTCACCCCAGTCTTCACCAGAAATGGTCCACCGTATAACTTCTTGCTGCTGGAGTCTCCTCATCCAGCAGATGGCCTCCTGGGAAGTACATACAACCCTCATATTGCCCATGTCATGCAGGGGAAGCTTCTGTCTTAACCTTTGCAATACCAAGTTACAAGAACACAGACTATCCTCTGGAACTGTCAGAATTTCAGCTCTTCTCTACCTCTCTAGCCTCTTTCTGTAGTCCTCAGTGCTCCTTTACACAGCATTGAAGGTATTTGTGAGAAGTGACTGGACCCACAGCTTAAGTTCTCTGCCCACAGAGAGCGAGTGGCCTTTATTCCTGGAGATAAATTTACACACTGATGCCCTGATTGTGGACTCTAAAACTGGCATCCAAGAAGAAACTCAAATTTAGAGTAATCAAGAATCTCTTATCCTCTCAATAAAAGGAGGACTGTGGCCACTGGTTAGGTTTCGGGAGGAAGACCCAGCATCTACTTAGGAAGATTAAGCAAGTTACCCCGGGGAATGACATAAAAGCTCATGCCCTCAATCAAGTGCAAACACACTTGCAATCTACATATAGATATCTATATTTGCAAGTGTGTTTGTGCAAGTGTGTTTGCATATATATATATATATATATATATATATATATATATATATATAGTGTTCCAAATACTAAGTATTGAAGAGTTCTGAGGCAGTCCAGACTATATGGGCCAGATTGGTCAGGGTTAGCTTCCAAGTGCAGAAGGCAGAAGTGCAGCCAGGAATTGAACTGGACACAGATAGGCACAGAAGAAAGACATTGCAATGCTGATGGAACAGAGCATGGGATGCCAACAAAGGAGAAGTAATCTTATCATTTTTGAAAATGATCAATACAATTGTCAGGTGATAGTGATCAGGAAGGAAAAGAAAACAATTCTAGAAAGGGAAGTTCATTGGAGTGAAATTGTAGAAAGTTAATTGGAGTCAAATTGACTCCAGCTGAGTCACGATCCTCAATCTGAAGATCTTGATGACCAGAATTGAAGAATTCAGACTTTGATTTGAAGACAGTTGGGAGGAACACCAAGATAAAGATGAAACTTTAGAAGGATGAATCACAAGACATCCCAGATGAGATGAAGAACCGAACGAAGAGAGGCTGGGGACGGGGTTGGGGGAGGGGGGGCATTGGGGAAGAAAACTGAGTGGTGAGTTCACATGTTATATCGACTGCCTGCCATCTGTTTTTTCTAATCTTCATATGCGAATGTTTGCTTTCGTCTCTTGGGCAGCCATTATTCAGAAGACCTCTGCGCGTTTGATACAGACACCAGCCATTACTTTACTTCATCTGCTTGTAAGTTTTTGGCCGAGAAATGTTTAAATAATCAGCAGTTCCATTTTCTGCATATTGGTTCCTGCCAAGAAGGTCCACAGCTAGCATGGGGTCTTGAAAGGAGAAGACTTTCGGCCAATAGCACGAGGAAAGAATCCTGTGGCTACGACACCTGCTACGACTGGGAAAAATGTTCAGGTGAGCTGCGGTAGTGATCACAGACTAGAAATGCTCACACATAATCTTCATTGCAACTAGTTCATCTTTTTTTTTTTTTTAAGATTATTTATTTATTTATTTAAGAGAGAGAGAGATCACAAGTAGGCAGAGAGGCAGGCAGAGAGAGAGGGGGAAGCAGGCTCCCCGCCAAGCAGAGAGTCTGATGTGGGGCTCCATCCCAGGCCCCTGGGATCATGACCTGAGCTGAAGGCAGAAGCTTTAACCCACTGAGCCACCCAGGTGCCCCGCAACTAGTTCATCTTATTTGCATTTATACTCTTTCTAAAAACAAAACAAAAACTTTTCCTTAATCAAAGATAACTCCTTTACATGGTAAAAATTTTTATAAAGTCATTTAAATAGAAAGAAAAAAAAAATAACCCACCCACTGTTAGAAATAACCACTTTCGTAGTTTTAGGGTGAATCTTCCTAATTATTGTTCATTGCATATGCAATCAGTACTACCCTTAGACTTCAGCAGAAAATCCCTTGTCCCAGTCTCATGCTTCAGGCACCATTCCCCACCCCCAGCTTTGGAAAGCTTTCATCAGAATTGTCTAAGTTTTCCTCTGGTATCTGGGACTGGCTAGGACAACATAGCCAGAGTGCCCTGAGCCTAGACCAAATTCCTCGTGGATACTAATTGCCAGAAGCATCTTCTTCAAATTTTTTTAAGTCCTCCTGCAGTGCCTGGGACTAGCCAAGGCTGGCAGTGTTAACCAGGTAGGACACTCTGGGCCCAGACAGGGTTGGCTCATGGGCTCAGGCACTGTTTCTCGCTAGTGGAACATTCTCCAACATTCTGCTTCTCTCTCACCATGCATGGGGTCAACCAGCTGCTCCAAGGAGCTCTGGGACTCATGCCTGTAGAGCCATCTGTGGCTCAGAGCTAGACCCTCATTTCCAGAAAGCAGCCTGGTGAGCCACCAGCCAGTAGGGTATTTGTCAAGATTGCTTGAGATTGGACTGCTAGTATGGGGCTGACACTCTAATTTAGAGTGCTTGTTATTATTTATATAGAGAGGCATTTCACAAAAAATAAAATAAAAATAAAAAATTCCCCAGGGCCTTATAAATCTCAGGGATGACCATGATTATATTGCAGTTTTAAAAAAAAGTATCATCCTTTACATCTTATTTTATATATTGCTGTTTTTTACTTCATATATCATGAAACTATTTTCACGTCATTATATATTATTTTGCCACATAATTTTCAATGTCTGCCAAAACCTATATGGACATTCTATAATTTATTTAATTAATCTTAAATGTCTAGATTTTTCCCAATATTTTGCTGTTATAAAAGGTGCTGTAATAGACAAATCTATCACAGATAAATCTTTAAGATTATTTCCTTAGGATATAACTTAGAAAATGAAATTCCTAGGTAAACATGACTTTCAAACGTAAAGTCTTTGTTGGTACTGTGTATCAACTGGCTTTCCAGAAATGTTTTTACCATATTATATTCCTACCTACAATGTATAATTAAGACTGCCTTCCATACTTTCACCAATGCTTGGAGTTATTACTCCTTTATTTCTCTGTCAGTTTGATACTCAGGAAGTGGCATTAGGTTTCTATTTTCTGTAAGTTGCCCAATTCTGATCAGTATCAAATCATCTTGTAGCTAAACACTACTACTCATTTTTCATTGCCAGACTAACACCATTACCCAACTGACATGTGTCTCAGAAATGATAATTTATGGTAGAAAAGAGCTGAAAGTATTATGGAATATCATTTTATATTTAAAATATAACCTTTTTCTTTGAAAATGGTAGCATAGGAACATTATTGTCAGGAATGCACACTGAAGATAAAAGGAAACAGGATAAAATGGTCCCTGTCTGTGCTACAATAGGTAGAACTGGTATTTGAGGATGTGTTTAGTGTGAGGTTCCATCCTTCCATATTTATCATGAAGAAAAGATTTTCATGGAACCCTGTATAGCAACGATTTTTTTTCCTATTTTCCACAAATTATTCTTTTCAGATCTGTCTGAGTAACAAATAATATCTGGCTTACAATTTCATCAAAATCTGCTTATTAGCTCTTCACTGTACATATATCTAAATCCTATAGTCTCCAGGAGTCTGAGTTTGTCTAAAAAAAGAACACAGAAAAGTTTGAATATTTAATCAGTATTGCTCAAGTTAACAGAATATCTTGGGGTAGTCAAACTAATACATGGACATTTGGTAATGAGAGATTTAAGTCATTTAAAAGATTCTTTAATTTTATACACAATCAGAATCCTGAAAGCATTTTTCCCCCTAAAGACATGGTCTGCCTGGGTCAGTCTTCTTCAACTGGTGAGGAAAAGTCATGTCACAGAGAATTCTGTTCAGTAACACTATAGAACGGCATCACCGTACAAATCACAGCATTTATGAAGAAAGAGAAAGCTAAAAGTGTATTTTGTGCCCAATTCACTCATGGCAAGGTGGAAGGTCTTCTTGGTTGAACTGTGTTCTTGTGCGTACTTTGCTACGCTTTTCCTTCTCTATCTAAAATGAAATAAAGAAACATTTAAAATGGAACTTCAAAATTACATAAAGTTCACTTTTCAAAAGTTAGAACATGAACGGCTTCTTAAGGAGCCATTTTTATGGACGTGGAATGTTTTCCCTATATTTCAAAAATATCCACCCTCGGCTAATAGAAGGGGGAAATTTATTCAGCACACATCCATTTAGTAGCCAAGATGTGGATGTCACTGTACAAGGTACGATGAAGACACTGAAGATAAAGGAGTTTTGTACCTTCAAATTGTTCACAGTGGCTAAAGGAGTAACTTTTCATGATAATTGCATGAATAACCTTATGCAAGCCAGTATGTAATAAGAACTGTGAGAAAGATAAAAATCTTCTGGCCTGGAAGTGTTTCATAAGGTTGGTAGCATGAGAACTGAGTGTTGGAGGATGCATTAGAGGTGGTGGGAAGGGCCTTTTGGTGCTGGTAGTCTAAAGATAATCTTGCTAAGAGCATTTAAGCCATAACCATCCTAAAACAATAGTGACCATGGCCTTTCCAAAAGCCTGGGAATGGACATCCTCTCCAGAGGTGTCCTTCACTAAACCCTATTGTTTACAACAATGAGCAAGACCTTTCCCAACTAGAATCTTCTCTAGCTGGTGACAGAGGGCTTACAAGGGAATGCATGCTCTTTCATGAAATGTTTTCTACCAAAGACAGGAAGTCTACAGGACGTCTATGAGTGTCTCCCTACTTCTTCTCCCCATTTTCTTCCATTGGGAAAGAACAGATATCCCCCTAAAAGAAGCTACTTCTTTAACCCACTGAGCCACCCAGGCACCCCAAGAAGCTACTTCTTAATGACATCATTGCTGATTCTCAGTCTGACTCAGATATTTTGGCAACATGAGTTTTCCCAGATCTATCAATACACTTCTTTTTGAATACTTACACCTGTACCTCAAATTCAGAACTGAAACCAACTGATGAAGCTGAATTAAATTGAGCACCTCGTTAAGAGGTAAATGGGACATAGAGATGAATGATCTCTCAAATAAACCACCTATAACTGTCTTGAGAGAAAGACATGTCAGTGTCAGATACAGTACTAACAAATGTCAGATATAGTACTTACAGATTTACATTATTAAAGTTTAGTTAAAAATTTAATTGAAGTTTAGTTGGTATGGGACAAATGGCTATGAAGTGCTTCATGGAGAAAGCAAGACCTGTAGAAACTGGATATGTGGGGGAGAGTAGGAGGGAGCACATCAGTGTAGCAAAAGAAGGGGATAGCAGGGGCAAGAGTACAAAAACTAGAACACCACTGAGGTCTTGGTTGGGAAGCAGAGAGGGACTTACTCTACCTGGAATGGAGAAAACAGAGAAGGCAATATGCAAAGGGATTTTGACGTCAAACTGTAGAGGACCTTGACCTTTGATTAAAATATGCATGTATATAAACGAGCCTATATCCCTTTACTCAAAATTTTTGTAATATTCTTGGCTTTGGTAAGTTTATCTCAAGTAATTATTTTTAAATGATTTCATGAATGCAAGATCTATATGAATTATGAAGTGACCGGGTAGTTTTGAAACCAGGCCTCATAAAAGAATCATCCACCCAGAAATATTCTAGAAAGAAAAAAGTAACTGTGGTAGAGTTATGTTAAAGAATTAAAGCCTATGGGTCATTTATGATCAAAACCTGCCTCTACCACTTACTAATTGTGGAACCATTAGCCAATCACTTAAGCTCACTAACAAGCTCATGTCTGGAATTAGCATGATAACATGGAGTCCATATGTTTTTTGAGAGGATTAAATGAAATAAAGAATGTAAATCTCTTGGCTTATTATGTGGCTTCATAGCACCTTCTCAAGAGAAGTTAACTGAATGTTCTCCGGTGGTGCCAATGAGAAATAACAGCAAGGAGAGATAGAAGACATCATGGAAATGGATTGACAGGATGTAGCGACCAATTGGATGTGGGCAGTGAGTGAGAAGGAGGTGCCAGAAACAGCCCAACTCCTGAATCTTACTGGCTTACTAGTGCGTTCTGGTCTCTTCCAACCAGATGACTCCATTCGAGCACAGTTGGGTCTTTTGGGTCATTGCCTTTTTTCCAGCTTTCTGATACATTGTCACCAAAGTGCCTGCTGCTCTGGGAACAAACTGGGTAAAATCAAACCCCGAAGAATATGGTGAGTCACACTGTCTCCCTCTCGTTTCAGCTTCCATTTCCAAATGTGTATGCCTGTTGCCTCCCCAGTGCTTCAAGGGTGGAAGCCACCTCTACTGTGTCAGAATAGGATCATCAACGAATGAGAAAACAGTGAACATCTGCGAAGTAGGAGCTGTACGATGTGCCAACAGGAAAATGGAAATATTGTATCCTGGGAGGTGTTCAGCCTAAAACAATTACTGATAAGCAGATTTACTCTCTAAAAATAATTTCTACAAAAGGGCATCCTCCTACAAACAGCAGACTGGTGTGCCCAGAGGTTAGACATAAATTCTTTTGTGTTATTTTCATGCAATTATTCACCTTGCCTTAGCCTTTCCTATCCAGTTTCAATCCATGATGTTCTTTGTGTATACCCAGGTAATAACTTTCACATTAATCCAGTAAATTCTTCTGTTCACATTGCACTAAAATGAGGGGACATCTGAGGACCTTATGAAGCCTATAGTATTAAACATTCTCAGAAATAGAATTGAGAACAAAAACCATAATCGTCTTCAATTAATAAATAAACAGAAACCTACAACTTGTAAAACACATTCTTGAAACCCAACGTTCCTTCATGCATTCATTCAAGAGATAATTCTGAATGTCTACAATGTGCCAAGTACTGTTTAAGATGCAGGGGAATTAACAGTGAATAAAAAGACAAAATCCCTTGCTTTCATGAAGCTCACACTCATGTGGAGAAAGACATACAAAAAATAAAACAAGTGGGGTGCCTGGGTGGCTCAGTGGGTTAAGCCACTGCCTTCGGCTCAGGTCATGATCTCAGGGTCCTGGGATCGAGTTCCGCATCGGGCTCTCTGCTCAGCGGGGAGCCTGCTTCCCTCTCTCTCTCTCTGCCTGCCTCTCTGCCTTGTTGTGATTTCTCTCTGTCAAATAAATAAGTAAAATCTTAAAATAAATAAATAAATAAATAAAACAAGTATATAGATATATAGTATTTTTGATGATGACAGTTGTCATGGAGAAAATAAGGCAAGGAGAGAAGAGTTTCATCATCTTATGCTAGGAAACACACCATAGTAGTAAGCATCACAGTAAGGATGATTGGAAAGAAGTGGAAATCGCCTCATGTAAGGCAGTTAGTAAACTTCTGGAGTTCCATACTCAGGAAAAGCAAGTTTCCTTGCCTCAGCTAAAGTACATCCTGAAGTTTTTGAGCTGAAGTATGTGATGGGTGGAAAATAAAATCATCAGAGAATTGTGAAGGAAAAATTTTTAAATTAAATTATGTTTTCTGCATTGGGCCATACCAAGTAGACACCCATTTCTTAGAGAGCCAACAAAAACCACACGTTTTTATTGGGAAAGAGGAGCATCTTTCTCAATATTGATGTGCATCAGTCACCTGAAGTGCCTGCTAACTGATACACATGCCTGCAACCCCTCCCCCCACACCCCCACAGTTTCTGTTTCAGCAGGTCTGGGGCAGGGCCTGAGAATTCCTAACAACTTTCCAGGTAGACTGACCATCAAGAGTGCAACATTTTGAAAACAGTTTAGAAATAGAGTCATTCAACAGTTCATTCTGTTTGATTTACTAACTGATCTCAAAGCCTTACTTAGTCAGCCAATCTCCAAGCCTGTGAGTGGAAGAAGATTTTCTTCCTCTAAAACTCAGTGGGACTCCTATCTAGTGGAAGGGGGGCCATGAGGCACGGCCACCTGCAACACCCTCATCAGACCTGACAGACTAAATGTCACTCCTCACCCATCTCATTCATCATAACATGTTAGCAAAATCTGAAACATCTTGCAATATCAAAGGAGAAGTACAAGGAAGGGAAAATAATTAAAAGTAGGAACAGAAACATTTTCCTAGTGTAACAGCCATCGAGTGGGAATTTTTATTTTCCCAAGAGTTCGTAACCCAAAGTGGTGCCATCTTGTTAGCACCCATTCCTTCAGCACTCCCAAGACAAAGAGGGAAGGCAAAGAGGCATGGCCGCCTTCCACTAGGTAGAAATCCCATTGAATTTTAGAGGAAGGAAATCTCCTTCCACTCACAGGCTTGGGGATTGGCTGGTTAAGATTTTGAAATCAGTTAGTAATTCAACATGAGGGCAAAGGGGCATTCAATACTCCCATGTCTTCAGGAGAGGCACTAACAACTGAATCAAGAACTTTTCCTCAAGACTGAGCTGGAGCTGCTCTCCCCGGATCTCAGGCCTACCTCATATCTTTCTGAGGGGTGGAGGGAGAGGGAGGGAGACCAGGGGAATCCACAGCCGAGTAAATACAGTGTTCATAGAGAGAGTCATACTCCCTGCCTATGTTCTTTTCCTCCCCTGAGTGAAGAGGTAGAGATGCTGAAAGTATCCACCAAAGCCAGGCAACCGAAGCCCAGTGAGACTCTTCTCTAAGGCAAGGGGAGTCGGCAGTAAGGATACAGGTGCTGCCCCCACTGGCTGATGGGATGCTGAGCAGTCTTTGAGCTGACGCCTATGAGCAAGTTGCAAGAGTCGTCTCTGGGAGGTATGGATCCTGATGAGGGCTGATGTGGAGACATTCTCCCTTCCTGAGCCTGAGACCACTTTCTGCCTAGAGGGTGCTGAAGACGGGGTGCTACAAGAGCGGCCCTCACCACTGTCACAGAAGGGGGGGTGACATGAGTAGGAAAAGATGGGTGCAACACTTTCTCCATCAGAGTCCCAAGACAGAGAGTGAAGGATGTTGGTGGTTCTCATGGCTCCTGAGGAAGGACACAGTGAAGAAGAAAAGCAGGCACTCTGAGGATCCTGCATCTTGGACATGAGAAGACACAGTGGCCTTTCTCACAGGAAGTTCCGAGGGTCTGAGTGGCTAGGAGTAAAGCAAAACACCAAACCAAGGAAACATAGAGGTCACCAATAACACAGAACCGATTTAGAAAGAACGAGTCAAAGGTGACACACCATCATTGACCTTACCATTTATCCTAGCCCATTTCCTTGCTTCCAACACCAGAGACCAAGATCCAGCAAATGCAAGGGATGCAGGTGTCCTAGAATGAGACCTGCCTCTCCTCATTACCCCTGGGAGGGGTTGGAAAGGCGCCTTCCCTGCCCTAAACTCACTGATGCATGAGCCTGGCTGACTGGAGGCAGGGAAGGAGGTGAGATGTCAATTGGGTAGGAGATTGGAGACTTAAACTGGACTAACTTTGAAAAATAGAAACTGACCAGAAATCTATGTGATCTTTCCCAGATTTAATTAAGGCAAGAGAAAAAGAAAAATGGAATTTGGCAGAGCGAAGTGAAAGCTAAGAGTATTAGTTTGCTAGGGCTGTTGTGACAAAGTACCACAAACCGGGTGACATAAAACAAGAGAAATGTATTGTCTCACAGTTCCGGAGGCCAGAAACCTGAAGTCACTGCGTCGGTAGGGCCGTGTTCCCTCTGAAACTAGAGGAGAGGGTTCTTCCCTTGCCTCTTCTGGCTGGTGGTATTTGCCAGAAATCCTCAGTGTTCCTTGGCCTGAAGGACCATCCCTCAAAAAGCGTCCGCCTCCATCAGGACATGGCTGTCTTCACTGTTTTCCCTCTGTGCATGTCCGTCTGCCCAAATTTGTATGGTTTTGTGAGGACAGCAGTCACGTTGGGTGAGGCCCACTCTCACGACCTCATCTTCATAGGATTATGTCTGCAAAGACCCTCTCTCTAAACATGGTCACATTCACAGCTACCGGAAGTTCGGATTTCAACATATCTTTTTTTTTTTTTTTTTTTTTTTTTAAGATACAATTCAACCCATAGCACTGTGACTAGGGAGAAAAGGTTTCCTGTTTACACCCCATAATGTAATCAAAGCTTGATACCAGTTATTATATTCATGTTGCTCGATTAAAATCAGTCACGTTTGCTTTGAAGTATGTTACTTTTTCACTTGTAACAGTCTTCCCTTTTAATGGTGATTAGTTGGTCTTTTTACCACTTAGTTACCTTTGTTTGAAAGGATTTTTTGAGTGCACTAAAGTTTGCATCAGGCTTAATTTGCATGCCATTTACCAGTTGAATTTTTCACACTCCCATATTAATATTAATACAGCAATTTAGTACAATAAGTGTTAAGAGCTAGAGATTAAATTGTCATCATGAAGCAGAGAGCAAAACTGAAACATATTAAATACCTGGAATTTGGACCTAGAATGTCCAACGCCGTCCTAGAAGATAAAATAAATTCCTGATCAAAGGTAAAACTTATCCTCTTAAGCTATTGGAGATGAATACTAAGAATTCATGCTTGTAGCTTCTGTAACTGGAAACTGAACTGGGTCCTTTTTTTATATAAATGGGTTTTGATTTTTGTTGATTTTTCAAGAAATTGACAAAATAAATGAAACCCCAGTTTAAAGAATCTTATAAATTGACATGCTATACCTCTCATATGTCCTGGAAGCAGAATTCTAAGTCTGGTATTTTAAAAACTCTAGTCCTCTCGTGGGGTGACATTCAAGCTTAAGTAAAGATTTCCTGTTTTGACAGTCTCCAGTAAAGTTCACTAAATTTGAGAACATGTTACTGTTTTTTTCTCTTTTTTACAAAAGCCTCCCGCAATGGACATTCCTTTAGTTTTAAAGACTGAGCTCTTCTGTTCTTTCCAGAAGAACACCCACAAGCTAGACCTAATCCACATCCCTTGCTAAATTCTAATTCTGAGTCACAAGAATCTGATGGATCATGATGTCTCTGGTTGGTGTTGGGCACCAAATATCCTGAAGCTTGGATAATTAGATTCTAAATGGCTGGCTGTCTCTAAGGTCACCTTCATTTTTCTGGAATACATTGTGTAAGGAATCAATGAGGCATCAAGCTTCTAACCAAACAAATGGCCTGTAAAATCATAGTTGTATCCATGTCATTTTATAAAAGCGAGACAGGCCACTGTTAGCCTATTTGTCTTCTTGACAAGTTATAGAGGTACAGCTTCAGTTCCCCATGTCAAATGTCAGTTAGCACAGGTATGTGTCACCAATCAAGGGACTCCAACGGACAGATGGTCATGCTCACAAAGGTTTATATAGAAAGATGTTCATAACAACATTATTTATAATGGCAAAAAATGACAGCACCTAAATGTCTAATAATAAATTTCGGCCCCTTCCTGGGACGGAACAGCCTGACCATGGACAAGTATCTTTAGAAAAAGATTTTAAAGGACATAATAAAAAGTGAAAAACAGGGCTACAAAACTACATATGATTCCCGCTCCATAAATCGTGTGTGTGTGTATAAATGTCTTTAAAAACAATGATTGGAAAAACAAATCTCTAGAATATGGAGTCATTTTTATTTTCTTTTTTACATTTTTCTACATTTTCTAAATCTTCTACAGCCAGCATGCGTTTTCTTTTATAATTGGGCATGAAAGTCATTCTAAAAATTTTCTCTTCTACTTAGGTGAGAAGACAGTTAATTCTGTTTATATAGATATACTGGTGGCAAATTGGCTTTGAGGTTCAAGCCAGCCCCACGGGTCTGGACTTGCCCACATGAAGCGGGTGGTAGCTTTCAACGAGACCTGTGAGCATTCATTCACTCATTCATTCATTCACAAGCATTTTCTGAGTAGTTGATCAGTCTCACAAGTTAGGTCAGTTATCGGGCAGAGATTTTGGAGGTACTTACGGTAGATTGGGAAGAATTTAAAGGTGTGCTTACACCAGTATTATACAAAATAGAAAGCAATGAGTTAGTACTAAAAAGTTACAGATATAGATAACATCTTTACAGAATTAAAAACCTGGGAAGTTAATAAAATACAGTCAGGCATAACTTCTCAAAGTCTGGTAACAGTTGGAGACACTGAGCAGCTACTTGAACTTGGATAAACCTTTGGGACTCAGTTTCTTCATGTGAAAATGGGGCAATACCAGCCAACTAACTATAGCTTACACACACACACACACACACACATAAAACAACTACTGGAGTCTAGACTGAAATGTATGTTTAACTACTTGGGTGATGTTGTGATGATGATGATGATGATGATGATGATTTTACTACTGAACACCAATGGGGAAGAGTGGCTGGTCTTCACTCTTTATTTCCTATCATATGAGGCATTTCTTCTGCTGCCAGTCTTGCCATGAAGCTTGATTTATTAAGGAGCCATTGGCTTCCTTAGAGTGCACAGAAAAGAGAAATGACTGGAGGATCCAGACTCAGTGTCTGACTAAGTTGATGATAGGTGCTTGTTCACAGTGCTCACGCAGGCATGACTATGGTCATCAACATCAGCGATAAAAGTTTTAGTTCTCTTCAGAATGAATCACCCTTCATGCCAAACAAATGGAGATGGCCTGGTGTTTGCAGCTGAAACCCTAACAATCTATGATATCAAAGCAATGTGAGCAGAAGACCCAGGACTAGAACGTGAAGAGAGAATCAGACTGGGGCACCTGGAAGCACGCTCCAAGGATCCCTCACTTGAACCACTCTTCTAGACTGCAGTGACGAAGTAGAGTTGGAAAACCTGAAACATGATCCTTAACATGAGACCAGAATCTGTTGTCTTCCACGAAGCTGTATTTGAATTAAGGCAGGATATAGAGTACCACCATAACTGAAGCATTTCCATTTTGTTTATAACTGAAAACTAATTGTTGCCTTGGGGCATGTCTCCCTTTCTCATGAAAAGCAGTGATACACACTGGTACATCTTGGCAGCTGTCAGAATTACTGCTTGCCAGTGTTGCTAGCTCTCTGTCTCCCGGGGACCTGATCATACTACCTGATCCCCATGGATTGAGATGCCATGTAATTGGTGCCATATGCAGCTTCTGGACAAAACGTGTCATTGCTGGCATTCCCCCCAGAGCTCCCCTTTCCTTGTGGCACATTGAAATGGTGGACGCTCCATTAGCCTGAGTCCCTGAGTCATAAACGTGAGCAGCGTCTTCTATATGTTATCAAACTTCTATGGCTATGTGGCATGAGCAAAATATAAACTTAGATGGGAGGGTGGGGGTATCTGTTACTTCATTACCCAGCCTATGTGTCTTGATATTAACTGTAACAAATGACATGATGACATTAGAAGCTGATCTCTTTCTTTCACTCCCTGAATTGCATTCCAGAACACTCCGTTCTCTACATGCCATAGAAGGCAAATAGAAATCACTATGGTAATTAGTAGTAAATAGGTAGGCAAATAGGAATTGCTAAGGCTGGGAACATAGCCATTATTACTCCATGCTTGGGGAGAAATACAGAAACAAACTAAAATTAGGAAAGGGGAGTGATGATATTTAGTTCTTTTTTTTTAAAGATTTTATTTATTTATTTGACAGACAGAGATCACAAGTAAGCAGAGAAGCAGGCAGAGAGAGGAGAAAGCCACCTTTCTGCTGAGCAGAGAGCCGGATGCGCCGGGCTAGAGCCCTAGACCTTGGGATCATGACCTGAGCTGAAGGCAGAGGCTTTAACCCACTGAGCCACCCAGGCGCCCCCTGATATTTAGTTCTTAAATACATTCTTTTTTTAAAATATTTTATTTATTTATTTGACAGAGAGAAAGAGAGAGATCACAAGTAGTCAGAGCAGCAAGCAGAGAGAGAGGAGGAAGCAGGCTCCCCACTGAGCAGAGAGCCCGATGCTGGGCTCCATCCCAGGACCCTGAGATCATGACCTGAGCAAAAGGCAGAGGCTTAACCCACTGACCCACCCCAGCGCCCCTCTTAAATACATTCTTAATTGCAAACACCATTTTATAGAGATCAATAGAAATTTTTATTATTTTATTATTATTCTCTTTTATAGAGATCAATAGAAATTGATTAGTAGAAAAAGTTACAAAGAAAATCCATTTTTATATAGAGAGTTCACCTGCTAGGACTAAAAAGAAATATAAATGCAAAAACGGTGAACACTCTTATAAAAAAACTCCTTACTATATTTGGGAAATTTTTTAGAATCTCAGAAATGGTAATTAGTTTTTTAAACATTTACTATTTTAAACAGCTGCTTAAAGTTAATTAAATCTGCTTTATATTTCTTGATTACCAAATCATTCCTATTATATTTCACACCAATTGCTTATCAAAAACTGCATTCCAGATAACCTCAGGCACTTGCTAACAATGCAGATATACAAAAAGGGATCCTTCATTCCAGTTTCCAGTGCTTGGACATAACTTGAAATCTAACTAGTATATAGAAGCAGGTGTTATTTATTGTCCCTCTCCCCACAAAAATCTACCCAGGCCCTGCCAACAGCCGGCATTTCAGAAAAGGCTGGTTCTAGTCCTAACACCAGACCCAGAAAGTGTACCACAGTTGGTGTAACTCCATCACTGTGGCTCCCTTTCTCATCCTGTGCAGTGTAGACACGTGCTGTTGACACCAGGTTGATGAATGAGCGGTGAGAAGCATCTTCTACAGGGTCTGAGAGAAGGAAAGGCTCACTCTGTAGGAGTTCACAGAAAGTAATGGTCTCTTCTGTATGCTGTCATGTGTAAACCTGATGCTTGGAACTACTATAGCCATCCTGGCACCATGAGTGGATTTTCACTTGTGGTCTAGGCCAACATACGGAAAAGGCTCCAGTAGAGACACAGAAAGAACCATTTGTGGATTCCTTGTGAAATCATTGAGCCACTGAATTACCTAACTAGGGAGTGTCCATTCTTCTGGTCTTGTTACAAAATAATAAATTTTCTCTATTGTTTAAGCTGTTTTGTGAGTTGAGTTTTCTGCTACCTTTTGCCAAAGGTATCTTGATTCAGAAATTAATCATGTTCTTGAGGTTTGTACTTTAATGATATTGATGGATTGGTAGCATGGGTTTTTATTCTAAAATGATTAAAACTTGTTTTGTTTTTGTTTTTGTTTTTTAAAGAAACTTTCCTCTCTTGGTTGAATATATTTATTGTGCATCTAGCAAAGGAAAGATGAACCTTCAGAAATGGAACCTACTAAGACAACAATTTCACTTCATAATGAATCTCTTTGTTATTTCTTAGAAAGCCAAGGTCATCTCTAAAGCTTCCCAAGTAACACAAGTTAATTGTAGACTTATTGAGCACTCAATGTCATGCTTAATTCTCCGAGGGGAAAGGGAGACCTAAAGCTTATTAAGCCACAAGTAGGTGCCAGGCTCATCACATAACTATTTTTATTTAGTCCTTCCAGAAACTCTAAGAGACATAGGTGTTATTGGCTTCACTTAGAAATGAGGAAATTAAGGATCAGAGACCAGAACTACATGCCAAATTTCATACACCTTGTGAAAGGCAGACAGATGTCACACCTGGCCAGATAACTTAAGAACTCAGGAGCAGGCAGAACAGTATTGATGCTAGATTCATTGATTTTCTAATTATATTGTGGTTATTGTAGTGATTATAAAGATGGCTGCATTTTATTTGACATTCTTCCATTGAGATATCAGTTCTAATTTCATACCCCTGAATTCTGGCAGGTTTCTGACTGCTTCCACTATTGAAGTAGACCAAAAGTGACATTATGTGCCTTCTGAGACTTCTCCCAAAAGAAAGCTTGAAGTTTTTACTTGATCCACCGAAACAGTTCCTTCTAGTGCCCTGACCTGCCATGATAGAAGCCGATGACGCTAAGGCCCCCATCCTGTGAGGAAACCCACGACCCATGAAGAGTCCATGTAGAGGGGTCCTGGGCAACAGTTACAACTTAGCCCAGATTTTGAGATGTCCCCATCCAGACACCAGATGTGAATGAAGAATGTTGGGTCTTTCCACTTGAGGCTTCAGACAGCATAAAACAGAGGGAAACCATCTCTATGGTTCTCGCTCCAAATTCCTAACCCACAGAAGCCATAAGCAATACGCAATAGTGGTGGTTTTATACCATGAAGTTGGGGCTGGTTGGTTACACAGCGATCGACAACCAAAGTAGTTATGGGAGGGAATGTCTCTGTTCTCAGGAAATACACACGGAAGCATGTAGGAATAAAGTGATGAACCTCCTTCAGATAGTGGAGACATTGCTGGAGCAATAAGAGATTCCCTGATAGTGATTCCCAAACCTGGGAATCATCAAAATCATTTGGAGAGCTTTTTAAAAATATTGATTCCCAGATATTGTAATAGGTACACTCGTGCTGAGAACAGCATAATAGATAGAGATGTTGAGTCCCTATATTACGCACCTGAAAGTAATAAAACTTTGTGTGTCAACTATACTTAAGCTTTAAAACATTTAGTAAAATAAAATGTTGATTCCCAAGTCTCAGCAGACCTACCCACTCCAGAACTTAGATGATAGCACACACTCAATAAAAACCCAATCAGTATGGACAGTGGAGAGGGTATATGCTATGGTGAGTGCTGTGAAATGTGTAAGCCTGATGATTCACAGACCTGTACCCCTGGGGCAAATAATACATTATATGTTAATAAAAATTACTTTAAAAAAAAGAAAAACAAAACAAAACAAACAAACAAAACCCAATCAGGAGAACTGTTTCAGATCAGAGCTTAGGCAAGCAATTGAAATCAGGAATCGTTCTGTCTGCTCGGAGTCCTTGAACACTAGCCCTAGTCTGGACCCTGTCCCTCATGGCTGTCCTTCTACAGGCTTGAAGGCCTCCGTACCATTCCCAGGCTCATGCCCGTACAATCAGACCACATGGCCACCTGCCCCTTCTCCTGCATATTTGCTCCTTTGGACACCGTGCCCACGCCCTCCAGCGTTGTGGACCACATTTTATCCGCGAGCTCAGGAATTCCGGAAATCCACAGCCCCTGGTTAAGTGAAGTGTTTCGAGACTGTTTGCTGCTCTTGGACAGTGAGAATCGGAGGAAAAACTAAGAGAGGAAAACAGGAGTACTGACAGACTGACGTGAGAGACAGAAGAATGTGCCACGTGAAAGGGTAGGCAGCAGATCCCGCGATCCCAGAGATGATGCCTCCGCCACCTGTACCAAAATCGCTTCCCATGGTGCCACGCTAAGTGTTTGCAAATTATTTCCTGTGGTTTCCAAGAAGAGGAGCTGGAGCCAGAGTGTGAATCAACACATTGTCCTCTTCAACTACAGTCTTGCTACAACGACAGCAAAAGTAGGCTAAACTAAGCAATGAAATTAAAGGCAAAGTTCATACACATTCTGTCATAGGCTCCTTGTCCCATGAAACCGACCCAAAATCAGTTCCCAAAGGCATTTTAAGTATTCCTGACCTGGAGTACAACAGCACTGTTTAAATGGCAACAGCAGAGGTAATAATAATATATTTAACATTTCCTAAGCATTTACTGTATGCTTAAACATCTTATCTAAAGGATATTATAAGCTTTACTCATTATGTCTACTTAAATTGATCACAATATACATGAGGAAAGGAGCTATGATAAAAATATCAGTATACCTTAAAATAACTGGCACAAACCTATTTGCACAGCAAGTGATCAAAATATATTTAATTGTTTAAAATAAAAACATACGAGAAATAAGGAATATATTGGATTAGAGGCACAAATTTGGGAGTTATCTACCAAGGACACACAAAAAACTATCTAAGTAAATAATTTCCCTCAGAGAACAAAGCCCAATTTTCTTTTTTTTGAATTATTCATTCACTCATTCATTTTGGTACTTATTTATTCATTCAATTGAGAGCGTCCTAAAAGCACTATTAGGGACAAACATGATTCTGATTCTCATGGAGCATAAATTATTATGAAAGGGACAAAAGCCAAGTTATGAATTACTAATAAATAAGTTATTACAGACCACAATGAGAACTGAGGAGCTGTAAGAGGTCGAGGACACGTGAAGTCTTAGGGGAACAGGAGCAGACAGTGTGAATAGCCCATGTAAAGAGGTGGGGTGAGAGTCTGGAGGGGAGCTGAGAAAGATTCTGGAGCTTCTTCAAAAAATGAAGCTCATTTGACTTTCACTTTCAGGGAGGTTGGAGACCAACACGCTGCTGAAAACCAAAGGAAAAAGCAAACACATTTAAAATCATATATTAAGGCATAAAAGGTCTGTAGAAACAACAATGACCAAAGGGGATAACGTTTTAGAGAAGACAGTCTTACAGAGGTGAACTGAGGCTCTCCTCTGTCCCTGGGGGCACATGCTGACCTTGTACATCAGCTAGAGAGAGGCCAACTGTCAGGGCTGGGCACAGGCAGGGCTCACTGTTGGGGAACAGAGAAACCAGTGGAATCTTTTGGTTGGTCAGGATGCTGGTGCTAAAACTGGAGAATGAATGGTCTCAGGCACATGGCCACTTCCTCTCTCAAAGCTCAGACTGGGAAAATAGGAAGGAAATACATGTAGGAAATATGGAGAGAAGTAGCTAGACTCAAGGTAGAATCATTAGGACTTGCTGATAGTTTGAATATAATCAATCAGAGAAAGACACTCAGGTTCTGACTTGAGCAAAATTGGATGGGATGATAGCAGAATGGATTAGGATGTTTAGGGAAGTTAAGAGACTTTCCTGAGGTTACCAACTCATTGGTAGCAAAACAAGGACTAGAATCCAAGTTTCCTGACACTCATTCCAGTACTCTATACCATACTCAGTTAACTTTCTTTTAGGAATTCCTGTCAATAGTATTACGTGTCTGCATCACACAGACATTACATAGATATATTTCGTGCTTAGGAGCCCAATTTTTAGGAGCAGTCAAATATTAATTTTGAGGCTTTAAACAAGGGCAACAAATGCAAATGCCTTCAAAGCCAGGAAGTGAATGATGGGGGAAGATCAAGCTTTATGATCAAGAGAATGGGAAGGAGGGCCCTTTTGATGCACTCACAGGGTTCGTCACCCTTAAATGCATTCAGAGTTGATTTTAAAAATATTTTTAATCGCTTGCCTGCCAATTAGGACACATTTATATGCAGTGTACCAAATCCTGCTAATGAGATGCAAATATGTTTGCTAACACCCATTAAAAAGAAACAACAGGCCCCAAATAGAGTCATTTTTCTTCTGCTAATAACTTCCTTGTCCTGTACCACTTCTGCCTATAATTTTGCACAACCTTTTTATTTGTCAGATAGGGTGCTGCTTTGAATAAAGCCAATTAGATCTTTAAATATACTTGTTGAAATTTTTTCTTTAACATACCTTATTTTGCCTTTGAGCATAACCAAAAGATAAGTAAGTTTGTTCAAGGACTCTACTGTGATTCAGCCACTTAGTGGAAGTGGCAATGTGTTTCTAATTGCAAAAATATTCATATGTGAAATAGAAGTCAAAATTTTATTCCATTAACAAGAAAAAAGGGGGGCCAAAAGAAGGCTGTGCTTAGGGACTCCTGGGCTGCTCGGTCAGTTAAGCTCCAAGTCTTGATTTTATCTTCGGTCATGATCTCAGGGTTGTGATCTCAGGGTCATGAGGTAGAGCCCTAGAGCACAGCATGGAGCCCACCTGAGATTCTCTATCTCCTTCTCTCCCTCTCCCTCTGTCCCTCCCCCATATTCACCTCCCCCCACTCGCTTGTGCACTCTCTTAAAAAAAAAAAACCAACAGGAAGGCCAATGATGATGAAATATTGTGATCTGGGAATTATAGTTAATCCAACCTTTCACAACTAAAATCCAAATAAATTAATTGGATTATCTTGACTGATACATTTATTGTTCCCTTGAGATCCATGTCAGGAACCCTCAACCTCATTACCCAAGGAACAGACAACAGAAAGAGGAAGAAAAAGATGACCACAAAGTAGAAGCCTCCAGTGATGTATGAACATGTGGGTATTCAACAAAAAACCAATGGGAAAAAAAAATTGTTTCATAGAAAGAACTATTTTGTTTCTGTTTCCAGAAATTGCTAAATGCTTAGAGAAAATATTTATTTTGTTAATGTTTCCTCTGGGAAGCCATTCAGCTTAAATATTTCTTGGCAGTTTTGTAATTTATAAATACATTAATATAGAACCAAATTTGGCAGGATATCAGTATAGTGTAATTTTGACAAATTCCCTGATAGTCTTTTATATGCTTAATTTTTGAAAATGTATTTAATGAAAGGATAAAAATCCATCCAGTATTAACCCACAAAACAAAATAATTAAATGAGAATGAAATATCTTGAAAACATATGACCCATAGGACAATCATTATCAAGTTAACATCTCAGATATTTTACTATCATTTTTGTATCTATGGTTTTTGTAACATTTCATTTATTTATTTACTTTTGGCTCTCAAAGTATCTGTTGTAACTTATTTACTTCTCCACTTCTTAATAAAAGTAGACAATTTGGTTAATCTATTTCTTCCCCTATTTTGTTATAAACAACACTTTAATGAGACTACATGAACATGACTGTTTCTTTCCACCTGCTTACAAAAAAATGGACATCAAAAATATTGTTGTAAAAGAAATATGGTTGTGCATGTAGAATATCAATTGTTGACTTTGCAACAGTTCATATGAAAAAATCTGAGGCTTTTAGGTGATGGCAATCTTAATGTGAGCCAACACTGTAATCATTACTCCATTTCTGCAGTTACCATTGTTACCATTGATAATAATTACACTTCATTCTAATCAAGGTAGTATTATAAGATTACCCATTAAATAAAAACTTCATTATAAATGCATAACAGTGATAAACAAATTATTTGCATATATATTTTTTTTTTTAAAGATTTTATTTATTTATTTGACACACAGAGAGAGATCATAAGTAGGCAGAGAGGCAGGCAGAGAGAGAGAGGAGGAAGCAGGCTTCCTGCTGAGCAGAGAGCCCGATGCGGGGCTCGATCCCAGGACCCTGAGATCATGACCTGAGCCGAAGGCAGCGGCCTAACCCACTGAGCCACCCAGGCGCCCCTTATTTGCATATATTTTTAAAGTTGTATTTGTGCTTAAAATGCTCTTAACCAGATATTCATGAACCAGAAAAAGAATTAAGTTTGGATTAGGACTGAACACCTACTGAACTTCAGGATAGAACCAGAACAAATATCTAGATCAATTTCTAGGTGGCTGATTAGAAACTATAATGCCACATACATTTTAGACAACTAAAATCTAAATGAATACAGAGATGAGCAGAGAAGTCTTGCCATGAGCAAAGTCTTTTTTTAAAAAGCTCATCCTATCTAGAGAGAGCAACTACATCTGAGATTCCAAACTTGGGTCAAGCTAACCTGCTGGCTTAGAAAATAAATCTTTGATATCCTCCCAGCATAATAGATCCATGTTATCAAAATAAGGTCTGGTTCCACAATGAGGATTCCAGCATACTGGGTAAAGCCAAGTGTGAAATACTAAGAAAGAGACATGTGCATAGCAAAAGAGAAAGAAAACACAGACAAATGCATGTACTCATACACATAAATCCTACACAAGAGAAACTCTCAAATAAAAATTCCAAAGCACATGAGAGGATGTGAAGCAAGGGGAACCATCTTACACTGTTGATTGGGAATGCAAACTGGTGCAGCCACTCTGGAAAACAGTATGGAGGGTTCTCAAAACATTAAAAATAGAACTACCTCATGACCCAGAAATTGCACTACTAAGGATTTATCCAAAGGATACAAAAATACTGATTCAAAGGGGGATAGGCACCCCGATGTTTATAACAGCATTATCAACAATAGTCAAATTTTGGAAAGAACCCAAATGTCCACCAACTGATGAATGAATAAAGAAGAGGTGTGTGTGTTTGTGTGTGTGTGTGTGTGTAATGGAATATTAATTAACCATCAAAAAGAATGATATCTTGTCATTTACAATGACACGGATGGAACTAGAGGATATTATGCTAAGTGAAATAAGTCAGAGAAAAACAAATAACCATATGATTTCACTCATGTGGAATTTAAGAAACAAAACAGATGAAATAGGGAAAAGGAAAGAAAAATAAGGTTAAAAACAGAGAGGGAGGCAAACGATAAGAGACTGAGGGTTGTTGGAAGGGAGGTGGGTGGGGGAATGAGCTAAATGGGTGATGGGCATTAAGGAGGGTACTTGTGATGAACACTGGGTGTTGTATGTAAGTCAGGAACCACTAAATTCTACTACTGAAACTGATACTATGCTATATGTTAAGTAACACGAATTTAAATAAAAATCGGGAAAAATTAGTTAAAAAAAAAAGAAGATATAGAGATGGCAAATAAGCATCAAATATGAAAAGATGCTCCACATAATGTATCATCAAGGAAATGCAAATTAAAAAAAGATAGCACTACATACCTATTAGAATGGCCTAAATCCAGAACACTGATGACACCAAATGCTGGCAAGGATATAGAGCAAGAGGAACTCTCATTCATTGCTGGTGGGAATACAAATTGGCACAGCCACTTGGGAAGATGGTTTGGCAATTTATTACAAAGCTAAACATATGCTTCCTATACACAATCCAGCAATCTCAAAGAGTTAAAAACTTATGTCCATGCAAAATTCTGCACACAGGTGTTTATAGCAGCTTTATGCATAACTGCCAAAACCTGGAAGCAACCGAGATGTCCTTCAGTAGGCAAACTGACAAATAAAAGAAGTGGAAACAGTGAAAGAAGCCAATCTGAAAAGGCTCCACACTATATATTTTCCAGCAACATGATATTCTGGAAAGGACAAAACTATAGACACAATGGAAGGATCAGTGGCTGCTGGGATGGGGTGAGTGGGAAGGTAGATGAACAGGCAGAGCACATTTTTAGAGAAGTAAAAATACTCTGTATGGTATTATAATGATAGGCACATGCTATCACACATTTGTCCAAACCCACAGAATATGCAACACCAAGGTGACTCTAAGGTAAACTAGATAGATTTGGGTGATTAAACATCAATGTAAATACATTCTTGGTAAAAAATAAAATAAAATAAAAAGCATACATAAGAAAAATAAATATCATAAAGCTCACAAAACAGGAGGCATTACTTTGATATTATTCAAAATAAAATCAAATATTAAAACATTCTTCTAAGGACTTTAAAAATCTCCATAGAAAAAATAAAATAAAATCTCCATAGAGATGAGGAGGAGGAGGAAAAGGAGAAGGAGCAGGAGGATAGCAATATTAGTTACAATATCAACAACAAAATAATAGCTGCTCAGAAATAGTGAGCACTTCTGTCACTATTCTAAAGTGGACTTTACTACAGCAAATCAATGAGGAAAATAAAGGGGGAAATTGCCATTTTTACCCGACCCACATTAACCCAATAAAAGATCTGCTTAACTTCTCAACCTCTTGACTTCAGAATCATCAAACACCTCAAGAGGGAAAAAAAAAAAAAAAAGATGATACCAAATGCTGAATGTTCTCTGAACTCCTACTTTCTCCCCTGAGGCTTGCTCTCATGTCTATAAGGCAAAATCAATAAATAATAAATAATTAGGTAGCAAAAACAGGAAGATGTGAATCAGAGTAAATAAGGCTAGAGGAAAACTTACAAAAATGAAAAATACAATCACAAATAAGAAAATACAGAGAAGTATCAAACCGATGAGAGAATTGGCAAATCAGAGGACAGGAGTTAAGAATTTACCTAGAACAAAATGTGCGCATAACAAAAAATAAAAACTTTAAAAATATTGTATACGGAGACTAGTTCCTGATACAATATTAACAGATAAGAAGCTCTGACATGTACCTAATAATTGTTCTAAAATCGAAGAATAGAGAACATGGCTAATGATTTCCCTGAATTAAAGGAATACGGGAATTAACAGAAAGCAGACTTGTGATCCCATGACAGAACAAATCCAAACAAGCCCACACCTAGAAGCTTTTAAGAGTGCTATTTCCACAGCTCTGCACACGGCTCTGAGGGTCTCATGTTGGGAGTTCTGCTTCTGGCAATGGCGATGCAGCTTTTCTCAAACGAAACTTCCAACTGAGAACAGCTAGGACATCTGGATGATTTGTGCACAGAATTTGTAGAAAAGCATCAGGGAGCTCCAAAAGGGAATGAGGATCTCTTGTACCCAGATCCAGGCAGAGAAGAGAGGCACGGAGAAGTGAGTGCCTCTTTGTAAGGTACTTGCCAGCTCAGAAAAATGGCAGCAGACAGGTTGAGAAGCTGAGTAAAACCTTATAACAGCTAAGGAAGTTTCCACAAGTTGAGTTCGGAGACCACACGAGAACAGGGACCCTGATAAATACCCTAAGCTTTTGGTAAGCTTTTAAGAGCTACACCCTAAGAATAATGCTGAATTAGACCACATGGAGATCCATCGTGGTCAAGAGGCTAAAAAGCAAAAAACAGAAAAAAATCTTGAATGCTGTTAAGAAGAAAAAAAAAACACCTTCCGGAGCATCAATTAACCTTCAATTTAACTCCTAAACAGAAATAAAGGAAGCCAATGATGTAAGATTTAGAGTCGGAAAGGACAGGAAGAAAACACCTGCTAATCTAGAATTCTACAGCAAAAATATCTTCTGAAAATGAAGGTGATATAAAAATATTTTCCAAGAATTCAGCATTAGCAGACGTGCCTTGAAAGAAATAAGAAATGTTTTCTTTAGCTAGAAAGAACATGATTGAGGTGACAAGGCTAATATGTGGGTTAATGAATATGGACTACATAATCATGTGCATGAGGATTAAAATAAAATATGAAGAAAAATGAAGAGAAAATATATGAAAATATCATTACATAATTTGAGAGGAGGATCAATGAGGTTAAAATGTCCTAAAGTCCCTCAGTGACCAGAGAGTGGTAAAGGTATTAATTTTTATATTAAATGATTTCAGGATACAGATTGTAACCTCTAAATCTATACTAATTAATAGTAAAAAAAAAAAAGCATATAACTAACAAGGCAATGGAGGTGCAATGATTAAAAATATAATGTAGAGATAATCAAAAGGAGCAAAAATGAATCAAGAAAAAAGACAAGGACAACAAAAGGCTAATCACAAGATAAATTTAAAAGCCTATCAAGAATTTCATTGAATACAAAACAACTATATTGTGTCAGTTTGGGTCCCCCAGAAAGCAGGCGCCAAGAGAAATGAGAGGTACACAAGACTCCATGGCAAAAATAAAAGGGGAGAGGAAAGGAGAGTGCGGAGGGAATCTGCTCATGGTACGGATCTGACACCTGTGAAGACCTACTGAGAAGGTCTCAGCCCCGCTGAGGTGGGGCCCAGAACACTCTTCACAGTCCCTGAGTCACACCGTGGACAGAAGAGGCTCGGCTGTACCCTTGCCTCACTTATCCATGCCTGGGAGCAGACCAGCCAAAGAATGACCTTAGGCTAAGTGTGGTGACCCATCCCAAAGGGGTTGGAGTCTGTCTGCTAATGACGATCCTTGCAGCAGCTTCTCTCTTAAAGAAAAGATCTGAGCAACGTACCTCTGGGATACCGCAGTCCGCCATTCATCCCGCCTCGATAGACTTCTCCTCACATGTTCAAAGAGCAGTTCCCATGGGCCTTCATTCCTGAGGTAAACTTGGAGGAGGACCAGGCAGCCTCTGTTCTTAGCATTAATCTGGTGCCACATCTTGTGCTCGTTGCCTACTTCCTTCACCATCCATTTTTTTTCCCCATGAGTAAACTCCACACCCAGCATGGAGCCAAAAGTGGGGCTTGAACTCACAACCCCAAGATCAACACCTGAGCTGAGATCAAGAGTCAGAGGCTTAATGGAGCCCAAGGCTCCCCTCGCCATCCATTTTCAATTCCCCTCCCCCTCAGCAATCATCTGCAGATTTTAGTGCTTACCTGCTATTAGGACCCATTCCTGAGAGGCCTGAGACCCTGGTAATCAGACCCTCCTCCACAGGTAAATGTATTAATTTACATTATACTCTAAGGACTTAAGGACAATGTTGCTGCATTTGTTCACTCACAGCTGTAATCGGGTAAGGGAGTAAAAACCAGACCCAGTTGGATCCCTGGCACTCTCCCCATGTTTCTTCTACCCCTAGGGTATAAAAGCAGCCCCAGTTAATTGGTCTTGGAGGGCTCGCTTCGAGCGCTACTGTCTCAATGCTGGACCGCATTCTGGCCTGGGTGGCATGCTTGCCTGGACAACATTCTGGCCCCTCCGGCTTTTGATGTAGCAGGTCTCACAGAACCCAGGTCATCATAGGAAATGAGGGGTGCACAGTCACTTGGTCATGCTCAATTCTTCCACCAGGACTCAGGAACTCTCCAGGAGCTTTTTTCTCAAAAAGTGTATAATTCTTCACTACACATGGCTTGGTCTTGCTCCACCATACCAAAGGCCTTTGTTCTAATTCTTCCACTGAGGCTTGCAAACTCCATAATGATTTTTTTTCACCTCAGACATACATTTCAAGGACATGATGTTGGCCAGATTATATGGCCAAGGGGCAAGAGTGCTTGTGTCAAAGTTGACAGCTTTCCGTGTTACTGTATATGGGCTGAAGCACAGTTCCAAGGTATCAACTATGCTGCCTCTTGACACCGAGGAGGGCCATTGGCCTTGGGCAGCAATCTGTCTTTGACTTGGGGATATTCTGACATACCCCTGACTACATCCTCTACAAACTTCACTGAGCTGTCAGATCTCTGCAAACATGTGTTTTTCTCTCTCACCTGCTGGAGAACCTGGGTATCTTATATGGCAGTTACCTCTTGCTCATCCTGCCCAAACCATGTATCATCAGGGTCATGGATTACTGTGGCATCCTGGTGACAGCCCATGGTCCAGGAGCTCAAGATCTCTGAACTAGGTGATGATGGGAGGCAGGAGAGTTAACATGGCCCTGGAGCAAAACTTGGAATGTATTGCTGTCCACATGGATGCAAATTATTTCTATCTTATTGAGAATGGAAGAGAACACATTTGCCAAATAAAAGGCTGCATAGTATATACCTGAGACATTAATACTCTGCCCTCCCAAAGATACCACATCTGGCTGGCAGTTGCAACTGGGACCACTCCCTGGATGAGAGTGAGCAAGTCCACATTCACTAGCATCCATCAGGTTTCTATAAAGGTCAGGCTGACTAATTAGAGGGATATGGGAGGAATCACTACCTGTGGATATTTATTTATGTATTTAAAGATTTTATTTATTTATTTGAGAGAGAGAATGAATAGGGGGAGAGGCAGAGGGAGAAGCAGACTCGCTGCTGAGCAGGGAGCCTTATTTGAGACTCAATCCCAGGACCTGAGATCATGATCTGAGCTGAAGGCAAACACTTAATGGACTGAGCTACCCAAGCACCCCTCCCCATGGATATTTAGATCTTGAAATTTGACACAAATATTTATACCCCATTCCCAAGAATTGTCTTATATTTAATATCTCATCTGCAGCTTAACACAGTTTCAGAGTCTAACATTTGTCCTTCCCCATCATTGTAGCTCTTAACCCACAGGCCAAAAACTTGATGTGAGGATTACTCCAGCTGCCAAGGGTGTCAACTCCAACAATATATTCAGTGACAAGGAAAAGACCCATTGTACGGTAGGCTTGGGCCAGGACTCAATTATTATCTAGCTCCTATGTGTCTCCACTCTCACAGAGGGGCTCCAATGAGACTCTATGTCAACTCAGACCCTGTGTCCTATAATCCTCAAAATACTTTGACATCCTTATTTCCCCAGTGTACAGTAACCTGGGTGAATGGCTCTCAGTCCCACTAGGGAAGGACAGGAGGTATTTTTCACAGGATAAATTTGCTGTGCCATTGTAAGCTCCTTCCTTTTGACCTGGCCATCCTGTGACTCATTGAATTCCAGATATGAAAATTGGCTGAGCAAGGGATCATGATGACATTTTATTGGGCCACTGTCCCCAGCCTCTTGCTCCTGTACTTTTGCCCTCTTCTGATGGTGACTGTAAACAACATTCTCAGTGGCTGCCCTTCTTTGCCATAATTGGTGCCCTTAATGAATGGAGTGTCCCACATAATACAATTTTCCAGGGGGCTGCTGACCTCACATAATATATCTATTCTGAGATGCTTACCTTCCTCAATCTTTTTGCTTTCTCTAGAAACTGCCTCAGCAACTCGAGCATTTCAGTTTCATTCAGTATGGGCTACTACTTTCTCCAGGCTTCTAACAACTCAGCAGTTAAATTGCCCCATTCCCTGGGGTCCTTGCCAGGGTGTTAAAGTTCCCCTAAACCACTGAGTTCTTGCTTCTGTTGTCTCACATTCCAACCACTAGAACAATTACCCTAAGGCATAACCCTTGAAAACTGAAAAGATTTAAGATACAAACTAAAATAATTACAACTGAAATAATATGATATCATTTATTTTCTTTAAATATTCAAAGAAAAAAGGAAAATCAAGTGTTATGCATGGAGAAGACTAGATAAAATTAGAATGCCAGGATGTTGGTAAGAACCAAAGCTGCGGGCATCTGGCTGGCTCAGTAGGTAGAGTGTATGACTCTTGATGTCAGGGTTGCCAGGTTTGAGCCCATGTTGGTTGTAGAGATTGCTTAAACAACAATGACAACACGAGAAATGAAGCTGGTTGATAGACCCACAAGGGTATGTGTGTGTTTCTTATTACATATTCTCTTCTTTGTGTATATTTGAAAATTTCAATAAAAAAGATAAACACCAAAAGGAAATTAGAGAACACTAGATCTTTTATTTTCCCTTGGAGTTTCAAGGAGACAAAATTTTTAGATATTTTATGCAAGATAGGAAGGAACATTTAAATGTAATAGGGTTGGACAACATGAAAGGAGAAAGCAAAGGAAGAGAAAAGGAGGAGGAGAAAGAGGGGGGAAGAAGGAAAGAGGTGAGAAGGGGTATCTTACATAGAATAGGGGTGGTGGGGATCAAGACTTAACTGTCACTTACACCCCACCCATCCAACATTTCCTTTTGGACAGGGCTGCGGTATCAGAATCATGAGGCTGGACCAGATGCCGTGTGAGAGGACTCTTCGTAATCTCTTAGGTGGCTACATGGTCTCGGGTAGATGAGAGACTGGGGTCCTGAAATGCCCAACAGCCTCAAGCACATTGCCTTCAAGGTACCATGCCCATGCTGAAGATGGGATGTAACTCCCTTTGCATAAGGGCTTCTAACAGGCAGTCAGGGTTGAGGTCCACCAGATTAGGAGATGAAGGTGTAGACCCTGCCCTTCACAGGGAGGCTGCCTTGGATCATGATTGGGAGCATTGTTTTGGAGTCAGACGGCCTTGTGTTCTGGTCACATACCTGTTGTGGGTCTCACTCCTCTTCGCTGTGAAGTAGAAACAGCCATGTCTACCTCGTAAAGGTATGAGGGGTGAACATAATACAAGTCACTGTGTTTGGAAAGTTTCTCGGGTGCTGCTTCCTAGATAAGTGTCCCTTGGAGGTAGCTGTTGGTATTTTACAAAAGGTTGTTGGGGCCAGAAAAGCCTTCCCATCCCAGAGAAATAAATCTCCACTCGTGGACTAGTGTCACAGATGAGTAGTGGAGATCTCTGGGGATTGTCATAGGAACCTTCAGCTTCTACAGGAGGAGACTCTCGTCCGCATGGTTGTAAGTGTGGCCTCCCCCCTTTCCACAGCTGCCTGTATCAGGTTATAAAAAGGGACATTCAGAAATGTATGAGAAAATGCAAATCAAGAACACAATGAAAAACAAACATACCTCATATTGTTAGAAAAATTAAATCTGACAATACTGACTGTAAGGAACAGTTATCAAAGGAATCATTCATATGAAGCTGCTGGGGTATAATGAAGACACTTGAGGAAATACTTGGAATTATATTGTATAGTTGAGCAGCCAGATACCTTACTATCTAGCAAGTCTACTTCTAAGAGTATAACCAATACAGATTCTTGCACATTTTGCATGAGGTCATGGGAAAAGTTCACATCATTTCTAGGTTATCATAGCAAAAAAATGGAAATAGCCAGAGTGTGAAAAAAAATTCATTGTAGAAAATTTGGATAATGTGACAAACTAAAGAATAAGCTATAATTACATCATCCTCAGTGTTTTTCCTTTATATAAATACAATACAATACAATAATACTATGCATACACTTTTTCATTCTATCCTTTTGACTTCACATATGAGCTGATATTTAGTTGGAATGCACAGTTCAACTACTTCAGTTACTAAAATACTGAGCTATTTCCATAGTGGCTAGAAATGGTTGCTGTCCCAAGCCTTCCATGTACCCATCCTGAGTTTGTCTTGGCTTCCACCCCTAGGACCCTTAGACTCCCTCACATTTTGAAACTAGAGGAATATGGGTGACACTGTCAAAGGCTTCTAGAAACTCTCTGCTAGCTTAGTGCACCCAGTTGTACATATTAGCACTAGTGCTATACCAGTTAAATATTTCTATTATGCTGTGTCATTAATTTTTTAAATAATTATAATGTCCATGCTGTGATTATGCCATAATTTATTCAATTAACTCCTTACTGAAAAACTTTTTTTAGAAAATTTTATTTATTTATTTGACAGTGAGAGAGAGTGTGTGTGAACATGGGAAGGAGCAGAGGAAGCTGGAGAGAATCTCAAGCAGATTCCCCGCTGAGCCAGGAGCCCAAAGTGGGGCTCAATCTCACCACCGCAAGTTCATGACCTGAGTCAAAATCAGGAGTTGGATGCTTAACCAACTGAGCCACCCAGGTGCCCTCCAAAATTGGGGGCTTTAAAATAAAATATTTAAAAATATTTTTAGGGGCACCTGTGTGGCTCAGTGGGTTAAGCCTCTGCCTTTGGCTCAGGTCATGATCTTAGGGTCCTGGGATTGAGCCCCACATCGGACTCTCTGCTCAGCGGGGAGCCTGCTTCTCCCTCTCTCTCTGCCTACACGTGGTCTCTCTCTCTCACTTTGCCAAATGAATAAATAAAAAATATTTTTAAATTAATTAATTAATTAATTAAAATAATTAATTAATAATTAAAATATTTTTATATTTTATATATATTATATTTTATAATAATTAAAAATAATTAAAATATTTTTATTTTATAAATATCACTGTGATGATAACTTTGTTTTATTGCTTATTTATGAAATCTGGACTAGGTCATACAAGGATGAATAATGCTAAAGTCCTCAATATACAGTGCCTAATCTTAGTAACTTTTTTAATTGAGTTGACTTGAAAGAAATAAACAAGGAACCCCAAAGACTCAAAGGTCCTAAAAATGTAAGAACACACCAGAATGAGATTTAGATGGCAGCTAAAAGGCATAGGTACAGCACTTGAACATTTTCAAAGAACTTTCTCATGTGTTGTTTCCTTTGATACTCAAAACAACTCCATAGGAGTAATGGGACAGATAGTCCCATTAGTAACTTCTCCAAAGCCCGTTAGTTATTAATTTATAGAGTTAAGACTAAAGCAGACCTCTGGATGCAAAGGCACTCTCCGTATTCCTCAGCTTTCAATTTTATATAATATTGTATATGCACACTAATTAATACTAATCCCTATTATTGGATGTTGCTGCAATTCTCCTCTCTTCTTTGTGCATAACTTTGATTTTACAAAAAAAAGCCGCTCAGATCTCATTCTGACTTTAACCAGATAATGGCTATACTCTGCTCAAAGTCAGGTGACCTCCATTCCATGCTCATAAATATACTCCAATGGCTGATGAGATTAAACAAAATGTCATGGATAATTTTCATCTCTAATATAATAAAAGTGACTATATCACTTCTGCTCAGTTAGGAGGAAATAAAAATTTCAGTGCCTTAAGAAAGGAAAATGTGATAAACGGGCTTAATGACCCTAGTAGAGAGGAGATATATTCCCAGAGTTTTGTTTTTTTTTTTTTTTCAGTTTGAATAGAACTTCCATTTGGGCTCATCCTTCCATTCTGCCTCACCAACACAAACTGACATCCTTTCCTAGCCAAAGCCTATATTCCTTAGCACGGAGACTATCCTCTCTAGAAAATGGTATTTGTTTGTTTGTTTTGTTTGTTTGAGGGGAATCTGATGCAGCTTTGACAATTCTGCCCTGACAACAAATTTGTTTCCATCCAGTTCTGTGATGTCAATTTGGTTTCAAACACATCACCTCATGTACCCTCAGCGGGCAGCCTCTCCCTGTTATTTTAGACTTCAGTCTGCTGCAGGCTCAGAGCTCGCCCTGGTGTGTCTGTAATTCATGTTTATTTTTAGAGTTATGTGACTTTCATTAGAAATCACAAATCTATCTTAACCCAGTTTGGACTCTTGTTCTGACAAAAATGTTCATGCCAGGAGAGTTTCAATGAGGAGGCTTTGAAAAATAATTGAAGGAGCTCTTCCTGGGGAGGTTTGATGATGGTGGAATGTGTTCATGGGTCTCCCTCATGTGGGATTAAAAGGGCCCTTCGAGGTGTTTGATTTATGCCACCAAACAATATCAAGTGAGGGTTTCTTTAAAGATAGAGATTCCAAAATGCTTCTGATAAATAAACCACAGCCGTATAAAGCCAAATGAAAAGATATTGGAAAGAAAGCATGTTTGAAGAGAAAAGGACTAACATTCATTAAGTGCCCGCCAGGTTCCAAGTACTTTCTGTGACACAGGAAGTAGGTATTGTGACTGTCCCTATTTTGTTTTATTTTTATTTTTTAAAAGATTTTATTTATTCATTTGAGAGAAAGAGAAAGAGAGAGCAAGGGTAGGGAGACTGGCAGAGGCAGAAGGAGAAGCTGATTCCTGGCTGAGCAGGGAGCCCCATGTGGGGCTCCATCCCAGGACCCCAAGAACATGACCTGAGCTGAAGGCAGAGGCTTAACTGACTGAGCCACCCAGGCAACCCCACTATCCCCATTTTAGAGTTGACAAAACTGAGAAAATAAAGGGCACAGCCAGGATGTGAATCCAAGTCTGTTTAAATTTCAAAAACCATTGATTTTTGTGGTGTGCATGCTGGATGAGAGCATGATCGACCTTCTAGTGGTAGATTGCATGAAGATGCCCAGTTTGTCACTGCTTTCTCCATACATGCTCTTTGCCACGTAACCTTCTAAGACCCTCTCACTGGAGGCAGAATAAGGCCCCATCTCAAATCTAGTCCCAACCATGTGACTTGCTTTGGCCAATGGGATATTAACAGACAGAATAAAGCAAGAGGTGGAAAGCCTTTACTTGAAATCATTTGCTTGATTGGGCTTGGCCTCTTTCACCAGCACTAGCCCAGGGGGAGGAGGAGAAACCTACAAAACAAATCCACCCTGCTGGGATCAGCTGAGCCCAGCAAGTTGCAGGCACAGGAGTGAATATAGCCAAGAATGGCAGAATGCCCTGCCAAGTTCAGTCACTCCCTGCCAAATTCAGCAACCCCAAGCCAATCCGCAGATCTGTTCAAGCAAAGCCTGTTGTTTTAAAACACTGATCTATGGGATGATTTGTTACACAACAGTTTTGTGACAATAGCTGACCAATCTAACCCCCATACCCTGTCCCAGCATGGAGCAGGAAATGGGTTGTGTTTTTCTTCTTAATCCTGCAATTGTGAAACCTACAAATGATTGAATTTTGCTTCTATGCACAATGAAGGAAAACCTTTTGATCAAAGAATTAATCCTAGAAATATTCTGTAAGAGCTCTTGAAATATTAAAATGTCAGCCACAGTACACATGGAAGCAACATCTAAGTCCCAAGATCACCAGCTGGATGACTTCAGAGAATATAACCACATTTCAGGGACAAAGGGGACATGGTTTTTGTTTTTTTTTTAATAAACACACAATGTATTATTAGTCCCAGGGGTACATGTCTGTAAATCACCTGGTTTACACACTTCACAACACTCACCATAGCACACACCCTTCCCAATGTCCATAACCCAACCACCCTCTCCCTACCTCCCTCCCCCCGGCCACCCTCAGTTTGTTTTGTGACATTAAGAGTCTTTTATGGTTTGTCTCCCTCCTGATCCCATCTTGTTTCATTTATTCTTTTCCTACCTCCCTAAACCCCCCACGTTGCATCTCCACTTCCTCATATCAGGGAGATCATATAATAGTTGTCTTTCTCCGATTGACTCATTTCACTAAGCATAAAGCCTCTAGTTCCATCCACATCATCGCAAATGGCAAGATTTCATTTCTTTTGATGGCTGCATAGTATTCCGTTGTATGTATATACCACCTCTTCTTTATCCATTCATCTGTTGATGGACATCTAGGTTCTTTCCATAGTTTGGCTATTGTAGACATTGCTGCTATAAACATTCAGGTGCATGTGCCCCTTCGAATCACTATGTTTGTATCTTTAGGTAAATACCCAGTAGTGCAATTGCTGGGTTATAAGGTAGCTCTATTTTCAACTTTTTGAGGAACCTCCATGTCGTTTTCCAGAGTGGTTGCACCAGCTTGCATTCCCACCAACAGTGTAGGAGGGTTAAAGGGGACATGGTTTTAAGAGACACAGGCAAGCTGTCACTCCGAAGGGAGAGAACATATAAAAATATCAATCTATGAAAATTACACTGTAACATAACTGATAGATGCAAAAAAAAAACAGATAAAGTTTGACTAGTTATATCTTTTATTCCTACAGTTTCATAGAGAATCTCTCTTCCCCCAAAGAACTTATTTAATTCTCACTTACAGAAGAGAAAAAAAGACAGCATGAAAATAAACAGATCAGTTATAAGTTCATCTTCCTGTGTTGCTTGATATGACCTTGTCCTACCACTCGGCATGCTTCTGTCTCACCTGTTCCTGAGAGCCTCCAGTCCATTTGTTCGAATAAGACTTTTTTTACTATGTAACAAACTTTTACCTATGCTGGGAGGCTCAGCTCCAATTCTCCCTCTTCAATAAAAAGCTCTATAAACTATTCTTTCTAACCTAATGACTTGCCACCAGCCAAAAATGATCTCTGCCCCAGAGTTCTTTCCTGGAAATTTATTTGCACTTAAAAAAAAATAGGGGGCGCCTGGGTGGCTCAGTGGGTTAAGCCTCTGCCTTCAGCTCAGGTCATGATCCCAGAGTCCTGGGATCGAGCCCCACATCTGGCTCTGCTCAGCAGGAACCCTGCTTTCCCCTCTCTGTCTCTGCCTGCTGCTCTGCTTACTTGTGATCTCTGTCAAATAAATAAATAAAAATTTTAAATGAAAATAAATAAATAAATAAAAATTTTAAAAAATGGCTCTTAACACTTTGCAGTTGGGTTTTGAGGTATTTTATGCATTTTGACCCCTCTGCTAAGCAACAAGTCATAAACTGAACTGCCTCCACAGGTCAGAGAGGGGTGACGCTTGGGTGGTTCAGTCAGCTAAGCAAGTGTCTGTCTGCCTTCGTCTCTGGTCTTGATCCAGGGGTTTTGGGAACAGGTCCCACATCGGGCTCCTTGCTCAGTGGGGAGCCTGCTTCTCCCTCTACCTGCCACTCCCCCTGCTTGTGCTCTCTCTCTCTCTGACAAATAAAATCTTAACAAAAAACAAAAGTCAAAGAGGTAAGGCTGAGGAAAGGGCTGATGAATGGCGACCATGGGTAATGGAGAATATGGCTAACTGAAAGAGCATATCCCATCTGAAGAAAGAAAGCTGTACTCGGATCCACCTAGCGGTTTTCCAGTAGGGGAATATAGGCTCAGAAGGGGTAAGTCTTCCAGTTTTTAAGATTTGAGAATCCAGATTCTTATGTAAAGATTTCCAACTTTATATGAAAGCCCCTTTTAAAATCCTGCTGTGACAGAGGTTTCATCACTGTTCTGAAGTTCAAAGCCTACTGCACTGAGGCAGAATACCATCCCCCAAGCACTGGGAAGGGCTTGGCTATGTGACTTGCTTCAGTAAGGGGTGGTTGTACTTCCTGTCTAACCAGAGCTTTCAATGTGTCACTAGAGCCTCCAATTCCCAAATGACAGATGCACAGAGCAGACCCCTACCCTGACCTGCAGTCTGAAGCAGAGCCACCCTAGCCAACCTGGGGATCCGTGAGCAAGAAAAATAGGTGTTCGTGGTTGCATGCCCTTAAGATTCTGGAGTTGCAATTTATATAGCATTATTGTCTCTGAAATCTGAATTAAAAATTTGGCCATAAATTTAAAGAAAAAATTACAGCATGGGGAGCCTGGGTGGCTCAGTCTGTTAAGCATCTGCCTTCAGCTCAGGTCATGATCCCGAGGTCCTGGGATTGAGTCCCGCATCAGACTCCTGGTTCAGTGGGGAGCCTGCTTCTCCCTCTGCCTGCCACTCCCCTTGCTTGTGCTCACTCTCTCTCTCTGACAAATAAATAAGTAAAATCTTTTTAAAAAATAAAAAAAATTAAAGCACAAAACACTCTGATAACTAAGTTTGGCTCACAGGTCTGTAGGTTACAACTTCCCTTACTGGGCATTTTTTGAGGGTCATTCATAGTGAGTGTACTTCCATTTAAATTTCCTGTCCCCCCATAATGACGACATCCAATATTATCCATTGCAGAGTAAAAAAAAAAACAAAAAACAAAAAACAAACAAAAAAAAACCAACTAATTTTTTTACTTGACAATAATCTGTCATTTTACATCAAATCTCTTCTTCTTCAAAATAAAAACCTCTTTTCCAGAGTCAGATTATGGGGAGGTCAATCTATAAGGTCTGTTTAGTCATCGCTAAGATAAATTAACTCATGTTGCCACATCTCCTTCCTTATATCAACCCTACAAAAGTAGACAGCACACTTGGGGAGAATTTTAAAAACATTCCTCCCAGAACAGACTTAACTCTTTGGAGTTGTCTGGACCAAACCAGAGTGGTCTCATTGAGCAACAAATTGATCCAGATTGTTAAATCTGAATAAGTGAAGATGTTATGCCCAGAGTTTTTCTTTCCGTGTGGGTTTTGTTTGGCTGTCCTGGTTGGTACAAAGACTTGCCAGTATTTATGACAGACTCTTCTCCAAAGCTCTTCTGCTATCCCTAGATGAGACCCTTCTTCTCAAGACAAACATGAGTCACCCCCCATCCCCACATTCCAGCTCCCAGGGAGGAGAACGAAAACAGCGGTCAGCCTCCTTTCCTTCTAAAGGCATGACCAAGAAGCTCTACAGAACACTGTTACAAAATAAACATTTTAGAATTTCTAAGAAAAAAAAAAAAAGGAGCCCAAGCAAGGACAACTTCCAAGTACATACAATCTTCACAGAGAGCTCTCCAGAGCTCCAGAGAAGGAATGTTCAATACAAGGTTGTATAGGCTTTTTGCTAGATGAAGAGTTAGAATCACCACTGCTAAGGACATTTTAGAAAATTATGAACTTTATCTTGTGCTTTTGGTATGTGCCAGGTCGCAGGCTATAAGAACAGAACTTAGGGAGACTTCGATCTTTACTTTGAAATATTTCTTTTAGTTTATTTGCTAACGAAGCAGATATACAATGTGTGCTATGTGAGGGCAGGAATAGAGTCCCTGCTTTGAAGTTCAGTAGGTCACTCTGACCTCGATTAAAATAGAACTTCCCAGGGAGCCTAGAAGCAGGGCCTACAGACATTAAAAGTTGAAAATTCTTCTATCAGCCCCTCCGCTCACATCCAAATCTCCAGAGTATTGTCACATGTTTCCTTAGTGGAAAAGAAAGCTGGGGAATGTATCCCTTTAAAAAAAGGGGGGGGGGCGGCACCTGGGTGGCTCAGTGGGTTAAAGCCTCTGCCTTCGGCTCGGGTCATGATCCCAGGGTCCTGGGATCGAGCCCCGCATCAGGCTCTCTGCTCAGTGGGGAGCCTGCTTTCTCCTCTCTCTCTGCCTACTTGTGATCTCTGTCTGTCAAATAAATAAATAAAATCTTTAAAAAAAATTTATTTATTTATTTGACAGAGAGAGAGAGAGAGAGTGCACAAGCAGGGGGAGTAGCAGACTCCCTGCTGAGCAGGGAGTCTGATGCAGGACTCGATCCCAGTAGCCTGGGATCATGACCCGAGCTGAAGGCAAAGGCTTTAACCCACTGAGCCACCCAGGTGCCCCTGGGGAATGTATTCTTTAAAGATCTATTGCTATTCAGCTAAAGCTTCAAATACTACAGCAGAAGAGAAAATGTATTTAAGAGACAACTCAGAGTCTCTGTAATATAGAGCGAGAGTGACACATTTTGACAAGTTCTAAAACATTGATCCACTTTTGTCAGTACATGTGAGCTTATAAGTAAATCTGTCTCTACGTAGTTTTTTTTTTTTTTAAATAAAAACCACTTCCCCCCTTACTTCCATTAAGTAAATATTGAAGAAAGATATTTGGAGAAATAAATTTAAAACAAGACCATAGTTTTAGACTACCTGAAATGGCCAAAGGATTTGACCCAGCCTTTTCCTTGCTTACCACATGATTAGTATTGGGTAAACTTCATTTTGAAATGAAAGGGGGTGAACTTCACACGTGAAACTCAGGCAGATGATCTGTATTTATTCAATATGTGGTTAGTGGTTATCTAGTGAGGGGCCATGGCAAGGCATAGAGATGGAAATGGATAGGGAAGCATGCACGGTCCTCGTCTCCATGGAGAGAAGACAGACATCAGTCACAATCACACAACTAGAAGTGCGATTACGAAGGGATGGACGTGCAGTCAAAGTGGACACAGAGTGCAGGGCAGTACCCTGGCCATAGGGATATGAAGATAAACAAGCCCTTGGGGAACACAAGAGACTTCTCCTTTCACACTCTCGCCCCAACTCCTTTTCTCTTTGTGTATCTTTCATTTTAAGGAGAGACCCAAGGGATTCCCCCAAGAACATGCTACCCAGAAAGGTAGCTTATTAGCTTCCAGGCAAAGCTACACCTCTCATAGAACTCTGTTGATACAGCAATTAATTTTTATTCTAGTCTAGTTTCCTACCAGAGAATCCAGATAGCCTGTGTGAATAATAGAAAATAGTTCAGGGATGCGTTTGTCTCAAACCATACTCTCTGCTTGTCTCGTGGAAGTCTTGTTGAGTTGCCAAAATGATCATTGATCTCATTAAAACCATCCCAACAGTCAGGGCTCAGCAGAAATTGCTGGGAAATTGCCATTGCTGTGCCAAGATGCTAGATCTAAATTTTAAAAAGGCAGGTTTTCCCTGATAGGAGACTGAGGTACAAAATAAAGTAAACCTCTGGATTATCTATTATCCAGGATTTTTGAGAGAGCTGTGGTTTTATTTTCATTACGCACACAGATTTTTGAAATTTTATCATTACTATACCATGACTACTCCTTTTACAACGTCCCACTCAAGGTCATTGCCTTCTAATTGCCCCCTTGGCTCACTGCTGCCTCCTCCACCACATCCAGATGCCCCAGGATAACATTCACTCAACTCTCATCTCTGCCTTCAAGCTCCCAGAAGTACCCTGTTCTTATTCTACTCCCCAGTGTTCAGCAAAAATAACACAATTTTTAAATACTCAATTCCATTTTCTAATACAGGAACACCTGCTGGTTTTAATAGCAAAGGGGATTATTCCTGATGTCAGAAGATGAAATGGTCAGGTTCCATGGAAGACATGGTCTCATCAACAGTAAAGTAGAGTTGAGAACAGCTGTCCTTCTTTACCTTGTGGGCTTTGGATGAGACGAAGTATATGAAAACATTTTGAAGAAGACAACACTCTATCTATAAGCTAAACATGAGAGAATAGGAATGTCTTTGGATGTGAGATGTCTTAAAGACTCTGAAAATCTTGTGTTCTTAACTTTACTCCTCCCTCAAATCTCAATATAACCTAGTTTATCATGATCAAGAAGTTTGCACTTTCATTTTTGTTCTTTTAGATTGAGTATTAGGTCTCCAAAAGTCCCTCTGACATTACATGGATCTATGCAATATTGGTAACAACTGAACCTCAAGGGTAGACCCAGGGAGAAGGTTAACAGGATATTCCATTCTGTTCTTGTCAAATGGATAAAATACTTTAGAGAAAGAAATACAATATGAGTAAATTTGGACTAAAGAGAAGAAATTCAAGTTTGAACTGAAACAGAACTATTTATGTGCTTGGGTAGAACACAGGAAGATAGAAATTAGGATTGGTTCCAAACGGGAAATGTGGAGGCAAGTAGTTTAGAGAAATTCCATCTCTTATACCACATGACTTAAACTAGACAAGGGCCAAGTTTGTATATAAAAACTAACTTTCTTTCCACAACCCTTTCATTATATCCTCTATGAGGCTCAGTTTCCTTATTTGTGAAATGAGAAGTAATGCTCACCTTATAGTTCTGTTGAGGATTAGATTCTAAAATAATGAAAAGCAACAAGATACAGTATCTTGAATTTTTTTGAGCACATATTCAATAAATACCTTCTTTCCCTTGTACTACCTGTGAAAATTTACTGTTTGAAGGTTTTATCAGGGGTGTAGAAGGAAGAATTAGCATAAAGGGAAGAAAGCAATTTTAAATTCTTCCTTTGGTGGGATTTTTCCTCCCTTCTCTGGGAACTAGAAGGCCTAGAAAGTTCATGTACATGGCTCATGTAATAAAAGAGAAACCAAAGAAGAGAAGAAGATGCAAGGGACCCTAAACATGGTGTAGAAATATTCAGAACTCGCGGGTGATAGGGCAAGCATGCATGAAAGAACACAGAACTTTCAGGGCTATGCTGGAAGGGAGGAAGCAGATACAGGAAAGTGATCCCACTACTGGTGGAAGGTTCAAGGTTATCAAGCAAAAGGGATAAGTCAGGATGACCCATTTCAGTGCACTGGGAGAAATTGCAGCTGTGGTCCCGAACCTACCCTCAATATTTAAGAATTTTGAAAGAATGAGAGAAATGCAAAACAACACAAATATTGCAGAAAGAAAAAGTCTTAATTTTCAAAAAGGAGAGAGAGGTGGATCTTGAGAACTATAATTTAGTGCCCCCAAAATAGTTAAGGTGGATTGGTAAATATATAATTAATAAGCTCTTGGAAAAGAAAGATATGATTGCCAAGAATCCTTCTGAATCTCTCTGAATAGCCTTGATTGATATGATTCTTAGACTCATTAAGAATACATAAAGGGTATGCTTTTATTTGGACTGAGCACTTAACAAAAACCCTTTCAGTGGTGTAGTCAAGAGAGAGCATCATGTGAGGATACTTACAGAAAAATCTCTATACTTATTGAGGATCAGTGCTCAAATAGCTGGTTCCTCAGTGAGAGTAAGGACAGAATAATCTAGGGCATGCCTACAGATTTTAACCCCTGCTTGATCTTTCTTGCCCTTGTCTGTCCCACCCTGAGAAACTGACTCTCCATGTCCTCCCAGTATGCAACCTTCAACCAATCCCTTTCCCAAGCCAATCTTGAGGCAAAAGATACACAGAAAACTTTCCTTCCCCAGAACATGGGGACTTGGAATTGAGTGGAAATTCTACTGCTACTCCCCAGAGATCACTTCCTTAGTCTCAAATCCTGGGGAACATGATTCTTTTACCTACTGTCTTAGTTCAGGCTGCTCTCACAAAGTACAATAGGCTGGGGAGCTTACAGACAAAAGAAATGTTATTTCTCACAATTCTGGAAACTGGGAAATCTGAAATCAAGGTGCCAGCATGATCAGGTTTTGGTGAGGACACTCTTCTAGGTTGCAGATGGCCAACATCTTGTTATATACTCACATGGCAGAAGTAGGAAGAGAGAACTCTCTGGAGTCTCTTTTATAAGGCCACTAATTCCATCCCTGACCTAATTACCTAATTTCTAACAATCTGAGTTGTGTCAAAATGGAAGAGTCTATGTGAAGGCAGTAGAGTCCCTGCCCCTGCTAGTTTTCTGGCAGAGGCTGAGTTGCCACCTGCTAAGAACTGGAAGGAGGGTGGGGTGGGGGCGTCTATCGTAGAGAATGTATCAACCTGTAGGATCACCTAACAGTGCTTTCAATTATGAGATTCTGTCATCCATCCATACTATTCCACCACTTACCAAAAGAAAGAAGAGATTTCACAGGCATTAGAAAACTGTTCAGATAAGCCTGATACTCCTCCTGCAGTGGAGAAATCTGTACCTAAAACAGTGCAGTCGGCACAAATTGAGACAAAATGGCCCTTGTGAAAAGTGTTAATTCAATCGCTTAAATAAAACTGTCTAAGCGTGCATATGGTACTCATTTAATAAATCTTTAAAAGTGACACTTCCTGACAGGCAAGGGAAATATTTGGATGCCAACTTCAGAACCACAAATCTGTCTAAATACTATAACTTGTAAATGAGATACTTTGCCAATATATAATGCAAATATCACACACACACGCGTGCGTGTGCACCCACACACACACACACACACACACTTTTTAAAATATTCTTCCTTATCATGTGTAAGTTTGCCTTTCTAAGGCAAGTGTTGATAGCTGAAATCACATGGTATTGCTGTTTTTAACCATACTTTCTTTTCTTTCCCTTAGCACAATTTTTTTCTACTACATCAATGTTTTATAAATAGGAGTAAATTTAATTACTTTAATAGAGCCCACGTGTTGTTAAGTCATGGTGGATAGTAGACTTTGCTTTGTGTTAACCTTAAAACCATATGCAATATAGTGATTGCATGATCACTCAGATGACCAAATATATTTGTCATCTGCATCTGGTCTTCATCCATGGTTCTTAGTTCACAGCTCCCAAAACCCTTGGAATTTCCTAGGTGTTGAGAGTGATAAAAATGACTTTTGCTATGTTAATGAGATGACTTGGGGTGGGGGGTGTTTGTTGCCATTACAGCCCACCATGTGATTAGAGGGTTGGAATTCTCAGTCCACTCGAAAGATCTCCAGAGAGGGGAGAGGGGCTGGAGATTGAGTCCAATCACCAGTGATAAATGATTTAATCAACCGTGCCAATGTAATGAAAATTCATAGAAATCTAAAAAGCCAGGGCTGGGAGAGCTTCTGGGAGATGCTGCCGGATTGGTGTGCCTGAAGAGGACATGGAAGTTCTGTGTCTTTCCCCATGTCCTACCCTATATGCATCTCTTCCATCCGGCTGTTCCTGAGTTATAGTTTTTGTAATAAAACAGTGATCTAGTAAGTAAAATGTTTCTCTGAGTTCTGTGAACCACTTTAGGAAATTAATAGAACCTGAGAAGGAGCTTGTGCAAACCTCCGATCTAGAGCTGATCTGTAGCCAGTTGGTCAGAAACACAGGTGATCAAACTCCAGCTTCTGACTGACATCTGAAGTTGGGGGTTGGGGAGCAGGGTCTTGTGCGACTGAGCCCTTTTCCTATGAAATCGGATGTTATGTCTGGATAGTTCAAGAATTGAGTTGAATTCTTAGACTCTGTTAGTGTCCAAGAACTGCTTGCTGGTTTGGACAAGAGCCCCACTCAACAACACACACACACACACACACACACACACACACACATCAGAACAAAAGACCATATTTAGCATTTATTTCATTCCACCAAAAGCAAATATATCCCTAATAGTGTGAGTCAGTTATGCAGATGTTATTGACTGTTCAGTTAGGATACAGAAAAGATTTAGTTAGGATACATCATTCTTTATACAGAAATCAAATTTATAAAATCCCAATTAAAACCTGGAGATTAAAAGAAACCTAAGAGGATATCAACTAATTGCAATGGATAGACCATGACTGGTTCACACTAAAGCAAAGGAACTAAAAAAATAAAATGATACCATGAGGAAATTAAACTCTATTTGATGATATCAGGAAATTATTGTTAATTTTTAAGTATAATGATGATACTGTGCTTACTTTTTCTTTAAAGACTCCTGAATCTTTAGTTTTTAGAAAATCATTCTAAAATATTTGTGAATGAAATCATACAAAGTCTGGGATTTGCTTTTAAACAATCTACAAATGGGGAAACAGAACAGGATATAGAGGAAAGATGATGAAGTCTGACTTGATAATTATTGAAACTGTTGATGAAAACATACATGAGCATTCATTTTACAATCACCTCTATTTTTATAATAAATAATTTATAAATTATTTATAAATAAATCACCTCTATATTTATAAAATATGGTATTTTCCATATTTTTAAAATAAAAACAAATCTTATTTAGACATTTCTCTTTTCTCTGCAAAGTCCTTCTTCAACTTCCAGCTATCATATTTTCCTGTTTTACTTCACTTTCTAACTCCTGTATTCTCTTAAGCAATTCAACGCTCAAACAGAAAAACAAAAGCCTTGAAGCTAACCACGCCCAGCCCTTTAAAGAACACATTAAAGATTATTAATTACGCTCAGAGTCTATCCCTTGAGATCTTGGATTCAGGCCAAAACATCTGTTTAATCATCTAATCTAATTGCAGTTCTCCTTGTATATCATCACACCGGAATTTTTTTTTTTTTAAGATTTTATTTATTTATTTGACAGATAGAGATCACAAGTAGGCAGAGAGGCAGGCAGAGAGAGAGAGAGGAGGAAGCAGCCTCCCTGCCAAGCAGAGAGCCCGATGCGGGGCTCGATTCCAGGACCCTGGGATCATGACCTGAGTGAAAGGCAGAGGCTTTAACCCACTGAGCCACCCAGACACCCCCACACCGGAATTTTTTAAACAGAGAAACTATATTACCATACGTGTTGTCATCTCAACAGCATTACAATTTATGCATGTGTGCGTGTGTGTGTGCGTGCGTGGGTGCCACGTTTATCTCTTCATGTGTGCTCAAGAGGCACAAAGCCTAAGTCAGTGAGAGTGGAAAAGTTAATGATTTCAAGGGGCGCCTGGGTGGCTCAGTGTGCTAAAGCCTCTGCCTTCGGCTCAGGTCATGATCCTGGGGTCCTGGGATCCAGCCCTATATCAGGCTCTCTGCTCAGCAGGGAGCCTGCTTCCTACTCTCTCTCTGCCTACTTATGATCTCTATCTGTCAAATAAACAAATAAAATCTTTAAAAAAAAGTTAATGATTTTGAGATCTTCTGAAATAAATTAAATGAAATAATAAACAAGTAAAAGTGGACTAAACCAAACAAATGAGGGCAATGATAGGAGGTATAGTCTCCATGTGAATCAATTCCATGTGAATTGATCTGTTTTTATCTAATTTATCTAATTTTATCATCTTGCCTTCACTTTTATTCACTATTTATGATTTACATAAAGCCAGCTCACAAACACAGAAGGAAAATATTATCAAACATAGGAAATAAGTAGCATTATCGGGCTCCAACAGATGTCCAGTCATACTGGAGTTCATGGCAATATTGTCTACCCTTAAATATTAGGAACATAATTTTTTTGTTGATTTTTGTTCTGGCAGACACTCGGGACTATCTATTCAAAAGATCCTTATAATTATGATAAGTGAAATGAGTAAAGAAAAGAAAGTCAATTATCATATGGTTCCACTTATTTATGGAGCATAAGGAATAGCATGGAAGATATTAGGAGAAGAAAAATGAAGGGGAGGATATCGGAGGGGGAGATGAACCATGAGAGACTACAGACTCCAAGAAACCAACTGATGGTTTTAAAACGGGGGTGGAGGGGGGATGGGTGAGCCTGGTGATGGGTATTAAGGAGGGCACATATTGTATGGAGCACTGGGTGTTATACACAAACAATGAATCATGGAACACTACATCAAAAACTAACGATGTACAGCATGATGACTAACATAACATAAAAAAAAAAATCCTCATAACCCCTTTCTTACCTGTCTTCCTCTGCTGAGAGGGCATGGAAGCTAAAATACATAACTTCCCAGACTCCACTGCAGTGGAGAATGGCCAAATTCTTACCAATTAAATGTGATTGGGAGTCACTGTGAATGCCTTCTCCTCTCAAATTTAAAATGTAAAGTCTTACATGCAGAAAGCTTTGTACTCTTCTACTTTCTTCGTTCCTGGAAGGCAAACATGAAGTCTAGAGGTAGAACAAGGCCATCGTGCTCTTAAGAGATCAAAAATACATGCTAAAGATAGTAAAGCAGGAAAAGAAAGAACTTAGACCCAGAACGACACTGCTGAACAGCTGCTTTAGCTCTGGCTTCCTGTCTCTAAACGGATTTTCATATACAAAGAACAGAACATTATGTATTAAAGCTAATGTTAAGATGGTTTTCTGGGTTTCTGCTTTGTTGTTTGTTTGTTTTGCAAGGAAACATATTCCTAGCTTATACCCTCGTGTTCCTGGGAGCAAGTGCGTGGCAGCCATTCACATCACAGAAACAACATAAATATATGTAAGAACGTTGGCAGACTTCTGCTTCTGACAAAGATGTAGTGACAAGGATTGGATTTACCTTTCCAGCTAAATTAAGAAAAAGAACAGACATAAGACACAACAGTTTTGAGACACCGAACACCTGTTCATGCAGGACACTGGTCTCTAAGAGAAGGGGAAAATAGGAAGTTGGCTCCAGTGACTGCCCAGCCTTACTTCCTGGAGAAAGTTTCTAGATATGGAGCTAGAAGTCCAGGCAGGGCAAAGTGGATACAGTCATTATGGCAAACCACGGGGCAGGGTGAGGGGGTGGTTGGCCATCGTGGGTGAAGTGTAGGGAGGAGGCAAGCTGCCAATAGAAAAAGTTCTGGGATCTGCAGAGTATTGACCTCCAGTCTGCAGCTGAGTGCTGAAAAAGGCACACATGCAGGGGGAGCAGAGACTGGGGAACAAACCATGCAAAAGAATCAAAGCAATCAAATCAAAGCAATGATCCCCAAATCCCACCCAGGACTAGGAATAATCTGTATTTTCAACCAGCCAGAGTGGAAAACTTCATACTCGTGGGACAGCAGGTGGTACTCCAGAAGACTATCACCTCAGTAGTAGGGCCCAAGTAGACCTTCATTAAGGTTTTTTGGTCCTTGTACTTACAAGACAAGAGAGCTCAGAAAGAATCAAGCTGTTCTCCAGTAACTTAGATGTGTTCCAGAACAAAGCTCAAAAATATTTAGCACCCAATAAGATGTAATTCACAATGTCTGACATCCAATGAAAAAAAAATTCAAAGGAGGAAAATATAATCAATGAGAGGAATAAAAAGAATCAATAAATAGAAACAGATGTAGAAATTACATACTTTACATTGTCAACACCAGAGAACTCAATCAGTATATTTGCTTTTATAAAATTATTACACTACCAAGAAGCAGGATTTAGAAAATATCATTTTACGAAATATAATACAAAAGACAGAAATGCTTAAGAAGTAATTAACATGCGAGTAATTAACAATTCAGCAACTAACAATTAGACTGATTATATCACCAGTATGATTATTTCATAAAGAGTCCTGGAAGGGGTGCCTGGATAGCTCAGTCACTTAAGTGTCTGCCTTCCAGGTCACTATCTCAGGGTCTTAGGATCGAGACCTGAGACCAGCTCCCTGCTCAGTGGAGACATGGCTTGTCCCTCTGCCTCTCCCCCAGGTTGTGCTCTTTCTTTCTCTCTCTCTCTCAAATAAATATATAAAATCTTTAAAATAAAAGGGGGGGGGGTTCCTGGAAGAACACTTTCTCTTAAAATCAGAAACCATGATCTTATTTTTTTAAAAGATTTTTTTATTATTATTTATTTAAGAGAGAGAAACTACAGGGGAAGCAGCAGAGGAAGAGGGAGAAGCAGACCCCCCACTGAACTGTGAGCCTGAGCAGGGCTCAGTCCCAGGACCCCAGGATCATGACCCGAGCCAAAGTCAGATGATTAACCAAATGAGCCACCCAGGCACACCAGAAACTATATTCTTAAGACCATGATAGACAGAAAGCTGCTGGAATAATTTAGTCTGGTTTTTGGTTAAGCTGTAAATGCAAGAAGAACAGGAGTGATGCAAACAAAAAAACAAATAACAATAATTTAGTGCAAATTTAGTGCAATAATTTAGTGCAAACTCGGTACAACTTCCCCTCTCATGTCCCTCTTACAGAAGGCAAAATGGAACTGAGGCTTAGAGGAAGTAACTTAATTGCTAAACATCTTTTGTACTTATATCTACTTTTCTGCTTTAGTGAGCACAAAATGCTGACATGGGCTCCAGGTTCATCTCCTGGAACTTCTGGGCTCTTCTCTTTGCACTATGGAAGCAGATGAAGAATTACATATATATATTTTTAAAAGATTTTATTTATTTATTTGACAGAGAGAGAGAGACCACAAGTAGGCAGAGAGGCAGGCAGAGAGAGAGGGGGAAGCAGGCTCCCAGCTGAGCAGAGAGCCCGATGCGGGCCTTGATCCCAAGACCCTGGGATCATGTCCAGAGCCAAAGGCAGAAGCTTTAACCGACTGAGCCACCCAGGCGCCCCAAGAGTTACATATATTAACACTAGTACCAGCGATCAAATCATGTTTTGTTTTTCAATCCTTGATCCAGATTATGGTCTTACGATTTGCCTCCTTTTGTTGATTCCAACAAAAATCCCTGTTCATATTTGAGTGCTACTGGTAACTGGAAATTTTATTATTTGAAACTTCACCTAATATTTTACCATCACTTCTTGACTAAAATGTTGTTGAACAGTTTCATGTAATATGTTTTTATAAAACTCATTGAACATGGAGGATTCTAAAAATCTCTAAGAATAACATGAAAATACTCACAATTTATGGCACATCTAGAGGCTGTCGAAACCACCAAAATCATGAATTAGAAATGCATTTTTAATCTTATGAAGTAATCAAAAGACAACAGAGAAGCATTTCTTTCTTTAAAAAAAAAAAAAGTAAGAGATTTTTCTTTCTAAATGTAAGATAATCACCTAGAGGTAATAAATTGTCTTTTAATCCTTAAAAATATAATACTGATGGCTGTTTCTTCTAAGATTTATTTATTCAGGCACTTATGGGGCCCATGTAATTTATTATGAAAAGCTGAGAGAATGAATGTATCCTACTTTGTATAACCTATCAGCCACTAAAGCTGAATTCCTCAATCAAAAAATGACATTCACAGTAGCATGACCTGAGCATCTAAGAGGTAATTGACAGTTAAAAGCTAGACCTTCTAAAAGCTCTGAGAAAGGCTAAATGAGCTCCAGAACACAGAATGCTAATACCCGAGATGCCAGGCCACTAGGGAGGGTCTTCAGAGGTCAAGGGCTCCTATTGCTTCTCTCACTACTCAAATTATGAAGCAAGTCTGTGTTCTTCTCCCAACACCTGTCGGTAACAAAGCTAGAAATACCTAACATGGGAGGTATTTGGGAAACAATTTGCTGGAAAATTACTTTCTCCAAGGGCTTCAATTACCTATCACTTGAGAATGAAACCATTTTATAAATCTATCTGAAAATTCCCTCTCTAGCTTAAATTCTTAAACTCCTTCTGAATTGCTGAAAAGATGAATTTTTTAAAAAATTTTTTAAAGATTTTATTTATTTATTTGACAGAGAGAGGGTACACACAGGCAGGAGGAGCAGCAGGACGAGAGAGGGAGATGCAGGCTCCCCGCTGAGCAAGGAGCTGATTTGGGGCTCCATCCGAAGATCCCAGAGATCATGACCTGAGCCAAAGGCAGATGCTTGACTGACTGAGCCACCCAGGTGCCCCCTGAGGGGATGACTTTAAAAGCATAATCTCGATTTAAAAATGCAGCCTGCTTAGTAAAATTACTACAAGTAGAAAAAGCAAAGAAGGGTAAAAGAGACCAGAGGAAAAGAGAGAAGAGAAGAGGACAGGAGAGAGTGGACAGGGAGGAGAAAGGAGGGGAGTCAAGCGAAAGGAGGAAATGAGAGGCCACTAACAGCACAGGAATATTAAATCTGTGTAAAATTATCATCTAATATCGCTTGCTTTTTATACACCAGAGTGTAAGGGATTAGTCTTATGTCTAAAAACTGACTGGGAAAAAAAGGGAGGGTGCTAATTTCATTTTAAATATATTTTATGAAATCTAATACTTCATTTAAAAAATAAAAGGATTCATGTCAAAGTTCAAAGGAATTGTACTCTAAAACCATTAAAACCACAAAAATGTAAAGTTCTATAAATTTTAATATTAGATTGACTGATAGATATTGTCCCTTTGCTTTATATTTTGCCTTTACTGCCTTATTAACGTTCCTGTCTGATAATACCTCATTTGGGAGCATGGTAGTGGGACTAGGCAGTATCACTTGTCAAGTTAGATTGAAAGGGAATGGTTACCATACAGCCAGGAAGACTCCTCAGTTCTGTAGCAAGCTAAATTTGAACTCCCTTGCAAACAGGTATCTAGAAAAAATAGTCCATTAGTTAGCAAAATGTCATCCTACTAAGTTTGAGAATCAGTGCTTAGCATGCTCCCAGGGCTTAGGAGACCCATATTTGGGTCTACATTCAAACCCATATTTGTTAACCTAGTGTAAAGAGAAAAATAGGAAATAATGGGGAAATGAAACAAGATGTCCCCAGGAAAATGGAATAAAAATGATAGCAAATCTGTTGTTTTGAAGCTTGACTTTTTAAAATCTCTCTGCAATATTGCCTTATGAAAAGAGAGATCGACAGGTGAATTTGCTTTATCTGAAGGAATATTTGGCAAAAAGATGTGCTTTGATTGCCCTAATAAATTACAAAGTCAATATAAATCAATCATCTCCTAACCTCCCTAATCTCTACGAAATCAAGGAAAACTTGATATACAGACATTCAGGAAAATCATTTGCTACCCTTCACAAAAAGAGTAAGAAATTGATTATAGCAATTATCTGAATAGCTAGCTTTCTTATTATTGATTCTATTGCACATTGTTTTTTAAGATTCTAAGAGCATGTAATTTGCAGTGTCATTTTTCCTACAAGACATTAAGGGTTTCATCTACCTCAATACCTCTTGGACCCACCAGTTCTCACCCTATTCTTCAAGGGTGAGCAAATCATCGCACTGGAGATGAGCAGCTCCTCTTCTTGCCCAACCACAATTAACACCCTTCAAATAACTGCTGAATTTTCAATGATCCCCTAGTGGGTTATTGGGCAAGGAGCTTAGACAGTGTTTCTCAGACTTTAGTGAGCCCAGGACTCACTAGGGTGCTCATTAAAAATACAGATTTCTTCCCCTCATTTTAGTTTACCAGGCCTGAGGTGGACCTGGGAGTGGCCATTTTAAATAAAGACACCAGGTGATTCCTGTTACCAGGCACTAATGGACTCAATCTGGAAAATGGTAATGTTGACTTGAGAATGTTCTTAACCAGCAGCCTGCTGAAGTCCTCTATAATAAATACAATGCAAAATAATCTGTCTGTAAAAACAATGAGAATTCAAAGATTTAATTGGAAGTATTTGACCTATGAATCTGAAATAAGCTTCACCAAAGGAGGGGAAGATAACTGGAGAAGGAGTCACAGATGAGAATTGTCACCCTTCTCTTGGCCCCTTTCACACCTAGACCTATAGACTCCTAGCACTCCCTTCCCTAACACCTGCCGCATTAACATCCAGTCAATCTGGGCATACATTGAAAATTGTGGTCATATAGATTTAGAGTTTGGGGCATTGGGACCAGATTTAGGTCCATACTAGTAAAGCCGAAAACATTATGTCAAAGAGGTGTGGAGAGAAAATGATTTGAAAACAAGAAGAGAGAATGGAATCAAAGAAAAAAGCCTGAGCTTGGAGTGAGGCCAAGACCCGGACCGAGCGAATGGTGGAGGGAAAGTGGGGAACAGGAAAGGTGGCAGAGAAGGCTTTTGCTTTGCTGCTGTCAGTTGGACATTCTATTCAACTGCCCCTGGTGGGCATTCCGGTCCACTGAGCATGCCCAGTTTGTGTGACTGACTTTCACCAAGTAGAACAATCAACAAGATCACCATAAAGGCTTTACCAACACCAGGCCAGTAAAGTGACCACTGAAAACCATTCCCAAATCTGTGATCAATGGACCCAAGTTTAGGGAGAGGAACTCCTTTGGTCTACAAAAATGCTTTGAGTCCCAGTCTCTAATTTCTTCCTTCTCAGATACTCTGGTCTCCACCCAAGGGACAATATTCGGTGAGATGCAGCCATTTTGTTGGTCAGCAGGAGCTCAGAAGCAAGAAAATGTCATAGTGGTAGAATACAGCATCATCCTTCTCAGTAGCAGCCCATCGCTGGAAGCTTCCAGATCGTTGTGCCAATCAAGTGGAGGAGGGACTTTCCTTTAGAGAGCCTTATGTGAACCTTTTGTGAGAAACTTGTCAACTTGCTTGTTCAGTTTTTTAGCCATACTATTTCTGATACTTAGGTGCTGTCTCTTAGAGAGCCTGAAACAGCCAAGACATGACTCAGGACATGGAGGAAACTGTAGGTGAGCATCATGGGATCCTGAGGAGCTAAGTGTTTTGTGTCTATGCGATCATATGTTTATGTGGGATGGGGGATGGTGTGAGTCATTGTGGAGGGTCTGTACAACTTAAAGTGTTATAAAAAGTTATGCTAAAGTAAGATTATTTCTCTCTACTCTCCTTTTATTTCAAAATAAATAAATCGCATTGGTTGTAAAGGGACAGTGATAGACGAGGAGCCTGAGAGATGATGGTGCCTTACTTGCTTTAAAAATATATAGTCTACCTGAAGAGAAAGTGCCTACAACACAAAGAAAGACAATCTTTTATCTAATCTTAAATACTGGAAAGGTCCTTTGGAAATATTTTCCCCTAATTTTCAAGCATGGTTGCCTATTTGCTTTGCCAAAAAAAGACTGTGCTAAAGGGATCTGTGGCTTGATTTGGAGACTCACCTCCAAGGGTTTCTCGCTTACCAATTTGCCATGTGGCCTGAATTGCTCAATTCCTTTGACTCACATGTTTTTTTCAGTTTTCTAATGAGAGTTATTCAAATACAAATATGCCTGGAAAGTGCAAGTCAAACTAATTTAGATCATTATCAGAAAACAGAAGGTTTCATTAGCTTGGGACCAGCAGAGGGACCTGGCAAGGCCAGAAGGTTAGACAGAGAGAAACAGAGGTAGACAGACTGTGGAAAAGTACACAGAGGAGGTGCTGAGGAGAAAATGAAAGTAAACAGCTGTATCACACCATTGTCTTCTCATGCTCAGGTAGGGTGGAAGAGTTTCAGCTCATGGCATCTGAGAGCTGCACCTTGGTAGAGAGGATATATAGGGTGATACCTACATGACAGGAGGGATAAATAGGAATGTAGCATCTTTTTAAAAAATATTTATTTATTTGTTTGAGAGAGAGAAAGAGCACAAGTGAGGGTTGGGGGCCAGGGGAAGAGAGAGAAGCAGACTCTCTGCTGAGCAGGGAGCCCAATGTGGGGCTCCATCTCAGGACCCTGGGATCATGACCTGACCCGAAGGCAAATGCTTTACTGACTAAGCTACCCAGGTGCACCAGAATGTAGCATCTTTTATCTTCCCCTTCCCCTTTAATTCAGGTTTTGAAAAAAAAATACTAAGTATCTATTATTTGCAAGTATATCAAGTAAATAAAATATGAATAAAACTTAGCTCCTGTCATCAAAGAGCTGACAGTCAAGAAGAAGGAGGATCTGGGGCAAAAGAGAGAGAGACAGAAGTCAAGAGAAAAAAAAAATTCTGTAACTCTTGCATAGGAATTAGTAGGAGAGACTTAATTCTTCTTTTTATGTACATTTTAGAGACTTTTGGAGATATTAACCTCACTCTAGACATGCTGAACATGGAAGATAATATTAGCAAGGTAAGGAAAATAGAGAAAAATCTCTTTTCCATTTACTTTTCCTAGTGCAATTATTGCAATATTTCATATACCTCTTTCTTCGCCTTGACTTCTTTTCTCTCTGGCTTCATACACAGCATTCAACCTTTCAAAAAGTAGTAATAATGGAAGGCATTGTCATGTTTAAATAATGACATTTGGCGTTTGAGGAATCATAGTATACAATTCTGGAAGTTAGCTCAAGAATACTCCTTTCTATAACCTGATACGGGCAGATGTGGAAAGAGGGAGAGGCCAGACTTACAACCATAAGAGTTTCCTCCTGTAGAAGCTGAGGGTTCCTATGACAATCCCCAGAGATCTCCACTACTCATCTGTGACACTAGTCCACGAGTGGAGATTTATTTCTCTGGGATGGGAAGGCTTTTCTGGCCCCAACAACCTTTTGTAAAATACCAACAGCTACCTCCAAGGGACACTTATCTAGGAAGCAGCACCCGAGAAGCTTTCCAAACACAGTGACTTGTATTATGTTCACCCCTCATACCTTTACGAGGTAGACATGGCTGTTTCTACTTCACAGCGAAGAGGAGTGAGACCCACAACAGGTATGTGACCAGAACACAAGGCCGTCTGACTCCAAAACAATGCTCCCAATCATGATCCAAGGCAGCCTCCCTGTGAAAGACAGGGTCTACACCTTCATCTCCTAATCTGGTGGACCTCAACCCTGACTGCCTGTTAGAACCCCTTATGTGAAGGGAGTTACGTCCCATCTTCAGCATGGGCATGGTACCTTGAAGGCAACGTGCTTGAGGTTACTGGGCATTTCAGGACCCCAGTCTCTCATCTACCCGAGACCATGCAGCCACCTAAGAGATTGCGAAGAGTCCTCTCACACAACATCTGGTCCAGCCCCATGATTCTGACACTGCGGTCCTGTTCAAAAGCATTCACAACTTACTTTCTATAAGGCATGAATAAAGCCAAGGACATATAAACCTCCCTTAGGATCCAGTTTCACAGCTTATCAGTCTCTTTGGGAATCACAGTGTGTTTCTTAATAACATAGTCACTTCCCAGTGGTAGGAGCAGTGGTCTGGGTAATGAGCATTTTCCATTCCCCTGAGTCGCCCTACTACAGCGACTTTCAAGACTGATACGTTAGGTAGCCTGCTTGCACCTTCAGTTAGATTTTGTCATAGTAATGTAGTCAGGTTAAAATAGTTTTCAGAAAGAACTTTGCTTTATATATAAGCTTTTGTGTCCTAAAGCTGCATATTATGTTCAGGAAGCCCTAATTAAGATGCATTAAAATCCCCCAATCAGGAGAACATGTGCTGTGATGAGCACTGGGTGTTATACAAAACTGATAAATTATTGGACGCTACATATGAAATGAATGATGGTATGATAGTTGGCTGACTGAATTTAAATTTTAAAAAGATGTATAAAATCCATTGTGAAGTAGAAACACATTGCTCAGTTTGATGGTGTTAATCATGTGTACTTCGTTTGATTCCTTTAGTTTTGCAACTCAGATTCTGTGTATACACTTGTATGTTCACAGGAAGACATCTATAGTCATCTCACTTCCGTTATTCAGAATAGTGACATCTTGGATGATGCAATCGTCCAACGGTTGATTTATTATGCTTCTAAGGACATGAGAGACAACAATGTAAGTTTGATTCTCAATGATAAATCAATGCCAGGGTCGCTACTGGTCCTTAAGTGACCCAAATGCACCCATGTAGACATTTACAAGCTTTTCCTACATTACTGCCTGAATTGCAAATCACTTTCATTTGTTTCTTCATGATAACTTGGATATTATTACAGTACTGATTATTTATCCCTCCACAGATAAGGAAACTGTGACAAAGTTAAAAAAAATACTTTAGAGGTAATATTATCCATTCCAGTTTTAGATGAGCACGTTGATTTTTGGAGAGATTTTTTTCAAAATAACTAGAACCCAGTTTTCTCACTTTCCATATAAATTATTATCTCTCATGTGCCTACTTAGCTACCTATGCTAGGAATTGTATCAGAAAAATTATTTGTAGACATAATTTGAGTTTTAAGGTGTTTTCTTCCAGAAAGGATGTTTACCTGCCAAGGGTACTAACAATCTATGATTCATTTCAGGCCTTGAGATTTGGAGGAGGGGGGCACTTCTGTGATTCCAAGTTGGACTACAGTACAAGGAGGGCCAAGCAAACCTTTCATTTAAATGCAGCCTTTTGGAGCCTTAGGCTAAAAGATAAGAAGTGGGATGACCAGGGTCTCACCATTTCTTGGTCTCGAATTCAGTCTATTCTCCCAAAATACGGCACAGGAGCCTCAAATATAGGACTTACTTCTATGGGTTTCCAATCTTTTCTAGATTTTAACTTAGCAATTCATTCTACCCTATATTGTGATGTTTTGTCAGTGTATTTTCTAAAAGCTTGTCCAGCTCTTTTTATTATCTTCGGCAGGAGAATCGATCAAATTTACCTAGTTCAGCATTACCAAAAGAAGAAGTCCCTCCAAATATCTCCACCATCCAAGATAACTGGATCAGGACAATATGAAAACCCAAAGTCCAGATTCCCTGTCCCATTTCCCTTTCACCATACTTCAGGCCTCCAGCCACAGTGATTCGTCATTAACACATAAAACATAGATCCTGTGTTCACAGGGCCCGATCAATTCACAAGAAAGTGTATTTTGACCTCACGTTTACAAGCACCTTATTAAAACCTGGTTTTAAAGTTCACTAAAGTTACCTCTGCTGGACAGCTACTGACCCTTACCCTAGAGACTTTCCCCCCTGGGTTTGGAACAGCCTGTTCTGTCCCTATCCCAAAGCCAGGGGAACTTAGAATATTGTCTAGACCCTCACCAAACCCTCTGCTCCTCCTCCAGTTGTTGTTATTGTCTCCTTTTTCCTCCTCAGATCCTCAGAGAAACCAGAATGCTGGCTGGTGAGGTGTTGGTGTCTCTTGCTGCACATGATTTCAACTCTGTGATGTATGAAGTACAGAGTAACTTCAGGATCCTGGAGCTACCGGATGAATTCATCGTGCTTGCTCTGGCTGAACTGGCGACCAGCTATGGTATGGAGGGAAGACTCTCCACATTTTCCTGGGAAGTATCCACCCTGACTAACTGTCTAAAACCAGATGGGTGCAAACAGCAGAAAGGAGAGCATTCTTCCCTTCTGCCATGCTCAGAAGCATCGACGGTGGGACTTAGGTGGTTGTTTCTGAGCACAGATGAGCCTGCTGATGCACTATTAGTCCGTGCTGCTCTCTCTTTGGCTGGACCCTCCCACCCTCACCATCCCTTTGATCTGGCTTTGTGTTTGCAAAAGCCCTTTTTTCGCAAGGCCTCTTCTGCAAACCACTGAACACTGACATGAAGTATGTAAGAGTTTATTAGGATTATTTTTCTATACCACGTTTTTTAACAAACATTTATTTATGTATTTATTTATTTAGTTAATTAGTTATTTTTATTGAGTATCTATTACCTGGGCTAGGCTCTGGGAATGCAGCCAAGTTCTGGTGGGAGAGATGGACATTAATCCAACAATGATCCAAACAGGCAATTGCTACAAGCAACAGGTACAGCTAGAACCTTCTTTTAAATCAACCACTCCTTGATTTTCTAACTACAGCCAGGCCTTACGGCCAAAGAAGGGGTCGAGGAGAATATCTTCCTGCAGCACCTCATCTGTCTCCCTGACACAGCTTTGACATGCTCCTTGCTGACATGGAGAACCGCAGAACTCTCCAGTGTGAGAGGATAATGATTTTCTCCTCTTGTGCCCCTCTTGGCAGTGTCCCAGAGTATCCCCTTCATGATGATGACCCTGCTAACCATGCAAACCATGCTCAGGCTGGCCGAAGAGGAGAAGATGAAGGGAATTTTCTGTATTGGTGGGTATTCCTATGGTTTCCGCTTTATGATGACCAGACTATGAATTGAGCAAATATTTTGTTTTTCCTTTTACTCTAGTTTTGTTCTATTAGCTAATAATAATAGCTACCATTTACTGAGTGCTTACCACATGGAAGTTTCTCTGCAGGGACTTGTCTCTCTCAGTCCTCAAAGCAATTATAATTCTCTCTGTCTCAATCCTCAAAGCAAGGTAAGTACTATTACCCCCTCCCTCCATCATTTTACAGATGACAGTCATGAAAATTAAGCAATTTCCTTAAAGTGGTGACAGTCAGTGAAATGGAGAGGTGGTGTTCAAGTCTGTGTGACTGAGATCTATACACTTTCCATTGCTTAAATAGCCTCCATGTCTACTAGCCTACTTCTTGGACTGGATCACACTTTCCCCACAATGGTTCTGGGAGTTCATCAGTTCTTAGCAGCAGGCTAAATGTTGGCATCGCTGTATAATGCAATATTGTAATAAATATAAGTAATCAATCTGATCAAAGTACCAGCAATCATAAAATTAAGGAAAATAGGTAAGCAAACATGGGTCACAAATTTCCTCTACCCCGAAACTGAAATACATCTAGAGTAATGAAGAGTCTGCAGAGAAGAAAATGGCCCTGGAATTTCCAGGAAAAAAAAAAGAAACCATGTACAACACAGTGAGAGGCTTCTTGGTTGAGTCTGGAGACCTGGGCTCCTCTCCTTGATCATCCTCTGAACCATCCTCTCTCCATCTCATTTTCACCTCTAAACACATTAAATAAAGGGATTGTTGGGATCCCTCTCCCCTCTAAAACCCCCCAGCACTATTATTTTGTAATATTTAAAAGCCTGTGTTTCCAAGAATGTCATCTTTACCTCTCAACCAAGACTTTTCTGTTCTGTTTTGGCCATTTCTTCTTTTCTGCCCTCTATGGAAGCAATATTTGTATCTGGTATATCCTGAGAATGTACTCTGTGCCTGAATACTGCCTTGGGTATTTTAAGATTATTATTTCCTTTAACCTCACAGCAACCCCATTAGGTAAGTAACATTTTTCCTTCGTTTTACAGATGAGAAAATTGAGGCATAGAAATATAAGAGCTTGCCTGCAGTCATGCAGCTGGTGTGTGGCAGAGCCAGGATTTGAACTATGACAGTCTGGCTCAAGAACTTGAGCAATTTTATACTAGATTAGCCCACTTTTCAATACTTTTTTATTTTTCCTACTTACTATCACAGCTAACACTGTGTTGTTACAAATAAACTTTGGTGCTTGTAATAGCATTTCTACCCGCAATATCAACAACCCAACAGGGAAAAGGAAATAAAATTAGAAATCATCACAGCATTGAAAAAGGGATTCTCTGTCTTTGTGTTATAAAGTTATCTAGTGCCCTTTGGTCTTAAAGCAACTTTTGCCTGGCTGCCACTAAAGAATAGGTATAAAATTTCATAGTCATGCATCCGTCCATCTAGCTATTCATTTAATCAGCCAATAAGCAGACATTGTGCTCATTGCTTCAGATAGTCAAGAGATAAGACATCCTTTCCCTCATGTTGATTTTGGCCAGTACAAGATGAGCACATACACACACACACACACACACACACACACACACACACACAAGATTATGACAATGTATAGCAGGAGATGATCAGTTTGAAGGGAATGTTAATGAGTCAATACATGGCCAGCTTTTTGTCGGCTCGGGGTCTTTCCAGAGTATTCTTTGCATGTGAAGTATCATTGAGGAGTAAACTATGAATTTTCTTCATCATCTAGTGAAACAAGAGAGCTGAAGGAACAAATAATAGTATTTAATACATTTGATGCAAATATATATGGGTTCGTGGTCCAAATGATATTTTTGCAAGCCCAACATTTTTTTATTTTATTGAAGTGAAACAGACCCATGGAAAAACATACCAATCAGAAGTGTACAGGTTGATGAGTTGTCACAAAATGAACTTACTCGTATGACCACCACTCAGGTCAAGAAGTGGGAATTACTAATAACCCAGAAGCCCACCTCATCTTTCCTGCCAATCATCATGATCTCTATCCTTTCCAAGGGTAACCACAAGCCTGACTTCTAACACCATAGCTTAGTTTCACCTATTGTGAAATTCATACATGTTGTTGTGTGAAATTGTCTGTGTTCACTTCTGTATACTATTACATGTCTATATTACAGTTCATCCATTCTACTTGCTGACAGACATTTTTCTGTTTTCTGTTTGAGACTATGACCCCCCCCAAAGTGAATATGAACATTCTAGTACAAGTTTTTTAGTGCCTATATGTTTGTGTATTTAACCAATTTCATACTTAGGAGTGAAATTTCTGGGTCATAAGGCATACATAGTCAATGTTTTCTAAAGTGTTTGTATCAATTCACACTCCCCCCAGCCGTATGTGAAAACACCAGCTGCACTTAGTCTTACCAACACTGACATTGTCTGAAATTTTAGGAATTCTAGATGGTTTGTTGTATTTTCTCATTATGGTTTTAACTTACATTTCACTACCGTGGCTGAATACTTTTTATATGTTTATTTGGTACAGTCATATAACATTTTATAGAAATTATCACACATTTGTTAATTATCAGTACGCTCTTCTCAAAGTATTTTATGGGCCCTCCCATCTTTATATTTTTCTCAGTCTGTGGTTGTTTTTAAAATGCAGCCCTTGAGAAGTTCAGCAAGGCCATTTACAAATATGTCAACCACTGGAGAGACTTTCCCTATCCAAGATTGGATGCCAACCGACTATCTGACAAGATCTTCATGCTGTTCCGGTATATAATGGAGAAGTGGGCCCCCATTACCTCGCCCATGCAAGTGAGTGGGGGCCTCGGCATGCCCCAAGCGAGCTCTCCTTCCATGCTTCTTGAACTTCCTCCCCTTTCTGACATGATCATTAATCTCAGTTGTTTGGAAAGCTATGAGTTGTGTTTTTATAAGGTATATCAACACTCTTGTTTTTCCTGTTTCAAATCACTATTTATTCATTCTTGAGCTAATATTTATTGAGTCCCCATGACATGCCAGACACTGTTCCCCATGCTGGGGAGACAGCAGGGATTGAACAGACCAAAATCCCCACTCTTGTGGAACTGACATTCCAGTGTGTGGAAAGAACAATGACTAACTGGAGATGAGTAAAATATAGAGAAATTCAGTATTTCATGTCTTATAACCCATATTTGGGCTGAGTCAACTCTTTAGGAAAAACAGCAGCCAACAAAAATTTCCCATGTCGGGCACTTGGGTGGCTCAGTTGGTCATGCAACTGCCTTTGGCTCAGGTCATGATTCTGGAGTCCCAGGATCGAGTCCCACATTGGGCTCCCCACTCAGCAGGGAGTCTGCTTCTCCCTCTGACCTCTCCCCTCTCATGGTTTCTCTCCCTCTCTCTCAAATAAATAAATAAAATCTTTAAAAAAATTTCCCATGTCTATGAAGATGACAATAAAATAAAATATCTAAAGACGTGCATGACTACTTCAAAAGATTGAAATGCCTTGTGCAGAAGAGATTACAAAGGGCATGCACATGGAATCCCATGCCTATCTTGCTAAATCAGTATAATTTTTAAATGGAGAGTAAATTACATCCTATGTAGGTCTTTTATTCCTATATTTAAAAGATGTAGCACTTGTCTTCTCTAGCTCAGTTTCTTTTCTATACTTTAAGCTACCAAAGCATTTATTTTTTTTTTAACATACTGAGGTAGTTAAATCATTAGCAAACTTGGAACTTTTAAAATATCCTATAGAAGTCTTTTCTTTAAGGCACCTGAAAAACACAATTCAATACAAATTCACCAAGTACTTTCCTAGCTTCCCACAGAAAGAGTTAGACAAGTGACAAGAAGGTGCACACAGTAATGAGGGACCAGAGAGAGAGAGAAGCACTTAAATCCTGTGGCGAGTACTGCAAAGTCCGTGACATTGAAACTGAGCTTGCAGCCTATAAAGACATTCACCCAAGCAAAAGGCATTCCCTAAAGAGGCCATAAAAGTTGCTGAAGCAGAGCCTGGAGACAGGATAACATGCACACTTGAGTGAGTCCAGTAGAAGAGAGGGAAGGGGGAAAGAGAAGGGAGATATAAAGAAGCAGAAACAAACAAACAAAAAAAAACAGGAAAGATTTTGGTCTTAGTCACATAATGATGAGTCTTGAATTTTACACAGGAGTTTGGACTTTTTTTTTTTTTATAAGAAATAAGAAACCTTTGGAGGGTTCTAAGCAAGGAGAATGAGATCTTAGAAACTAAGAAAGGAATAACTTTCAAGAAGCAAAAGGAGATGTATGAAGTCTATTGTTACGGTGCTCAAGCGAGAATAATCTTAAAAGGCATCCATTGCTTGGAAATGTCCAACTCCTCAGAAGAATCACCCAGCTGACACACAGTTGAGTGAAATAAATGGTTGTTATTCTGAGCCACTACGTTTTGAGATGGTTTGCTAAACAACAAAACTTAGCTGACAGAAAAAAAATTCATCACCTAATATTAGGTAGAAAAGCAGCATATAGAACAAAATATTAAAGAATGGTGTCAGTTTTTTAAAAATTAAAATGTATAGAAGAAACATAGGGTAGAATAAGTCAAATTAATAAAAAAATACTAAAGTACACCAAAGAGTGATTATCTACGGATACTGTCATCGATGTGTATACTGTGTTTCCTTCTTCATAACTTTTGTGATTTCTAAATTTTTCCAGTCAACCTATTTACATTGATATTTTACACTCATTTGTTTTTTATATCAGCAGAAGCCAGAGTGGACTGAAGAGTAAATGAGAGGTGGGAAGTAAAGATGGCAAACGTAGACCTCTCTTTCAGAAAACTTTGCTTTTTGTTTCTTTGTTTGTTTCCAAGTTTTTATTTAAATTCTAGTTAGTTAACATATAGTGTAATATTGGTTTCATAGGTAGAATTTAGTGATTAATCACATAATTTTTTGGAGAAAAGAAAGAGACAGAAGTGGGGTCAGAGTGATTTGCAATTGAAGAATTTTTTAATATAAGGGAAATTTTCAACTTAGTATATTGAAAGAAAGTGACTAGTGGAGAAAGGTTAAAGAAATAGGAAGGGGACAAATATGGAAATGAGTATCAGTAGAGATACAAATGTAGACAGAGCTAAAAATACAAACATAACTGTAACAGCTTCATGCAATGATCTTAACCCAAACATTTTTTAAAGAATTCTTTCTTGGTTGGAAGCAGTGAGGAAAGTTGTGTGGGGCTGTCTAAAGCTCCAAGTATTCTGAGAACTGTACAAAAAGCACAGTGAAGTCTTAGACGTGGTATTCGTTGGCTGCCTCTGCAGACTTTGGCCATCGTTAAGGCGCACGGCCCCACAGTGAGCCTGCTGCTTCATCGGGAAGACCTCTGTGACTATGCCCTGGACCAGGTACCCTGGCTCCTGAACCAGTATAAAGACAAAGAGATTGATTTCCATGTCACTCAGGTAAGAGCCACACCCTCAAGGAACCGATTCAGAGAGTCTATCCACAACCATTCTGGAAGACAGTAAGTCTCCAGATGTCCTAAGGAAGCGAGATACCGGTCTGGGCAGTTGAACTTAAATACTTTTTGAGAAACATGAGGTAGAGAAGAGGTGGGCATAGCTGGGTGATGGAATATCCAAAAAAGGGATTAAGAATTTTCTTTTCAAGTTGCTGAGGCACTGACTAAGGCAGGGGGTTCAGAATCACTAAAGAAAACTGGTGACCGCAGGAAGGTTATGGGTTTGTTCTCCTCACAAAAAACGTAATTATTTGTCTTCCACATCCTGTGCTGCTGCTTCATGGGCAGCCTCCTACTAACCTTTGAGAGCTTCCATTCTAGAGTCTAAAACAAATACTGACCGCGGTGGTCCTTTATGACATTGCCCTTCCAAAGGGCTTGAGAAAGACCATCTTTATCAGTTTACTCCACCAGGTAAGAAAACCCTGCTGTCAGATCTGATTGTTTCATTTCCTCTGGTTTTCTGTTTTTAACATCTGCCACCTGATTCTTCTTTCTCATTCAGGTGTGCAGAGCTCCAGAGCCCCCTGTAAAGGAAAATGAAATTGAAGCTTCAAGCTGTTTCCTCATTCTAGGTAGGACCTAGCAACCAGAGGGTTTTTAATAAAAATGTCTTGCAGTGATGATGACAACAGTGATGAAGGATGTGCAAACTGTTGCATTAGTTATTACACACACACACATACACACAATTCCTTCAACTCATGGTATCCTGTGCCTCTCCCTATCCTCCCATTCCCAAGAGAAGCACAACAGGTAGGTACCCAATCACCCAATCACCCTGGTTTGCCTGGAACTACTGGACTTCCAGGGATAGAACTTTCAGTTCTAAAACCAGAAAATTTCCGTACACATTTTGAGACTTAACCCCTTTATCAGATACATGGTTGGCAAATATTTTCCCCATCCCATATGTTGCTTTTTCATTTTGTTAATGGTTTTTGTGGGTTGTTGTTGTTGTTGTTGTTGTTTTCTGCTGAGCAGAAGATTTTTGGTTGATTTAGTCTTGCTTGTTTATTTTTGTCTTTGGTGCTTCTGCTTTTACTGTCAAATCCTAAAAATCATTCCCAAGACTGATGTCAAGGAGCTCACCACCTACGTTTTCTTCTAGAAGTTTTATGGTTTCAGGTCTTACTTTCATGTCTTTATTCTGATTTGATTTTTGTATATGGTATAAGGTAGGGATCTAGTTTCACTCTTTTGCATGTGGCTGTCCATTTCCCAACACCATTTATTGAAGAGACTATCCTTGCACTGTTATGTATTTTTTACTCCTTTGTCAAAAATTAATGGGCTACATATGCATGAATTTATTTCTGGGCAAACCAAGGTGAGTTGATAATCCTAGGGATAGGAAATCATTTTTTCCTTGGTATTTGAGTCTATTTCAAACTGTGTCAAACCTAAAGTCACACCATTTCTCCCTCGTCATCTCTTAATATCTAGTCCTTGTCTCCCTCTCACTCTCTTCTTCACTCTTTCCCCCTTCCTTCTTATTCTCACCCACTGTCTGGTTAAAACACCTGGTGCAGGTCATAGAGGAGGCACCAAGTTCTCAGAGTCCATATACAAATTATGTTCCAACATACTCTGAAAAGTCTGGACAAGAGCAATCCCATACCTCCCATACCTCCACCTCCACCCTCCCCAAAATATGTCATTTCTACTACTTCACTGCATTACCTTTCTATTATGTTCTCTTTCCTCCAATCAGGCCTTTTCTCTTTCTTCCCTGCTTCCTGCCTTACCTTGTAGCTCTCCAGCTCTCCAACTGGTGAAGCATCACTCCTATCTCCGCCTCCAAGTTGTCCTCCCTGGGTCTCCTCTCCTTTTCTCATCTCATACTGAATAAGGCCCACCCTAACATCATCTTAATTTGATTCCATCTGTTAAAAAAAAACTAACTTCGAAATAAAGTCATATTTATAAGTATGAACAGATGTGGACCTAGGTATATAAATCTCTCTTAGTGACCAAACTGCTTAATTTTGTGATACTAAAGATGCGGTGATGTAATAAAATCTAGTTATCAACCAAAGAGTGACTTTGAAAATCCTCATGGAATTCTGCTTTTCCCATTCACAAGTGTTTTATCAAAGGTGAAAATGAGTTCTTATGACTCCAGTATTTCTTAAACCTGCAGCCCATTCCAACCCCGCAGACCTGATGGAATTTTTTGATGAACAAATGAGGAGTAATAATGAAACCACTCGAATGGGAATTTTGACTTTGTTAAGATCAGCTATCAATGCTGAGGGTAAGCAAAGAAATGAAGCCAGAGTGGTTTATTTTGTCCCAAGAAGCAAACTGAAACCTATGCATTCTCTAACTTTATTCTGTGTCTTTGGGGTATTTATAGAAGATCACATTCAAGTAAAGCTCTGTCTTTTTGGTCATCTACAATCTACTACTTTAAGATTTTATTTTATTGAGAGAGAGAGAGGAAAAAGAGGGTGTGGAAGCATGAGCAGGGGGAGGGGAAGAGGGAGAGGGAGAAGCAGACTCCCCACTGAGCAGAGACCCTGATGAGAAACTCAGTCCCAAGACTCTGAGCTCTTGACCTGAGCTGAAGGCAGATGCATAACTGACTGAGGCACTCGGTGCCCCTATAATTTACTACATTTTCAGTTTCCTCTCTTCTTTACAATTACCTCTTCTTTCATGATACATATGGATATAAGTAGGTGAGAAGAAGTAGAATTTTTGAAAATCAAATTTAGAATTTAGAAGATCTAATAGGCTGGCTAAGAAGCCCAATAAATAGGGATTAGGTGGGAGGAATGCACCATATTCTAGAGATTAGTGCATTTAGAAAACAACAGAACTTAATGAAATATCATATTTCATTAATTCCAAGAAGCACATATTTTCATGATATTGGAATGCATCTCATAACTGATAACATCTTTAATTATAATCAGCCACTATTAGGTTTTTTTGGTACAATATAAAATAGTGGTATCTCATAAGATTGATGATATCTTGGATTCAAAAAAATATGAGAATTCATTTTTATCCTATATTATAGTAATTCAAAAATTAAAAAAATACAGTTATCCCTGAGATTTACTGAAGAATCAGCAGACAAGAAACATGAAGTAGTCTCACAAAATTTAAAACTAGTCCATTGGGCATTATGTGTTGAGTCCACTTTTGAACCTAACATTTTAAACAAGATGAAATCTAATATAATATGGAGCAAAGAGAGCAATAAATGTCTTTCAAAAATTGAAAAAGAAGAGGGGTGCCTGAGTGGCTGAGTGGGTTAAGGTCTGCCTTCAGCTCGGGTCATGATCCCAGGGTCCTTGGATCAAACGCCATATTGGGGGGGGGTCCCTACTCAGTGGGGAGTCTGCTTCTCCCTCCTCTTCTGCACCAACCCTCCTGCTCATGCTCTCTCTCACACTCTCTCTCAAATAAATAAATAGAGTCTTTTAAAAAATGGAGAAGAGGGTAAGAGGAAATTGAGTAGCATGAAATGTTATGGACAAAAGACTTTGTAATTATGTGCCATAACTCTAATGGGTTTTCATCACTCCTAGAACAGACTGTACTCCTACTGAACCTGGCCTCTTAATTTCTCTCCCTGTCCTTCAGAGTCCAAGTTGCGGGATCACATCACTTCAATTGAAAGAACAGTCAAAGTTGTCATGGGTGACCTCAATATAAAAGTAAGAGAAATAATGGGGACTTTGATTTTGTTGATGGTAGTTTTAGGAATTAATGAAATGGCTTTGATTCTTTAAGAGTCTTCTTTAATGATGAATCACAGGCCTGTACCCCTGAAACAAATAATACATTATATGTTAATGAAATTTTTTTTTTTAGGGCGCCTGGGTGGCTCAGTGGGTTAAGCCGCTGCCTTCAGCTCAGGTCATGATCTCAGGATCCTGGGATCAAGTCCCACATCGGGCTCTCTGCTCAGTGGAGAACTGCTCCCCTTCCTCTCTCTCTGCCTGCCTCTCTTGTGATTTCTCTCTGTCAAATAAATAAATAAAATCTTTAAAAAAAAATTTTTTTTAAATCTACTTTAAGATTGCTTTATAAAGAGCTCAGGGATGAATTCTAATTTTAATAGAATTCAATCTTCCCCCAGAAGATAAACTATATCAAGGTAAAGTTCTAAAGTACATTCAGTTCAAGGGCTTCTCAGTAGGAAAAAAGATTTTGCCCAGAGCATCACACTGCTACTCTCTTCAAATGGTTTAAAAATTGCTAATTATAAAAATTATGTATCTTCCTACAAAAAATAATAACCCCTAAGTCTGTTTTGTTTTGTTTTTGTTTTAGCTTAGATATCTTACTTTCCAACTAGGGAAATCTAGAGCAAGTCTTGCACATATATTGCACAATATTTCCTGATTATTTGATTAAAGTAGTCCATATTAGAAAAGATATATAACTTGTACTAGAATGAACAAAAAAATAGAAATTACTGCATTTTTTTATTAAAACCATATTTTGTTTGGATCAAAGCCCTATACAGAAACCAATGAAAAGAAGAAAATTCCCCTAAGAGACTTTTATCTGTAATGACTATAACAAAAGTTAAGCAATAAATAACAATAATTATGCTAAGTGGAATAAACAAGTCAAAGAAAGACAAATATCATATGATTTTCACTCATATGTGGAATTTGAGAAACAAAACAGGTGAACACAGGGGAAAGAAAAGAGAGAGAGAGAAGCAAACCATAAGACAGACTCTTCTTTTTTAATTTCTTATTTTTTTCTATAAACATATAATGTATATTTATCCCCAGGGGTACAGGTCTGTGAATCGCCAGGTTTACACACTTCCCAACACTCACCATAGCACATACTCTCCCCAGTGTCCATAACCTCCCTCCCCCTCTCCCAACCCCACCTCCCCCCAGCAACCCCCAGTTTTAAAACAGACTCTTAAGGATAGAGAACAAACTGAGGGTTGCTGGAGGAGAGGTGGGTGGGGGATGGGTTAAATAGGTGATGGGCATTAAGAAGGGCACAAGGCATTATATGTAAGTGATGAATCACTAAATTCTACTCCTGAAACTAATATTACACTATATGTTAACTAACTAGAATTTAAATTAAAAATTGAAACAAAAATAAATACTTAAGACAGAATAAATTTTTTAAATTAAAAATTTACAAAATAATGATGTAATTATAGATAAAAGCTCGGCCCAGGAAGTGGCCAAGCCAATCAAAAAATGACTAAAAGAGTTTAGGGTAGAATGAAAGAGGGCAGAAACTTTAAGGAGTCTAACTCCCCAGGAAAAAATAGAGAATTACAACTTTTTTTCTCCTTCATTTAGGTAGACTACTGGTATATTTATGCTATTTACTACCTTGTGGTCCTACGTCTTTATTCAAAATTATTCTTTTTTTCCAACTCTCCATTAAAAGACCTATTCAGTAAAGAATTAGATCTGAGGGGCACCTGCATGGCTCAGTGGGTTAGGCCTCTGCCTTCGGCTCAGGTCATGATCTCAGGGTCCTGGGATTGAGCCCTGCATCGGGCTCTCTACACAGCAGGGAGCCTGCTCCCACCACCTCCCCCGCCTACCTTTCTGCCTGCTTGTGATCTCTGTCTGTCAAATAAATAAATAAAATCTTTAAAAAAAAAAAAAGAATTAGATCTGAGTTTTCTATCTTCCAGGGAAGCAATTCAATAAACAAACCTAATTATTTAAAAATTATAGTACAGGTTCATAATCCCTTGTTCTAATCCCTGGGGCCAAATATATTTCAGAATTCACAACCTTCCTGATTTTAGGAAGACATTCCTGTGACTGTAGCCACAATCAAACTCATTAATATCTCTGTAAGAAAATACATGCAGATCTACACTACATAGAATAAGTGAAGACTACAAACAGTTTTAAAACAGTTGAGTTGGGTTTTGCCACCTAATGAGTTAAGGCCAGACTCAAGAAACAAAATTCCAGCATCCAGAGTTTTTTGGGTTTTGAAATTGTAGATAAAAGATTATAGATCTGTAGTTCATCATGCTATTGTTCTTTGAGAATTTTAAAAGCAAGGTAGTGTTTTAACCCACAATACCAACATTTCATAATGTACAGTAACAGAACATATGTCTTGGGAGCAAAGGAGAATAATTTTTGGTTAAAGAAGACATTTCCTGTAACCCTTAAATCATAAGCTATAGCTGGCTCCCTGCTCCATCTATGTGTAGTCCCATCATTCAACTGATACTCCTTTTTGGGAAGGTTCTCACAAACGATCCATGAAGGTTAAAGAAAAGGAGAAGCTAAATTATTGTTCTGCCCAATGTAGTAAAATGCTGCAAATACATTTTTTTGATTCTAGGTGAGGAATTCCACTCTCCTCCTCATTCAAACCATGTGTGAGAAATGCTTCATTGAAGCCCGGGAAGGATGGCCACTGATTGATTATATCTTCTCCCAGTTTGCCATGTCCAACAAGAACCTGGTATGAAGAGAGTGCAGCTTTGAAAGCTACAGTGTAACAAGGGCAGTTAACTAGGGCTCAATTCAATGACTAATTTAGAAGTTGTATTTCAATCTTATCACTTTTATCGATAAATTTTTCAGCCTCTAGCCTTCTGAGTTCTCTTTCACTGGTATCGCTTACGGCTTATGATAAATTCAAGGTAGGTGAAATCATGGTTTTTCCCAGAGGAGGCAATCTGTCCTCAAAGGCTTGAGACAGGGGTGAAGAAAGTGAACTACTTCAGAGAAAATAGAAGACATCCATACTTGCCAAATGGGGGTTAACTTCCTAAAAAGCATGTACGTAAGATGGGGATCTTAGTAAGTCCATGATAGCCAAAATCACAGTCCCCTCCACTAAGCGGCTGTGCCTTTGAAAATTTTGCACCCAAGGCAATAGCAAAGGCCTGAGAGAGGGAGGGAATGTCCGTAGTTCAAGGACCGGCACAATTTTGGCTTTTCTGCTTTATCCAGCAGTGTTTGTTTTAACCAATTCCTCCAACGTGCACTTTAAAACAGAAATTAAGTACTGAAGACCAAAACTGCTGGATTCCATGAGCCCCTTGAGTGACTGTATTGTCCTCCCTGGAGTCTGAGAGCACATCCAAGTAAGGTCAGAGGGAACCAACAGGAAGGATTATTAACAGGTCACCTGTTTCATCTTTCTTGAAGGAAAAACCAATGAAACCTAACTCCCATGAGATTGAAAAGGGAGAGGAATCTGTCCGGGAAACGAGCCTCGAGGTCTTAAAAACCCTAGACCCACTGGTCATTGGAATGCCCCAGGTAAGTGGTTTTCTGTCACTACTGACAGTTACTTTGATCGTCTCTCTAAAGCTCTGCCCATTTAGGAGTAAAGACATGAATTTGTCCTTCATGTGCTGTCATCAGCTTTTTGATGCTTGATGCAACGAAGTACATTGCAATGCTCAGGGCCCAGAACAGAGTAGGTCCTCAAAAGCACCTCCTGTTCCCCTAGCATACCTAGACATATAGTTAAGTGGTGAGTGGCGATTCTAATTCAGCGAATGCTAAACTTTCCCCATTCATCTGGGAAGGTGTTGTAAGCACACATTCTCAGGCCACAGCGGACACTTAAAAATAATCTATACCTTCATGGTAGGAGCCTTGGCATTTGCATTTTTCTTAAGCAAAAATAACCTGAGAAAGGATTAACTGGCCAGAAATGCATGGCATGGACAAGAGACAAGCAACAGACGAGTTTAAGTGGATCAGAGGCTTCATCCAGGATGGCATTTTAAGGTGTGATTCTTGGATTATCTAAGGTATCTATTTAAAACGCAGATCTCCAGGCCATATCCCACATCTACTGAATCCGCATTCTGTGCATAGGGCCCATGAATCTGCACGCAAACACGTCCCAGTATTTCTGCTGCATACTGAAGTTTGAAACATTTTCATGTAAAAGTAAATGATGAAAAGAAGTCTAGGCCCAGACTCCAGTGAGCATGAAATGCCAAATTCCTACCTTGTGACTGATGAGCCATTCAAAATGTTAAGCAGGTGCTAAATATAAGTATAAAATAACTGTAAGAGATCAGTGAATTACATAGGAGTAGACTAAGAGCAGTGAGCACTAAAGAGAGTGAGCACGAGATCAGATATAACTCCCAGGAACTGAGCAGGGTCATGAGAGTAGGAAGGAAATATGGAAGGGCATGGAAGACCTTTTAATGAAAAAAAAAAAATACAGGGCTTGGTGATTAAATCTGGATGGTAAGACAAAGGGAAGGGTCCATGTTGACCCCAAGGTTTCCATGAGGACAAGGGAGTTTTCCAGAGAATATGAAACGGACTGACTAAAGAAACCAAGTGTTGCCAGAACTCCAGAGCAATAAGCTCAGCACCCAGAGAAGCCCATTCACAATCCATTCCCAGTCATTCTCTCTGGGCAACACACTCCAGTCTTGGGGTTTGGGGACATACATGACTTATTTTGGGTTGCCACACTGACAAAGAAAGGGCTTGGTGACCCTTGGTGAGTGGAGCCCAGGTGTACTAGACTTCCTTCCTGCACTGCCTAGAACACTTCTTCACAAGGAAGAATTGTCCTGCCCCAAATTCCAGCAGCAAACCCATGCAGACATGCTGAGTAACGCTCACTACATCCAGCACCTGAACATGAATGTGTACATGAATGTGAACATGAATGCAGAGATTTCATTTTGATTTGGCCTGAAGAGCAAAAATATAACAGGTGAGAGAACATGTTCTTAATCAGAAGGAGAAGTCATGGACAAATCCGAAATCCTTGCATCTTGCCTTATTTTCCCCAGGTGCTGTGGCCAAGAATCCTGACTTTTGTAGTTCCTGCAGAATATACAGGAACTCTGGACTACCTGTTTAATATCATCAGAAGCTTGATTATGGCAGAGGAGAGGAAGAAGAATGATGCCAAGGAGTCAACAGCACTCGTCGTCTCCACCGGAGCTGGTGTGTGCATTCAAAAACAAAGCAAAACGCTTCTTTTATGAAAGGCTCATTTCCAGAAAGGCTACAGTGCTTTGCTTAAATACCCAACCCCAGCCTGAATTCTCTAGCCCCCACAGCAATAATGGAAATCCCTTTCTCTTTCCAGTGAAACTTCCTTCGCCCCAGCAGCTATTGGCCAGACTTCTGGTGAGTGAGTTATGAATAACTAATGTGGGATAAATTTAGGCCACTATAGATCATTCAGTTCTAAATAAATGTTAATAAAAATTACACAGCAAGTCCAAACCAAGAGAAACACTAAAATGGCATAATAAATGTCCTGCTACACTAATACACTCATTAAGATTATTGGCAAGATTATCTTCTCGCTCTGAAATGCTCGTTAAACTTAATTTATTATTTTAAAATAAGCATAGACTGAATTTGATCCCCAAGTACCATTCAAATAAATTCCACATCTATTATTTAGATTTCCTTCTTTCCTTTTCCCTCCCATATGTAGCATTTGCTCAGATACCATTTCCACATGTCTTTATTTGATCAATAAATGTATCTAAGTGTTGGTACCTTCTATTTATTTTTGGTTGATGGTTTCTATATATTTTTCCCCTTTATCCTCAGATGCAAATGGGAGGGGGATTGTTTAAGTATTAGCTTTGCTCTAAAATAAGAAATAGGGGGCGCCTGGGTGGCTCAGTGGGTTAAAGCCTCTGCCTTCGGCTCAGGTCATGATCTCAAGGTCCTGGGATCTAGCCCCGCATCGGGCTCTCTGCTCAGTGGGGAGCCTGCTCCCCCAACCCCGCCTACTTGTGATCTCTGTCTGTCAAATAAATAAATAAAACCTTTAAAAAGATAAGTGAGGAACCAGGTGGTGGGTAATAGGGAGGGCACGTACTGCATGGAGCACTGGGTGTGATGCCAAAACAATGAACACTGTTATGCTGTAAATAAGCAAATAAAAAAATAAATAAATAAATAAATAAATAAATAAGTAAGAAATAGACTGATGTTTGGTTGAAAGATGGTTTAATGTAGGAATCAAGGGCATCCAGGACAGCAATAAAAGGAAAAGGCAGGTGGACATTTTAAATACTCCTGCAGTTGATTAACTTTTTATCTTCCATTTTTCAGGTAATATCTATGCTTGCCAGTTTAGGGAAATTATGTGGGGCTGGTGCAATAGGACTTTTGAAGATACTGCCTGAGATAATCCACCCCAAGTTGGTAAACCTGTGGAAAACACGCTTTCCTGAGCTCCTGCAGCCTCTGGAAGGTACAGGGGAGTGGAATCAGGTCTTTATCGAAGGAGGCAAGAACATAAAGAAATGAGGCACCACTTCTCTGCCTGAGGTTCATTTGAGGCAATTAAACAATGAATTTGATATGCAAAGTAGGCAGCTATATTTTTTCTTTGATTCCTTATGTTCTAATTCTTTACCACATACTTGTACTACAGGAGGATCCAGTGGGTAATATTCTTAGCAGAAACTTTTACTTTTGCTCTGGTCTTTTTCTTCTATTTAGACAAACTCCCTTTTGGTATTGTTCTAAAATTCATTACTATTTATGTTAGAAAATTAAAATATGGTCATTACAGTAGTTACTGTTGAAGTTAACCAAAAAAACCCTAGGTTTGTAACATGGACTGAAGACATTTTCCTGTCTGGTTAGCACTTGAAGTTGGCAACATAGTAAATTTCATCTGAAATTGTCATCCTCTGTAAAGCTTAAAGTGGGGCTTCACCTTTCATTGGGGACCTGGCAAGGGAGAAACAGAGTCCTGACTATTTTCTATTTCTATTTTCTGTTTTTAATTTCTATTTCTAGGAAAGAACACTAGCATAGTGCTATGGGAAACCATGCTGCTTCAGGTAAGGGTAGCTTCTAGACTAATTGTTGATGATGGGATGATAAAAATCAGCTAGAGTCACGCATCTTAACTAAAAAGATCCAGATACCCAAGGGCAGTAAACAACATTTCTTTTCCTTAGGAAAAGGACTAGAATGTTAGAAGTGATTGCTTAAGAATTACAGTCTCTACATCACCATAATTTGAATAAAAATCTTTAGTCTTCGATTTGGTTAAGAGTTAAGATAGTATTGAAGATTTTGGGGTGCCTGGGTGGCTCAGTGGATTAAGCCTCTGCCTTTGCTCAGGTCATGATCTCAGGGTTCTGGGATTGAGCCCCACATCAGGCTCTCTGCTTGGCAGGGAGCCTGCTTCCCCCTCTCTCTCTGCCTGCCTCTCTGCCTACTTGTGATCTCTCTCTCTCTCTGTCAAATAAATAAATAAAAATCTTTTTTAAAAAAAGATAGTATTGAAGATTTCACCTACTCATATTTTTCCCTGTGTCTATCTTAAATCTTCTCTAATTTCCAGTTTTTTCCTCTCCTTATGATTACATTCTTTTACCATTTAAATAAACACAAATTGACATCATTTCCACTTCTGTGCTTCTAAATACAACTCTGTTTCCTCACCTTTCTGCTTCTCACTGTGTTTTTTCCTGATTTCTAAAAACCAAAGAGCCACATTATACCATTTTTCTAGAAAAAAAAAAATCCATAAAATTTCTGGACTTTGGCAACCAGTTTGCAACCAGTTGCAAAGATCCCAAATACCCAAAATGGTAAAGTGCAAGTAGGAGCTGGACATTGGCTCTACAGATAGGATTTTGATTTCAGGAGACTACAGGAGGTCAAGGAGCCCACAGAAAGGGAGCTTTTAACCTAGCATGGTCTCAGTTCATAAGCTGTTTACATAGAAATTAACTATGGCTTCTTAAAAATGTCAAGTTTTGGGCGCCTGGGTGGCTCAGTGGGTTAAAGCCTCTGCCTTCGGCTCAGGTCATGATTCTAGGGTCCTGGGATGGAGCCCCACATCGGGCTCTCTGCTCAGCAGGGAACCTGCTTCCCCCTCTCTCTCTGCCTGCCTCTCTGCCTACTTGTGCTCTCTCTCTCTCTCTCTCTCTCTCTGTCAAATAAATAAATAAAAATCTTTAAAAAAAATGTCAAGTTTTAGTGACCTTTCCTCATCATCTCCATGTTCCATTACTGCCCCTCCCAGAATCAGAGTCTCTAAGATGGGTTTCTGAGACCTGGCATGTTTTAAAGACTCCCACAAATGATTCTTACCCAATATGAGATTTGAAAGTAGCTGCTCTACTTTCCTGGTCTTTAATTCTAGGATCCATCTCTCCTCCTGTATTCATGCTTCTTTTATCATCCCCCTTCTCTTCCTCAAAATTCCTACCTTATTTTCCCCAGTTACCATTTTGAAGTAACTATTCCAACTAGGAAGGAAAGTTCTCTCTCTAGAGGGAAGCCTCGAGAACATTCTTTTCCCTCTTCCAATCTTGAGTGTATTTCTATTTCTATTTAGCCTTCTCCCAAAACTGTTTGCATGTACCTCCTTCTCTCAGACTTCCAAGGCTGTTTAATTTCTTCTCTTCAAAGGGCCCACTCACTGAATGAGTTCCTACTAAGAGAATACCTAGAAATCTTCATGGGCTTTGACACCAAAAGTCCTTTTCTAAAGTTAAAGTAGGGAAAATACAGGAGAAATAATGGACTTTAGAAATTGCAATGGATTTTGTCCTCCAAAAAGACAAAAACACCTTTTTATGTATTGTTCAGTGAAGAAGGAAATAGGTTCAGATGGCTGACTGAGAACTTGGCTCAGAACAATTGGTGAAACGAGGAATGTTTAGTTACTAGAGTTGAAGTTAGCAAAATGTACTTGCACATTTAATTGGTTCTTCAAGACATTTTAATTCTTTATTCCAAAAATGTCCTTTCTTTTTCTTTTAGTCTATGGTAAAACAAACTAACATTGACAAATAAAGCTTTTCCAAATCTGTTTAAAACTTGAAATATGTTAACTTCAATTTAAGTTTCAAAGTGGATTAATTTCTTTTTTTAAGACTTTGGGTAATTTTTATATAAGAGGAAAAAGGAAGGCACTTACATGGAGTTGCTTCCACCTTCTGAATAACTTGTTCTTATTGGAAATTCAGAACATAACAGCATATAGCTATTAAAATAAATAAAGAGAAGGGTGCCTGACTGGCTCAGTTGGAGGAGAATGTGACTCTTGTTCTCAGGGTTGTGAGTTCAAGCCCTACATTATGTGTAGAGATTATTAAAAATAAATAAATAAATAAACTTATAAAATAAGAGGGAAAGTTCCCCCTTACTTAATAAGAAGGGAAATACCGATTTTTTTTAAATGGGAAAAGGAATAATCTCATTTACTATATCTTTATACTTAAAAAATTAAGGTAACAGAGAAGTACTAAGAAAGCACACTAAATAGTTGTATTCATATCTAACTTCCACTTTCTGCAACAGTTACTCAAAGAATCTTTATGGAAGATCAGTGACGTAGCTTGGACCATTCAGATGAGTCGAGATTTCAAGGAGCAAATGGGCAGTTACAGCAACACCTCCCTTGAGAAGGTTGGTTTTTCAACTAAGGGACCTTACTTTTCACCTTATAACCTAACATGGCTGCTCAGCTTCCAATTTGTCTGACTACCACCAAAAAGAAGGAGAAATCACTAGAAAAAAAAATGCTACCTTCTCTTCACCTCACATTTAACCAAAAATTACTCATAGGATGGCACCTGTCTTCAAGGAAACCTGAGTAATATAGTGCCTTTAAGATAGATATGTACCTGGCTGAAATTCAGGTGCTCTGTTTTAGCGAAGGGAGAAAAGTAGATAAGACAAATAGTGGTCCCTGTCACAGCACTGGTTTAATATCAGTTTATTTTTTTTAAAGATTTTATTTATTTATTTGACAGACAGACATCACAAGTTAGCAGAGCGGCAGGCAGAGAGAGAAGGAAGCAGGGTTCCTGCTGAGCAGGCTCCCAGCTGAGCCCGATGCGGGGCTCGATCCCAGAACCCTGAGATTATGACCTGAGCCAAAGGCAGAGGGTTAACCCACTGAGCCACCCAGGGGTCCAATGAGCACCCCTAATGTCAGTTTATATCTTGGTTTCCACTGGGCCAGTTTTGTGATGCTGGCTATGAGAAACAATCTACTACAATTTAACAAAAACTGAGAGCTAAAAGAATGCTCAAAGGCCAGCTGTCTCCTTCCTCTATCCCCAGATGGCTTCTGCCTAACCCTCTGCATTGGAGCCATTCATTCTAAAAGGGGTTTGAATCCAGCTTCTGCTGTTTACTATGTATGTAAGTGTCAGAAAGTTACTTAACCTCTCTGGAGCCTCAGTATATTCATCTAAAATGGAAATTATACCAGGTTCTGAGGATTGAGGTGATATAAGATTCAACAAGATAAAGTATACAAAGTACCTAGTGAAGCAAGTACCTGGCCTGAGACTTGTGCTCAATAAAGCGTAGATCAAGGTTATCATTATGGTTCTAACATTTCTCTTTTTTGCTCCCCCCCTGGAAAAACATTTCCTAACTCATCAGATCTAGTATTAAGTGCCTATTCTAACAAATTATTTATTATCAACTTTCAACTCTCCTATGCAATATTCAAAATTCCTCTCACTGGTTGATTCTCTAATTTGGTAGAGTACTGATTCTCCAAATTGGTCTATCAAGCCTGCAAACATGCTCTTCAAGAGGATTTGGTGAGCAATGCCTCATCTTCTCATATACAAACTAGACTTACGCATCTCATGTAATACCATCCATCCGACATCTTCCAGATTCCCGAGATGGGTCCAAAGTCATGTTGATATGGATAGGCAGAGCAATTCAAACAGTGAGCCACTTAAATGGTTTTCAGCCATTATACTTAACAACAGGAAAGTAAGAGTGTGCCAGTTAACTTTAGCTGCATAGCAAACTACCCCTAGGGGCTTAAAATAATAGCTACCTATTTAGTTTATAAGTTTGCAGGTTGACAGTGTGGGCTGAACTCAGCTGGGCAGCCATTTGGTCTCAACTACTCCCACTGGCATATACTGGGGATTGGCTGGTCTGCCATGATCTCAACTAGGTCAACTTGTTTCTGTTCCTTGCAGTCTCTCTTCCTCCAGTTGGCCAGCCCAGGCTTGCTCTCATGGTTGTGGCCATGAAGTATACATGGTCTCTTGAGGTCTAGGTTCAGAAGAGGCACTCTTACTTCTGCCACTTTCTGTGGGCCAAAGCAAATCACCAGGCCAACCCAGATTGGAGGAGTGGCAAGATAGACTATACTAATAGAAGGAGCTGCAAACTCTCATAGTAAGAGGCATGGATAGAGGTGAGATGGAAAGGCTCTGGCTGTTTTTGCAATTGACCACATTTTTTTCCCAGTTCTGGGTTCCTGATTTCTGGAACTCCTCTCCAAGTCTCAAAGGAAGAATGCACGATACACTGAATCTGACCAACATCAGCAGAGAAGCAGCAGCTCATCAGTACGGGGGGCGGGGGAGGCACTAAGGCCAACTCTTCACACAAAGTCCCCTTCCTAACACTGGGGTTTTTTTCTGCAACACAGGACTTCTCCAGACTCTCTCTTGTACTTCCTCCAAGGTGGAGTTAAACAGACTCTAGCAGCTTTAACTCCAATTAATACTTACTCCTGCGCAGTACACAGTTTTTCTCATCAGAGTTACATTGTCATGGGGACCTTTTGCCTGGAAATCCGAGAGTGCAATGGGTGCTGCCTCATCGGGTTCTTACTCGGGCAGTTGTTCCTCCTGTTCTGCTACCTCATGCACACTGCTCACCCCTAGCTGCACTGATCTGTACAATTTCTCCTGAATGGACTAACTGAACTTTACCGGTTGCTACCAGGTTTTCCTTTCCTCCTGTGCTGTAGATCCTTCTGATCCATAAGGACCACTCAATCACTACAATCCTTCAAGCCCTGCAGAGTCCTTGGAATAAGCCTGCAACTGGCCAGTTTTTTCTCCTGTGTGTGACCAGATGGACATTTTAAATAAGGAGATGACAATCTGATATTATATAGCTATATATATTTGAGTCTAAGAAAACAAATTAGGACTCCTTGACCTCATTTTTCTAGCCATATGGCAAGTATCTTCTCTTGTGAATATTTTCCTTGTATCTTACTTCCACAAGACTATAGATCTTTTCTCTATGTAACACACACACGTATACACACATGTACATACACGTATTTACATCCAGAGATGTGTTGTGGTGTTCAAACAGATGCCACTCTTGCGCTACCCCATTCCCTCAGCCTTACTTCTAAATCTTGTATGGCTTGTAATGAAAGAGAAGAGGAAGCCATGTCTGTTCTGCTCACCTTTTCTCCATCTGGACATTACAGAGGTATCCCTATTAGGGCTTGCGTAATGAATCCAACATTTTCGCCAACTCTAAGGGATGTGGAAGCCACCGAATGATTTCCCACATACTCTCTTGTCAGTGTTCTTTCATTGGGAGTTTTCCCTCCCCAGTTCACTCAGAGTCCCTTACTAAAGACACAACATGTATGTAAAAGTTTCTGTATGCCATTTCTCCTTCACCTGAACACCATGCTATAGCACTTCTGTACAACTCCCCCTACTCCTGAGATCCCTGAGAAAGGGATAATAGTAGAGATGGCAAAGTTTTATTTTCAAAACTATTATAGGTTAAATCTCCTAAATAAAATAAGTTGATATACTTCGGAGGTTGAGAATATCTGATGACATCATCTTCAAATAATCTTATTTTCATTCACATGTGTATCTAAAATCATTTGTTGAGCATGTATTAGCTCCCAGGGACTATACACTGAAAGTGACCATAAGACCCTCTGTTATGAAGAACTGAAATGCTGAGCACAAAGACAAACAAGAAAATTGAATGTTACAATAGAGAGTAAAAGGTATTACCATGGCTCAGCACAAGGCCTAGAGGAATAGGAAAGAGCACTGGTAAGGACAGAGTCTTGGCAGGGGGTGGAGGGAGAAAACACTTTCAGGAAGAGATAATGCTAGAAGTACATGTTTAGTAAGTAGCTAAATTTCCTTCCTTTGGATGACTGTTTTAACACTTTCCACTTTTCATTGGAGTTTTTCTTTCCAATCTTTAACATGCTGTTGCTTATCTTTTGTCTTCTAGAAATTCCTTTGGAAAGCCTTGGGAACCACCTTAGCATCCTGCCAAAATATAGACTTTGTAAGCTCACAGATTAAGGAATTTCTGATTGCTCCCAATCAACTGGGGGATCAGCGACAGGTGGGACCCCTTTCTCTCAATGTCCTCTTATGATGATGATAATTAATTCCATCTGAAAAGCCACTGGCAGGTCTTATGACAATATCTTACTTACCAAGAATCCATGGATACATTCAAAATAATCCAACAGAATTTGTTAGAAAAATGGTGCTTCCCCGTTTAAATATCAATGCTTCATTATCTTTTTATTTTAATTCCAGTATATTTATCATACAGTGTTGTATTAGTCTCAAGCGTATAACGTAGTGCTCATCGTGATGTGTTCTCCTAAACCCCTTTACCTATGGAACCACAAAAGACCCCAAACAGCCAAAGCAATCTTGAAAAAGAAAAGCAAAGCTGGAGACAATTTTCAGACTTCAAGTTATGTTATAAAGCTGTAGTCATCAAGACAGTAGGGTATTGGCACAAAAATAGACCACACACACATCAATAGAATAGAATTGACTACCCACAATTATATGATCTATTAATCTTTGACAAAGAAGAAAAAATATCAAATGGAAAAAAGACAGTTTCTTGAACAAATGGTGTTGGGAAAACTGGACAGCAACATGCAAAAGAATAAAACTGGACCATTTTTTTTACACCATACACAAAATAAATTCAAAATGAATTAGAGACCTAAATGTGAGACAGGAAACCATTAAAATCCTAGAAGAGAACACAACCAGTAACCTCTTTGACATCAGCTATAGAAACTTCTTACCAGATATACCTCTTGAGGCAAGGGAAACAAACGCAAAAATATACTTTGGGGCTTCATCAGAATGAAAAGCTTCTGCACAGTGAAGGGAACAGTCAACAAAACTAAAAAGCAATCTACAGAATGGGAGAAGATATTTGCAAATAACATATCTGGTAAAAGGTTAGTATCCAAAAGATATAAAGAACTTACAGAACTCAACACTCTCAACACCCCAAAACACAAATAATCCAGTTACAAAATGGGCAGAAGATATGAATAGACATTTTTTCAAAGAGGACATAGAGATGGCCAACCTTCCCTCCGGTAGCCTTTAGTTTGTTCTCTATAGTGAAGAGTCTGTTTTTTGGTTTGTCTCTCTCTCTCTCCCTCTCTCTTTTTTCCGCCTTGGTTCATTTGTTCATTTGTTTCGTTTTGCTTCTTAAGTTCTACATATGAGTGAAAAGATACTGTGTTTGTCTTTCTCTGACTGACTTATTTCACTTAGTATTATACTTTCTAGCTCCATCCATGTTGTTGCAAATTTGCAAGATTTCATTCTTTTTTATGGCTGAGTAATATTTCATTATATATATATATATATATATATATATATATATATATATATATTTTTTCCCCCCCACAACTTCTTTATCCATTCATCTACCAATGGACACTTGGGCTGCTTCCATAATTTAGCTATTATAGATACTGCTGCTATAAACATAAGGGTGCATATATCCTTTCAAATTAGTGTTTTTGTATTCTTTGGAAAAATACCCAGTAGTGCAATTAGTGGATCATAGGGTAGTTCTGTTTTCCTTTTTTAAAAAATTGATTTAAACATTTATTGATCACAGCATTATTTATTATAGTGGAAGTGTCCAACAGTGGGGGGATGGTTATAATAAATATGGTGTATCATCCATGAAATACTACACAATCATCAGAAGTCATGTTTTTGAAAATTATTTAGCAATATAGAAAAGTGCTTTAATATTAAGTGAAAAACATGAAGATACAAAGCTGAATATAGAAAGTGATCCTAATTTTTATAATTATAAAAACTGGAAGGAAATATGCCAAAATATTAAATAGTCATTATGTTTGGGTGGAAGATTCTGGATGATTTTGGTTTGTTATTAATTTTCTTTGATTTATATTTTCCAAATTCTATATCTGAATATAGGTGGGTGGGGGAGGAGTTGGGAAGAGTTAAAATGTTTTGCTTTCCAGACATTTTTTGTCAAGCAATGGGTTCTGTTTGATGCTAATGTGAATAGTTTTCAGGAACCAACTTCTGTATCCAACTCTAATTGGATAATGATTCTTTGCTAAAAGTGCAATAGAGTGTAGCTACTGTGAAACTATATTCAGAAAAGGACTGTTTGTTATCTTTGATATCATTGATGATCGATTTTAGCAGAAGTTCTGACTTCTTACTTTTTACTTAGTATGTTTTTATTATTTTTTCTATTTTTTTTTTCTTTTCAAGTTTTTATTTAAATTCTAGTTGGTTAACACATATGGTAAAATTGGTTTCAGGTGTAGAATTTAGTGATTAATCGCTTACATATAACACCCAATACTCATCACAATACTCATTTATCCCATCCCCTACCTACCTCCCTCCATCAACCCTCAGTTTGTTCTCTATCACTAAGAGTCTCTTATGATTTGCTTCCCTCTCTTTTTCTTCCTTCTCATATGTTCATCTGTTTTATTTCTTGAATTCCATATATGAGTGAAATCATATGGCATTTGTCTTTTTCTGATGGACTTATTTCACTTAGCATAATACACTCTAGTTCCATCCACATCATTGCAAATGGGAAGATTTCATTCTTTCTGTGGTTAAGTAAATATTATAATACATCTTCTTTATCCATTCATCAGTCAATGGACATTTGGGCTCTTTCCATAACTTAGCTACTGTTGATAACGCTGCTATAAACATCAGAGTGGTGTGTCCCTTCAAATCTATGTTTTTGTATCCTTTGTGTAAATACCCAGTAGTGCAATTGCTGGGTCATGGGGTATTTCTATTTTTAACTTTTTGAGGAAACTCCATACTGTTTTTCAGAGTAACTGCACCAATTGCATTCCCACCAATGGTGTAAGAGGGTTCCCCTTTCTCCACATTCTTACCAACTCTTGTTTCTTGTGGTTGTGATTTTTGCCATCTGATAAGTGTGAGGTGGTATCACATTGTAGTTTTGATTTGCACTTCCCTGACTATTGATGAGTGATATTGAACATCGTTTCATTTTTCTGTTGACCATCTGTATGTCTTCTTTGCAGAAATGTCTGTTCATGACTTTTGCCCATTTCTAATTGGATATCTGTTTTTTGGTTGTTGAGTTCTATAAGTTCCTTATATATTTGGATAATAACCCCTTATCAGATATGTCATTCGCTAATATCTTCTCCCATTCTGTGGGTTGTCTTTTAGTTTTATTGATTCTTTCCTTTGTTGTGCAGAAATTTTTATTTTTATGTAGTCCTAATAGTTTATTTTTGCTTTTGTTTCCCTTGCCTCAGGAGGCATAGGCAGAAAATGTTGCTAAGGCCAATATTAGAAAAATTATTGCCTTTGCTTTTTTTTCTAGGATTTTTATAGTTTCAAGGCCCACATTTAAGTCTTTAATCCATCTTGGGGTTTTTTTGTGTGTGTATGGTGTAAGAAAGTGGTCCAGTTTCATTCTTTTATATGTAGCTTTCTAGTTGTTCCAGCACCATTCTTGCCTCCTTTGTCAAAAGATTAGTTGACCTTATAATCATGTCCCTATTTGTATATATTTTGCCAATACCATACTGCTTTATTACTACAGCTTTGTAGTATAACTTGAAATCTGGAGTTGTGATACCTCCAGTTTTATTCTTCTTTTTTAAGATTGTTCTTGCCAATTGTTTTGTGGTTCCATACAAATTTTAAGATTATTTGTTCTAGTTCTGTGAAAAATGCTGTTGGTGTTTTGATAGGGATTTCACTAAGTCTGTAGATTACTTTGGGTAGTATGGACATTTTAACTATTTGTTCTTCCAACCCATGAGCATGGAGTAGCTTCCCATTTGTGTCATCTTCAACTTCTTTTAACAATGTTTTATAGTTTTCAAAGTACAAGTCTTTCACCTCCTTAGTCAAGATTATTAAAGTTTTAGTTAACAGCTAAGTATAGTTAATAATTATAGTTAATAACTAAATATAATTAACTATACTTAACTAAGTTAATTACTATATTAACTAAGTTAATTACCATATTAACTAAGTCAATAACTGTAGTATAGTTAATAATTAAGTATAGTTAATATAATAATTTTATTATTTCTGGTGCAATCATAAATGAGATTATTTTCTTAATTTCTTTTTCTTTTTCTTTTTATTATTATGTCCAGTTAGCCAACATAAAGTACCTCATTAGTTGTTGATGTAGTGTTCAACGATTAATTAGTTGCATGTAACACCCAGTGCTCATCACAATCCCAGCTCTCCTTAATACCCATCACCCAGTTACCTCCCCTAAGCCCCCTCCCTTCTGTAACCCTCAGTTCAGTTCCCAGAGTCCAGAGTCTCTCATGGTTTGTCTCCCTCTCTGGTTTCTTCCCATTCAGTTTTCCCTCCCTTCCCCTGTGGCCCTTGTGTTATTCCTTATGTTCCACATATGAATGAAACTATATGGTAATTGTCTTTCTCTGCTTAACTTATTTCACTTAGCATAATCCCCTCTTTAGTTTCTCTTTCTGCTATTTCATTATTACTGTATAAACATACAACCAATTTCTGTATACCAATTTTGTATCCTGTGACCTTACTGAATGTATTTCTCAGTTCTACTAGGTTTTTGGTAATCTTTAGGAGTTTCTATACATAATATCATGTCATCTGCAAATAGTGAAAGTTTCACTGCTTCCTTATCAACTTGTGTGCATTTTATTTCTTTTTCTTGCCTGATTGCTGTGGTTAGGATTTCTAGTACTTTGTTGAATAAAAGTGGTGCAAGTGAACATTCCTGTCTTGTTTCTGATCTTAGGGGGAAAGCTCTTTCACCATTGAGTATGTTATTAGCTGTGGGTTTTTCATATATGGTCTTATTATGTTGAGGTATGTTCCCTCTAAACAACCTTGCTGAGGGTTTTTATCATGAATGGATGTTGTGCTTTGTCAAATATTTTTTCTGCATCTATTGAAATGATTATATGGTTTTTACCCCTTTGTTGATATGGTGTATCATGTTGACTGTTTTTTGAATATTGAACCAGCATCTTCAGATTAATATTTCATTTATTTAACCAGATTTGTAAAAATATTGCAAAATGAATTTCAATTATCCTTAATAAATATTTTTGACATATTTTGACCTTGACTTTTTAACTTAAATATATGATCATAAGCTTCAAAATCATTGACTTTACAACCTGAAAATAACCTTACATACCATGGATTTTCAACCTAGAGAAAACATAAGCCTAACCTGGGGAGCTTTTTCAAAGCACTTTTGCCATTCCCTACCCTGGCTAGGCTGCACAATGTTTGCAAATGTGGAGAAAGGAGAGTGTATGTATTTAAAAAATAAAAAATAAATTAAAAGAAAAACTCCCAGGGCTAATAAAGACCACCTAGTATTAAAAAAAAAAAAGCAAACCTGTAGTACATTTTGTTATACATTCTCCTCAGAAATTTTGAGATGTTTACACAATCCTTTCTTCCATATTAAATGTTCAGAAACCACTAGACTTACTGAATTTTTGAAACTGCTTTTTTATTATGTTATTTATTTTCTCCTTGCCAGATGTTCTGTTATCTTATTGCTCTTGGCAATTTTTCTAACACCATTTTCCCCATCCTGTTTGAAACTCTCCTTCCCACAAAGTCCAATGACTTGCTCCCTCATTTATTTCGGAACACTGCTCAATGTCACCCCTGTTTATGAAGCCTTCTCCATCTGCCCTATTTAAATTAAGAACTCCCCCTAACCTACAGCAGTTATTCTCTTTCCTTGTTTTCCTTATCTCCATAGCATGTGTCACCCTCAAAGTAGGATATATTTACAAGTTTACTGAATTTATGTGTTTATTTAATGTCACTTCCTCGTCACTTCCACTGGTTGTGTGCACCACAAGGATGGGGAGTTTGGCGCGTGTTCACTGTTGCGTCCCAAGCACCTAGAAGAGTGCCTGACACATAAAAGGTGCTCCATAAATATTTGTTGAATAAATGAATGGTTAAACTCAAAATGCCTATCTTTTCTGACTTTAGGGAATAACATCTATTTTAGGATACTGTGCTGAGAGCCACTTGGATACTGTTTTAAAAGTTCTTAAAACATTCCAAGATCGGGAAAAGTTTTTCATGAATCGATGTAAGGTAAAAAGACTAACCTTCTCTTCCAAAGCTTTTGGTCACAGCAAGGGTAAACCACACTGATTCCTTCAGTGAACATCCTTTTCCACATTATATTTGTTCCTGTCCCCAGGTCTTTATTCCAGGTGAGAACTGCCCAAGCCTGAACCCTGTAGAATGACCAGCTGTCTAACAGGTCTCCTCCAGTTTCTGTCACTAGTGCTGACCTGGAAGGTCCTAAGGAGTTCTTTGTGTGCCTCAGTTTGTCCCTCTACCAGCCGCTCCGGCCTCATGGTCAGTTTCCACTGTGTACACTCCACTTCTCCTGAAGAAAAGGGATTTAATAAACAAAAAATAACCCAAGCTTTCTCACAGGGACCTCTTTTAAAGCCCAAGAGACCCACAGCACAGTCCCAGGTGTTTAAATTTGACAAGCAAGAGTATCAGTTTTAAACTAATTTTCATCATCACAGTCCCATTTCTTAAACCCTGTAGTGGTCCATAGAAGTAGGAAGCAACATGGAGGAAAGGAAACACCTTCAGTCATAGTTTTCATGTCTCTCTTTCAGGGTATTTTTTCTGGGAAAAAGAGCCTGACCAAGACTGATGTCATGGTAATCTATGGAGCCGTGGCCCTCCATGCTCCCAAGGGTCAACTCCTCACCAGGCTTGATCAAGACATTGTTTCCCAAGTCCTCTTTCTTTATGGCCAGTGCTCTCAGGTAACGGTGAGCACAGGGTGCCTCAATTTCCAGGCTGGGGTTCCCAAACCTTGGAGGGGCTCACCTCTTGGGAATATTCATGCTCAAAGGATACAGGCCAAAGGCAAGATAGCATCTGGTATGTTTGGAAGATGAGAACAGAAGAGAACAGAAAAATTCATTATGAAACAGGGTCAGGTAATTTGTTTCTTTTCTAAGGCCTTGGATAGTTCATGGCCTATAATACCTTCCTAGATCAAGTACCCATAGTGTTCTCCCCAACGTTTGAACTTAAAATAATTACTCAGTACTACTTTAGAGCAGCTGTTTCATTACTTCCCTGTTATAGTCTCTGAAATGTTACTAATGGTGGTTGTTTAACTCTTTACGTGGTATAGATAAACCACCCAAAACAGTGCCTCACAAATAAGAAGGGCAATACATGTATTTTTAAATGAATAAAAATACATCATTAATTAACCTACCCATGTTGTACCATTTCACACCCAGCCAACACACACATTCACACCAGTCACCCTGACTGTTCTCGATGTTCCTCAAACATGCCAGGAATATTCCTGCCTCAGAACCCCACAACTGACTTGGAATTCATCTGATCATTTCTGTCCCCTGTAGTACTTCCTATATCTTTAATAAAGTGCTTTAGATATATTGTCAACTTGGCCATTTTGCTGAGTAGTACCAGGTTAGCCACCTAAAAATCACCCTGGGTTCAAGTTTGAAATACAGCTTCCCAGAGCCATTTTTCAGGGAGATTGATTCAGTAGGTCTGGGTTGGAATCTGACATCTGTATTTTTAAGAGATTTAGAAGTGATTCTTATCCATCCGGAAGCTTTTACTGATTATGTGCACATCTGCTCCCACATTAGATTGTCGACACCTTGATGTTATAGATTGTACCTTATGCTCCCTTATCTACGCTTCTGTGCTCTCCACAGCCCACCTGTTTGATAAATCTGTTCTTGACATGCATTCTTGTGTGTATGTGATAAGAATGGAATCATAAGGAACTCGTGATATCAAAGATATAAGTATATGCTAGTGGGATGGAATAGGGCAGTGTTCCTCACACTTCAGTTGTCTGAGAAAGACCTGGAGCCCTGTTAAAGACAGAGATCCCTAACAAGTCAGTCTTCAGAGATGGATCTCTGAATCTGTATTTTTAACATGCCCCCCCAAAAGGTGATTTTGATGTATCCAAAATTTAATAAGCAAAACATAATTGAAAAAAAGATGGTTTGTGTTACATTAATTTTAGTCAATCGTTGAGGCAAATTATGATAAAAAGACAAGAGGAAAGGAGATATAGATGTTTTAGATAAGGATAACTGTACACTTTCAAGGTACAGTCAATTCTTCCATAGCATAACATGTACACAAGATAGAACAAGAAAAAACACAGGGATTATGGAGAAAATGGGGGAGGGACACAACATTCAAAAACCCCACCAATGACATATAAAAAATAGGAATCTAATTTTATTTTTTTTAATATTTTACTTATTTATTTGAGAGAGAGATAGCTAGAGAGAGCATGAGAAGGGTATGGGGGGTGGAGAGGGAGAAGCAGGCTCCCCATGGAGCAGGGAGCCCAACACAGGGCTTGATCCCAGGCCCCTGGAATCATGACCTGATCCAAAGGCAGATGCTTAACAGAGTGAGCCACCCAGGTGCCCCTGGCATCTAATTTTGAAAACCATCTAAGAAGTACAGAAACACTACAAAAAAAAAAAAAAATATATATATATATATATATATGGCACTTTTCTTGAAAAACACCTGAGTTCACTTGGGAAAGTGATGAGTTATTGTGAAATGGTGATGGGAAGAAAGGTCATCTGAAATCAGCTAGAATGTCAGAGTTGAATGGGAAACAGCTCATACCATGGTAAACTGAAGCAGCTGACATGTTTGAGGTGTTCGTGTGACTATTCCTACACAAGTCAGTTCAGCCAGCTCACCTTTTGCTGTCATGGACAAAACTGTGCATAAGCAATCACAAAATTCAGAATATACTAGAAGTATTCCATATCAATTTCATTGAGACAAATTTCCTTTTCCGAGGCAAGCATCACAGCAGAACTGACTGTATCCCAGTTCCAAAGTCAGCTGCCCTATTAAGTTTCATTTTATGGCTTTTCACTGCTCTTTCTGCCAAGAGACTCTACTCTTCTTCTCTCCAAAGTCTGGTAGAACCTCTTTAAATCATGAGGCTTGAGACTCAAAGGCTTGATTTCTTTATGCTGCTTTCTATAGATTAGATGCCCCTGGGGGAAAAGTCCGTCAATGTACAGGGTCTCTCTTTGGAAATGGGGGAGGACGCAAACAGCCCCCGCCCTTTAGGAAGACTCAGTGTCCTGCTTAGCTGTTGTTTTCAGGTTGGGGTGGGTCTTTTTCCTGGAGGAGAGAACTCTAATGGATGCTCCAGTATCTGCTTTTGCATTTGGTTTTTCAGGTTCTGGGCGTGTCTGTGATGAGCAAGGTATGCAACACATTTGAAATACTTGAATCCGTACCATGCTTCCCGGAAATGCAGTAGCACAGATGTCCTCTTGGTTTGATTCCAGAGGAAAGGATCCCGATATACGACTAATCAACCTGATCCTGAAGCCAGGATCCCCGAGCCTAATCTAAGACAGAACAGAGAGCTATATTTGGTTCTAGGTGGTTTGAGAGTTATACTGAACCTGGAGCAGTGTTCTTAGAACCATGCACTATGACCCTCCAGAAGACCATGAAATCAGTCTAACAGATTGAATAGATCACAACCAGCAAACTTTTGTGGTGAAGTAAAAGAGAAATAGAAGAGTACACTACATTTAGCAACAAGAAGTATCATAAAACTTTCACTTCAGTTACTACACATATATGTTCATATATATATATATATATATATATATATATATAATATATATATATCATGTAAATACAGAGTGGACTTGTAAACTGTTTCTTACAGTTTGTGTGGTTAATGGTCCAAAACGCTTGAAAGCCACTGCTGTATAGAACCTCAATCTATGGGGAATAGGGGTGGGAGGTGAGAGTAGAATTTGACCTTGGTTTTTAAGTTCCCTGCAACTTTGACCCTAGACGAGGTAGAAATAGCTAAAGAAGAGAGATTCCCATTTCTCTCTGGGCACAAAGTTCAACCCTAGGTCAAGAACTGAGTTTATAGAACGAAGTATGGAACCCAGGACTTTGGTTTGCACCGTGAATCATTTTGCTTTAGGACATGGATCTGCAAATGAGTTTCACAAGAACTGTCACTGAGATTGGTATTGCTGTCCACGATGCTGAGGATCAGGGATTCAAGTTCTCCTACAAGGAGGTGCTGCTGGGTTACATGCTGGTAAGTGTGCAGAGAGGACATGGGCAAGGTCTTGAAAAGTCTGTTACCGAGAGTCAGAGCTGTCTTTTTTAAACGGGTACAACGCACCAGTCCCAGGTAACAGATCTCTCCCATTATATGGACCAAGGGCACCCAACAGTCCGATGGGGCTGCGGCTGCATCTGGAAACTCCCCACATCCTTTCTAGAATATTTCACCCTTTTGTGTTGCAGGACTTCATCAGGGATGAGCCCCTGGACTCCCTAGCTAGCCCTGTTCGGTGGAAAGCCTTAATCGCCATCAGATACCTCAGGTAGAGAAGTTTTCTTGCTCTCCTTGAAAAAAAAAAAATTCCTCCCCAAGATCTTCTTTCTGATCAACTGACTTATCGATCAGTGGATACTCCAGTGTACCCTCCCCCCAAATGAACGCAATTCATCAATGGTTGGTTGTTATTGTTGTTTTTTTTCCCAAGTAGAGGCTTTTCCCTCTTTTTTTTTAATTTTATTTTTTTTCAGTGTTCCAAAATTCATTGTTTATGCAACACACCCAGGGCTCCATGCAATACGTGCCCTCCTTAATACCCACCACCAGGCTCCCCCAACCTCCCCACCCCCTCCCTCCAAAACCCTCAGTTTGTCTCTCAGAGTCACAGTCTCTCATGGTTTGTCTCCTCCTCCAATATTCCCTCTTTTCAAACTTACAGAACTGACTGAGAGGCCGACCCTTCGAAGACTAAAAGGGATAAAGAACTACTCAGAGGAGTCACATTTATTGATACATGAGAATTGAAGTTTCTGTGCAGAAGGAAATTTTAATATTCCCATTAAAAATTATGAAAGCCCTAATCATATTTTAGTTGGTTAGTAGCACTAAACCTGTAGAAGGAAATGATTTTAACCAAATTTTTGAAATAATATTTTCTCCCTGCAGTAAAAGAAATATAAACTCATTGTTAGAACTTGGAAACTCTAAAAACTTTTTAGAAAATAATAAAAAGCACCCCTTATTTTCAACATTTTGGTATACGTCCTTCAAGTCTTTATACCTAATTCTTCATGTTAAGTACAGACCTGAGATCCCACTCTACATGGAGCTATACATCCTGTTTTTTCCCCACTTCGTCTTACATATTCCCCCATTATTACCAATTCGTCACCAACATTGTTTTTTTCCATTATTTTAAACAAATACTTTCATCATGGTAAAGTACCCATAAAATGTATCCTCTTAACCATTTCTAAGTGTGTATTTCGGTGGTGTTAAGTACAATTGTATTGTTGTGCAATCAACCTCAAGAATTCTTCCCATCTTGCAAAACTGAAGTTCTATATGTGTTAAACAACTCCCCATTCCCTCCTCCCACAAGTGCTGGCAACCACCATTCTACCTTCTGTCTCTATGAATTACATACTTCAGTTAACCTCGTGTTAATGGAATCATGCAGCATTTCTTATTGTCCATCTATGTGAAAGCATGTGTCAAAATTTCATTCCTTTTTAAGGCTGAATAATATTCCATTTAATGTATAGGCCATATTTTGGTAATCCATTCATCCAGTGGATACTTGGGTTGTGTTCATGTTTTGACTGCTGCAAATAGTGACACTAATAAACACGGGAGTCCATGAATATCTCTTCTAGACCTTGCTTTCAAGACTTTTGAGTATATACCCCAAAGTAGGATTGCTGGATTACACAATAATTCTATTTTTTTTTGAGGTACCACCATACTGCTTTTTATAAGAGTAACACCATTATCATCAGTGCATAAGGATACTAATTTTTCCATATTTTTGCCAATATTTGTTTTTTTCTGGTTTCTTTTTTTTTTAAGGTTTTTTTGTTGTTGTTGTTATTTTAGAGAGAGAACGCATGAGCAGGGGGGAGGGGCAGAGGGAGAGAGAGAGAGAGAATCTCAAGCTGGGACTCCCCACTGAGCTCAGAGCCCAGCTTGAGGCTGAATCCCAGGACCCTGAGATCATGATCTGAACGGAAACTAACTATGTTCTTTTTCAAGATTATTTTGGCTATTTGGGATACCCTTGAAATTTCATATGAATTTTAGGTGGATTTTTCTATTTCTACAAAAGCTGCCATTGGGATTTTGATGGGAATTACTTAAATCTATAATCTGTTTTGGGTAGTATGGATATCTTAACAATAGGAGGTTCTCAAATCCATGAACATAGGATGTTTTTCCATTTATTTGTTTCTTCTTTAATTTCCTTTAACAACATTTTACAGTTTTCAGTGTATAAGTCTTCTGCTTCCTTGGCTAAATATTTTATTCTTTTTGATTCTATGGTAAATGTAATTGTTAATCTCCTTTTTGATTGTTCATTGTTAATATATAGAAACACAACTGATTTGTGTATGCTGATTTCATATTCTACATTATTCAATTTGTTTATTTTAATTTTTGTGAACTTTAGGGTTTTCTACATATAAGATCATGTCATCTGCAAACAGAGATCGTTTTACTTCTTCCTTTCCAATCTAGATGGATTTTATTTCTTTTTCTTGCCCAATAGCTCTGACTAGGACTTCCAGTATTATGTTGAATAAAAGTGGCAAAAACAAGCATCCTTATCTTGTTCGTGATCTTAGATTTTTCTCTAAATCTTAGGGGAAAAATTTACAGTCATTGACCATTATAGATATTATCTATAGGCTTTTCTTATATGGCCTTTATTATACTGAGGTAACAAACACCATTTTTTTTAAAGATTTTATTTATTTATTTGAGAGAGAGAGAGAGCATGAGAGGAGAAAGGTCAGCGAGATAAGCAGACTCCCTGCGGAGCAGGCAGCCCTATGTGGAACTCAATCCTGGGATTCCAGGATCATGACATGAGCCGAAGGCAGTCGCTTAACCAACTGAGCCACCCAGGCACCCACAAACACCATTTTTAATAGCTGCTTAATAACTTATTGTATAGTATGCCTCATATTACTTAACCAACCACCTCTTGTTATATTTGTCAGTTTTTAAAACTATAAATAATATTTTGGTGAACACCTTGTGCAAAAAGTGCTCTCTGAACTTTTAATTATAAAAGCTGACAATTTCATTCAATAAATATTATTCAGTGTCATCCATGTATCAGGCATGGAGCTAGATTTTTAAAGGATAATCATTAACAAAATATGGCCTTGCCTACTGAGTAAAATAGATGCAAAACATACCCACCTAATTTCTCTAAAATGCAGTAAGAAGCAACGTAAGGGAAGGCACAGATTGCCATGTTTACAAAGATAAAAGAAGTTTGAAGGAAGCTCAAATAAATAAATCTTGAAGATGAATTAAGAATTACTAGGCTCTAAAACAGTGTTGTCAAGTAAAAATAGAATGCAAGTCACATATGTCATTTAGAATATTCCAGCAGTCACTTTTAAAAGAGTAAAAAAGAGACAAAGTAATTTTAATAATTATTTTGCTTAATTTTAATAATTATTTTGCTTAATTAATTATACTTAATAAATTCAGTATATCATGTTTTCAACATGTATTTTTTATTTTAAAATGTAATGAGATACTTTACATGATTTTTCACACTAATTCTCCACAATCCAGCGTGTTTTAGAACTGTAGCATGTCTTAATTCAAACTAGCCACACTCAGGTGTTGGATAACAACATGTTGCTAGTGGCTACCCTCATTTGGACAGATCACCTATAGAACTTGCAAAGTGATCTCTAATGACTGAAAACCAATCAGTGTTTGCCCAGGCCAGTGTGAAGGAAGAGATGAGCTGCAAAGGGGAATAAGGAAAAATCCGGGTGTTCTCTATTGATTATAGTGGTGATTTTATGGGTGTGAAACTCATTTAATTGCATACTTTAAATGGATGCAGATTGTTGTGCATAAATTATAAATTTATGCATTATAATTTATAAATTTATATATAATATATAAATTTACAAATTTATATATATAAATTTATGCATCATAAATTATAAATTAAAAATCAATAAACTGATTTTTTTAAGTCAGCCAGACAATAAAGATGAAAAGACAATCCAGCTTATATCAACATATTTTACACTTTCAATAGACCTGTCCCAGCTGGTACTGACTTTTACTCCCCTATGAGAGAACTAATTTCCCCCTTCTCTGACCATGTCATCGTTTTTTTTTTCATTTCATTTTATTTTATTTCTTTTCAGTGTTCCAAAATTCATTTTTATGCACCACACCCAGTGCTCCCTGCAATACATGCCCTCCATAATACCCATCACCAAGCTCATCCAGCCCCCCACCCCCCCTCCCCTCCAAAAACCTCAGTTTATTTTTCAGAGTCCACAGTCTCTCATGGTTTGTCTCCCCCTTGGTTTTCCTCCAACTCACTTCTCCTCTCCATCTCCCAATGTCCTCCATGTTATTCCTTATGCTCCACAAGTAAGTGAAACCATGTGGTAAATGACTGTCTCTGCTTGACTTATTTCACTCAGCATAATCTCTTCTAGTCCCATCCATATTGATATAAAAGTTGGATATTCATCCTTTCTGATGGAGGCATAATACTCCATTGTATATATGGACCATATCTTCTTTATCCATTCATCCGTTGAAGGGCATCTTGGTTTGCCCATAATTTGGCGACCGTGGCCATTGCTGCTATAAACATTGGGGTACAGATGGCCCTTCTTTTCACTACATCTGTATATTTGGGGTAAATACCCAGTAGTACAATTGCAGGGTCATAAGGTAGCTCTATTTTTAATTTCTTAAGGAATTTCCACACTGTTTTCCAAAGTGGCTGCACCAACTTGCATTCCCACCAACAGCGTAAGAAGGTTCCCTTTCTCCACATCTTCTCCAACATATGTTGTTTCCTGTCTTGCTAATTTCTTACACCATTCTAACTGGTGTCAGGTGGTATCTCAATGTTGTTTTGATTTGAATCTCCCTGATGGCTAATGATGATGAACATTTTTTCATGTGTCTGTTAGCCATTTGTACGTCTTCTTTGGAGAAGTGTCTGTTCATATCTTCTGCCCATTTTTTGAAGTGATTATCTGTTTTGTGTGTGTTGAGTTTGAGGAGTTCTTTATAGATCTTGGATATCAGCCCTTTGTCTGTACTGTCATTTGCAAATGTCTTCTCCCATTCCGTGGGTTGCCTCTTTGTTTTGTTGACTGTTTCCTTTGCTGTGCAGAAGCTTTTGATCTTGACCACAGCAACTTCTTTCAAGATATCTCCAAAGGCAAAGAAAACAAAGGCGAAAATGAACTTTTGGGACTTCACCATGTCATCATTTTAAATTTCTTTGCTACCTACCTCTTTGTGCAATAGGCAGTGTGCCAGTCTCATAAATTTCTTTAATAATTTGATAGTTGACAAGTGGGAGTGTATTGTCCTGATTTATATTTATTAAATAATACATGGGGATTTTCATGTTTATTAAACATTTGCATTTTTCCAAGTTATGTCTAGTTTGTTCATATCCTCATGATGTTTATAGTAAATGACTGAAAGAAAGGAATAAGGCAGGAAGGAAGGAAGGAAGGAATGAAAGGGAGGGAGGGAAGGAGGAAAGGAAGGGAGGAAGGAGGGAGAGGAAGGGGAGAAAGAGTCCAGCCGCTTTACTATAGGCACACTCAGTATGTGTGATGCTACTTATAACATGAGAAATCATATGAAATTAATAAAACTGATCCAAACTTAGAATCTCCCCCAACACACACACACACATGAAACCCATGAGCACTAGAAAAAACAAGTAGGTTAATGTTATCACAGATCATATAATAAAGGGTGAAGTAACACAACACTAATGATGATTTGTTTATTACTCTAAAAAATTAGAAATGAGGTGTGTTGACTATGCACAACAGTACAGTTTGATTCTATGTCCCCAACCTCTCCCTACTTCTGTCACCACTTCCCTCAACATTCCAACATGTCAGCAAGCATATCTGACCACTCAGGTGTGGTTGGCAGGGAACTCTACTGGGCTGCGTTTTGTTGGTCATCTTAATACCCATCCTTCCTCATGGTTCTCATTTCAGTAAACTGAAACCTCAGCTCCCACTCAATGACCACCTAAATATTCTCGAAGAAAATATTCGCAGGCTGCTTCCCCTTCCACCTCTGGAAAAACTCAAAGATGAAGGCGAGACAGACAAGGACAAGGAGCACATCAGTGTACGTGGGGGTGAGGCGTGAGGAGACTCGAGAGCTACAGTGGGACGCTACCTCCAGCCTCAGCCTGACGCTCATGCTCACATTGGCTTTCAGTTCCTCTATGAACGATCCATGGATGCCCTAGGAAGGCTGCTGAGGACCATGATGTGGGATAATGTGAAAGCTGAGGACTGCCAAGAAATGTTCAATGTGAGTAGGGCCGTGGCTCAAACTGATTCCCACATTCCCTCATCCGTGCTGCAGAACAGCCCTCCAGAATCTACCTCATCCTCTTCACAGGGAGATGTCCAGCCTGACCCATTTAACCCATCACATAGGGCCAGTCCACCTAAGAATTGTTTGTGGGAGGTGAGCACCCTGTTTCAGAAGAGACAGAGTGAGCACAAGAGGCAGAAGAATGGGAATGAGTGACTATGACGAGTACTAAGGAAAGAACATTTATTCTTTGACCAACAGCTTCTCCGAATGTGGCTTGTTTCACAGAAAGATTGGGAAAGAGAAAGAGCCTTCCAGATCACTGCAGAAGTGCTGACAGGTGGTATCGAGGTAAGTCATCCTGGAACGAATAGATTCCATTGCTTGCAAACACAGGGGTCTCGAGGGTTCTGGAATCCAAAGTCCCTGCATGCTGGAGCTCTAGTCCCACAATGGGGTGCTTCCCAGAGAAGAACCTAAAAGGAAACTCCTAACTCTGGGGGCGTGGCAAGCACACCAGGATTAAACTATTTGGTTGCTTTTACAAGCTCCCAGGCTCACTTTTCCAGTGCCCTCAAAGGGAAGGTTCACAATTCAATTTCATTCTAAGGACCTTTCAGGGAAAAACAAGGGACTTCACATCCAGTGTTGTTGGGACTATCCTGGGATGTCGGCAAGCCACCCCGTCACTCTGGGGGTCTCCTTTATCCTGCAGGCACCAGAAGACTTTAAAATCGGCTCCCTCCTCGGCCTCCTGGCTCCTCACTCCTGTGACACCCTGCCCACCATCCGTCAAGCAGCTGCTAGCTCCACTATTGGTCTGTTCTGTATAAAAGGTGAGGGAAAGATGAGAAACACAAATGAAGAGAAGATACCTGTTTTCTTTTGTTCTCGGTTTTTCTCCTTGTCTCTCTCCCCAGGTCAGCCATTTCTGTGTTCCAATGCCTTAATTATGCCACAGAATTTGTGTCTCTTTTGGATCTTTTTTCTCCAACGGCTCTGTTTTTCTATTTTTAAAAATAAAGATAATAACACCAAAACTTCATTAAAGTCCATTGAGATAGGTAAAAAACTGTTGTGATTTAAATCACTGAGCACTTGGGAGTACAGCAGTGCTTCCTCTATCACGTGGATTTCTTCAGGAGGAAACCGCACTATTATTACGATGCTAAGTGATTCTCAAAGTCCTCTAAGAAGGACAAACCTGTGGAGGTTTTTCCAGCTTCCAGAACAGGACCTCATCTATTCTCCAAGTATATGTGGAGTGACAATATCAGGAAATGTAAGGAATTTTAAAACCTCAGTCTCGGGCTGAAACTGACAAATCAGGGCCTTGGTCCCAGTTAAATCAGAAGATGCTTCCCCGAAAATGGCCCCACAGGGCGCATGTGCATTTCTGTGCAGCCCAGGCACTGCCAGGAACACTGGTCTAGGCTTAGTGCCATTTCACACCTGTGTTCCACTCCTCTTTCTTTTAGGTATTCAGAAGATGCTTATTAAGTTCTTTCCATGTGTCAACCACTTCTCTGATGCTGGAAGCGCAGAGATATTACAATTCTAAAATTCACATAAGAAAAGTATATTAGGGGCACCTGAGCCTTCGGCTCAGGTCGTGATCTTGGGGTCCTGGGATCGCAGTGGGCTTCCTGCTCAGCGGGAAGACTGCTTCTGCCTCTCCCACTCCCCCTGCTTGTGTTCCCTCTCTCACTGTGTCTCTCTCTGTCAAATCAATAAAATCCTCTAAAAAAAAAAAAAAGTTTAAAAATAAAGAAAAGTATATTAACGCCAAAAGGTGGGATTTGGTTGAGGGGGTGGGAGTGGTTGGTTAGTTGGTTGAAAAGAAAAGGAAAAAAAAAAACTATTCAGCAGAGTGAAAATGGGAATGAAAGTTCTTTGGGATATGGGAAGATAATTCATTAAGGATATATGCTTGCACCAAGGCAGAAAATAAAAAATGAGTAAGGCCATCCTAGTAAGAGAAGAAATGTGCCAGGGAGGAACTTCAGAGGAAGAGAGGAATTTCAATTCAATTCTTGCTCTACCTACTCTTCCTTTAGCATCCTTTATTTTCCTGAAACATGCAAAATTTCCCGAAACATGCAAAATTCGGGTTCTCAAATATTCTTTGTTAATAAGAAATCCCATACTTCATTATTTATTTTAACTCTTTTCCTTGATGGATCAAAGAGCATGGCAGAGGGTCTGATTATTAAATATCTGCTGAATACAAGTAACTAGTGTGATGCTAAATTAAATACCCATTTAAAAATCGGTTTTCAGATGAGTGAGCTGAGGGTAAGAAATTTACCAGCTCCAGAAAGTAGTAGAGCAGAGAGTAGAGTTGTGAACACTGGTCTCTCTGACTGCCAAGACCATGTATGCTCTACTGGGCTGGGCTGCCTTCCACAGAAGGGTTCAGGTGTTAGTTTCCACGGTGACCCTCCATTCAAACAACAAAGAGAAAATTGTTACTGTTTAGGTCTGAGTTTATAAATTAGTTTCTAAAATCAGTTACAACGTTGCTGATGTTCTTATTGCAATAGTTACCTTCCCACTTCCATTTTCCCGGAATCGCTTACTGTGAAAGGGAACTCCAACAGAGACAGCAGTATAGCAGAACAGTGAGAGCCTAGGCATTGGTGTTAGGCAGACTAGCCTTCAAATTCGGACTCTCCTATTTTTAGTCTCTGGATAGCTGTAGCCAAATGGCTTTATAGCTCTCAGCCTCAGCTTTTTTGTCTGCAAAATCAGGAGCGTCTACCTCAGATAATGTTTATGAGTAATAATGAGATCATGGTATGCAGAGGATTTAGCCCGGTACCAGCAAGTAGAAACTACTCAATATGTGTTTGCTCTTATGCCCAGCCTTTCATCAGACAGGCTTTCGTGCATTTGTTAAAAGCATCCAGCAGCGGAATTAGGGTCATATCAAAGTAGAGCCAACCTCTTTAACCCTATCAGGTCTTTGAACTCTTGCATCTGTTCCCCCTTGTGGATTTTAGGCACTTACCCAGAGGTGGAAAGACTGCAGAGTCTGCAGGAAGGGCTGCAGTGTGATGACGTGCAGGCCCAGATCAAGATTTCTTCTAAAATAGCGAAGGTAATAGATACGGAGGACTGACCAAGGGATGGTAAGATGATTCTGGGTTGATTTCCAAATGAGTAGGCTGTGGATGCCCCACTACCAAGGAGAGCGAGGTCTAGCCATTGCTTGTCCCTGGGGCCATGTGCCTAGTCTACACCTGCTACTGATCATTTCATACTCTGAGAAAATCTATGAACCAAGCATCCGTCTTCAGGATGAAGGAGGCAGTGTGGTGGAGTGAAAGGTACAAGGGCTTTGGGGTCTATCAGATGATGCTGTGTGCACTTGCTTGAAGCCCATTCTCCTCATTAAAAAAAAAAAAAATGCATAACCTACCTCTCAGAGTTGTTCTGAGGATTGGTCAATGAAGTCATTCATTTACTTAATCATTTATTCATTCACCTACTAGGCCCTCTACACCTACCATGTGCCAGACTTCGTTCTAGCCTCTAAGAATAGAAAAAGACAAAAGGCCTGCCCTCAGTCATTATGACCATGTACTTACAGAGAGAAGTGAACTGTCTTGAAGACAGGGTGTCTCTTACTAATTTATAAAAGCCCCTTCTGAACCCATGGTGTTTCTGCAAGAAGGAACATGATCAGACTTGTATTTCCAAAGGGTCATCTGGCTATTAATGTTCCGACTATGATACAGGTCCAGCAAGAGTGAAATTAATGAGGTCAGTTTGGAGGAAACTACAAGAATCCAGGTGTGAGATTATGTGGCTTAGACTAAGGAGGCAGCAGCAGAGATGATAAGAAGGTGACCAGAATAAGGGAGAGAAGCCAGTTGGGGGTCAAATGCCTAAGAAAGTGTCTGATGCATAGTAGGTGCTCAAAAACATGAGCCCAGCTCCTTCCTTTCTTCCTAAACCATCATCCTTCCCAATGTGAGGGGAAAACAATAACAAAAACAATAAAACAAAACAAAAACAAAAACAAAACAAAACAGATAACCTTTGAGTTTGGAGCCCAGGCAAGCATTTGGCGTTACATAGAACACATGTGGCAGTCTAGTCCTTTGATCCTGGAATCAAAATGACTCAGAAACTGGTTGAGACATGAAAAGGGATTAATTTCCTTCCAAGAACTGTTCAACCAAATATCAGTCATCAGACCACTTAATGCAGAAGGAAGTCAGTTGTGAATAGCAATGTTTTCATACCTACAAACTCATCATCATGACCATCTTGCTTAGTTAAAGCCCCAGACAATGTCCCTGGAATTCATTCAAACTGCCAACTTTTCACCTCCCTGCCTGCCTTTTCGTTAGCACGTGTACACACACACACACACACACACACACACACACACACACTCACTCACATACTGCTATCACCCTTTCTGTAAGTTTCTTGTACTTAGAGACCAAAATTGCCAAGTTTTTATTTTCCGCACCTTTTGTTGACTACTCTTAATTTTGAAACATGGAAGAGCAAAAGACAGAACTCATAATAATGCATACTTACATGGATGTTGTGATCTGCCTAGTATTGAATATGGCACTTAGTACATGGTGATCAATTTTCCTAAATTCTCAAGGCTTAGCTATTCTGGTAGATGCAAGACATATCTCTGTGATACATGAAATGTATGTGAAAGTAATTTATATCATATAAATTGTATTATGAACCATATACATTATTTTTCCCTTGTGGAGTACACTATAACTTCGAAGTCTGGAGAAGAAATTGCCTCGGTAGTCTTAGGATGCAATAAATATAAAATGATAAAAGGGCAACTCTAGGAAAAGTCTGCCTAGAGTTGCAGGCTAATGTCTGTTTGTTTTTGTATTTTCTGTAGGTTCTATGCCCTAGTCATGGGTTAGCTGTTTGGAAATTCCAGTGGTTTCTACCAATCTCCTAAAACAGTAGCAGCATGTTGAATTAGTGTATGTAGAGGTGGTTGATAACATGAATCTTTCTGGGTACATTCTCAGATTGTCAGCAAACTCATCCCAGTTGAAGAAATCCTACTGTTCCTGGAGGAAACCCTGGATGGTCTGGAGAGCCTGAACTCCACCTGTACCCAGGCCTGTGGCATATGGATGATCACGGTCCTAAAGGAGCAGGGAGCCGCTTTGGAAGAACAGGTGAATTGCCAGCCAGTTTGACCACAGAACTGACCTCTAACACTTCTGAAATGCCATGTTGGTGGTCACTTCTCAGTTTGCCTTCTGCTGGACAACAGGCAAGAGTACACACGGCCTCGGAGTCTTCCACAGAGACCCAAGTTGTGTACTAACAAGCTGGCTGGTGTTGAGTGCCTGCCTCAATCTGTTTCAATCGTCTCTCTAGTCTGTGACTTAAAAAAAAAAAAAAAAAAAACTTGCCCAACTGTCATTCTCTGGCCAGAGACAAGCAGCTCTGAACAAGGGCATTTGGGTTCTGGAAATCTGGATTGTTAGATCCTAAGGACAACGATGACCTTGTGAATTCCCTTGGGGATGACCACGAAGGGTCAGTAGAGTTCCTAATCCCACTGCCACTCCTCAAGCTGCTCTTCCACAGAACTTTAGGGTTGGTTTTCTAGTAAGGAAGGCTGTCATCAGAGAGCTTACTGGGGGAAAGTCCTCAATACTTGCTCCCAGCTGGAGAGTTAGGCAGTGTGAAGAAGACTTGAGGTCACAAAGCTTGATTAAAAGCTCCAAATGGAGATGCTCTATCCTCTCTCTTGAGGTCAGAGCAGAATTCAAGTAATTCAAAGATTAATAAAGAGGAAGAATGAAATTCATCTCAAGGGGAATAGTTGAAATGTATGGTCCCCATATCCCAGGGTCGGTCACCTTAAATTAAAGAATTCTCTAACATATGATCTTTAGAAATAATTTCTGTGTTAATTACTCTCCAATCAGTTTTTTCAAAAACATTTTTTTAAAGATTTATTTATTTCAGAGAGAAAGAGCACACAAGTCGGGGGAGAGCAGAGGGAGAGAATCCCCACGCAGACTCCCCTCTAGGCACAGAGCACAATGTGGGTCTCGATCCCACGACCCTGAGATCATGACCTGAACTGAAACCAGGAGTCGGACCCCCAACTGACTAAGCTACCCAGGCGCCCCCAGAAACATTTATTGAGTGCATACTATGGCAGGCACTAGGCTAGGCATGAGAGAATCAAAGGCTTATAAATCTGGAATGTCATTGTATTTGTGTGTTCAGCACGAAAAGGGAAAAATAGAGATATAAATCCTCTCCTAACATCATTGAAATGGGACTCTGTCGCAATCATACTTGCCAGATATTTGTTTAAGGAATTATAATTCAGGGGAAATGTTATGTTTATCCTAAAAATGTCTATCCAAAATAAATAAGAGGAGTATCTGCTCGAAGCAAAGTTCCTTTAGCTGAAAGACTTGCTGTCCTCCACAGCTAAAATCCAAATGTATAACATCATTTCCTACGGCGCGCAGATTAACATGCAAATTTGGAAGGGAGACCATCAGTGTTCTCTAGGATCTGACTTCATATTTTCTATCAAATTATCTTCTTTTATCACCCTCATTTTCTCTGCATTCCAAACTGGACCATTCTCCTGTTCCAGAAGTCTTTGCCATATTTGCTCGGTTCTGCGCTCTCCTGTTATTTTGTTACATAGATTTTTTTTAAGAGCATTTTTCAGTTCACAGCAAAATTGAGCAGACAGCCATATACCTCCTCTCCCCACACACATGCCCCCTCCCTCACTATCAGTACCCCACAAATGTGGTCCGTTTGTACTACATTACAAATGTGATTTGTAATTTGTAATACACTACAAATGTAGTCCATGTGTTACAATCAGTGGACCTACATTGACACATCATTGTCTCCCCAAGTCCATAGTTTCCGCTAAGGTTCACTGTTGGCCTTGACAAATGCATAATTGCATGTATACAGCATTGCATTAACATACAGAATAGTTTCTCTGCTCTAAAAATCTTCCATGCTTCATCCATTCTCATGCTTTTTTATTTTACATCTTTATCCTCTTCCTATGAGAATGACTTTCCCCTTCCATCTCCACCTTGTCTTTTTTCATTAATTTTTTATTTTTTATTAACATATAATGTATTATTAGCCCCGGTCCACCTTGCCTTTCAAAATTGTTGTTTATCCTTCAAGATTGAGACCGAATGTCCCTCCCCAGTGACCTCAGCTACTTCTGAATTCCCCTATCAGTCCAGTGAATCTCCCGTAGATCACTTGCCATATGCTGCCTTGTGCGCAGACCTTCGAGTGTATGGCTAACATTCTTTTTTTTTTTTTTAAGATTATTTATTTATTTGACACACAGAGATCACAAGTAGGCTGAGAGGCAGGCAGAGAGAGGGGGGGAAGGAGGCTCCCTGCTGAGCAGAGAGTCTGATGTGCGGCTTGATCCCAGGACCCTGGGATCATGACCTGAGCCAAAGGCAGAGGCTTTAACCCACTGAGCCACACAGGTGCCCCACTAACATTCTTTATTAGAAAATTGATTCCTTCTGAGAAAGGGCCACATCTTACTCATCTTTGGTAAATTCCCCACGATGCCTAGCACAATATTTGACCTAATGGAACCTTTCACTAAGTATTTACTACATCGATTTAAGAATAAATACCCAATATAGCTACAACCCCCCTGAGTAAGAGACAAGCCACGCATAGAATTGATGATTATTTTCACCTGGTTTATAATTCATCAACCACCCATGAATAATACACTGACTACATGTGTCCTGAGCCACTCATGTAGAGGAAAAAATGGCAACTTCCTGTTTGATTTGGGTTTTTTTTTTCCTTCAGCTGTTGGAGATCTTGATCATGATTTACCATCACATGCCAGTCCTCAGGCAAAAGGAGGAAAGTTTCCAGTTCATGCTGGAAGCCGTCTCTCAGATCGCCAGCTTTCACATGGAGGCAGTCGTCGCCAACCTTTTACAGAAACCTCTGCCCTTCGACAGGTAGATGCTAACTAACTGAGCTGCTCTGTTCTCCCAGAAAGGGCTGATCTGCATTGAGGATCAATTTGTGGAATTTGTGGTTTAAGAGAAGGAAAGCAAAAACAAAGGTTGAGAAGTTCTCACCTAAATAATCATTTCAAAAACGGTGTTTGAATCACAGGCATGTTTTTTCCAAGTGTTTTTTTTTTAATATTTTATTTATTTATTTGACAGACAGAGATCATAAGCAGGCAGAGCAGCAGGCAGAGAGAGAGGAGAAAGCAGGCTTCCTGCTGAGCAGAGAGCCCAATGCGGGACTCGATCCCAGGACCCCAGGATCATGACCTGAGCCGAAGGCAGCGGCTTTAACCCACTGAGCCACCCAGGCGCCCCCAAGTGTTTTTCATATACATATCCTCATTAAATGATGAGATTTTTTTTAAAAAAATATACTAGAGGGGCACCTGGGTGGCTCGGTGGGTTAAGCCACTGCCTTCGGCTCAGGTCATGATCTCGGGGTCCTGGGATCGAGTCCCACATCGGACTCTCTGCTCAGCAGGGAGCTGCTTCCCTCTCTCTCTCTCTCTCTGCCTGCCTCTCTATCTACTTGTGATCTCTCTCTGTCAAATAAATAAATAAAATCTTTAAAAAAAATAAAAATAAAAATACACTGTAGGAATAAATGAATATTAGAAAAAGAGTATTTCTCCTCTTTCTGGTCACCTAGAATACACCTAGCTGAGAGGTTTCTGCTTTAACAGACGTCTATCAACAAACCTCAGTCACACACATCCAGAATACTGGACTGTTAAAGAACACATCCTTCTTATCTCTAGGCATGTTAGCATCTCCATTTGTCCCTTGAAATTTTGATTAGTCATACTGTAGTTTTAGAGGGGAACAGATGGAAAAGCTCATATTCCAAAGAGTTGTTTCTTATCAGCTTCCTGCCTTACCACCCTAGGGACACAAAGACACTGTGGAAGGCTCTGGCTGAGAACATAGCCTCCAGTGGTAAACTCTTGAGAGCCTTAACAGACAAACTTGAGAATGAATTAGAAGATGACATGGCCGGGACGGAAGCGATTTCAGTGAGTCGGACAACCCATCACACGCCTGGTATAGCGTCCCGCTCCATGGTCTGCCCCCATCTGGAGCTTGGTGATTGTAGCACTAATCACACTTCTTCCCCTCTCATACCCTGATTTTAAATCAACTCCATCTTAAAATTGGACAAGCATGGCCCTAATTTTGTCTGTGGTTGTCCCTTCTGGGACCAAATTTCTCATCATCTCCAAGAAAATCCATGTATCTTTATTTCCAAATTTGTCTTCAAGATATCCAAAAAGCACCCTTTTGAAAGGCCTCAATGTTGGAAAAGGTTTCATTTAACCTGACTGTGGCCCCCTGGAACTTGGAGCTGACCAACATGGCAGTCCTGAGAGAGAAAGACATTCTGAGTTGAGAAGTTTCCAGACAAATACATCCTCCCTTCTCTGGCTGTTTTTATTCTTGTTTCACTCCTGCTTTGCTTTGTTTTCACAATGAGTGTGGTCAACCTGGAGAGCAATCCTCTGGGGAGAAAACAAACTTGAAAATCAGGCCAGGGAGATGTTCTGGGAGGAAAGGAGCCTGCTTGACTGCGGGTTCCTCTCTCCCCTCAGGTGGCCTGTGCTATGTATGAAGTGGTATCAACAGGCACCCCCATCACCAGCTTGTACCCGGAGCTGTTCACTCTTCTCCTGAAGCTGGTCAGCTGCACGCTGGGCCAGACAATGCCCATTTCCACCTGGAGCCACAGGCGGCGGGTAATGCAGGAGGGAGAAAGGCAGCAGACCGCAGACCCCTGCAGGTACGTGGCCGGGCCAGAGGGCCCTCCCCAGCTACCTGGGTCCCAGACACTAGACAAGGGGCTCTGGAAGTCAAGGCCCATATACCATCTGCTATGACCTCCACCACTCAGGAGGAAACAAGCCTCCACTGACCTTGAGCCCTTGTGCTCTTCTTCCCTGAGCCGGGCCCCCATGTTGCTGCCCAGAACCATCCCAGAACAACGAATGGCAGATCTGAGTGCTTCCATAGAGCTCCATCTCCCTTGTTTTCTCTCATGGAGACCCTTCAAGGAAAGCCGGGATTCCATAATATCCAAGGCCACCAAGAAAAGGAGAAAAATAAAAATCGACACCGTATTTTATCCAACTGAAGACATCACCCATGGAAGGAAGCAAAATGATTTTGTGTATTATTGAAAAAGAAAGAATCCCAACCAAGCCACGAACCCATGCTTTCTTATACTTGCAAATGTTTGCTATATATTTATTCAAAGAGCTCTTTTAGAGTGATTAGGTATAGATTTTTATCCTCTAGTGCAAGGCTCTGTTTCCCTGTCCTGTTGCATAACTTTTTATCCTGGTGTCAAATCAACCTTTTGAAAGACATTCCAAGCAGCATCGAGGCCCAGCACACACAGTTCCATTAATAGATGTCACTTCACTACAGGGACAGTAAGATAAAGGACTGTGCTCCCATCCATGCCTGTACCGGGCTGACTCCAGTACAACCAGCCTCTGGTCGCAACACACCATCCAGGGCAAGAGGCTGCCTGGTTCCAGCAGGCTGTTTTAGAATCCTCAAAAGAGAGGAGTTTGGGGAGGGTGTGTGCTATGGTGAGTGCTGTGAAGTGTGTAAACCTAGCGATTCACAGAACTGTACCCCTGGGGATAAAAATACATTATATGTTTATAAAAAAATAAAAATAAATTTAATTAAATAAAACAAATTTAATTTAATTTAATTTTTTTAAAAAAGAGAGAGGAGTTTGCCCTTTCCACCCTTGGGGCTTTCTTTTCTCATGAGAAGTTAACGAGTTTCTGTGGCATTTTCCTTACTCGTTCAGATCGCCTCCATGTCCCCTCTGACCCCAAATTAAAGTGTGAGATTGGGCAGTGGGTTTTCCCCCTTTCACAGTGTCCCTTCATCCAGGAGTGAGGGAGCCTTGTGGGGAACAGACAGAGCGAACTTAGGGACTCACGATTCCCTGCGTGGGGTTGGCTTACTTTTGTAAGTCTCCTTCAGGCTCTCGACGGTGACTCTGAAGTGTGTGCAAGCCCAAGCCATGACAGAAGGTCTTGCCAAGGAATCTGAGGAGGGGGACAACTTATGGACCCTCCTCAGCAGCCCCAGTACCCACCACGTGGGAGTGTGCGCACTGGCCAGGTAATGGGCGGGCCTTCTAGAACTGGGCACGAAGGAGAACACTCAGAATCGAGTAAAAATGCAGTGGAGACAGCTTCACTGGGAGCAGAGGACTCAGTAAGGATTTATAGTCCAGGAGGGAAAAAGAGGGAAGAACAAGCAGAAGGAGGTGGGAAGAGACGGTGGGAGCAGCCCAGATCCCACCACTCCCCCCAGAATAGAGCGATGCAGGAACAGTGTTAGGAAAGCTGCACCTGAATCGGGCACTTGGATAAGCTATTTGCAATGTAAGCATTCGTGCTTTTTCATCCAACCTCCCTTTTTAGATCATTTATTTTCCTGAGAGAGAAATAGACCCAAATTTCCTCCACTGTTTAGAAAGAAAAAAGTGTCTGCTACAACCGGAGGCTTGCGTTTTCTAGGAGCATGGCGCTGTGGCAGTGTGGGCTCATGATGGACATCATGGAGCAACTGTTCTCATCCCTGACCTCCTCCTCGGAGAACTACCGCATCACCGGCACAGCTTTCTTCTCTGAGGCAAGAGAGGGTAGCCGCGCTCCTGCTCGGCAGACCCTCTGGGTCCCCTTGGGGCAGCTCTCTCAGGGTCAAGAGTTCAGGGGGAGCTCGAACCACAGATGAGGGCCCTTCAGGGAAGCTTTGGGGGTCGAGAGATCCAGCCACTGCCAGAAATATGGTGCCCAAGCAGGGACTGAGAGAGAAAAAAAAAAGAAAGAAAGAAAAGAAAAAGAACCCTCCCCCAATCTCTTCCATTGCTCAGGTCTGCAGAAACCAACCCTCCCAGGACAGAGAAGCCTGGAGAATTAACTATGCCAGAGACAAAACAGAAAGTACTCAATAGGCATATTATCGTCACCTCACACCTTGGCACAAAAGTTGTCCCAGCCAACCCAGAGAAGGAACACAGTCAGTAACTCCCGTTTTCCCATTTTTCCATTAGATTAGAAAACCTCTTCTTAACCAGGTATCGTGGTTCTTGTCACCACGTAGCCTTGACCCATGAGCTGCTCACACCTACAGAGTAGTTTCTGCAACACTTGCTGATTGACCCGGGGGCTCCCTCCTCCCCTCCATGAGTGGGTGGACCCCACTTTTTCCCTGTAGTTGCGATGCACTTGTCACTGTCTTGGAGGGAGGCCACTCCCTCCACTAAAGGGACGAAGTGGCTGTTTTCAGCTCGTGAAGGAACCCATGCTTTGGAAGCACGGGAATCTACGGGAAGTGCTGATCCTCATGGACCAGAGCGCCTGGGACTCCAACGCCACGCTGAGGCAAATGGCCATCCGAGGACTTGGTAATACAGCTTCTGGAGCCCCTCACAAGGTAAAAGGAACATGGGGCTGGGGGCCACTTAAGTAGAGTTTAAGATCATGATTAACTAACCCATTCCTCATGGTTACCTAGAAATTCAGTAAAAATCCCAATATATTGTTACAGTGTTGTCTCTCGGGTAGAAGAAACTGGGACCCTAACCGAATTCTTTTTTTTTTTTTTTTTTAAAGATTTTATTTATTTATTTGACAGAGAGATCACAAGTAGATAGAGAGGCAGGCAGAGAGAGAGAGAGGGAAGCAGGTTCCCTGCCGAGCAGAGAGCCCGATGCGGGACTCGATCCCAAGACCCCGAGATCATGACCTGAGCCGAAGGCAGCGGCTTAACCCACTGAGCCACCCAGGCGCCCCCCCTAACCGAATTCTAATTTCCTTCCCGGGAGCCCCCTACCCTCGTCCACCTGCACGTAGAACGGTTTTTGAGATTAAGAGACCTTATTTCAAAATAGGTGAAGAAGCATAAGCAGATAATATTAGAATCTGTCATCAGAGGCCTGTATCACTTGGCCCGCACCGAAGTTGTCTGTGAAAGCTTGAAGGCTCTAAAAAAGATCCTGGAGCTGCTCACAGACCGAGACGTGAGCTTCTACTTCAAAGAGATAGTGCTGCAAACGAGAACCTTCTTTGAAGACGTAAGTGAGCCTGTTCGGGAATCTTCCCTCCCTAGAAGTAAGCGAACAGGAAGGTTCAGGTAGTGCATGTAGCAGGCAATGTCATGTCCCATCTGGATTCCTCGGCCTTCCCCTGTGTGTCCCCTGCTGCCTTCCTGGGCTGCCTCTGCCTGAGGGTCTTCTCTGGCCGGGGACTCATGATCCCTCTGAGCAGGGGGGAGCAGACGTGTTAGGAGAGAACCCTCAAGCAATAAGAAACGCAAGCTTGCAGATAAACTCCCCAGCTTCCTCCCCCGACGGAAAAATTGAGCCCCACTTGCCCATAAGGGAAATACACTCTTTAATATTCCCTTTTTGTACCTTTCCTCTCTTCCCTTATTCCCACAGATTATGACAGTACTCAACAGAGAGCAGGGCCCATATAAGGACTTGTCACCTCCAATGCTCTTCTCCACTTCCAAGATTCAAAGGTTCAAATGCTCGTATGGTTCATTTTATCTGGGAGTCAGGATACACCACAGCCCGAGGGCCAAACCCTGCCCAGAGCATCTTTCCGTAAATCAAGTTTTATGCATACAGCCATGCCCCTCGGTGACGTGTTGTCTATGGCTGCTTTCACACTTCATCTGCGGAGTTGATCAGTTGTTACAGAAACCATATGGCCCCCAAAGTCTCAATTATTTACTGTCTGGCCTTTTACAGAAAAAGCTTCTGTAAAACCCGCAATCTAGTCAATAATCTAGAAATCAATTTCAAAACAACAAAAAAAAAGATCTGTCAGTGACCCTCGACAAAGGAAGGTCATTTTCCTTCATGCCTTCCAGAAAACTAGATTTTTTTTTTTTTTGGTTTATTCATTGTCATCAGTGTAAAAATCTACTTCCCCTCCAACTTATATCTATTTTTGTGACTGAAACCTGTTTCCTCATGTTGTGTTGTCAGAGGAGATGGAAAACTGCTGGTTTCCTCCTCTTCAACATTAAGGCTTGATTAAATTACCTTTCTACCTTCCAGTCTTCAGACTGAAAAGTCTTCATTTCCTCCATTATTCATCATAAACCTAATTTTTCAGCTCTTTAAATATTTTACAAGCCAGCCACTGTGTTGTGTCTCTCCATGTGGCCTGCACACCACTGAATACGACCTCAAGAAAAATTACCCCTCAGGTCTGATTTTTTCCCATTTATTCACTCCAATTTTTATTTTTTTTTAAATCTTGCCCTTTCTTCTTGACTGTGTGGCAATTTTTTCACCATGGAGGCCTCTAGATTTTAATCTGCAATATATGCCCACAATCAATAATTCTGCAGGTGTGCATTTTTCAGTTTTTGTTATTTTGTTCCTAACCTAATCGCAGCCATTGAAAGCAGCTTTCTGCTGGTTTCCAGCTAATTTCTCAAAAGTATCAACATTCCTTTTAATTCTCGTCTGGTCCTCAAAACTGCTTACGTGGCTCCCACTCAACATAGTATCTTCTGTAAAATAACAAAGATGTTCTTTTCTTCGTTACACAGATTATTGATGGCAACAAAGGTCTAAAGTCACCCCCACAGAGCCTCCCTGCCCTGTTTGTTAGCTTCCTGGGGTTCTTGTGGATCCAGTGACGAGAGTTCTCTTGGATCTGAGCCTCCAATAATCACCTACAAGTTTTGTGGTCAAGATCATGTTTCTCAATCTTATGCAGAAGACAAAAAAACTGAAGTCTTGCCGGGTTGTTAGGTTAGAACTTTGTCATCCTCAGAAGGTATCAGTTTCATCGTATTTGTATCAAAGTGAAGTTTGGTAAAAACTTAGGACTTAGTAATGACATGCTATTCATTCTCTGCTGATGCTGTCTTCCCACAAATAAATTCAACTATACTTTATGAAACTTTGCCCCAAGAGTTTTCTATAGATTAAGCATGCAATTCTGTAATTGCCAAGTTTCTTCCGTCCTCCCTTTCTTTCAATATTTAAGCACTTTCTTGGAATTCTCGAACACGGTGACACTTCAGTGAAATGGTAGAACAGAAGATATGGCTGCCACCCCACGCACCAGGCCCTGTTCCCTCCTGTCTCTGCCCTGACCCCGAAGTCACCTTCCTGTGTGTGACTCCATTTTCTCAGCTCGAAACAAGGACACTAAACTCTAGTATCGCTACCAGAACACACAACCGGTTCGCTGCCTCTTTTCTGCTTTTTCTTACCATTCCTTGGCCTATCATTAGGTCCTATCATTTGATTTCAAAAAATTTAAAAGATTTTGAAAAAAAGTAAATAGCTTTCTACCTTTTTTGTGTTTTATAATTGGTTTGTCTTCTTTTTTTAAAAAGAGACCTGTAGGGGTGCCTGGGTGGCCCAGTTAAACATCTGCCTTCAGCCTCAAGTCATGATCCTGGGTCCGGGGATCAAGCTCTATATAGGGCTCCTACTCAGCAAAGATCCTGCTTCTCTCTCTCTCTCTATCTGCCAAATAAATAAATCATTTTTTAAAAATAAAATAAAATAAAAAGAGACATTTTAGGGCACCTGACTGGCTTAGTCAGTAGAGCATGCAACTCTTTGGATGTGGAGATTCCTTAAAAATAAAATCTTTTCTAAATAAATAAATGGGGGTGTCTGGTGGCTCAGTTGGTTAATCATCCAGCTCTTGATTTCGGTTCAGGTCATGATCTCAGGGTCGTTGAGACTGAACCCTGAATGTGGCTTCATGCTCAACAGGGAGTCTGTCTGAGATTCACTCCCTTTCTCTCTCCCTTCCCCTCTCCCCTACCCCACTCTCGCGCACTCATGCTCTCTCTCACAGATAAATAAATAAATAGTCCTTTAAAATAAATAAATGGACCTTTTAAAAATATATCCTGACCCCATTTCTAGTACATTTAAACATTTCTACTTCCATGGCTTCCATTATATGAGGCAATGTCTCCTGTATTTTTTTTTTAACTTTTCTGGCTTTATCCCAACCAGCCGTCTTTACTTTTTTCTGGAAAATCTTTATTAACTTCCTTTTTTATGGCATTTCTGTTTATGTGCTCATTTCTGACACGTTCTACCTTGTCATCAAAATCAATACGACTCTCTTTTCTTTTCCTAGTATTCCTGGGAATGCTTTTCATTGGCTCTTGTTTGTTGCTAATCCAAAATAATATTCTGCTACTCAGGATGACTTCGCTCTTCATCCCTCGGCCTTTACATGGGAATTTTAAACTAGTTTGCTAGACCTAGAAGGGGAAAAAAAAAAAAAAGGAAAGAAAAACCCCCAGCAAACTCATCAGTGCTTGTTAGAACTCTGAACGGTATCAGCAAAGTGTCTGGGATAACAGGCGGCCATCTTTCTCCACCACCTCACCCTTTGGTTCTTAAAAATCACCCCTATCATCCTGGACAACAAGAAAGTTCCAGAATTTCACATAGGCCAGCATCAGGCTAGGCACTTGTTTGTTCATTCTCTGTGTCTGAGACCCAGAGCCCAAATTTCTGAGCTGCCTTTAACCCCACTGAAAAGTATTTGGGATCTTAGACAAGAGCCCTGGGCCTTGGGCAATTTAGATTAGAAGCCCTGAATCCTAGGTCAGTGACAGGTCAGTGATGCCGTCATGCTAATTTGCATAAAATACACAATAAGCAGGAACCCTCCCCAACCTCTTGCCGCCAGAACTCCCTGTTTACCCTTCCTCTGATCTGTTTCCCTAGTAGCTACTCAAGGACGGGAACAAAATCTCCAGGTCTAGAGCATCACTTAAACCCCAGACCCGTGGTCGTTTAAACTCACAGTGGGAGCGCAGAGCTGCTAGGAATGGAGGGGCATTCTTGGTGCACGTAGAGGTTGTGACAAGAACATACCAGCACCTTCGTCGCAGCCTCCCTTTGCTGATGTAGGACAGGGCAGGTTGGGTGATGGGTGTGAGGAGGGACTCGCTGGGAATGGCCTGTGAGGGGGGACTCACCCACGACATGCCTCTGTCACCACAGGAGCAGGATGATGTGAGACTGACTGCCATCTTCTTATTTGAGAATCTGGCATCCCTCACAGGAAGAAGGTGGAAGATATTTTTTGCGGAAGAAATAAAAAAGAGCATGATTTCATTCCTTCTCCACCTCTGGGATCCCAATCCCAAGATCGGAGCTGTAAGTAGCCTCAGCACAGACATCTTTACCTCCTCCTCCCACCATGGCCAACAAGTGCCAGTAAGTCTGGTCTAGCTGTTCCGGAAGTCAGATCTGAGGCCACCTCTCTCAACCGAACCTGAAGACTGCTTCTTCAACCCTAGGTTCTTTCTTGCCTGCTCTCCGTCAGAGATTGAAACTGGGAAGGTGTCAGCCTTGACTCTAAACCCCAAGCATCACTGGTGTCCATTGCCCCTCTCCCACCACTAGGCGGCATCCTTCCCTTCCTTAGAGGATCCAGCCTTATAGACCTTGACTTGGAACGCTCTGTTTCTTAGGCTTGCCGGGATGTCCTGATCATCTGCATCCCTTTCCTGGGCCTTCAGGAACTCTATGGGGTGTTAGATCATCTCCTTGACGGTCAGGATCTACCAAGGGCCAGGGATTTCTACAGGCAGTTCTGCGTGAAACTGGTGAGTGTGCTGTCAATGCTGCCTGGAAACGCAGAGCCCAGAACCCAGGCGAATCCCAGAAAGGCAAACAACACAGCAAGGGATCTGTGGCCACAGTCAGAGCTGGTTTGGAAGGATCCCAACAATTCTTGGTGTCCTGTCCCATTACCCTCCTCTCTTCCCCAAGTCCTGACTGGGATCTGTTCTCCGAGATTCCTGAATACACCTGTTGATTAGTCCCACAAGGCCCAGTCCTTTTCTTCTCTTCTCTTTCTCTTCTTTTCTTTTTAAGATTGATATTTATTTGAGAGAGAGAGAGAGAGCACAGCAGGGAGGGGAAAAGCGAGGGGGAGAAAGAATCTTGGACCCTGTGCTGAATAACAGAACCTGACATGGGGATCCATCCCTTGACCCTGATATCAGGACCTGAGCTGAAACCAAGAGTCAGTCTCTTAACTGACCGCACCCCCCAGGCGTCCCTCGGTGCTTTTCTGATAACCATAACCATAACCATAACCATAAGACATCTTCCAGTAGAATAATTAATGCCTATGTGAGTGTTCATAGCCTTTTAGCTTCCTTTTGCAGGACCTACCAGATGCCACATTTCATGATGGGTCACTTCCCAGTTGTTCTCTTTGTAATATATATCTCTTTTAGGCAAAGAAAAACCAGGAAATCCTGTGGATCCTCCACACACACTCATTCACCTTCTTCAGCAGCAACTGGGAGATGATCCGGAGTGCTGCTGTCAAACTCACAGGTGAGGGCACTCCACTCTCCCTACTCAGGTGAGTCTGCTTCTTCCCATCTAGGCTTGCTTCAACGGGAAACTATTCCACCATGAACATGGGCATGACTGGGATGACAACAATCAAAAAATGCAAGAAAGGAATTTGTCTTGTGTCTTGGAATAGCTTCCCACAAAGGAACCTGTGCAAATGAAAACTTGTAACATCTTCTGATTTCCCAATATCCCTTCTCCTCCCATTAGTCCCTCCTCCTTCATGGCTCTTCGAGTTCCAAGTCATCACTCCTTCTTTTGTCCAAGTCTTTGCCCCGAGCCTGCTGCCATGCCTGAATGCTTCCTTTGCATCGTCCCTTAGCATAAGCCATAGTAAACCTTCTAAGCTCAGTTGAAGCCGAGAGCTTTAGTAGCTACCTGACACAGTGGAAAATGTGTTGGTGAGGAGACCAGGAGATCTTGGCTCCGCTGTATGATTCTGGACAATTCATTTAACCTCTCTGTGTTGTCTCTTTGTCTGATCTATGAAATAAAAGGGGAACGTAAGTGAATCCCTGAGGATCCTTCTATTATGAAATTCTAAATTTTATCATGACGCCTGTTCCAACTTATCCAGTCTACCTTGAGCAGACCTACTCTTTTGGCCACCTTTAAGACTGAGTTAAAACCTAAGGATTTCTTATTGGATCATATGAATGATCCCTCTAGTTTTACTGTAAACTTTCTGAAGACAATGATCCTATCTTGTGCATGTTTGAAACCCTGAGACAACTGGCAACCCCTGGGAGGACACTGCGTGACCTTTCCCAAGTACACGTTGGGTGAGGGACCACTTTCAGACATGGCACTCAAGACCCAGGAGACATCACCCTGGCATTGTCCTGGGGTCACAAAAGAATCAGAGATTTTGCTCCTTCACTAGCCAGACCACTTGACTTCTGACCAGGTGCAGAGTCTGACCAGACACGCTTTTCATGGCCTCTTCCTCTATAATGAAATTAGTATTTTTCCCCTGTTGATTTTAGATGCCATTGTTCTCAATTTGACCAACCAATATGTGCAGTTATTAGACAAAGAACAACTGACCACACGTGAGTACCAACCCTAGTTTCTGATCAGCATGTTGTGAAAGACGTATCTTTGAGACAAAGAAGCTGTTGCTGCAGCAAGTTCCCTGTTAGCCCAGAAACTGAAAATCCTAGTGCCTCATGACTGTCTCTGATGTTCCCTAGATCCTAGAATTTCTCCCGAGAATAAAGCAGCCCCCAGCCCCAGCCCTTTGCAGGTATCATTCCCAACAGACTGTTGTTTTCCGATTGCCTGTAAACCTACTGATTACTAGGTCAAGATCTTCTCTCCTGCTATTTGACTGTTAAAATAGATTCCCAGCTTGCAGAGTGAAACCCTACCCATTGGAATAGAACGTAAGCCTGGGGGCCCCAGCTCCACATAGAGCTCGACATGGAGCCTCACGCTGTGACATAGCTTGAGCCTCGCCTTTTTTCGTTCACTGAACTCCACGTTCATCCTGTTTCAGGGCTCCAAGCACTTCGGCAAGACCCCTGCATCAGCGTCCAGAGAGCAGCCGAAGCTGCCTTGCAGACCCTCCTGAGAAGGTGTAAAGAGCTAAGCATCCTTCTGTAAACCATCAAGAAATAAACAGCTAGGCTTTTTCTACAACTGACTCCTGTCTTCATCCTCACAACCTACAAACTGGCAGCATCTTGAGGAAAGAGATGGTGCCTAGCCTGGGGAGCTTGAAGTGATGGTATACTCCTTACCCTCCAGGGTCTCTCTGCCAACTTACATCAGTAAAACGTAAATCCCACAAATTCACTTGAGCGATAACCTGTGATTTGCGTGGTGCCAACCACACAGCTTTGTGGAGGTTACCCTTCTATCTTGGGACGCTTGTGTCCCAGCAGATCTCAAAAAATGACAGAAGCTGAAACAATTCTGCCATTCAGGAGAGGGCCACGGTTATTTCCACACATAGTCCTGTCCTTTATTATCTCTGCCAGCCTTGAATTACTGCCCACACTCTTCACTTTCTAAAAAGCAGTCTTATGATAAACTTTAACCTGTGTGCTCTTTCTCAGGCTGTAATTTCTGTTCGAGACTCTGTCAGGTGCTTTTTCTACAAAAAACCCACTCCTACATTGCATTAAATCTCATCGTTTCCTTTCTATCGTTATACCAGAACATTCCTTCCTCTGAATGGCAGGTGTGCATGGGTGTGTTTGGGGAGAGGGGAGTGTTTGAGTGTGTGTGCGAGAGAGAGAGAGAAAGAGAAAGAACATGGATGTGTTAACCTTCCTCACATTTGAATCATAACTCCCCACTCTTTCCCCCAATGCCTACATGAAAGTTCACATACGTGAAATTATGTACATAACGAGAAGCTTCCAACAGAGGGGCTGGCCCTTGTTGAATACCACCGCCATCACCGTCATTCATTAGCAACATTGTTAATCCGACGCATTCCTTTATAAGTTCCTCTTACCTATATTTTAACATCCTCATTCTCAACCTCTTTGGGGAACACCTTTTTTTCCTACAAGACCTGCTAGGGACCAAATGAATCTTTTAGGTTCGAGAATATGAATTGAGTCCATTTATTCATTAATTTAACAAATATTAATTGAATGCTTAAAATTTATAGGGCACCCTTATAGCCACCAGGGCTATGACTATGGTGGAAATAAACAAAAATCCTACCGTTATGGAACTTATAGGCTACGAATTCCATGTATAAATTGCAGAGGATGAAGCCAGTCTCTTAGATAGCCCCCCATGATTCCTGCCTCTGGTATTCATCTAATTCTCTCCTGCAATGAATAGAAATAACCTGTGTGATCAGTACAATATTTCAGAAATTACAAAATGTGGACTTTCGAGGTAAGGTCATAAATGGTATCGAACGCTCTTGAATCACTCTGGGAGTAGCCAGCTGTCATGTGAGGGAAACAGTCAAGCAGTCCAAAAAGAGCTCCGTGTGGCAAAGAATGGATGCCCCCTGCAAGCAACCAGAGCTAACTTGCTAGGTATGTTCATGTGCTCATCTTGGAAATGGATCCATGAGCCCCTAGTCTGAAAGTCTTCAAACGATGAAAGCCATCTTTTGACACATGACTGGATTATGAGATAAAATACAGAAGGCCCAATTAAATTTGAATTTCAGGTGAACCATGCATATTTTTTAGTTAAGTATGAGATTATTACACTGAAAAAAATTTATTGTTTATCCCAAATTAAAATTTAACTGAGCATCTTGTATTTTTATTTGCTAAGTCTGGCAACCCTACTTCAATCTAATGGGAGTCCTGAGCCAGAATCACTTAACTGAACTATGGAATTCTTGAACCACAAAACTATATGAGATAATAAGCCTTTGTTGTTTTAAGCCACTAAGTTTTGGGGTAATTTTCTGTGCCCCAATGGGTAACTATTACACAAAGAGTCCATGATACCTCCAAAGTTGTATACAAATTTCTGTATAATTGTGTAGGTGCATTTTCAGGGTAATGGCTTTCATTAAATTCTTAATGGACTCTGAAGCTATTCCCAAGCATAACATATATGAAACAGAACAAGAAAAAGAAAGTGAAAGCTATGGGTTCCATCGGCCTCTTTTGGCAGGTTATCTCAAGTCAAAAGACTTTCAAAATAGCACTGTCCCACTAGAACTTTCTGCAGTGATGGATACGTTCTGTATCTGCATTGACTAATATGGTAGCCACTAACCACACATGGCAACTGAGATCTTGAAATGCAGCTACTCTGTCTGAGGAATTAACATTTTAAGTTTAAGTAACCATATGTAGCTAGTAGCTACAGTATTACACAAGACATTTTCCAAACTTGGGGCAAAGAGTCCTAAGAGAATTTGAGCCGAGCACTTCAGAACTATAGGATGTTCTCAACAATGAGGATAAATCAACTGACACAGACCTTGTCTGTGTCTGTCTAATTTATATATTTCCACTATTACTCTCCATCCCTCCTATTATCCAACGAAGAGCCTTCCTCACCACTGACTGATAGAAATTAGGGAGAATGCAGTATTGTAATAGTGTCCCATGGTGACAGGTGGGAGCTACACTTGTAGTAAGCACAGCATAACATATAGACTTGTTGAATCACTGTCGCACCCCTGAAACTAAAGTACCATTGTGCGTCAACAGTACTTCAACTTAAAAATAAAAGAAACTCCGTAGAACAGCCACGTGAAACCCACATTGCCACTGAAACTTTATTTGTCTAAACCCTAATCTTAGAAGGATTCTCTCTTGATGAGAATACCCAACACATTTTTTTAAAGATTTTATTTATTTCTTTGACAGCGAGAGAGATCACAAGTAGGCAGAGAGGCAGGCAAAGAGAGGGGAAAGCAGGCTTCCTGCTGAGCAGAGAGCCCAGTGCGGGGCTAGATTCTAGGAACCTGAGACCATCACCTAAGCTGAAGGCAGAGGCTTAACCCAGTGACCCACCCAGGTGCCCCTACCCAACACATTTTTATCACATGCCAACAACAGCCCTTACAAGCTGTGTGACTTGGGGGAAACCATTTAACCTACCTCTTTGTACTTCAATTTCCGCATCTGTAAAATTAGGATAATAATATCTACTTCAAGGTGCTGTTGTGGGGATTAAATGTATTCATATATGTGTAAAGCAATTAGAAACCTGGCCCAGGATCATGGTTAAGTAAATGTTACCTATGCCATATAAATATTAATAACATGAACAAATGTATCATTAGACTCACAAATATTAATGTAAACTCAGCAATTGGTATCTAAAGTCAACTGATTTTCCCACCTCTTTGGGCCATATTCCTGGCCCTGTGCATGCTGCTGCCCTCCTTGGGAGGCTGAGAAGGAAGCTGCCCCCACCCCCCAAACCCGCAGACCTCCCTCCTCCAGTCAGAAGATCCCAGCTCAGCAGCTGGTACTCCTGTTGTGGCTGCCTCAAAGTCCTTGCAGTACACATCAAAGCCTTCCTGACTGCTCTCACATCACACTAGCCACAGGCTCTGCGGCAGGAAAAGTTTAGATCTCTTCACTCCCCCCCAACAATTATTGCTATTAATCCCTCCCTCACAGAGTTGCCCCCAGCCTGCCTTGAAGCCTCTCTTGCCAGTCAGTCCTCCAAGAGGTTCCTCTCTGTGGTTCAAACACACGCATATCACTCATGGGAGAAACACTTCTGGAAGGTCTCAGGGAAATTTGAGTTGCAGAGGAAAAGCATGTTGAAGAGCCACTGAAGAAATGGACAGATTCCTCACTCCTGTTGCTTGCCTCACTATTATTTAGACAAATAATCGTTTTTTAACTCGTGTTTACTTTAGGCTAGAAATGCTTAATGAGCTAGTACTTCTTTAGAGGGCTCAAAAGCACTTGTTTTGCAATTCAGTACTCTTGCCCTTTGACCCAACAGTGAGAGCCAGGGCTCTGCTGGTAAATCAGGGACATTTAGCTTGGCTGACCCTGCTAAAACAGTTTTACCAGAAAACAGGAGAACAAAGATCACAGATGAGAAGAAAGAAATGGGTTTCCAGGGAAAGAAGCCAGGGGAATTGCTTAATTGGCATTGTCCCTGCACAGCCCTTGTTTTAAAGGATATACTATAAGACTAGATTCCAGAAGAATCAGGAACCCTCAAGAAACTCTGAGATTGTAACAAAAATTTTCTAATAGCATTTTTAATTACTAGATTTAGCCCCCAACCCCACCATTATCCTTCAGATTACCTAAGTATGTCACGAGAAAATACATGGTCCATTGAACATGGTAAGAACCTGTGAGCTGATCAAGAGCCTTTCGTCTAGGGCCCTGACAGAGAGCAACTTTCTGACAAGCAATTTTATCTGGCTGTACTCTGGGAATTATTTCTTAGAATTTCTCTTTCTTACTTATTTTTTGTATCTCTAAAACTGGGACAGTAGAAAACATATTAAGTCAAGACCAATCTGAGGGGAAGATAATGGGATTCATCACAAAAATGTATGTGTGTGTGTGTGTGTGTGTATAAAATGGCCAAGTCACCACATGAGAAATGGCATTTGCTTCTTACTTCTTCTTTATCAAACTTTATTTACCCAACAAAATATCCTTACTTATTTGTATTCCTTCTGGACAAACTGTCCTGGATTTTATGTATTGAATTATGTGGTTATCCTGAAAGCAAGATAAATTTGGAGAACACAATTTTATAAATATATGTGACTCATAGCTTCTTTTTCAATTTGGGAGCCACCAAAAAACATAAGATAAGAAATCCTTCTGCATTACCTACCACTTCCTCCAAATATTCTCAGAGATAAATCCTGAGGATTAAATTGACCAATGCCCTAAGACCTTCTTAACTGCACAGTGTTCAAAAAGAGGCCCTGTCTTGGACCTGGAGAGCCTGGAGAATTGCTTATCTGCCTGTAGGATGGGTTAGCTAGGACTTGTTTAATTTTTTAGAGAGAGTAGAGGGGGGATAAGAATTTTTTGTTAGAGGTGCCTGGGGGGCTTAGTCAGTTAAGTACCTGCCTTTGGTTTGGGTCATGATGTCAGGATCTTGGGATCAAGCCCCACATAGGGCTCCCTGCTCAGCAGGGAGTCTGCCTGTCCCTCTGCCTCTGCCATCTGCCCCCTCACCCCGCCCACCACTTGCCCCTTGGCTCGTGCTCTCTTTCACCATCTCTCTCTCTCTCTCTCAAATAAATATATAAAATCTTAAAAAAAAAAAAAAAAAGGAATTTATCTTTTCCCTGATCCCAGTGGAATCATAATAAAATCTTTAATTACCCCACATCCAACCATTGGAGGTTCTGCTCAGGTCTGTGGATGAGGGTAGATAGGCTTATGGGCATGGCTGTTTTGTAGTCTGTAACATTCTAACAAAGATAGAATGAAACCCCATCTAACTATAGCAGGGTTTTATTAAGAAATAAAAATGGCAGAGTACCTAGGAGGCTCAGTTGTTAAACATCTGCCTTTGGCTCACATCATGATCCTAGGGACCTGGGATCAAGTCCCACATCAGCTCCCTACTCAGAGAAGCCTGCTTCCCCCACTCCCACTCCTCCTGCTTGTGTTCCATCTCTCACTATCTCTGTCTCTCTTTCTGTCAAATAAATAAAAATCTTTAAAAAAATAAAATAAAAATGGCTAAATGGCAAAGAGCCATTGAACGACAAACCAAATTATACTGTATCTGGAAGATAGTGGGTAGCCAGAAGAAATTCTTAATCAAGACAGTAAAATGATAAAATCAGTACTTTAGCATGTGACTAACAGAGTAGATAAACTAGTAAATCAGACAGTAGTTATAGGTTTTTGGACTAAGGAAATATTATAAGAATAAATGATATGAACATTTACTAGTAAGGAGATTGAATTAGTAATAAAAAACCTGCCAACAAACGAAAGTCCAGGACCAGACAGCTTCACTGTTGAATTATACCAAACATTTAAAGAATTAACACTAATCCTTTCAAACTCCTCCAAAAAATACAGAAAAGAAGGGAACACTTCCAAACTCATTTTATGAACCCAGAATTACTCTGATACCAAGCCCAGAATGGAAGACACAGGAAAATTGCAGACCCAGATGAATGCAGATGTGAAAATCTTCAACAAAATATTGACAAACTAAATTCAAGCGCATTTAAAGGACCCTACACTGATCAAATGGAATTTGTCATAATTTAGTTCCCAGGGATCTCAATCACCTTTCTCTTCTATATCACACCAGCTCATTGCATTGAAGACAGTACACTGACTAGACCAAATAAAAAAGAAATAGCAGCTATTCTAGACTTCCTGATAGGACATTTGCGTATCAGAGGGTGGGACACAAATCTGACTAAATTCAGGGACCTCAGTGAAATTTTTAGGATGCCAGTGTCTAGGCATGTCAAGATACTCTATCTTAAGTGAAGGATGGGTTGTTGCATCTGGCTCCTCCTACCAACCAAGAAAGGCACAACGCCTACTGGACCTCGTTGGATTTTAGAGGCAACATATTCCTCAGTTGGGTATGTTACTCCAGTCCACTCACTGACTGGCCCCAAAGCTGCCCGTGTTGAGTGGATCACAGAATAAGAAAAGGTTCTCAGCATATGCAGGCTGGTCTGAAGCTGCTGTGCTCGTGGGTCGGAGCACCCAACACAGCCAGTGGTGCCTGAAGTGTTGGTGGCAGATAGAAGTGCTGTTTAGAGCCTTTAGCAGGACCCTACAGGGGAATCTCCTCTAGGGCCTTAGGATTTTGAAATAAATCCCTGCCATTCTCCACAAATAACTACTTTCCTATTGAGAAAGCGTTCTTGGGCAGCTAGTAGGCCTTAGTAGAGCCAGAATGCTTAATCAGGAACCACCAAGTTACCATGCAACCTGAGCTGCCCATCATTAACTGGATATTATCTGACACCCCAAGTCATAAAGTTGGGCATGCACAGCAGCACTCCATCATCAAATAGAAGGGATTCAGGCCCAAGCAGGTCCTAAAGGTACAAGTTACGTGAGGAAGTAAGTCAAACTATCCTTATTCCAGCTACATTGCTTTCTGTCTCCCAGTGTGCACCTGTGGCCTCATGGGGAGTTCCCACTGATCAGTTGACAGAGGAAGAGAAAACTCGGGCCTGGTTTACAGATAGTTCTGTGCAATACGCAGTCACCATATGACTAGAATTTATATGAGGGGTTTCTGGATCTACTGTTTGCCGATGGTAGATAGTGGAACTTCTTAACCTCCACAATCACTGAGACAACTCCTTATAACAAATATATAATATACATATATTTTAGGTCAAGAGAGACAGATAGGTTCTCTTTCTCTGGAGAGCCCTAATACACTCTACTTATATATATCCTACTTATATAGGTTACTTTTATACTAGTCAGAGGAAAATTGGAATAGCTATATGAGTACCAGACAAAGCGGACTTCAACACAAAGAATACATCAGAGATAAAGAGACTTTTCATGGCAATAAATGGGTCACTTCATCAAGACGACACAATGACCCTCAAAGTTTATGTTCCTAATAACAGAGCTTTAAATCAGATGAAGCAGACACTGATAGAATTGAAAGGAGGAGATAAATCCACATAGTTGGAGATGTCAGCACTCTCAATAACGGATAGAACAAGCTGACTGAACATCAGCAAGGTTATAGGAGACTTGAACAAGACCATCAACCAACCTGACCTTATTGACATGTGCGGAACATGCCACTGACCAGCAGAATGCAACTTCCTTTCAAGTATACCTTGATTATTCACCACATAGATCATATGCTGGAACCCAAAACAAATCTCTATAAATTAAAAAGGACTGAAATCCTATAAAGCAGATTCTATTAACTGCAATGGTCCTGAACTAGAAATCGATCCCAGAAAGATATCATAAAGTCTCCAAAATATTTGGAAAGTTAAGTGTTATTTAATAAAATAAGCCAGTGTTTAGTAAAGCTCCACATGCTCAAGGTCAAACTTTAACAGTCCCATTTTCAAGTGCATATACCCTTAGACCCACTCAAACACATACACACCCATATACACAGTGTAGATTAAAGGAGCACTAGAGCTCCAAAAGTTTATTTCAATCCATTTTAAAGATCAGTTTGAGAAATTCATGATTTTTATACAGCGGAGTCTTTTTGAACAGTTACAGAAGTTAACTACTGACTTTTTATTTCAGCAAAAAAAATCTAATCCTGAATGTTGGTTTATTTTGAATGGGACCAAGTATAGCAAAAATTTTAGAATCTGTTAAGGTTTTATATCAATGAAAACTGCTATTACCATCTGTAACTCATCAGAATAGTGGTTAAGAATATGATTAACTAAACCAAAGGCCTTGGGTTTGGATCGTGGTTCTTGCATTTGCTGTGTGAAGTTCACTAAATTTCTTAGTTTCTCTATGCCACCATGCCCTCATTTCTAAAATGAAGCTAATTATTGTACTTATTCATAGTGTCATTAAACTGATTAATAGAGTTAATATCTATAAATTTTCACAGCAAGGACTGGCACTAATAAAAGTTTTAGGCTTAAATATTAATGTTGCTCTTTTCTGGCATTCAGATCAGATCATCAGATCATCCCACATCCCAAGACTGGGTTCCAACATTCCTTCTCAGAAGAGATCGTACGTTCTAGTCTGAGTTGCTTAGGACCTGTATTGGGCAGCTGAAGCACTGACGTGATAATATGAGAGAAAAATTTCTCCCACAACATGCAGAGAAAATATCTCTGGCTCAATAAATTTATTTTGCTATCTTTGCATTACCTGCCAAGATTGCAAATGTCAAGCTCAAAGCAACACGTTTGACCATTAATCACAGCACCTCATGGTCTCTGTCATGGGCTAAATGTATCCCCTCAAAATTTGTATGTTGAAACCCTAAAGCCCAATATGATAAAGCCCAATATGATGGCATTTGGAGATGAAGCCTTTGAGAGGTAACTATGTTTGGGTGAGGTCAGATGTCGTACGGGTAGAACTCCCATAGTGGGATTAGTTCCTTCATAAGGAAAGGACGAGACCAGAACATGCCCTCTTTCCACCAGGTGAGGGCACAGCAAGAAAGTAGCTGCTGACAAACCAGGAAGAGAGTCCTCCTTACCAGACGCCCAGACTTCGAGGACCTTAATCTTGGACTTCCCACCCTCCAGAACTGTGAGAAGTAAATGTTTGTTTGGTTGGCTGGTTTTTAATTTTTTCAAGTTTACTTATTTAGTTTCAAGTAATCTCTGCACCCAAAGTGGAACTCAAACTACAACCCCAAGATCGAGTCACATGCTCTACCAGTTGAGCCAGCCAGGCACTTCCAAATGTTTATTGTTTCAGCCACCCAGGCCATGATATTTTGTTACAGCTGCCAGACCCGACTAGAGTCTTGTTCTTTCTCTCAACAAAATGGGAGAGAATGTTCATCATAGGGTCATAATTCCCAGTCTGCGTCCAAGGGAACTGTCAACACCAGCCACTTCTACTGCTAAAGAAGGAGCATTGATCTCATAATAAACCAGCAACCCAAGATTAACTTTCCCAGAACCTAGGCTTGTATGTCAATATTTAGACTCGGGAATTTCCAAGTTTCTTCCTTAAGTCCTCTGCCTCGTTCTCCACCATGATTCTCAACGGCAAGCTTCTTCACCCTTAATCAATCTTCCACGGGGACAGTGAAAGGAAATCTGCCATCTTTATTCAAAAGACAAAAAAGAAATGAAATAAAAGGGACATACTTCCGTGCTGCAAAAGACAAAGCACACCTCTTTAAGGCCAAGTTAGTATTTCAGGATACCAGCCCCTACGGGTGTAGCAAGAGGCCCCATCACACAGCTCATTACCTCTCCTGAGTCTGGCAAGGCATAACTCAAACAACAACCACACATCTACAGCACAGAAAAAAGGCCAGCACTGCAGTGAGACAAGGAAGCGCTACCCTAGGAAGCCATTTCCAGAGTAGGTCTTCTGCTAACTAGCCAGGTGACTATAGAAAAATTACTATATTGGGGCACCTGGGAGGCTCAGTCGTTTAAGCATCTGCCTTTGGCTCAAGTCATAATTTCAGGGTTCTGGGATGGAGCCCCACATCAGGCTTCCCAGTCGCTCTCCTTCCCCCGCTCAATGACTTGTGCTCTCTTTCTCTCCCATTCTCTCTCTCAAATAAGTAAAAACTTTTAAAAAATAGAAAAAGAAAAATGACTATGAAATGGACATTTTATTGAGCACATACAGCCAATGTACTGAGCCACAGGAGGCACAGAACCCTCTGACAAGTCCCTATCCTTACCAGTCTGGAGGAAGTTTGGGGGCAAGATCTCAAATGTGCCTTTCTCTCACTTCTAATGAATTCTGTGCACCGTGTCCATAGTAAAAAGGCAATAACCATATTTTTAAGAGACTCAAGTTACTTTAGAGGACTCCTTATCACCATACCAAAGTATTTAATGCCATAGGGCTGTAATCGTACAGTTAGTGTGCTTGTCCAGTTTGACATTACACCTGACCTCAGGAATTCCTCTTAATGCTCAGTATCTCTGCGGAGAAGAGTTTTCAGACTTGGAGCTCAGTTGGAGCCCTTTATTAAATACTATCCTAATATACTTGTGGGTTGCATATAGTCTAATAATACACCAATGCAGAGCCTTTCGTGTTGATCACTTTCTCCTGAGGTTGTCTGGGAAATTTTTCTTTGAAGAGAAAATTTCATTTCACGATTACAGAAAATTTCTTGACCTCTCTGTGTTCCTAGCCGACTTGAGCAGTTGATTATTATATGATGGACACTCATTCTATGGCACATACGCTTTGTGCCTCCGGTCGATGCATCTCTGTCCTGAACATCATTGATCTGCTTTGTACATAAGGGCCCCCCCTGGATCTTCAGTACAAGTCTCCTCCCCCGAGGATGCGTGCCAATAACTATGATAACAGGGCAGTTCTTTCTGTTTGTCCTTTCACAGGAAATTGTCCTCAGCCTGCGAATCAAAAATAATATTTTATTGTCTTTCTTCTCCTACCCACCTAGTCACATCAGCCCTTTTCTTCTCAAACAACGACACTCTTTCTATCTGGTCTTGTTAACCCTTGACTTAAAAAAGCAAATTTCCCTATGTGATTGATGTTTTTAGTGTAAATCTGGAGCTTTGTCTGACAGGAATAAATAAAAAGACAAATTGTAAGTGCTTTGGTTGTCACAGCAGGGAGTCCTATCATGCCATCAAGCTTTCTTGTCCCCAAATGTGTGAGCTGCCTGAAAGACCAAGGTAATTGAAAGGCATGCATATACCTCTGGTTTCTCAGATATTAACGGAAATTGCCTCCTACTGTGGTTGCTTTCTGGCTCAGTGTTCTGAAAGAGAAACAGGTCGTTCCATTTCTAGCACAAGTGTTGGATGCACTTTAGTCCATCAAGAAGGAAAAATCTCGGTGCACTGGGAGGTAGAAAGACAATGTGGCTGCTGGTTCTGCTAACCCTGTACTGAAAATGACTCTCTCTCTCTCTGTCTCATTTGTTTTCTCTTATCTCGTCCCTCCTCGCCTCTCTCTTCTACCTCAGAAAAAGAGTAGGTAGAGCCGGTACACCTGAAGGCTTACTTCATTTCCTACCCAAAGTATGTAACATCTTAGTTTATCTTCAAGTTTATGATGCCCTCCTCCGTCAGCTATTAGAAATAATCCAAATGCCTATGGTGGGTTAGTAAGTGAGTGAGTGTGTGGGTATAAGAAATTTTGGTGCCCATAGAATGAAAATATAGAACAGACGATAAGCTATGGGGTTCAAAATATTCACTAACACAGATAATAATTATTATTAATATTATTATATAATATTATTACTTAATTAATTATATAATATTAATTAATATATAATATTAATACACATAACCAAAAGGTAAAAGCACATAACAACTTGTTTTTGGCAATGCTGGGTACACCATCTGCCCAGCGCCGGTAGCTTTGAGTGACTACTTAACAACAAATTGGGTTCACAATTCTCATATGAAGCTGAGATTAGCCATGACATTTCCAATGGGTGTGTGTGTGGCGGGGCGGGGCGGGGGGTGGTGTCAGATTAAATGGTAAGCTGGCTAGGTACCAGGTAACTCAGAGTTCCAGGGGTCATTTGTCAGACATTTCTTCTTGCCACTCCATACCTCCACTATACCACACCTAAACATGAGAACCTTCCCTCTGTTTCAAGGCATTCCAAGTGTCCCAGATTGTTGGTGGAGGGGAGGGAGAGTGGTCTGGACGGGGTTCACCAAATCTCACGGCATCTGTCGGTCAGTTATTAGGAAATGTGTGGAGTGTCACAAGAAGTTACTTTCCATTTTGTCTCATTTTATTTCTCCCTCCCTTCCCCTATGATCTTCTGTTTTGTTTCTTAAATTCCACATATGAGTGAAATCATATGGTAATAAGGAGGGCACGTGATGTAATGAGCACTCGGTGTTATATACAACTGATAAATCACTGAATCTACCTCTGAAACTAATAATACACTGTACATTAATTAATTGAATTTAAATAAAATAATAATTTTTAAAAATGCACTCTTCGGAGTGATTAGAAGATCTTCCAAAGCAGCTTCTCTGTTTAGGTGACTTGCTGTGTCCCTTTAAATTGTGAATGATGACTTGTGGAAGCGGCTTTGCTCCCATGTAGTTCCCAGAAGCTTCTGACTGTTAATTCCCTCCTCCTCTTCTGTCCCCCACTAGGTCCAGACAACTTTAACTTCAACTATTTCTGCCTTCTCCTCCAAAGTTATATCCCATTCTAACACAGAGGACCCTCATCTGTCCCAGGCAGTGGGAAGGGCAAGCAGGGGAAATTCTCACACTTCCTCCCACATTCGCTATGCAGTCAATTTTCCTGTATAAACAGTCCTCCTGTCTTCCCTCAAAGCCTTCTCTTTAGATGCTCAAAAGCTTATTTTCAAAGTTTCAAAGCATTTTAGAAGACTGTGTTGAAAGTTACTTTCTCCTTGCAGACTCACTGCAATGATTCTAGTTCTTTCACAAGCGGTGAAGATCTCTAACTAGAGGAAAGGTCAAGTGTAAGAATGTTCAGAAAAGAAAAAAGGCACAAAATTGAATATTTCCTCAAGATGGCATCTCTCTACAGCCTCATTTACTCCTCCTTCCTTCTCTACCAAGTCTTCACTAAACCCTTACTTTTCCTCCATCAACTCTGGGAAATTTCTTTCTCAAACCTTAGTTGTCAAATCTGCAAATTTCTTTTTTTCAGACTTCATTTGACCTCTCCTATAGCATTTGATAATGTTGACCGTATTGTCTGTATTGGTTAAAAAAGGAGGGTGGTTGATCATAAGTAATAGACATTTAACTCCCTACTAGCTTAAGACAAGAGGAGAATTTATTGGAAGGATACTAATCTCATCCTCCCAAAGAAATTATTTGTTCAGCTCTGTTTTGGGATCTGCCTCTTGGGTCTGGCATTTTCAAATCTATCCCCCTACCTAGGGTAGAAATTAACTCCCTAATAACCTCTAACAAATGCTGTTGGCCTCAATTAAACATTTCAGGATATTATTGTTTTCAATCTATTTAAACCTAACTCCTTGTATTTATTTTATTTTATTGATTGATTTGTGTGTGTGAGAGAGAGAGAGAATGAGAGAAAAAGCACAAGCAGGGAAAGGGAGAAACAGACTCCCCACTGAGCAGGGAGCTCAAGATGTAGGGATCAATTCCCAGGCCCTGAGATCATGACCTGAGCCAAAGACAGACACTTAACCAACTGAGCCACCCAGGCATCCCTAAAACTGTATCCTTGTAACTTCAATATATTCTCTGAATCTTCACTCAAGGGACAATATGGTAAATGAATCTAGATGTGAATCAGACCTGGGTTTCAGGTAAGAACACACTGGCACAGCCATGTGGAAAATAGTATGGCGGTTCCTCAAAAAATTATAAATAAGACTACGATATGATCCAGTAATTCCATTTCTAGCAAATATCCAAAGGAACTGAAATCAGGATCCTGAAGAGGTATTCATCACACCCAAGACAGAGAAACAATCTCAGTGGTCATCCATGGACGGATAAATGAAGAAAATGTGGTATATACATACAGCGAAAAATTACCCACCCTTAGAGAAAAGAAGGAAATCCTGCCATTTGTGACAATATGGGTGGACCCAGTGGACACTTCGCTAAATGAAATAAAGCAAACAATGAAAGAATACTATAATAATCTCACTTATGTGTATAACCTAAAATACTCAAATTCATAAAGAAGAGAATAGAATGGTGGCTTCTGGGGCCTGAGGAGAGGGAGGACTTGGGAATGTGATGCTCAAAGAGTAACAAAGTTTAGTTATGCAAGATGAGTGAGTTCTGAAGATCCACTCTACAGCATTGCTGTAGCTACGTGTTAGCTAAAATGCCTACAGCTAACAATACTGTGAGATATACTTATAATTTTCTAAGAAGGAGGGGTACCTGCATGGTTCAGTCCCCTGAGTACCTCACTATTGGTTTTGGCTCAAGTCATCATCCTTGGGGGGTGGGATGGACCCCCATAGCACGCTCTCCACTCAGGCTGTACTCAGCATGAAAAGTCTCCTGAAGGTTACCTCCTCTCCCTTCCCCTCTGCTCCTCTCCCTGTTCTCATGAGGACATGCTCTCTCTTTAAAATAAATAAATTCTTGGGGTGCCTGGGTGGCTCAGTGGGTTAAGCTTCTGCCTTCAGCTCAGGTCATGATCTCAGGGTCCTGGGATAGAGCTTCACATCTGCATCTGGCTCCCTGCTCAGCGGGGAGTCTGCTTCCCCCCCCCACCCCCTACACACACCCAATCTGCCTCTCTGCCTACTTGTGATCTCTGCCTGTCAAATAAAGTAAATTCTTTTTAAAAATTTTTTCCTAAGAAGGAAAATCTTATGTTGTGTTCTTACCATAAAAATAAATAAATAAATAACAACAACAATGATAACAAGAGAGGTGGGGGGAAACTTTAGGAGATGATGGATATGTTTATGGTCTTGATTGATGTATACTTATCCCCAAACTCATTGGAGTTGTATACATGAAATATGTATAGCTTTTTACATGTCAATCATATCTCACTAAAGTAGTTTAAAAAACAAAAATATATTTAAAAAAGAACACATTATTCTTCGTGGAGTCTTTAAAATTAAACATAATTTAAAAATTCCAAAGAACAGTATCTTTAATGAGATTTTAATCATTGTCATTTTAACTAAGGTTTTGTTGAAATGTATTTATCAGTAACAGAAAAGCACACAGATATTATTTGTATATGAAAGCATATTTTAAATTCCATTTAAGCCCACTCATTTCATCTCCCACAGCTGCTTTTTTGTTTTGATGAAAGATGAATAAGGAATAAACAGAAGGCCAGTGTCTCAAACTGATGTACCTGTATGGCCCCCTGAAAAATCCAAGCATGTATTCATATTTGAGAAAACTGTGCTGTCAAATTCACGGTCTCTCAATAGCTCAGGCATGAACTCATGCTTCCTACAAAGGAAAAAGGGGGAAAGGGGACAAATTGTGTTTCATGCGCTTGACACGCACTCGAGAAAAGCCCCAGAGAGAAGAAGGATTGTGTTTCTGCTCAGACGAGAAGGCAGAAGGTGTCAGTGATGATAGCACAGTGGTTCTGACATTTCAGGGGTTCCATGTCCGGGTAAGATGTAGGGATCCCTACATGCAGTGCTGGAGTCCACAGGCGGAAGCACGAGATCGCAGCTTGGGTTGGGAAATTGTATCTGTCTTCTTCCACTCAAGGTCCCCTTTGCATTCATCGTCCCAGAGGGAAGCCGACCTCTCTCATCTTACTGTTCTCCTAATCCATCTGTACAGGGTGTTCAGGCCCATGGGTGGGATCAGTCATACGTTGATGAATCCTAGGGTTGAAGGGAGTATTGGAGTTTCTCTGGTCCAAGCCTCTAATTTTCAGATTTAAACAGTCAAGGTCCAGACGAGTGAGCAGTTTGTCCAAAACAGCTCGTGCACACATTCGAGGGCACTGCTCATCCTGGCTGACATTTTAACTAAGAAGAGGAGTGTTGTCTGGATTCGGGTTTGGCCCAACAGGGGGCTATGCTGGTGCCGGCGGCTGGGAGTTGAGGAGAGACAGTGCAGAGGCAAGAGGAAGGAGGAGGAGGGAGGAGGAGGGAGGAGGAGGGAGGAGGAGGGAGGAGGAGGGAGGAGGAGGGAGGAGGAGGGAGGAGGAGGGAGGAGGAGGGAGGAGGAGGGAGAAGGAGGGTTCCTCCACGCGGGCAGAGCCACCTCAAGTGCTTGGTTACATGTGTTTGAACTCAGCCACAGCGGCTGCTGGATTCTGGCAGAGAGGCCCGGGAGCCTACGGGGTCCCCCCAGCGCAGGGCTGCGTGCTGGTGACAGTGACGTCCTGTCCTCGGCACCTGAGCACGCCAGCCTCGCACTCGCTCATCGTCTGCTCCACGCCATCCACTTCCACGCAGACACGAAAGCCGCCGTCGTTGCACTCAGAGGCTTCCCTGCAGACACATTTGCTGCTCTGGGCTGGAAACACAAACGACGACAGAGGCTCAGTGGCACGTGGTGGAGCGGGGAGAGTCAAGGCACAGGACTCCAAAAGCACGGTGCCCTACAGAGAGCTCTAGAAGCTCCGGCCTCGGGGATCGCAACAACCAACCCCCCGCCCCCGCCCCGGGAAAGCAGTAGGACCCCAAAAGCAAGGCATTTCGCTCCACTCAGAATAAGCAGGGCTTGAGACTGGCCACCGGATCGGCCGGACGCATGTGGGCCAGCTCTCTCCACGTCCGAGGCTCCCCAGTGCTCCACTCCTCTGCGCTGCTGTCTAGCGAAGCCAGAAACTGAGTAATCCCCCAACCCCTGACAGATAAGGAGACAACAGTAAAGACCAAGTTGCTTCACTAACAAGGACAAAGAAAAGAATTCAATTTGCTTTGAGATGCCAGGCATAAAAGGCAAACGGCCACATATCCCATAAAACAAGCCAGAAATGAGGAGGAATTCCCTGTGTGTGTTGCAGGTGCCAGCCATCTGGCTCCCAAAGAAGTGACAAGGTCAGCCAGCCCACTGGTGACCGGCAATCCTAATGGAACCCAATAGTTGGAGTTCAGTACTTTCTGGCTTGCACCACAAACTACCCAGGATCCAGGGGAAAGGGGCGAAGGGGAGAGCCTGAGTTGCTGGCAGAGATCCAGCTCCCAAATTTGCAGGTGGGGAAACTGAGGGCAATGACTTGGCTCCAGGCACCCGGGCTTTCCCCGTTAGTAACATAGTAACATAGTGGAAGGCCAGGCAGAGTGTTATTCAAGTTCATCATAAGGGCTACTTGGACCTAGCACTGGCAAATCTCAAACCACAACTTGAAACAGTAACTCTTTTTTCTATTCTCTTCAAATTCTTCTGATTACTTCTAGGAGAAAGTGTCACCTTGGCACTGATAGGCTTTTAACACTCCCCTAGCTCTTGCTAAACTCCCTTTATCCCACAGAAGCAGCAAGCCCCAAGCTGCCGGCAGCATCTGGCTAGAATCTACAGCCTTATTTTGTTTCATTACATGTGTTTTTATAGTTACCTAGTATTTGTGGCAAGTGATATTTCCTTTTAAGAAAGTGATAAGAAAATTTCCTTTTTTAAAAGATAGGTACTTTTATGAGTCTATCTTTTAAAATGAGTACATAATAGGGGTAACACAAGGACAGAGCAAAAAACATGAAGGGGGAATGGGAAGCGCCAGTGTTTGGGAGGACATTCAGACTATCAAGGAAGGGGTTTTGTCCTCTTAGGTACTTGATCCCCGCCCCGAACACCCAGGGAAGGCTGTGGGCAAGGACAGTCGCTCTGACCAGCCCGAGACTTTCGAGACTTTCGCATCCTCAGGGATCTGCTTGGATTTGCTGCTAACCCAGAACCTGCAGTTTTAAAAACCTCAGTCCTACCACCTTAGCATTGTTATAGTTACAAATATGAAATGCCCCTTACCATCACATTTTGCCCAGAGTGGACAGGCATCACAGGCTTTCTCAGTGCGGGCAGGCAGAGGGCAACTGTCCCCCGCAGCAAGGGTATAATTTCTACCCTGACACTGGAGAACATGCATCTTGCAAACTGTCAGAGGCAGTATCCTTTTGCTTCTCTCGTCTCGAGCACATACATCTAAGGAGGATCTGAAACAAATTTTTTTAATTACATTATGTAGAAGATTTTCAGTCTTCGAAATGGAGCATGAGATGTAAAAGGAGAGGTTCTGAGCTCAGGGGGTCTGATGCTATGAGCCACAGCAAAAAGGTGAAGCAGAAACTCAAATCTCCTTCCTGCCTGGGGCTCACCCTCCTCAGATCTTCAAAATGAACATATTTTGCTCTTTATCTGCTCACAGGTTTTATAAGCTTAGATACCTCCTGTTGATCTAGTTTCTTCTAGAGCAGGTCAGATAGAGCAAATTAGAAGAGAACAGGAGGTGTGCTTGGGACACTGGTGGGTCAACAAGCAGGTAGGAGGCAGAAAATCAGCAGAGATCACCTAGTCCAAGACTATAGTTCGGTGGGACCATGGGCTGCAGGAGAAATTAGGTCCTCCCAGCCCAGCAGGCCTGAGAATTCATGTCCGTAATATGGCATGTCCAATACTTGATGACCAAATCCTCAAGGGAAGATGAAATCGTATTTTTCAATGGGATTTTTTTTTAAGTATTGTTGTTTACAAAGTAGTTTAGAAATATTTCTATAAAAATGTATTACTTTTTTTTCTTAAGCATGGGTGCTAAAATGGTGAGATTTGGCTATTTAGAAATGTCACTAATAAAAACGAGCACCTTTCTGAATGTTGATGGGACAAGGACGGCATTACTGTAGTGAGCCCTTTCACTTTCACTACTTTTGTTTGGTAGATGGAGTTTATATTTATTCTTATACATTTTTAACTCTAATACTTTCTTCAGTGACCAAGAGCTAAATTTACTTGGAGTTATTTACATCACAAAAACAAATCCTCGTATCTTTCTTTTATCTGCTTACTTAAGCTTTAAATCGAACTACTCAGAACCACTCAAAAGGAGGGAAACTGGAAGGGGAGATGAACCATGAGAGACTATGGACTCTGAAAAGCAACCAGAGGGTTTTGAAGGGGCGGGGGTGGGGGGTGGTGGTGGTGGGAGGTTGAGGAGCCGGGTGGTGGGTAATAGGGAGGGCACGTACTGCATGGAGCACTGGGTGTGATGCCAAAACAATGACCACTGTTATGCTGTAAATAAACAAATAAACGAATAAATAAATAAATAAATAAATAAACTCCAAAAAAAAAAAAAAGGCAGAGACCTTGGAAAGCCATTGTTATCAGTCCCTGATGGAAAGCTCAAACCGTGTCTATAAACAGCAGGCTGCAGATAAACCAAATGAATCAGAGAAGTTGGAAAGAGGATGAAAGTGTATCAAAGTCAACAATGATTCATAAAAAAACAACACCACAGTCAGAACATTCCAGGCGGACGACCACTGCCATTTACACCGTTTAGCTGTATTTTTCTCTCAAGAAGTTACTTCTTGTAAGATACAGCCACAATCACCATTACCCACTGTAGGTGTTCAAGAAGTTGGATATGTGTTTTGGGGACAATATAATTGAAAGCCAAGTACAGTGGACCCCCCAGCAACACCGGTTTGAACTGCACCGCGGGTCCACTTATAGAGAATTGTTTTGATACAGACAATAGTATAAAAGTATTTTCTCTTATGATTTTCTCAATAGTATTTTCTTCTCTCTAGATTACTTTATTATAAGAATACAATATAGGCGGGCACTTGGGTTGTTCAGTCGGTTAGGTGCCTGCCTTCAGCTAAGACTATGATCCCAGGCTCCTGGGATGGATTCCAGCATTGGGCTACCTGCTCAGCAGGGAGCCTGCTTCTCCCTCTCACTCTTCCCCTCCCCCTGCTTGTGCTTTCTCTGTCTGTCGGTCTCTCTCTCTCTCTCTCAAACAAATAAATAAAAAGCTTTTAAAAAAAAGTTTATATCACTGGTAAGGCTTCTGATCAAAAATAATCTATCATTAGTTAAGTTTTGGGGAAGTCAAAAGTTATACGTGGATTTTTTTCTGTGAGGGGAGGGTCAGCACCCCAATCCCTCATGTTGTTCAAGGGTCACCTATAAGTGGGCAGTAAAGTGTGTTTTGAATCAGGCTTAAAGATGACCAATAGGGCGCCTGGGTGGCTCAGTGGATTAAGCCTCTGCCTTTCGCTCAGGTCATGATCCCAGGGTTCTGGGATCGAGCCCCGCATCGGGCTCTCTGCTTGGCAGGGAGCCTGCTTCCTCCTCTCTCTCTCTCTGCCTGCCTCTCTCCCTACTTGAGATCTCTATCTGTCAAATAAATAAATAAAATCTTTAAAAAAAAAAAAAAAGATGACCAATAAATCTGGGGGCCTAGATACCTCCCACTTGCCTCTCCAGATTCACTCTCCACAGCCCCACACCCCCACACTCCACCCTCCACCCTCAAACCCACCCCCACCCCCGACCCCTACAAGGAAGGCTGACCCTAGGAACCACATCCTTGTCCTCTAGCTTCAGGGGCATTTGATCAGTGGCAGGAGATTAGAGCATGTTTAATGCTCTGGCTCACTCCAGGGTGGGGGGTCTCTGAGATCCCTAAAATGAGGGACTCCGCTCTGCCTCAGCTGCCATCTGCACAGTCTACTCTGTCTCCACCTTTGCAGAAAAGCCCGTATGGTCACGGCTTCAAGCCCGGGCACAGATACGCACCCTGGCGACTGGCAGTGCCGCAGTACTGCCTCCTGGCGTGCGGTTTCCTTCCCTTCCTTTATAAATAGTGCCACTGGGAAACCTCCTCTTGCGCTAAGGCAATCACACCTCCTGTATCCGACCAGGACCGTAACACAGACATCGAGTACCTACTTCAGCTATCCACCTACGGCAGAGTGACTGCAGGATGGGTGGCATTCTCGTAATGCACATCTGGAGACAGCCATTTCCAGAATCGGAAAAGCAGCTGCTCGTATCTGTTGGTACACTGCATAAGAGTTATATGTCAAGGGAATTTCAACCCTCGTCTCCTCAAGCTCCTCAGCCCTCATCTCACTCAACACGTGACAGTGTTTTCATTTTGCCGCATTTCGCGTATACAACAAGCAGTGCCCGAGTCATTCAGCCTTTCTCTAGACAGTAGAGCACTCCTTAACGCCGCTGGGTGTCAGCCCTGGAGACCCAGGCGAGTAGCAGGCAGCAGATGGGCCAAGTTCAAAGGCAAACAAAGATCCTAACCCTTGGTTCAGCGACACTTTTGATCTAACAGAGAGACTATCACCTGCTGACACTTTTTTTTTTCATCTTCAATAAAATAAAACAGAGGCGAGCAAAGACAGAGCTTACCCACATTCATAGGGCATTTTACAAACACATCTCGAATTCTTCAGTTTCTCCCAGCGCTGACATTCAGGCACTGCTGGTGGCAAGGGGGCATCTGAAAGAGAAGGATAAGGGAGAGCCAGTCATTCGAAGCACTGTTTTGTGGTAAACAAAATGTGATTTTAATTGTTGAACCAGATTCTGTAATAGTCTCAGCTGCCATGAATTTGCACAGTCAAATAACAAAGCTGTAAAGCATTTTACAGAAGACAGAGCATTCCGAGGAGAACCCTGCAAATAATTTCATTGTTAGCATTTCTTGAGCAGTCCCTATTGTGTGAGCATAGACTATTGTGATATTTAATCTTCCTTAACAAATGCTTACTTCAGAGTTAAAGAAACTAAGGGTCAGGAACACCTGGGTGGTTCAGTCGGTTAAGCGTGTGCCTTCAGCTCAGGTCATGATTCCAGGGTCCTGGGATCAAGTCCCATATCACGTTCCCTGCTCAGCGGGCAGTGTTCTCCCTCTCCCTCTGCCTGCTGCTCCCCCTGCTCTCTCTCTCCTCACTCTCTCTCCCTGTCAAATAAAAAAAAACCTTGGAAAAAAAAAAAAAAAAGAAAGAAACTAAGAGTCAAAAAAGTGAAGAAACTGGTGCTAGTTCACATGTGGAACAGATTGGCCAAGCCAGGATTTAAGTTCATGTTTGTCTGAATTCAAGGCCAGTGGAGCAGGCTCCCTTTCATTAAGAAGTTGCTCTTTATAAACTGCTGTCTGGACAGCATTTTACCTACTCTGTCAATAGTGGGACAGAAAGCAACATAATGTGACCCATAAAGGAGAAATTCCTGGTACCCCAAGGTGTATAATAACCTCTCACATGTAAATGTCTAGTTGGTTTCCCTTCAATGATGAGTAAATATCTAAAGGTATTTACACTTAATAAAATCTTTTCTATTGCTCTGTGTGTGTGTATGTGTGTATTTTTAAATCTTTTATTTATTTATTTGACAGAGATCACAAGTAGACAGAGAGGCGGGGGCGGGGGGGAAGCAGGCTCCCTGCTGAGCAGAGAGCCTGATGCGGGGCTCAATCCCAGGACCCTGAGACCATGACTTGAGCCTAAGGCAGAGGCTTAACCACTGAGCCACCCAGGCGCCCCTGCTTTGTGTTTTTGACAAACCAATTGAACGACAGTCATCATTCCAATTTTGGCAGGAAAACACCATGGTCCAGCTTACAAGAGCTTAATTTGCCTGCCGTCTCCTCAGCTATCCCTGATTACAAGGTGAATAGCCTAAGATCTCCTGCTATTTCCACCGCCTGCCAGTTTCATGACAAGGGAATTCAGTGGCATAAACTTCCCCAGCATAAAACTAATTCTATGTTGGGTATATCTATAAAGGTAATTTATCTGAAGAGCATATTTTTATGGATGCACAAACTGTGAAATTCTCCCTCACTTTGGAAAACTTAAGAGCTTTAGACATGATGGTAAAATCTTGTGAACAATTTGTAACTTGTAAAAAATGGGAGCAATGTGAAGCTTAGTCTTCCATGCCCAGTCACGTTTGTAATGAGGACTCATTCTTTAACATTTCTCTTTAAAGGACCATTATCCTCAATGCAATGTCATATTGTGAATTGGATCCTAGAACATTAAATGGATATGGTGAAAAAATGAAATCTGTAGTTTCGTCAATAGTATTACACTAATATTACATGTCTTAGTTAACAACTAAGTTATGTCAAGTTATATGAGATGTTAGTATCATGAGAACATGGTAAGGGGTATATGAAAACTGTATTTACAACTTTTCCAAAATCTAATATTATTCCAAAATAAAATGTTTTTTTTAAGATGGCGTCACCCAGGGGGCAACTGGGTGGCTCAGTCGGTTAAGGATCCAACTTTTGATTTATTTTGATTATGATCTCAGGGTCGTGAGATCCAGCCCTACCTGGGGCCACCACACTTAGTGAATTCTGTCCCTCTCCCTCTCCCACTGCCCCTCCCCCCCGAACAAGAAGAAAAACAACAACAACAACAACAAAAAGATGGTGTTATCTAGATCAGTTCTTCTCAACCAGCAGCACTTAGGCAATGTCTAGAGACATTTTTGGTTATCATAACCAGAGATGAGGGGGTGCCACAGGCATCGAGGGGGTAAAGACCGGGAATGCTGCTAAATAGCTTACAAAGCACAGGACTGGCTCCCGTGACAAAGAATTACCAGGTCCAAAATTCCAATAGTGTTGGGGTTGAGAAAGTCTGATCTAAATGTACCAAAACTAAAGTTCAATGATAAAGTCATGTCAATGAGTTCTGCATTACACTTAGAAGTTTATTTCCTAGAAGCCGGGGAAGAGAGAAGCAGGAATGCAAAGAATGTGGTTAAAGGGTACAAAATTCCAAATATAAGGTAAATGGGTGCTGGGGATGTCATGTGCAACACAAAGACTATGGTTAACACTGCTCTATGATACACAGGTAGGTTGTTGGGAGACTGGATCCTGTGAGTTCTTATCATGAGGAGAAATTTTTTTTTATTGTATTTTAATGAGATGATGGATGTTAACTAGAGCTCCTGTGGTAATCATTTCACAATAGATATAAATCAAATCATCATGATCTACACCTTGAACTTCTACAGTGATGTAGGTCAATTATTTCTCAAAGAAACAAGAAAAAATATTTTTTAAACTTTATTTACTAGTCATTCCCAAGAATGAAATTTTAGATTTTAAATGTTTTCTAGAAGTTACTATAATTTCTTTATATAAAAAAAATCACTGGTAGAATTAGCTAGACAGAAGACTTTGCCTTTAAGAACATATAGCTTTGTTATCGTCATATATCTTTATGACAAGACTGAATATTGATGGAGGGAGGGAGAAATGAGTGGTTAGTGTTTAATGAGCACAGAGTGTCAGTTTGGGAAAATGAGAAAGCTCTGGAAATGGACAGTGTGGTGGGCTGGATGATGGCTGTGCAATAATGAGAACACACTTAGTGCACTGAACCGTACATTTACAAATGGCTAAAATGGTACAAGTGATGTTATGTCTGTTTTACCACAATAAAAATAAAAAGACCAAATCAATAGCAGGTATTTTAAAACAACAGCCTTGGAGGCTGACGAACCTGGAGTTTTCTATTTGTGATAAGCTTATTTTAAGAGAAGTTCCTGTTCTTTTTCATCAGGGTCTTCCGAAAAACATGCAGGCCTTGAAAAATATCTTTAATTAAAACTTTAATAGAATTTGCTACTGAGAAAAAGAAAATTCATACTGAATTGTGCTACAAAATGACTGGAGCAGACATTTTAGAAAGACAAGTATATAATATCTCATTTGGAATAAAAGAGCAACCTTGTCAAGTGTACATCGCTCTCTTTAATTTTAGAATTCCTGGGACAGGTCTATCACTTCAAATATCCCGATAAATTCACATTTATGGTTCAGTGCAGTAGAAAGCAAAGTAGTTGTCTCTGCTATGGACTACTGACGGCTAACAAGCATGTGGGAACCAATATGGCGGGCACCTGGCTGGCCTTGATAGCCTCCGTGCTGTCATCCATGTCTATATTTAACACCACAGCCTATGTCCACTGTCAGCCACAGAGGACTTCGTGCAGTCTGACCTCTCTTTAGTTGTGACATCTAATTCACCTGACAGTATCACTCAGGAAATCTGGTACTTCATCCTTGTTATTAAAGGCAAATTTTAGCATTGAATTAAAAGTCATTCACCAGAAAAATAAGAAGACTGTATAAAATGGAATGTAAATGAGCTTTCCTTCCTTCCTATTTTTTAATTGTCTCAAACATATGTTTTCCATTTATTTTTAAAAATGTCAACAAAAAAAGAAACAGGAGGTGATTTTAAAAACAAATCCATCCTACCTTAAATACCTCTAAAAACAAATGGTTTGGCTTTCTAAACTTCTTCTTAGCATAGCTTCTTGAAAGGCCATCTTAATTTGCTTGGGGTTCAAAATACTAGGTTTTTGGGTTTCCACTATTAAGAACAACTTCACAGACCACAGCATTTTGCTTTCAATAACTTCTGCTTTGCAGTGTTAAATGTAAATGCTTTTAAATGTTCTTTTTCAATAATGCTAATAAACTCTCTGAAAGCCCAGGAATGAAACACAGAATTTTTTTATAAATTTTCAACTCTGTACTTAATAAAAGTACATTTCAAAAATCAGGAGAAAACCAGAAACTGTGTGTTAAAAATCCTTTATTTTCTTGGAACCAAAACAGATACAAAGCTAATCATTGATAAGGATTTAAATTAGTTTCAGAATCACAGGGCTCTCCTTGCCTTTCCTTGCATTTCACGAGTCTATCTGTGAATGTGAGCAAAAGTCCATTATCAGTCTATGAACCAACCTTCTTGTGGAAGGACAGGGGTGGAAGGAATGACTCACAGTTATGTCCATCCATGCTACAAAGGACTGTCACAAGGACCCTCACTCACCTGAGAGCAGGTGTCCTTGGACAGACCTATATGCTACTCACCTTTTTTCACACACTGAACACCCTTCATATCAGGACTCCACTTAAGGCTGGATCCACAAAGAAATGACGAAGGACCTTCTAAGGACATGCCACCTGAACAGGAAATGGTCACCTTCTCACCAACTCCATAGAACGGTTTGTGGGGATGACTCTGAATGCCATCCATCAAAGTAGGTAGAACACAGGCAATTTCTAAAGATAAAAGAAAACAGAATACAAGGGTCATTGCTTTCCTGTGCCATCTTTTTTTAAAATGATAACTTCGAATAGTGTTAATACACATGCTTTGTTTTTTTCACATTAGAGGACAAAGAGGAAGAGGTAAATAAGTTCACTGCTAGGATGCCTGAAAGACAAATCCCACAGTGGCTGGCATGTAATTGACCGAAGAAAGACTGAAGACCAAAACAGTTCCCATCCCTCACCTCTGCCCTCAATGCAACATGCCATCTTAAAATGAATCAGCCTTATAAACAGAGTCCTAAAAGTCAGGCTGCTGTCAAAACCACACTTTTCCCAGCAGCTGCTTATCTCTTTGGTCTGGTGAAGACCCACCAGAGCTTTCCGAAGAGCTCTATTCATCCGTATATCATTAACATATATCCAATTAGATACTTTTACTATCTGAAAGTTTTAAAGAACCACCTTTAACCTTTCAACCAAACAAGTATTAAATAGCCTTTGGTTTTCCATCTCTAGTCTTTCTCACTTGATTACATTCATTAGCTCAAATCTTCTACTTGAGAAAACAGCAAAGAGAAAAATGAGAAACATGCATAACTATGAGAAGCAAGTCAGAATTTATGATTAAAAAAAAAATCTTGGCAATCTCTATCATGGACTTTGGACAATATTTTACAAAATCCTGCTCTGATTCTGTACCACTTCCATCAGAAACTCCATTCACTCATTAATTCAAAAAGCATCTATTGAGTGCCTGTATTAGCCAGGTATGTTGTGTGCTGCTGGAGATGTAACAGATACAAGTCTACAACGTTTGGTAATGCCATTCTCCTTGAGTTACTTGTAGTTCAAAAAAGAAAAAAAAATCAGAAAAGCTAATGAACTAAGGAGGAACTGCAGCTCAGAGACTGAAAAGCTGGTAGTTTTTAACAGCTTTATATGGGGTTACGTGCTCAAGAGTAAGAGTCTAGTCCCATCACAAAGGAGGAACTGAGGGAGAAATCCCAGACTTTCTGTTGGGATCTCTTAATGGCTACATCCTAGGAATAAAGGTAAACAGGACATAAAACAGTCTCACTGCTTGCCAGAAACAAAATCAAATCTTTTCTAGAGGAAGAGAAGAACATCACCCCAAACCTCAAATGATTCCTTTATTTTTTTACACACAAAGTCTGACATTTAATCAAAACTAATCTAACATTCATGGTTTGTCTCCCTCCCAATCCCATCTTGTTTCATTTATTCTTCTCCTATCCCCCTACCCCCCCATGTTGCTTCTCCATGTCCTCATATCAGGGAGATCATATGATAGTTGTCTTTCTCCGATTGACTTATTTCACTAAGCATGATACGCTCTAGTTCCATCCACGTCGTCGCAAATGGCAAGATTTCATTTCTTTTGATGGCTGCATAGTATTCCATTGTGTATATATACCACATCTTCTTTATCCATTCATCTGTTGATGGACATCTAGGTTCTTTCCATAGTCTGGCTATTGTAGACATTGCTGCTATAAACATTCGGGTACACGTGCCCCTTCGGATCACTATGTTTGTATCTTTAGGGTAAATACCCAGTAGTGCAATTGCTGGGTCATAGGGTAGTTCTATTTTCAACATTTTGAGGAACCTCCATGCTGTTTTCCAGAGTGGTTGGACCAGCTTGCATTCCCACCAACAGTGGAGGAGGGTTCCCCTTTCTTAATCTCACAAAACAAACTGGGGGTTGCTGGGGGGAGGTGGGATTGGGAGAGGGGGAGCGGGCTATGGACATTGGGGAGGGGAGGCGAACCATAAGAGACTATGGACTCTGAAAAACAACCTGAGGGTTTTGAAGGATCAGGGGTGGGAGGTTGGGGGAACAGGTGGTGGGTAATGGGGAGGGCACGTTTTGCATGGAGCACTGGGTGTTGTGCAAAAAGAATGAATACTGTTACGCTGAAAAAATAAATAAAATGGAAAAAAAAACTAATCTAACATTCAAAAGGACAAGAATTAACCAAACTCCCCAAAAAAGACAATAGAAACAGACCCACAGCAGCTCCAGACAATGGGATTAACAACAGCGGACCTTGAAATAACTGTGATTAACATGTTGGGAAAAAATTAAATGGCAAGGCATGGTATTTCAACAGAGAATAAGAAAGTATAGAAAAGTGAACGAATGAAATATCTATAACTGGAAAATGAAATTAAGAACACAAAAGAGTTCTTAAAAGCAAATTATATACAATTTACAGAGAATTAATAAACTGGAAGGTAGCTCAATAGAAAGTATTTAAAATGAAACAAAGAGGGCAACTGGCTGGCTCAGTCCGTTAAGTGTCTGCCTTCAGCTCAGTTCACAATCCCAGGGTTCTGGGATCAAGACCCACATCAGACTTCCAGCTCAGCAGGGAGCCTGCTTCTCCTTCTCCCTCTGCCTTTCCCACTGCTTGTGCTCTCCCCCTCTCTCTAAAATACATACATACGTACATACATACAAGCTAAACAAAATCATTTAGAATGAAACAAAGAGAGAGGGAAATGATGCAAAACCAAAGAAAAGAACATATATAATATATGCAATCTAAAAAACACATCATTTATGTATCACGAGGAGAAATGACCAAGAGTGGGACAGAGACAATGAAGACACAATAGTGAAGAATTTCCTAAAATTGACAAAAGATTCAGATCCAGGAAGTGTTTTGAATATCAACCAGGGTTAAGACAAAGAGAATCACACCTAGGTGCATCACAGTGGGAGTGCTTCTGAAACACAAGCACTAGGGGGAAAAGGAAATTCTCAAAAGTAGCTGGACATAAGATTTTCAAACCAGAAATAGTAAGACTCATAGTGAACATCTCATTAGAAACAGTGAAGTCAAAACACAAGGATAAAATCTTTAAAAGCTTTAAGTATAATAACTGCTAACCTAAATTCCTTACCCAGTAAAAATATCCTTCTAAAACAAAGATAAATAATGACATTTTAAGATGAACAAAGACTGGGACCATTTCTTATCAGTAGATTCACAATAAAGGAAAAAAGCTCTTCAAGCACAAGCATCTTATTAAACATTTTGAAGAACTTTTGGCTTTAATACTCCGAGGTAAGAAATGTTTATATTCTATTACAGTAGTTTCTGGCCAAGGACTCCAGGAGTGAGAGACAGAGAGACAGACAGAGACAAAGACAAAGAAGAAAGGTCCAAAAAAGAATTAGAAGAAGAATTAGAAGAATTAGAAGAAGAAGAAGAAGAAGAAGAAGAAGAAGAAGAAGGAGGAGGAGGAGGAGGAGGAGGAGGACGAGGAGGAGGACGAGGAGGAGGACGAGGAGGAGGACGAGGACGAGGAGGAGGAGGACGAGGAGGAGGAGGAGGAGGAGGAGGAGAAAGGTCCTACAGATCAAAAAGATGAAAACCTACAAACAGAAAATAGGGCCCAAAGGTTGAACAGTCCCTTCATCAAAAAGGATAGGCAAATGGCCAATTAACATAAAAATAGGCATGACATCATAGTCACCAGAAAAAAGTACAGATTAAAAAATAAGATATTGCTACCCACTCACCAGTACAGCTTAAGTTTTTAAGAAATTGATGATGACAATTGTTGGTGAGGATACAGAGCCATCTTGGATTCTCAGATTTTGGTAGGGATGTAAGTTGGTACAACCATTTGGAAGACTGGTAACATCTACTAAGTGGATATATACCCTATGATTCAAAATTTCATTAACAGATACATACCCAAGAGAAAAAAAATGTGCATGTGTACACAAGGGGTTTTTTCACATCGCATAGATAACTGATAGAGGAAAAATACATCTCTACAGCTCTATCCATCCACGGAACCAACTTATGTTGCAGTACAAGTGAGATGGAAGGCCAACAGTAGTGTTAGCGTGGTTAGCAGAAGCACCACTCAGATGCCTGCATCTGAACAGAACAGGACGCAAATTCGAGGACGTACATTCAAGGAAGTACACTGATGATGGTACACCTCTAGAAATTGAACTATAGAGGATGTTCTGAAGGTCTGACCCAAATCTTAGCTCCTTAGCCTATTCTAATTTGCAACACGAACTTTAAAATTGCAGCAAAATGTGCCTCCCCTAAAGGAGCACTATCAACTAGAGACTGCTGAGGGCTTTTTCAAGACACAGCCAAAACTTGGACAGGATCCTAAGAGCCTCTCAGGAAAGGGAGGTCACCACACAGCGAACACTGTTTCATTTTAAATCATCCTCTTCTCCATGACTCTCTCATCTTAAGTTACACACTACAACCAAGGCCACTCACTTTGACAATGCATTTCTCCAACAAGCCACCGTAAATCGTCTCCACATCTGGCTACAGGGTCTCCGATAAGAGAGTATCCTTCATTGCAAGTATATACTATGTTTTTCCCAACAGGAAACTTCACACCTTCATCCTAAACAGAAAGAAGAGGGAGACAGAGAGAAAAAAGTATGTCTGTTGTTTATTAACAGAATGTTTCTTTAGAGATATATAAAAAAAAAAAGATTTTATTTATTTATTTGACAGACAGAGATCACAAGTAGGCAGAGAGTGGGGGGGAGGAAGCAGATTCCCTGTGGAGAAGAGAGCCCAATGCAGGACTCGATCCCAGGACCCTGAGACCACGACCTGAGCCAAAGGCAGAGGCCCAACCCACTGAGCCACGCAAGTGCCCCTTCGCCTATAAATCTTGTCTTCTTTTAATCATCAGGCAAACTAAGTTCAAATAACGAATTTAGAAAATTGTCTGTAAAAACATTCTTCCTTGTACGATCCTAGCCAACAACATTTGCACTACCATTGATTGAAATAAAGCCCATACGCCTCTGTACTATAATTTATTGATTGTCCCGCAAATACCAGGCACTGTCATAAGCATTTTACTAAAATTACTTTAGTGGACATTCCCCATGTCACCTTTCTCTCCTATGTTTCAGGAAAAGACGGTTTGTTATCAGATTTGGGAAAGGTACTTGTCAGTCAATTCTTTACCGGAAGATGTTATGGGCTGCTCATTGGCAATACTGCCGAACCAAAGCCAGGAGGAGCAGACACAAATGTTCAAATCCTATCAGCGTATTCATGAAAGTTCAAGTTTCTCACTGATGACTTTTAGAGGAAGCAGAACGCTGATCTTCTCCCATCCCTACCCTGTGAGGGAAGTGCTGCTGGGACTGGGTCACATTCAGGGACGTAGTGTCTGCCTGTGATCCCAGGAGGTGAGTTTTCACAGTGAAGCAAGGGAGATTTCGAAGTCTAAGACCTCAGGATGTAATCATGCTCTTCTGGGGATTCTCTTAGTTCCTTTCCTCCTCTTTCAAGTTCTCTGCCACCCCACAGGGAGGGTTGAGAGCTGGACCTGTTCTGCTCCAGGCATTAGAACAAAATCTCGTGGTGCCTTTTTCTTCTCACTGTCAGTCCTTGACCAGGCTGGCTCCATCATGGGAGTTGGTTGGAAACAGAGGGCCCAAGTTAACACTGGGGTTTGAAGAAAATGGGGAGGGACACTTGACTTGCTTTGGCGCTAATCTTTAGGTCTTCCTTTGCCTTGCAAAGGGGTCTGCGATATGGCGAAGTTGAACTCAACAGTGCCCAAACTTAACTCTGTATCAGAACTACTCATTGCAATTAAAGGGGGGGGGCACCTGGATGGCTCAGCTGGTTAAGAGTCTGACTTTGGCTCAGGTCATGATCTCCGGGTCCTGGGATGGAGTCCCGTTGTGTCAAGCACCCTGCTCAGCAGGGAGTCTGCTTCTCCCTGTCCCCGTGCCCCTCCCAACACCCTGCTCACATTCTCTCTCTCGCACTCTGTCTCTCAAATAAATACATAAAAACTTAAAAAAAAAAAGACCCTACACTAAACGTACAGAATGAGGAAAAAAGGAAGATAAGGGACAAGCAACAATCTCTATTAAGTTCCCTGGGTGATGTAGCCCTTCTGTGGGGTAGCGTTCTGAACCCTCGGCTACTTAGGATACAGGTGCACTAGAGTTTAGAACAACAGCTCATGATTTGCTGAACTACATAAATTTGCCTGGCCTTGTTCTCCAAGCCTATGTTTCCTTCAGGAATTCTATGGATTATGATGGTAAATATACTGGGACATATGAGTGCTAGAGATGCTGGGTTCATTCTCCTCCCTCTCTACACACACACACACACACACACACACACACACCCACCTCTTCCCTTTCCATTACCTACATTTGGGGAAACTTCAGCAAATTTGAGAGGTAAATCCTTCGTGGAGAAAGCAAGGCTGGGAGCACTGAGAGGGCCCTGATGGATAGTATCTCCTACGTGAGCCAGAAAAACACTTCACTGGGGCTTGGGGCCAAAGTTTCATCATAACAAGCAGTGAGAAGAACATGAATTAATATGGTCCCAAAGCCAAAAAATTCCCTGGAACAAGTGGCAGATGACTTCTGTTCCTTCCTGAACTAGAAAATTGCTCAAAATATAATGACCCATATCTCACCAACACTGGCAAAATGTCTTACTGGCTTCTGGAATAAACTCAATATTTCATCCCAAACCCCATATTTGTGAAAAGAAATTTTTAAAGACATTTTTCAGTGGAAAGAATAAAGTTCTCTTTGTTAAAGTTCTCTTTGTTGCTTATGGATTCCTATTTTAGTGTTCAGAATGGAAACGTTCAGCCGCCCTCTGGCATGATTACATTTCTAATTTCATTGGGCAGCAATATTGATTCACCTTACCACAGAAGATATACTGCCTTCTGCAGAATTCTAATCACCTTGGGCCAAAGAAGAAAAGTCACAAACTAAAACCCTCACCACTAAACCTAAAATGCACGTATAAACTATTTTTAGCATCATTTCATTATGAAAGAAGGAAATAGATTATGACATCAGTAGAGAGAGGGAACTTGAAGCAAAGTGTGTATATGTAAAGGAAAACAATATATCTTCTATAACCAACTTGAACATATCCATCTTTCAAGGCAGGAGGTGATGGACAGAATTCTTTTGGAGTCAAAGGCAAAGAAAAACAATGTGGTTCAAGCAACCTGAAAGGAAAAGGAAACAAAGCATAATTAACATGCCAGAGCTCCATAGTATAATAAATATTTTGCAGCACAGTGAATTTTTTATTTACATTTGAAGGGACTCCATTTGCGTAAATATGTTGATGTGATTACCATTCTCAGAATCAATATCTGATCATATCCTATCATAGAAAACTCAAACATAAGCTCAGCTTCCAAAAAAATAACTAGTAAGTCAGCAGTACGAAGATCAAAGAGAAAGAGAAGGAAATAAAAGTCACTGGACAACACACATACTTGACATCATTTCTAGAGGTCGCCTGTCTCAGACCTACTTTTTCTCCCGCTGTCTGGCTCTGAGATGCCACACAGAATTAATTTTGTAATAAAAATAAGGTAATAACAGTGATCCGGTGTGAATGGTAACACAAAAATAATAGCTAGTTTTGACTGAGCATTTACTATGTGCTAAGCACCTTGGCAGTCGCTCTACAAATGTGCATTATCTCAATTCATGTTCACGATAATGCTAGCAGGTATGTGAAGAAAACAAAGCCTCAGAAAGTTTGAATGACTTGTCCAAGGTTATAAAGTCATAAATATCAAGGCTGCATTCACATTGTTGTCAGTCAGGCTCCTAAAGTCATGCTCGTTCTACCTCCCACAAGCCATCTCCAGAGGAAGCTCATAATAATAATAATCACAGGGATATCCATCATTAAACAATGGTTTTCCATAGTGCCCCTGAAGCCAGCATGCCACAAGTAGTACCCCCACTCCAGAGATTTGAAATCTGAGGGAAAGCATGACAAGCAGCCTGTGAGTACTGCCTCCTTCTCACCTGTGAGTTCCTTACACTCTTGCCGTATTCTGAGAAAACTCAGAAAGGTGAAGTATTGATCATAATTTTCATCTTTGTACCAAACAGGAGGAGATCTCCCCTCTGAGCACCAAGAAGAGCAGGAATTCCTTCAATGCCTTCCTGAGGATGCTCCTTTCCCTCCAATGGAGACCTCCTCCAAAAGAGACCCTCATCTTCCCAGAGAATGGCCCCAAAGGCAACTTCTTCTCCTACCATAATTCCATACGCTCACCAGCCTCCTGGTCATGAGATATTTATTATTGTTGGTTTATGAAGCAACAGACACCTAGAAAGAAAGGCATCCCACCTCCCTATGCTTCTACCAGATACCCAACTATCTTACAACTTTCTTCAATTCACATGACCTTCAAATTATCTTACTAGAACGTTTTGCCAATCCCTGATCAAAAGAGGTTAGTAAAGATGGTATAAAACAGTTAGGTGTGGCCTGAAGAATTCTGACCCAGTGGGTATAATTCATCAACTAAGCATTTTGAGATTGCTTTTGCAAGGTCCTGGCAAATGAGAAGTTGGAGTCGGACAACTGGGCTAATCTGTCTACATGTTAGCCATCTCGAACATCTGACTTTATGCTTAATCATGAATGAATGAATGAATAGGATTGGTAGATCTGAAAAGTAATACAACTATTAATGAAAATGATTTCTATGTGCCAGGCGCTGTGCTAATCACTTTCTGTTCTGAGTATCATTGAATTCTGACAATATCCTACCATTGTTTTACCTTCTACGATTATACTTATTTTAGAGGTATAGCAAGTAACTTGCCCAAGGTCACCCAGCAAGTATATGGCAAATCTGCTTGATGCCAGAGCTGCTCAGATCTCGTTGGCTAGATGGCCTCCAAGCTACCCAGCCTTTTGTAACGTCTGTATAGGGAGAATTGAAACACACAAATGCTAGTTGGCCACACATGGCTTCCTCCATCAAGTGACACCACTACTAAGGGCAAGGTAGTCACTGATAAAAATTGGCATTTAACTTCTAAATCTTTTAATAGTGGCAGTCATGCATCCCAGGCTTACTGCAGAGAGCACCGTGTTCTTTGCAGTTGCCAGGAGATCTGGCAACCATTACCGTAAATGCTGCAGCTCCTCATCCTCGCAGGGGCCGCTTTCCAAGGATTCTCCAATACAGGATTTCCCGCCCTCACTGGGAGGTGGGTTATTGCATTCTCGGCTCCTTGTTTTCTTCCCCTGAACACAGGAGCTCCAAGAGGACCAACAACTCCAACCCCCATCCACCCCTCCTGTAAGGTAAGAGAGAGGTTGTTCAGAAAGGATCGGAGAGGAAGTTCCTGAGCTTCCTGCTCTGGCAGTTATTGGGGGAGGGGACAGTCTGGGCACTCACTGCCTTCACTTCCTTCAGGTCTTCTACAAGGACCAGAATGTCTCTGCACACCGACGAGGTTTGTCCAGGTAAGGTTGCATTAATGAACTTCTTGCAATAATATGTTAAATTTGTTTATTATTTTGCAACTGTTTCAGAGCACTTTTACGTATATTCTACCATTCATTTACTTCTCATCAGAATGAATCCAGATGGGCAGGGGGGCCTGTCACCATTCTCAGTTGATAGATGTGGAATCTAAGACAAGGTGGTCAAATGCCATGCTCAGTGCCATAATGGCTGCCAAGAGCCACATCCAGACAGCAGCATGGCCTTACAGCAGAGTCCAGGCTCCTCTCATTACAGTAGTTCCTACTGGGAACTTTTCTATTGCAAAAGCAGTGACAAGGCATGAGAGGAACATAGTCTGCTGGGTATTCCCAACTGCCGCCCTCAGAGCTGGCCCTGTTCAATGAGGAAGTGTCTAAGCAGGAGAAACACATTTGCCTCCTGTCAACGTCCTTCAGCCTGAAGGCACTTGCTCAGCCCAGCGTGGCCACCCTCCAACTCAGGGCCAACTGACCACTAACAGTGTTTTTATAATTTTCCCCCATCATATTCCTCAGGGAAGGCAAGAGAGAACTTGCACTATATTCTAAGAATCTGGCTTTCCTAGGTAGAAACTGATCTCAGAAACCACACGCCCGAAGTATTACTTCCTGGTGATAGATGGATGTGTTTACTGCTCCCTAGGTATTTCTACTGGATCACCCATTCCTCAGTATCACACACACCAAAACTAAACTAATTTGGTAGTATTTTCCCATGAGCTTTCTTCCATAATTATAAATTGAGTTAATAAAGTAGTCTGCTGAGCATATTAACCGGGGTAATTTATAGCTTAATATATTATGATTGCTACTCCAACCCTGACCATCAGGGGGAGCCAAACAACGGGAAATCCAAGCGCCAAAGTAATGAAATCAAAGAGGTGGAATTTCAATTGACCAGACAGGCCACTTGGGAACAGAACTGGAGGCAAGGATGCCTTCTTGATGCTTGTCTATAAGCAACCATAGTTTAGTTGTGTATTCATTCATTTGACAAACAAGTATTAAGTGCCTTCTATGGATTAAGCCCTGTTGGGCCCTGGGAATAAAAAAAGGAATCACAGGGGCGCCTGGGTGACTCAGTGGGTTAAGCCTCTGCCTTCGGCTCAGGTCATGATCTCAGGGCTTCCTCCTCTCTCTCTCTGCCTGCCTCTCTGCCTACTTGTAATCTCTATCTGTCAAATAAATAAATAAAATCTTGAAAAAAAAAAAAAAGGAATCACAGTTCTGACCTTAAGAAATGAGCTTCCTGGAAGAGAAAGACATATAAATAAATGCAAAATTGTCTCATACTTTGTCTACTCATAAAGTCAACCTCACATAGTTCTGTACTAAAATACTTAAAGTACCATTCAGTTGGGCGCATTCAGCGGATGTTCAAAAGTATGTGTGAATAATGCATTGATGGAACATAAAACAAAATAAAAAGAGATATTTCAAAGAGCTTGCCATCAGAAAAGTTAAGCTATGCATACACCAGCTCCACAGACCTATGTTATGACAAAACCTTAATGAGATGACTATGGAAGGAGAGAGGTGTTTTAGGCATTAGTCTATTCCAATGGAAAATGAAGAATGGAGGGCATGGTGGATCTATTAATTAAGACAGGAAAACAGAGGGGTGCCTGGGTGGCTCACTTGTTGAGGGTCCAACTCTTAAGTTCAGCTAAAGTCATGATCACATGGTCGTAAGATCGAGCCGGGCATGGGGCTCCATGCTCAGCAGGGAATCTCCTTAAGATGTTCTCTCTCTCCCTCTCCCACCCCTTCCCCCATTGTGTGCATGCTTTCTTGCTCTCTCTCTCTCAAATAAATAAATAAATCTTTAAAAAAGGGGGGGGGACAAAGACAACAGGGAGCCTTGACCCAGTAGCTAGAACCCAGAAGTGGAATAGGAATGGAGACATCAATTAAAATGCCCATGCACAAAGAAGCACAATGTCAAGAGCCAAATGGAAAGGGTGGTGCCCTTTTCACTGTGTCCAGTATAACCAGAAAAAATCCAGCACACTGACCTGCTTCATTCCCTACAAGGACTCCTTGCTCACAAGCCACACCAAATGTATATGGTTTGCAATGGCACTGACATTGGGTTCCCGCAACGGTGGCAATGCCACCATTTTGACAAGGTCGGCAATGGCAGGGGTCAAATTCATCCAGATATTCCTCAAGAGCTCGCTTCAGGTATAGTCTTTTCACGGAGGCACAGGGTACTTCCTTTACCAGCTCATACAAAGGTGTCAGCTAAACAGATAAAGACATCATGGTCAGTAATCAGGTTTTTAGGCAAGGATATTTTTCTTCTGGCATTCAGGCTCAATCTCCATTAAAATAAAATGAAAAGCCATTCATGTTAATTCCAATTATTTCTTCTTCAGATAAAAAGAAAGCACTTCACTTTCTTTGTAAGGCAGAAAGAAAAATAGGAGTGAATAGAGAAGGAGTATTTTTTATATCCTGCATAAAATTTTTCAAAATCAACAGGACATTCATTTTCTAGTTATTGAAAGATTATTTTGAAGGCAGTACATTTCCACCTTTGCAGAGGACAGAAGAAAAGGAAATACTATTAAATTACAGTGAAGAAGCAAGTGCAAACAAATATACAATTAAATACCCTGACTCTAAGGACTTAACATGTCTCTTAATGGAGACCATGACTATTCTTCCCTGAAGAAGTTTAAAACAGATAGACAGGGCAAACCCTACAGGTCCCCTTCCTCTTCGGGAGCATTACACTCTATCATTCAGTAAAATTTACTATCTCTCAATAAACCTTGCTTTGCTGCACCCCCAAAACTAAAATAAAAATAATAAAACAGACAGACATTGTTCTATGCTAAGTATGTCTAATGAAACATAACTTGGAGACCATATATATGCTGACTAAGCTTTGACAATCTGCTCTCCTAAGAACAAAAATGCTCTGATTTGTAGCATTTTCCAGTTTCTGCAGTGTAAGAACTCTTGCCATGGCCCGTCTCACGTTGCCATTGGGATGCCAATGACTGTGGAGTTGGAAAGACACATGTACCACTGGCTCTTGTGAAGGTCCGTCCAAGCTTTCTGCAGCACATCCCTGCAAGTGTGAGGATAATGTGAGAATAACTCAAAGACTCAGCCACATCTCCTTCCATCTCTGCCCAAGCTCTCTTACACTGCATTATGGCAGAATGGACTGCATGGCATTGCGTGGACATAACACCTATAGTAAATTAGCACAGCTACCTATGATAGTCACAGTCCATCGTGGAGAAGAGCAAAGTTGAGAATGGGAAGGAATGTCTGTTTCTACCTAATCAACAATTTCTAATTTTTCAAGATTTGTTCTGGGGTACCGGCATTGAAAATAGGTCATTGTGAATATTGACGGTTGCACTTTAGGGTAAGACCTCCTGGGAAAACCACCCTCCCCCCTTCACCCTTGTTCAGAGGCAAGTGGGTACATGTGGTCTTGGGAGGGTGCTCAAAGAGTTATTGTGATTTGGGGGTTTATAAAATGTATCCAAGTCAAGTTTCACCAGGGACGTTGCTTGACTCCCATGACAGAGAACAGATCAGAGAATCAGTTCTGCTACAGCATGTTTTGAAAGTGTGACTTTGTTCCATTGGAGACAGATGTATTGGCAAACACTCTAAGCCTATGGTATATTTTTGTGTATTCTTACATACAATTTCATCCACAAGAAAAACCAGGTGAATTCAGAAAAGTGGACACAAAAAGGGAACACAACCCAAGATAGGAATGTACAAAATACACATACACAAACACAGACATCTGACCTCCATGCAGGTCACTGCCTGTACTAAGCTCCATCCATCCACTTCTGAGCTACCTCCCGCTGTCTGTCATCTGGCCCCTCCCCTTCCAATGCTTCACAGTTAATTCAGGTCTCCAACCTTCCCATCACCCAACCAGCTTCAAGTCTTACTGTAGGAATTGTGTCACCATAACGTAGTAGAAGCATTCCTTAACAATTTAACACCTGTAAAACTCTTATTGTTTTTACAGATGTCTTCCTTTCTTTCCTTCTTTCCTTCTTTCTCCCTTCCTTCCTTCCTTTCATTCTTCCTTTCTTCTTTCTTTCTTCCTTCCTTTCTTTTCTTTCTTTCTTTTAATGAGTATCACAAATTAAGTTTTTGAGTTTTGTGTCCTTAACCCCATTTTCCCCATAAGCCAGGGGGTCTTCACTATGCAATTCCACCTAGCTCTCTAGTTTTTAAGAGCACATATGTTGCATTACCAAAGAACAGACTGCATCAATAAAACATCCTAAAATTGTGGCAGCTGAATTTGTTCTAACTCAATGGACATGTCTCCAAGAGCCTACATGCTGCGGCCAGAGGAAGAAAGGTAATCTGATGGGACAGTAGACAAGCCTAAATGCTTTCCTCATGCAAGAATCTATAATTCTTCTGAATTAGAGACCAAGGAAAATATAATCAAATTTAGGTCAAAAGCTTAATATGCAAATTTTGTTATAATTTCTCTTGGGATTTACAAGATATTTAACCTTTACAATTGAAATATGGACATACAAGATAATGAAGCTTCTGTTTCTTATTATTATGTATGCATTCATTTTACTACACAAAACATAACTGGGATACAGAAAATGCTAATTACAGTTGTCTCTGTTTAGCCACCTTGATTTAATCTCCTTTTCCCAGTGCGAAGAAACATGCCTGCTTTGTGCTGCTTTCAACAGAGCAGGACATACCTTTTGTTTTATGACTTGGGGAATACCAGTCACAGATTCCGCCCAGGAAGAATATCGATCTTTGTTTCCAGCAGGATCGTTCAGATCCAGTGAACTGAGGCCAGCCACAAAACCTAAATCTCCCCCCCTGACAAATGGGTCCCCTTTCAGCACATTGCTCTGAGTTCCTGTACAAGGAGAAATCCAAACAGATCAGTCGGGATGCACAAATGAAACAAAAAGGAGAATATAAAAATGAAAACTCTATCAAGCACTAAAATACAAACCATCCAACTTTATGACATTCTTGGAAAGAAAGAACTATGGAGACAGTAAAAAAAATCAGGGATTGTTAGCAGTGGTGGGTGGGAAGAATAAACGGGTGAAGCATGGAGGGTTTTTAGAGCAGTGAAATTTCTCTGTGTGATATGACTTTGTGGATTAGCGGCATTAAACATCCGTCCACACCCATAGAATATACAACACGAAGGCTGAATGCTAACATAAGCTATGGACTGCAGGGGATCACAAGAACAAATGTTCCACTGTGGTGGGGAATGCTAATGGTGGGGAAGCCTTAGTTTCCGACTGAAGTAAACGTAAACTCTCTGTTCTTTTTGCTCAGTTGTGCTGTAAACCTAAAACTACTCTAAAGAAAAAAATGTCTATTAAAAGAAAAAAGAAGGGGTGCCTGGCTGACTCAGTCGGTGGAGCATCCCACTCTTGGTTTCAGCTGAGATCACAATCTCAGCATTGTGGGATCAACCCCTGCATCAGGCTCTGTGTTCAATGCAGAGTCAGCTTGGGATTCTCTCTCTGCCCCTCCCCCTGCTTGCACACACAGAACACATGCTGGCTCGCTCTCTCTCTCTTTCAAATAAAAAAATAAAATCTTTTAAAAAATAAAATAAAAATGTTTTATGGAAGCATCGTGAAATTTACTTCCAAATGGTTCAAATAAGATTATAAATATTTTGAATATATAATATTTATATATTGTTAAGTAATCCACATTATAAATATTTTTGTACATTATATACTGCCAAATGTCATAATTATCACTACATAGAGGAGGTGGGTATATAGGTATTTATTACGATGTTCTTTATGTATGTTTGAAAGTTTTCATAATAAGATGAAGAGGACTTCATTGCATCTGGAATACCAACAACAAGCAAAAAAACCTATTCATTAACAGGCATACATTAACACATGAAAAGTATTCTAAGCAGTGAGTATTAATTGAATTTTTTCTGCATTTATGTGCCCTATAATTTCAGGATTATTTTTGTCTCCATTTGTCATTGACTTTTACACTGGTCATGACTGGATATTCCTACCTCGCAGACCAGATTTGGGTGATTTTCAGTTTACTTCTTTTAACTACATTTTGCAATTTCATAAAATTTTTCAAATTCAAAAACTACACATTTATCAGAAATTAAAGCCTGATGTTTTTAATAAATTACCGAGTACTTCCTCATCTTCACTGTTAACTCCATTTTTAATATGCCAACAGTTGTCCTTGGAAGGCAATATCCAGTCCCTGCAGGACCTGACTCGGAACCACCTGGAGTGACTACACATTTTTGGGCTCCAGCATCTATGAGAGGACAGCTGGGAGGAAAGCCCTGGAATCAGCCTTTTAACAAGCTTCTTCAGGTAATCTCGGTGTATACTAAAGTTGGAGAAATCACGGTCTTCACAGGCAGACATTTTTACAAATTACAGAGTATAAAAAATCAATTTTAATTTTATTTTTAAGCCTGTAGCCTTCCTCTCCACACCTCAGTGAGCTCCCTGTGCCAGCTGGCCCTCTTTCCCTAGAGAGTCAGCTTGGTGTGACAATGAGGAGTCCAGAATGTAAAGCCAAACGTCATGTCTTTGAATCTCATGTCTGCTGCTTACCAACTGCGCTCTTGGACAAACTTTCTGTGACTCGGTGTCCCTGTCTGTGTAATGGGAATATGAATAATACCTAATTCAGTTGGAAGAATATTTGGACTAATTTTTGTAAATCCCTTAAAATTGTGCTGGACACATAGTAAATGCTATGTGTTTGTTAAACACAAAATAAAATAAAATCAGTGAGCAGCTTCCAGTTGCCCAGCTGGTAATGGATGTCTACATCTTCCCAAACCTCCCCATTCTCATTTCTATTTCCAGATCACTATATTTCCATTTCTTTCAAAAACCTGTTTTCCTCCTTTGTCATGCCAGATCCATGAAGATAGATATTCTCTTGGGCATATCACTGCTTGTACCCCAATGCCTTGAACAAATCCCACCGTATACCACAGTCTCCATACACAGTTGATGAATGAAGGAGGTGAATGAGTGAATAAACCTGATTTCACTCCTCTGTCTCCCTCCTTTCTGCGGTCATCTATCAACATCCCAAGAATCCCCACTTCCTAGGTAAGAACCCTGACACCTGGGTCGATCTTCACCTTTGCCCCAATTTCTGCCATCACCCTGGGAGAATTTAAGTTCTAGTACCACTCAATCTATTGCTACCACACTAAGAATCCCTTCATTGTAAGTAAATTGTAATCGCCAAATTCAATGAAGAGTCTTCGGTCCTTTTCTTACTTAATTTCTTTCTAGAATTTCTCTCTGTTGACCTCTCCTTTTCCTTTATTTTTAATGTTACTTATCTTTTCAGGTTCCTTTTTTCCCCCCCTATTTTTCTTGATTTTTTCCTTTTTTTTTTTTTTTAAAGTAGGCTCTATGCCCAATGTGGGGCTCAAATTCAATGACCCTGAAATCAAGAGTCGCATGCTCTACAACTGAGCTGGCCAGGCACCTCTTTTCTTGTTCTTATCCTATCAGATTATCCTTTCTCCGTCCCTCTTCTTTCTCTACAACTTTCTTTGTAATCTTTCGTTTAATCACTCTCTGTATTATCCTATAATGGCACCCCTTGTCATCAGAATGAAATCCCAGTTCCTTACCATGGCATCTAGACACAATCTAAATCAGTTTATTTTTCCAGTTCCTATTTCAATCACTTAAAGAATAACACACCACTTTCTCCACTCCCTCTCCCAGCAGCAACAGCAGCAGCAGGCACCAAAAGTGCACTGGGCATCCATGTCAAAGTAAAACTGATTCTTCTCCTACTGGTGTCCTTTTTCTAGGTTTGATTGCCAACTGTCATTGTAGGGAGAAAGGTAGTATACACAGAGGACTTATTTACAGTGCACAGGAGATACCCAGTGAACTTTTCACTCTGCATGATGTCTCACTGCCATGACACGTGAAAGAAAGATCAGAGGCAAACATAACCAAATACACAAAAAACATAAAATAAAACACCTGTTAAAATCTCAAAGGCCCTTGGAGGCCAGGAATTAGCCATGAGAAAGAGGGATGGAGATTAAGCTCATAATGCAAATTGCCCCCTTTCTTATTTACCTGAATCTGATTTTAAGGCCTTTTGCAGGGCTTGGCATTCACGCGATGATGATGATACAAAGAAAAAGTTAAAACCTGAGGAAGTACATCTCTTCATATATTCTGAATGAAGACCTGAAGGAAAAGTTTTAAAGGTGTTTAATTTCTGCATTTATTAAAAACTCCTTTTGAGATGCAGCCAGGTGTGAGGAAGGGGATAAAAGGTTATGTTCTACAATGTGGCCAACTACTCAAGAGCTCCAGAAGGATCAAGGGTCAGAAAAAGGAATATTTGATTTTTGTTATTAAACAAAATAATAGATACATGCATATATCTAGGAACGAAGCATCATATGCTTGAAACTTATTTTCAAATGCCATTTTTGGTTCCTATTAACTTTGATCTGAGAGAGGAGAAGATTGGGATGATTTCTACATGAAACAATGGAAGGAACAGAAACGAACACCCCAAAGAGTGATATCTTTGCCCATCCACAGTCAGCTGCTCAGGCATGAAGTAAATCAATAAAAGCAGGCATTTATTAATGGTCCCCATCCACCTACTGGAAACCCCAAATGCTGTGTTCTGGTTCTACAGTAATTAATTCCCAAAATCCTAGATCTACTGCCTCAATCTCTCCATTTTAGTATCTTTAATATCTCTGGTTTCCAACATTTCCTTCCTCTGGCTCATAACCATACCATGCAAAAATTTCTACTCATTATCAAATGGAGTTTTGCCAAGTGTTTTTTACGAAGGATAGAAATTAATAAAGGTGGAAATATATTTCTCTCATACAATTTTGCTAACTCTACTATAATAACTTCAGTATCTCTTACAGAACAATTGAGGGGGCATATTTTATTATAACTCAGCAGATTTGATTATATTTCAATTAGAATTTTCAGAAAGAACAGAAACTGCTCAAGAGTAAAATTTTTACTCAAAATAGTACTTTGACCAACCTGGGAATTCTTTAAAAGTTCTTGCCATTTCTTTTAAGTATTAAGGGGAAAAGTGGGGGGGGGGGGGGCAGTGAAACTGAGTTTAGATTAAGCCACTTGCTGGATTAATTTTCCAAAGAAATATTGCCTTTGTTGTTGCTAAAACAAAATGAAACAAAAACAAACAAACAAAAACCTGTGCTTGTATATTCATTTCCAAGCAGGGAAGATAGAAATTTTCAAATTCTGGCTAAATCTTAATTGGTAAAAATTAAGCTTAATGGGAAAAAAAAATAAGCCAATGGAAACAGAAAAATATTGTAGTTCACCCACAAGGGAAGGTTACAAGACCTCTAAATTCATGTAGTAAGTCTCGCTCTCCTCCACAATTGTAAACAGGCTTGACTGAAGAGAAAGACCCTGAAGAGGTGATTTGGAATGGAGAAGGAATTGTAGGTATCAGCTTAACAAAGTTGGGAAGGGGCATGTTTGACTTGGAATATTCGTAAACCAGAGCCAAAAGGTATTTGCAAAGAAGGAATGGACACTGAGACACCACCCCCTCACCTTCCACATTGGGACACCTGGTGAGGACTCTCCACTAATTATAAAGTCAAAAAATCACAAACTCAGTGGTGTGCACTGATTCTAACAAAAATCAGGCAATTCTAACAACACCGTAGCATAAGGAGAAAGCTCAGCTGACCTTGGAGCCAGTAGACCGCCTTACATTCTATATGCCCTTGGAGGAGTATTACCATAGCCCTGAATCGCCATTTCTCGGTCTGTAAGACAGGAATTGTAGTGTCCACCTCACCAGGTAGTGGTGAGGAGCATGGCTAACCTATGTAACTTGCCTATCATAAGAAAGGCTCTGATTTAAAAAAAAAAAAAAAAAAAAAGCTCTGATAAGTTTAAGCTATTGTGACAAGAATTAGGTAGTAAGCAAACTTGTGATATCTGGAACAGATTATTTTTAAAGGAATGTGAGTTGTAATGAACAGAGGTAAACAAAATACTTCTTTAAAACATTTTGATTTCTGAAATATAATTCCTCATTAGCTTTTCCTTGAAGAATATTACTTAAACTGAGAAATGGAAAAGGTTAAGGAGTATTCCAAAAACCCACTCAGCATCCTCTGAGAATAGCCAATAATCATTAATGACTATCTCACATTTCAGGGTACTCCCCAAAAGAGTAGGCAGGCTTTTTCTTAGAGCCTAAAGATTTTGAGTAGAATATAATGGATTCTTGCCATTTTGGATTCCTTTGCAATTTAATCTCTATTTGTCATATTTTAAAGCTCTAAAAGTTTAAGTTAACTACATGTCGTTTCCCCCATTAAAATTCCTGCAATGTTTATATTTAATAATTTTTGAATACTTTACCACTTTCTTTGATTTTTTCTGAGTTCACATAAAACAGAACTTTATACTCTCCTCCTAGGGACCCGGACTGCAGATAATGTGTCCCATACTGGTCGATTAATCTTCGGTAGGCACTGTAGTCATACAGAGAGGGAAGGAAGGAGAGTTCCTTCCAGAATGGCTCAGCAAGTTGTAAAAATTCCGGATTGTTATTGATAAACTGAGCCACTTCCACAGAGTTCTGGACAACCAACAACTGATAACTCTAAGGGAAGAAGAGAGAGTAAAAAGAGTTTTAGGTTGGAGATAAAAAGGCAGTGGAATTAGTTAGCTATCCAATGTCTCCATCAGCTGCCACTTCCAACCCAAACTATATGAATTTCTATTTTTGATGCATAATGAGGTCTTTTCTGGGCCTGCTCCCTTGAAGCAATCTATGGAAATTTTGGAATACCAAATAGGAGTAATATCTGAATGATAACATGGTAATTTCTTGCACATATGACCTTTAAGATCTCAAAACCAAGTTGTTATGCCCTCCTCAATTAGAAAAAAGAATCAGCTTCATTAACTGCCAAACAATCTCACAAATAAGTATATAAAACAGTGTGTCCCTGGGGAGTACACAATGACTTATACGTAAGGTGACCATGTAATTTATATTCCATACTGGGGTCCCTCACTTCATAATGAGGGGGGTTTCTATTTTAATGTAATGAACATACAGTCCTCTATTAGTTGCTGATGTACAATATAGTGACCCAACAATTCCATACATCACCCAGTCCTCCTCACAACAAGTGCACTTTATCCCCATCACCTGTTTCACCCATCTCCCCACTCCCCTCCCCTCTGGTAATCATCAGTTTGTTCTCTATAATTAAGAGTCTCTATAATTAAAAAATATAATTTTTTATAATAAATAAAAAAGAATCAGTTTGTTCTCTACAAAAAAGATTCTATAATTAGGTCTCTTTTTTGTTGTTATTCATTCACTTTATTAAGTTCCCCATATGAATAAAATCATGTGACCTTTGTCTTTCTCTGACTGACTTATTTCACTGAACATTATACTCTCTGAATCTATCCGTGTTGTTGCAAATGGCAAGATTACATTCTTCTTTCTGGCTGAGTAATATTCCATCGTATAAATATACCACATCTTCTGTATCAATTTGCCTATCAATAGACACTTGGGCTGTTTTCATAATTCAGCTATTGTAAATAATGTTGCAATAAACATAGGGGTGCCTCTCCCTTTTTGGATTAGTGTTTGTATTCTTTGGGTAAGTACCCAGTAGTGGATACAATGAGGTCTTTGAGGACTTCCTAAGCATCTTGTAATGATATCCAGGACGGATCTACCTTATATCAAATTCCCACTTCTGTGAACAATGTAGTATAAAGATGATAAATGTTTATCCAGCTCCTACCTCCATAGTCAGCTTCTTAGTCATAAAACAAATAAAACCACTATTCCTTCATGCCTCCTTGTGATTATTAATCAAGTTACTGACTTCAAGAATGAGAAGAAATATGCAAATTTGGAATGACAGTCAGCCTGAAAACGTCTTCAGCACTAAGTGTCTATCAACTAGTGCAATCTATCTCAACTGTTCAGGTTGCCCAAGATAAAATTTTTAGTATCTCAAAATAACAAAGTATCTGAAAATAAGGCTTTTAACTTCTCAGACAAAAATTGGGGTATTTCAAAAGTAATAAAGTGTTCCAAAATCTTTTAATTTTATGTACCTTCTAAATGTTAGTGTTTAGGAAGCACATATTAATTGGTTTTTTTCAAATATATATAACATTTATATAACCATGTATAGTAATCGTGAATTAGAAATTAAATGTTAACTAGTAGATTTGAAAGTAGTGCTTTTTCAAGATTTTCAAATAAGAACAAATACTTTAATAAGAAAATAAAAAGTAGAGAGGAGCCTGGCTGGCGCAGTCAGCAGAGCATGCCACTCACTCTTAATCTCAGGGTCCTGAGTTTAAGCTCCACACTGGGTATGGAGTCTACTTTAAAAAAAAAAAAAGAAAGAAAAAGAAAAAGAAAACAAAAAGTATAAATAAATATATTATCCAAGAGAAGTATCAAAACACGATCTTACCTTTTAAAGAAATATATTACATTGTCTCTTTGAAGAAGATAGTACTACCCTAATTTAAAAAAGAAATCTGATATGTTTGGAAAACACACTTTTAATGAATGTTAATGTTAGAAATATTTAAACAGTAAAATATGGAAAAGTCAACTAATATTTCATACAGACCTTTTTCTTGTGGTTTTCATTGGAACGTGGTATTGTATGACTAGATGAAGAAGATGAAGATCCGAAAAGGTGGCTTTTGCTACTAGATGATGTATAGTCTGTCAAGGTATTCTTTACATAAGACCAGGTACTGTTGTAAAATTCATAATTAAAATCGTTATTTATTTTCACCTGTCAAGAAAATGGAAAAGTTTGCTATGACCAAATTAAGGCCTTGGGTATAACCAAAAATCTTCTGCCATGGATCCTTTAACATATATACTTTCTTCAAGCAATCTTCTCCAAAAAGACAAATCTCTCCATTGACACAAAATGACTGTGGCTCTCCTTACAACCAGGCCCATATGAGTATAAGGAATAGAGCCCATTCCACAATTACTCTTTGCTAAGAAGGAGACATGGTGTCAATAATGGCAATTCCAAGTGATTCACAGAACACATCTATGTACAAACATCTCCCACATTCTTTTAAAGTCAACAGTTAACCCAGAAGTCAGCAAATCAACCAAATTATGCTAACAGAGAACTGAAAAGCCTTTGGTTCTTGATTTTTCCTCTAATAGAGGGGACCAGAGATGCAATTTTTTTTTCCCTATGGCAGACAGTAGAAGAAAAGTCCATGCCAAAAGAATTTTGAAGCAGACAACAGGAGAGTCACATGTGGCTAACAGGGAAGTGAGAGCTCCAAGATAAACGTTTATTTATCCCTTATTTTATCCTAGATCAAGTGTCAAAATAAAATGCCCATGGGGGCTGGCAAGTCATATAAATGTTGGAGGCATTCCATGGAAGGCAGGGGGATGAAGTGAACACCAACACTGTAGAAAAACGACACCAACACTCAAATTCATCATACAGTTAGTTACTCTATGTAACTATAAGTTCTAGCATTGTCCGATTAGCCATTTTTAAGAAAAGAGAAAAATCTGAAATCTTGACATAAAAATCTCCAGACTTTTTTAAGTTGTTGGCCATTAATTCACTCAAAACTGTCAAACACCATGAAAATAAAACAAGACATACAAGATGACTCCCTCTCACAGTGTCTGCTCTATACAAATAGTCAAATCGGTAACTGTCCTTCCACAAGCATTTGTGTTCTTAGCATACCCACATCTATGTTTGAGATCAAATGATAAATAAGCACAGGAACCATTAAAATGATGGATATGGTACACTGTAAACTCAAACCTAAAAGGAACGAAAATGATAGAATACCATGTAGCCATTTTAAATGATGTCTATGAAGAAAAATACTGATGTTAAATGAGACAGTGGTTATACATATGACAATCCTGTTCATTATAACCATACAAGCATATTCCCCAGTCAAAAAAAGACTAGAAAGAAATTCAGGGGCTCCTGGGTGGCTCAGTCAGTTGAGTGTCTGACTCTTGATCTCAGCCCAGGTCATGGTCTCAGGGTTGTGAGTTCAAGACCTGCACTGAGCTCTGGGGATGGAGCCCCTTCTTTTTTAAAAAAGAAGAATCAGAAAAGAAAAACTAGAAAAAATGAGCAAAATGCCAGAAAATGTTGTGTTACTTTATCACTGCCCACGTTCAAAATTATATATGCACACTAAGAACATGCCAGCAGATATGAAAAGGTAGATTTATTCATATCTTTCATTAGAGCATTATTTTCATTACATTATGAAATTGGTTTGTTTAAAAGTCAAAGGCAAAAATTCAGTACAAACTGAGATGGAGAATATATGTATTATTATTGACTATGAAGAAGACATTAATAAGAGTGCCATCAGAGATATCTGCAACCACTAGATAGTGTTTCAGTCCTATTTGGTTTTAGAAAGACACAGAATTTACTTCTTATGTCTCTTAAGGAAGAGAAGTTATCTATCTTCTTTTAAATGCAAAGGAAAAAAAAGCCTGTTTTCCCTCCTCTTCGAATCTGCAATTCAAATACTTGATTAATGCAAATAGCTTCTTTAGCTGCTTTAGTTCACCATTTCTTACTCTCATCCACTCTACACAGAGCTGCAAGTCACTTTTTCAAGGTAACATGATCTTCTTCAATGACCCTTAATTAATACACTCTCCAACCAACTTAGAAGCCCCCAAACTGATCCTTCCTCTGAAATCACAGATTCAAACATCCTACATTCTGCCACTTCTTACCCTTTTGACTCTCATTCTATTATCACCAGAGCCATTATTCAACTTTATAGACACAAGTTCATCTCCTTGGTTTCCCTTCTCTCTCTCTATTACCGCCTTCATATTTTTAACTTCCTTCTTTTTCAGATAGACCTCATGGTTCATGACTTCAACCACTCTCTCGCCGATGACTGAACTCTCTTCCCTAGATATGCTCTGCCATCATGTTTTCCTGGCAGAATTCCAACCCTGTTTCAATGCTCGCAGCCAATCTGCTTAACACTATGATAGAAAAGTCACACAGCTAATCGATCAGTACCACTGTAAGTCCGCTCATGATTTCCAGTCTCAGGGGAACCCTCAATACAGTGCAGCATCCCTATACTTCCACTCTCTTTCTCTTCCGTTCTCTACAGTATCTATTTCAAAAATTCTACCTACCTCAGTCCCCCAATCTTAGAACCACTTCCCTCACTCTCAGAAAATACCTCTAACCTCTTTCTTACAAACATTCCCATTATCAGACATGAGCTCTCCTAAACTCTGGCCAGTAAGTCCACAAGCATATTTACATCTTTTCACTTCCTTTCTTCCGCAGGTGTCCTTCCTCCACCTAAAGCTAATTTGTCTCATCTCTATTGTGTTCCTTCCCACCACTTCTAAGGATGTATTAAATTGGTTGCTTATTCCCTCTCCCACAGCTTCAATTTTTCTTTCTCTACTGGTTTAGTCCTAGCAAATGTATATATATTCTAATTCCGCTTAAGTAGACTGTGCTGCAAGGCTTCTGCAGACATACTTCTTGAGTTCACATTCCATATTTGTTATCTGTAACTCTATGATTGTGGGTAAATTCTTCAATATTTTTTGTCTCAACTTTCCTCAATTGTAAAATAGAAATGACAGTACCCACATTTTTAGAGTATTACAAAGAAAAGAAGGGGGCACCTGGGTGGCTCAGTTGGTTAAGCAGCTGCCTTTGACTCGGGTCATGATCCAGGGTCCTGGGATTAAGGTTCCCTGCTCAGCAGGGAGTCTGCTTCTCCCTCTCCCTCTGCTCCTCCCCTCTCTGTACTTTCTCTCTCTCTGTCAAATAAATAAATAAAATCTTTAAAAAAGGAAAAGAAAGAAAAGAAGAGCCAGGCACCTGGGTAGCTCAGTCGGCTAAGCATCGGACTCTTGATTTCAGCTCAGGTCATGATCTCAGGGTGGTTGGATCAAGCCCCATGTTGGGCTCTATGCTCAGCAGCGAGTCTGTTTTGAGATTCTCTCCCTCTCCTGCTGTCCCTCCCCACTGCTCATGCGCTCCTTCTCTTTCTCTAAAATAAATAAGTCTTTTTAAAAAAGAACACGATTTTGTTATTTACTTGATATGTACGTAAGATCTCTTTTCCAAAAATATAATGAAGTACATTCAAGACTAAATACAGGAGAAGCCAGGAAGTAATTAATTTTCTCCACCTTCATCTTTACTCCCCTCTGCACTCATTATAAGCTGACGATGAACACAACAGTCTTTCACAGTCTCCAGGCTGAACTAGCAAAGTGGTCCTTCCCAAAACACCCACGGAGGAGGAATGTGTTTATGTGTCCAAGAATTCCTTGCAGTATGAGAAATATGAGCGAACAGAGACAGTGCATGGCATCAAAGAGAGTGGCTTAGTCAACATGAAACCAGATTTGCTCTGGACAAACCACAATGGTAATAACTGAAACAGGCTATAAAATGGACTGACCAATTCTGTTTCCTGTTTATTTACTAATGTTTATGTGCCAATGGGCCAAAAGCCATCTTCCACTCAGAGGCAGCTGAATACCCAGTGGCCTCAGGTCTGTCTGAGTTGTGGAGAGCATTTCCCATCCCAATCTCCACACTGGGTTTGCTCTTCAATGACTGACTCACTGCCTAGTGCTTCTACTTCACTTCCCTCAGGCTCGATCCTCAAAACATCTCCATTCTTCACTCAATAACAGGTTATAATTTCCCTCTACCTCTGACAAACACCTTCACATTCAGAGACTGGAAAGACATTTCAGATGTCAATGCAAAATCCAAGCCATGCTGAAATGAATGTCAGGGGTATGCTGTTATTAAATTAGTTCTCTTCTTCAGAAGGCTGCAGACTTCCAGTATATCTGTCTTCCAACAATGTCAGAAATTCTTTCATGATTTTCTCTGCTCTGTAACTCTCTAAATTTGACCCCAAAAAATATATATGCAATTATCTCTCTTATAATTATGAAAGAATTATCAACACATTCTCCTAGGAAGAGAAGAAAAAATATTTCTACATATGCCTATGTTACATTATCCTTTCTGGCCAATGGTTACATTACAGTACATATGATTCACTGCATAGAATTTAGAGATGGGAAAGCAATTAAATACAAGATATTGGGAGAGTAAAATAAGCTAGAAAAAGAAAGGGCTGTGAAATCTGACAGATTGGATCCAAACTCTACTACTTATTAATTTGGTGATTTAAAGCAAGTCTGCTAAAGTACTCTGAGCCTCAATTTCTACCTATATAAAATAGTAAAATATTACTCACCTTCCAAAGATATTATAAGGATAAAACCTACACAAACTGCCTAAAACAGTACAGATGCCACAGGAGATATTAAAAAATTGACAGCTACCAGTATTTTTCAGATCAAGTTCTCTTTTCATTTCCATGAAACAGTATTTTTTTAAGACTTGTTTATTTAAGAGAGAGTGAGAGCAAGAAGGAGCAGAGAGAGAGAGAGACGGAATCTCAAGCAGACTCCTTGCTGAGCACAAAGTCCGACACACGGCTCCATCTTATGACTCATGAGATCATGATCTGAGCCAAAATCAAGAATCAGATGCTCAACAAACTGAGCCTCCCAAGCGCCCCCATGACAAAGTAGTTCTTAAATATAACTTATTCTATTGTAATGCTGTTTGCTATTTATAATGAAAACTGCATTCTGAAGAGGGTTAAGTTTGAAAAACAAAAACCCTTCTGTCTGAACATCCTAATAGTTTTTAGCTTACAAATTTGGGAGTAATAGGTAAGAAGCACAGAGCTGGAAATTTTCAGAATTCTAGGAAGAAGGGAGGAAAGGAGTGAAAGAAGAAGAGGTCTTAGAACAAGAGAAGCTGAAATGGGATGAGACCAGAAACTTTGATTTATTGAGGTTCTAAAAGGACAGATGTTTTATGATGTAGGACATCAACCATTGTTGTTGACTGCGTTGGCATGACTGCAACAGAAAATCTCTCCTCTATATTCCCTTCAGATGTTCAGGATTCTCTCCCTAAATCCATAACTGTTGCTGTGTGAGTGGATTTTGCGTGGAAATCCTGGTAGAGAAGGAGGTTAGGTGTATATGACAGAAAGAGCTTATAAGAAGCAGGAGCCTGGAAAAAAGACCCTGACACCCTAAGCAAGATGGAAAATTCTAGCAATGCAGATGTTGGCGAGGATAAGGAGCACAGACTCCCCCTTCCACACTGCTGATAGGGCATAAATTGATGGCACATTCATTTTGGAAACTTTACTGAGCAGAGTGTAAACTGTACATAACCTGCAAGGCAGTAATTCAGGTACAAGGTGTATGCCCTAGAGAAGCTCTAGCTCATCTGCATGACTCATGCACAAGAATGTGCAAGACATTTTCATAAGAAAAAATTGGAACCAGCAATAAAAATGTCATCTACATCAGCATGAATAAATTTCAAAACCATAATTTTGAATGAACAAAAGTCATAGAATGTATACTATAGGACTGGCTTATATAAATGGCCAAAAAACAGGCAAAAGTGAATCACAAATTTTTATTTAGGGACAAAGACATATGAGATAAATGTATACAGAAAGACAAGTGATTCATATAAAACAGAAGATAGTGGTTGTCTAGGGAGTAAGAGTGGAGAGGATATGGCCAGAGAGGCATAGATGAGAGCCTTTAAGTCAATCTTTGGCAATTCTATGGTGAGTAGTGGGCATATATGAGTATTTGTTTGATTAGTTTCCTTCAAGCTGTATGTTTATATTTGTCACTTTCTTTTGCATATATGATATATTTCACAATTGAAAAATAAAAGCATTTTCAAGTGAGCTGATGCCGTGGCAGTGGTAAGGCGATCATCATGACCAGTCATGACCAGGCCCTTGAGTTTTGACACCCATATAGGGACAGACCATCCAGTTTAAGGCCCATATGGTCGAGGAACTTGAAAATGAGAAAAAAAGAATAGTTTAGCTTAAATGAGGCAAATTGAAAGTGTCATTGCCCTGTACTCCAGAGTTAAAGAATATGTATCTTTAGCCCATATAAAACATTTGTAATAATTGACCAAATATTAAGCCACAAATAAATGCTCAACAAATACCAAAAAATCAATATCATATAAGTAACAATCTCTGGCAATAATTCACAGATTAAAAATAAATTAAATCAATGAAATTAAGTACCTGGAATGTATAAGAAAGGATATTGCCACTCAGTCTGTAGAAGTCTTTTCCATCCCCACTAAATACTTTTCTGCATTGACCACCAAAACTTTTAGTGTTGATGACTGTCTTCCTAAACTGGCCAGTAAGTTCATTGTAACTGTTTAAAAAGGTGGGGGGGGAGGGAAGGAAAGAAGAAAAGATGATTAAAAACCAGAAACAGCACTTGTTGAAAAAGAATTTAGAAAAACTTGAAATACATTACAGTTAAGTATCTCTTCGAGAGAGTTCAAATAATGAGAACAGTTTCCTAATGCACACCATACATTATCCAACCTTCCCTGGGTGTATAATGGCTAAAACTAAAAGCTGGGAGATTCCAACATCCCTTCAGTCTAAGAACATGTTTGGAAAACACACAGTCCTTTTGTATCTACAGCAAGAGCTGGATTTGTGTTGAGTCTATAGATAAAACCAATACAACTAAGATTACTCTCGAGGAGAGGGAATTCTTCTTTTCTTCTCTTTTCTTTCTTTTTTTTTTTTTAAAGATTTTATTTATTTGAAGAAAGGGAGGAAGGGCAGGGAGGGAGGGAGGGGGAAGCAGGCTTCCCACTGAGCAGGGAGCTCCACGTGGGGCTTGATCGCAGGACCCCAGGAACATGATCTGAGCTGAAGGCAAATGCTTAACCGACTGAGCCACCCAAGTGTCCCAGGAGGGAACTTTCTACAATAAATTTCACCTAAATTGCCTCTTAGCATACTGAATGGTACACTCTTTAGACTAATTTTACCATTTCTATGTTAATGAATTTAAAATATTACAGAAAAACCACCTCTGACTCTAAAATAAACTATTTTAAAGCCTTAAAATCTCAACTTGGATCTGACCCTTAGAAGTCCTTCAGAATTCCTTTTGAAAAGACAACATGGGATTGTCCCAACTTCACTTGAAAATGAAAGTTTCCAGCTGGTTAAGACAATTCTTTTTCAAGCTTAAATATCCCAACACAGCACTTTCTCCATTCTTTCTCTGTTCTTATTCTAATATCTCTTTGTTCTCTTGAGTAGCTCCCCATAATTGTCACTGAACCAGTTCTCGCTCTGTCTCTCTCTCCATTTCTACCTTTCTCCCAGAAGGTGATCAACCATCTGGGTTTTCCCAGGTCTGAGGGGTTTCACTGGACATAGGACCTCCAGTGCTAAAAGCAGGATAGTCCAGGGACAAGTGGACACTCTACATTTACCACATATATTTTTAGGTATACAGGTAAGACTCCTGGATGGCTCAGTCAGGGAGTATGGGACTCTTGATCTCGGGGTTGTAAGTTTGAGCCCTACACTGGGGATAGAAATTACTTAAATAAATAAAACTTCAAAAGAATTTTTTTAGTGTTTCAGAATGTGGCAAACAGCTCTGAGCCAAAGGCTTAACTATTATGACTTGTTATTAGACTTACCAAACTATAAAACAAAAACAAAATGAAAAGGTACAGCCCATCCATATACACAGGAAGCTGCCCAGTACCTTACCCATTTCCAGTAAGTTCTATGTTGGGAGGAGGTTTATCAAGGTCACAGGAAGGTCTGCTTTGTGAGTCCTCACATCTGTCTTCATCAGCACCGTCCTCTTCACAGTCAGAATCCCCATTGCAAACCAAAGATTTGCTGATGCACTGGCCTGTAGACAAATAAGCCCCCAACAAAAATAAAAGAAGGAAGAAGGCGAAAACTACCTAGGATTGAAAAGGTTTTGCCTCTGGGGTGCCTGGATGGCTCAGTGAGTTGAGCTTCAACTCTTGGCTTCAGCTCAGGTCATGATCTCAGGGTCATGATATCAAGCCCTGTGTGGGGTTCCATGCTCAGAAGATTCCCTCCCTCTCCCCCTCCCCCTGTTTGTGGTCACTTTTTCTAAATTAAATAAATAAATCTTTAAAAAAAAAAATGTTCCCTGGACCCCAACTCTGCACTAATATTCTACTGTGAATTTGAGATCAATCTTCCCGTGTCCAGGGAAGGACTGGTGATTATTTTGGCCCTCATATTCTATTTTTTTCCAAAGACTTTATTTATTTATTTGACCAAGAGAGATCACAAGTAGGCAGAGAGGCAGGCCGAGAGAGAGGGGGAAGCAGGCTCCCCGCTGAGCAGAGAGCCCGATGTGGGGCTTGATCCCAGGACCCTGAGATCATGACCTGAGCTGAAGGCAGAGGCTTTAACCCACTGAACCACACAGGCACCCCCATGGCCCTCATAATCTAACACACAAAATAGATCCTGACCTCAGCTGGAAACAAAATTAAAAATAAAAGTCAAATTCAAATTCCAGGCTCTCAGCCATAATCAAGCCATTTGTCTGAATCTCCCCAAAAGCAAAAGGCGCCAACCACTAGAAAGATAGATTCATATCCTGCCCTTCAACTTTCAGTTCATTCTTTTTTTTAATCACCGACCAGGATGCCGAAGCTCTGCTTGTTTTGGTGATTTGCTGTGTAAGACTGTGAGATCATGGAAACGGGGTAAAAAGGTTAAAACTCAACATTTCTTTAGCACCTACTCTGTGCAAGGTGCCCTTCCAGATGTTAAGGCACAGATAAAAATAAAAATGATATGCTGGGCTTTTCATATACTTTATGATCTAGTTGGAAGGACTATGAAGACACAGATCATTATAATCCCGCAATGTAATTGTTATGGTAGATGGGCATGGAGGAGGCACTGAAGGGTACCAGACGATCTAACCCTCGCTTACCTCCCCAGCATTATTTCAGCCATTCCTCGACTTGCTTCCTATACCCTCATCACACCTACGTGAATTAAAGGCCAGGCTTTCTCTCATCTCCTTGCTCTAATACATCTCTCAGCCTCGAAGGGCTTCTCTACCTGTTATGTGCATGTCCTTCAAAAATCAAAGTACATATTAGCTCCTCTCAGAAACCATCCCTATACCACAGGTTGTAGTACAAGTCCTTCGTTTATGTTCTCATACTATGCATTGCAGACACCTGTTCTGATGGTGTCCCATGTACCCCACTGTTGTCTCACACAATCCCATGCACCAAACATTTGTTGAGAGTCTACTATGTACCAGGTACTTCAGATGCAAAAATTAAAGGAATATCAGCCATATCCTCAAGGAGTTCACAAGAGAGGTAACCAGACCAACAAACACCCCAGATTACAGATGGTACAACGTACATATGTACAACATACATAGGGAACACAGAGAAAGGATTTGTCAATTGAGGAGTTAAGGAATGCTTCCTAAAAGAGGAGCCATCTGATTTGGGTTTTGGAAATAAAAAAGGAGTTAGAGAGGTATTACTGAGGAGCACTTCTAATACAGGGATTATTTATGTGCTATTCTGCCCATAAACTTTAATATTCATGAAGGAAGAAGCTATGTGTTTCATTTACATATCCACAACCCTCACCACTATATCTGGAGCATAATAACAATAATAAATATTTGCTAAAAGTTGTTGAATTAACCTGACTGCACCAATGCTACCTAAACAATAGGTCAAATAATCCTCAGTGCCCACACTTGAAATTATGTTTCAATCACCCTGTGCTTAGGAGTGACCTGTATTGCTTCTCCATTAGCTAATCAGAGTTGCTTTCCTTGTAAGCGTAATAATAACTTGGGCAGGAACCTTGTTTTTGCCCAATCTTGATGTACCAGACACTCTGCATCTTCACCAAAAATGCAATGTCGAGAGCAGTCTGGGTCTATCAATTGCCATATTTCTTTTCAAAGAAGCAAGGAGTATATCCACCTTTGTTACCAGATGAAATAATGACATTACATTTGAAATAATGATAGCTGAGTGTATAATTAATATGCCAACAAAATTAATTTTCAGGCCAATATAAATTCAGTAAAATTGAACAATACATACTGAGCAAGTTGATCCAATAACATTTGAATTTACACTCGGCATGGAGTGTCCAAACCTATGGAAAAGATACCTGAGAAACACCTGAACCGCTCTCCACATCCCTCTTCCACCGGACATCCTAGTGTAGGTTCACACGATTGTGTTTCAAATGCACTTCCGACGCAAGATTGACCGCCGTACTGCCCATAAACAGCAACAGACCGCCTGCGAGTCTAAACACAAAACAGGTACTGCTTTTGAACGTCTCCTTTCCTTTGTCTGAGAGACAAAATCGGGGAGAAATGAATACAATTGAAGAAACAGCGTTCAGGAAACTGTTCTGATGGGCAGGTATAAAACCTCCAAAATCAATAAACCCACAGACCCACTTGTCCTTGAGTCCCGTGACACTTGGATTACTACTTAGGAAGGACTCCCAGCTACTTATTTATTCTCAGGATTGAGCGTAAAAAAAATAAATAAATAACACTAGTGGACCTTTCAGAAAGTAACTTGAAAGAGCTGGATAGACACATAAGCAAACTGGTTCCATTACAGATGCTTCATGTTTTTGCTCTCAAGCTGTGTGCCAGGCTCTAACTCGAAAGGTGAAACCAATTTTGCCAGAGGTGGGGGGAAGGATCCTAGGAACCAGGGTTAAGGAGCAATTAAGTCAGAAAAGCCTTTGGAAAAGTGCTGGTAATTGATTTGAGTTGAATGTTAAGCCTTCTTCAGAAGACAAGGCAAGGCAAAGCAATCTGGAGAACCTTCTATGTCAGTACGGAAGGCAAATTGACAACGCAGAGGCCTCGGTAGTCCAAAGACGAAGCTACTTCTGCAACAGGATTCTACTAGACAAACAAAATCACTGGCCTCTGAAATGGGAAACATGTCAAAGGCAAATCTCTGGGAGAGAAAGTATGGGGAAAATAGAGGAAATCATCGAGCCACGTGAGAAACAAACAATTCGTCCTAAAATTCAGTTAGTCAATATGAAACCATGCATCTAACACTTAAACACACAGAGGTCCACAAAATCCTTTGCGTCCCCAACAGCAGTCAAATGAATCGTGTGAGCCTCTTTCTGTACTCACCTTTTCCCTATCTAAAAAAATAAACAAAATCTGATATTCCAGAGAATTTAAGCCTTGAGCAAAGACCAACAGGGAAGACAGGATATACAGACTGATGTGGGGCCAGGAGTGGAATGGTCAAGAAAGAATTTTTGAGATGTTTTTGGTGCAAAAAGTTGTTTTGATTATAGCAGGGGACAAGGGCGCATGGGGAGAAAGAGCTGCACTTTTGCTCTGTGAAGCTGGTGGTTACGTACTTCGTGTTCAAGGGGGAGGGGACGTGCAGGGAGTATCAGATCATAAATGTCTTCTTTGAATTTCTACTCATGAAAATACTTTTGCAGGATTTCTCTGGTGCTTGTCATTGGGCTCAATATTAACCATCAGTGAGATGAACAGGTGGTCATGAGAACCTCATGTATTTGGTCCTTATGGGAACTTTGCAGACTATAGGTCAGCCTTCTGGGCTAAATGTGAACACACTTCTGCTTCTGTCCCTCATCACAAGCCAAGGTGGAATCGCCTCATCCCTCCTAAGCTGGGTTAGAAGTGGGGATTCTTTCGGACAAAGGGTCACAGGAATGTAATTTGCTCTTTGAGCGGTTTTGTCAGCCTGGGGCTGACCCTGGCAACTTCTGTTGGGTCCAAGCAGAGCAGTCTTGGGGGAATAGGAGTGGGGAATGGAGCTCAGCACAGTTCCTTCGTAAGTTTTTAATCTCCATGTTTTATTGATGAAGACACCTCTCATACGTGTCTTATTAAATTGTCCTTTTCCAAAGTTCCAAAGCACAGATTGTGTAGTGTGTCTAAAGAATGCTTCCCTCTCTCTCAATATGAGCATGACCTTGACAGCTGCCCACTGAGAACAGTCTCCTTCTCACCTGACAAATTCTGGTCTTATGACCCTATTTTCATTTTCACTTGTCTCCTTCTGGATGAAAATTTTGTCATTATAATCTAGCGATATAATCATTGCATGATGACCTTTATGCAAAGAAAAAAATACTAATATGAAAAATACCTTCCATCTCTTTCTATTTAACATTCTTTCTTAACTTGTTGTTAAATTATAAAAATGTTTTCTGTAGTTGGTGTCTGACTTTTGCCTTGTTATTCATGTACCCATTTTCCTGTAATCAGAGTAGTCATCTATTCGCCAAAAGCCAAATTCTGCATTTGTGTAACTTGTTTTATAAATACCACTCATGTAGGTACCAAATATTTGATGAAAGTGATGATTGTGATGATGCTTCAAAACAGAAATTATCTTCTATAATATGGTTCTGTTATTTTAATAATTAAAAAGTGATTTTTAAATACACATTTTTATTCAAACAGAACCACCTTTAAAATATTTTGCAAATATAGAATCGTGTTGTATATCTGAAACTAATACAATGTCATGTGTTAATTATATTTCAATAAAAACATCTTTAATCATTCAAATGTTTAAAACCTTTAAAATAAGCATTATATTTTTGGAATTTATCCTAAGAAAATTATCAGAACAGAGGGCTGATTTCTATGTTCAAAAATGTTCACTGAAGTTTTATTTATAATAACAAAAATCCTAATCTCACACAATAGGAAAATAGATAAATAAGATCGGTATACTCAAATAGTGGAAAATAATACAGCTGTTAAAATTCCAACCGAAAGTATAATTTTAAAATAGTAGAGGGGTACCTTGGTGGCTCAGTTGGTTAAGTGCCCAACTCTTGATCTCAGCTCGGATCTTGATTTAACAGCCCTGAGTTCAAGCCCCATGTTGGGCTCCTTGCTGGGCACAGAGCCACTTTAAAAAAAAAAAACAAAAAAAACAGTAGGATAGAGGGGCACCTGGCTGAGTCAGTCAGTGGAGCACGCTACTCCTAATCTTAGGGTCATGAGTTCAAGCCCCACATGTGGCATGGAGTTTGGTTTTTTTTTTAAATTTTAGGGGTGCCTGGGTGGCTTAGTCATTAAGTGTCTACTTTTGGCTCAGGTCATGACCCCAGGGTCCTGGATCCAGCCCCCTGTCGGGCTCCCTGCTCAGTGGGGAGCCTGCTTCTCCCTCTGCCCCTTACCCTGCTTGTGCTCTCTCTCTCTCTAGTAAATTAATGAAATCTTTTTAAAAATTAAAAAAAAATTTTAAACAAAAAAATTTTTAATAGTGGAATATAAAACTATAATCAAACAATTCTATTTTTAAAAATTACAAACACACAGAGAAGATAAATTGAAAGAATAGCAAAATGATGGTATGTTCATATCTTTTAAATGGTAAAATTACAAGTAGAGTTTTCTTTATATAGACTTTCCCATGTTTTCTCGAATAAGTAACTTATAATAAGGCGGGGGGGGCACCTGAGTGGCTCAGTGGGTTAAGCCTCTGCCTTCAGCTCAGGTGAGTATCTCAGGATCCTGGGATCAAGCCCCACATCAGACTCTCTGCTTAGCAGGGAGCCTGCTTCCCCCTCTCTCTGTCTGCTTCTCTGCCTACTTGTTAACTCTCTCTCTGTCAAATAAATAAATAAAATATTAAAAATAAAATAAAATAAAATAAGGGAGGGGGGAAACAGGCACTTTAAGAAGGCCTCTATTATCTCCAGATCAAGTCCAGCATTTTATTTGTATTACTTAGAAATTAAACCTTAAAAAATTTAAAAATGCAGGGGCTCCTGGCTGGCTCAGTCAGTGGAGCACAAGACTCTTATCTCTGGGTTGTGAGTTGGAAGTCCATGTTGGGTGTAGACATTACTTAAAACTAAAATCTTTAAAAAAAAAAAAAAGTGCAAAATGTTTCACTCTTCATGGTCATTCGCTATTACTTAGGTAAAACAAAGCTACCATTTTGACCTTGTCAGTGTTTGTTTAAAATACGAAGAAAAGGTGAACCCAGTAAATATGAAACAGATTTTGAATTATATACTAACTTCATTTCACACTCTTCTGTTTCTCTAATAGTTAAAGAGTTAGTGAATTGCTTTATCCTATGTACAATTCTAGGCTCAAATGTAAGATTTAGAAAAGTCCTGCAAGAAAAATAAGAATGCAGAAATTACTTTATTACATTATTAATTATTAAAGCATTACTTTTCTCCCTTTAAAATTACTAATTGTGTTAAAAAATGCAAAAAATAACATGTCAAAAGCTAATATCTTTTGTCCATAAATCAGCTATATCAGTATAAAAAATATATACAATAAAGAAACAATAAGCACAAAGTTTTAGTATGGTCCTACCTGAGTCTTGGTACAACCATTGCATTCTGACCATGAAGCATAGGAATCCCACTGGCAATTGACTGGAGAGGCAGCTCTGTCAAATTGTTATAAGTCAGATAGAAAGATAAAGAGAAGGGAAACACAAAGAATGGTCAAAAATAGTAAAAAAAAAAAATTGCTTTACAATTTTTTAAAAGGCACCAAAAGCATCCCAAGATATATAAAAATGTATGTGGAAAGGAGCAAACTTTTTTAGAGATTAATATTTATTAAACATCTATTAGGTACCAGACATTTAATTCAGACACCTGAGCTGTAGAAAACAATAAGAGATAGGTCACAGCCTATGGGTAGAGGAGAGGACAAAGATGCAGATGTATAAACAAATAATCATAATATGATCATATAAACATGATCTGTAATACAATATATATCATTTGATCAATTTCATACCAGAAATGTGTACTGTATAATGTATTGTGGAAATACAGATAAGAGACTGTTCACATGTGAGAGGGTAGGTGAGAACATATAAGAGGAAGGTATTCTGGCCTTTGAAAGGATTCTGAATGACAAATTGAAGAGTTATACAGAAACTCTTCACTGGAAGACAAAAAGCTCTAAAAAGACCCTCTGAGAAGTGAGAAACTGAAACCTGGTCAAGACTAAAGGGACAGAAAATTACTTTTAGGTATTCCCCCTGTTCATTTAGGCTACTTCTTTCTCAAGAACACACCCAAGAAGAGTCAATTTGAGCTTGAACAATTCTACTCCACTCAAATACATGAAAAAGGACAGTCGGTTCTCATGTGATGCTTAACTCTGCTTTGCCAAGAAGATCACATGGCTTGGCCTAGCCTAAAAGCACATTTCACAAGGGGCAGAGGAAATCAGACTCCTGATTTCTGCATTTTGATCACATTCCTAGTCTTGGAGACATCTGGAGTCAAGGTGATTTGCACTCATCGTAAGCCTCTGAGGTGACCCTGAGTAAGTTGTCCCCTTTGTAGCGTATGTGCCTCACATGCTTTTATGGAGACAATGTTGCTAATCTGTCATCTTGACATGGCCATAATGATCCAAAGCCTCAGTGTCTGTGACCCTTAAACCATCGAACTTGTCATTGTTCTATGTTGGGTCCCAGGGACAGGCAGAGGACTTCCCCAAACACCGAAGCTTAGGAAGGAAAGCTAGCTGGCCCTTCTCTCCTCTGTGCTCCCACAGTAGGGCATGCAGCCCTCTCCCAGAGAACGGAGCACATCTGCACTGAAATCAACTATTTCAAGATCAGAGTCAGCTGGTGGACTCTGTGTACTGTGTTGGTTCTCTGTGCATCCCCATCATAGCTCGGCTTCTGAAACATATTCTGAGAGGCCGATGAAGGGAACTGATGTGGTCCTATCTCACCCAACTGATGAGAGCAAAACAAGCCATGGGTAAATGAGGTTGGCTTTTCCCAGGTCTCAGGAGTCAATAAACCTAATTTCTTTAAAAAAAAAAAAGAAAAAGAAAAATCTCTGATCCAGACTCGAGCTACGCTTGAGGTGAGTATAGCATAACGTATAGACTTGTCAAATCACTATGTTGTACACCTTAAACTCATGTAACATTGTATGTCAACTGCATTTCTGTTAAGGAAAAACACAAAACAAAAAAAAAAACTCTCAACCTTTAAAATTCAAAGAATGTTTTGCAACGACTTCATTTAAAAGTCAAATTCTGCCCTAAGTTGTGTCAGTTCTAAGGTCGGTTCAATTCTCTGAATTGCAGGTAAAATCACGATACTGGGATAAGAAGAAAACCTTGAAAAAAAAAAGAAGAAAACCTTGAGGTATTTTTATATTTCAGGTTTCTTTCTTACAGGAAAAAAATAAAGTAATATAAGAATAAGAATAAAACAAGCTTCTGCTATCATTGCCTTTTCTCAAAATGTGGAAATATAAAATATTAAGGGATAAAGATGTGTCAGGCTGCAATGTAAAAATCAGGCCATGTACTAAAGAACTTCTTAAAAATAAAAAACAATTTTTAATGATTTCCAAAAAAATTCTCACCTTGAAAAAACTTGGAACTCTCCTATAAATCCCACCAAGATGCATAAAATTATTACCTGGGGGGTGAAGAGGGAGGAGGAAATAAACATTACTTTAGTTTGCATTTCTTTAATGAGTTGAAAGTGAACACATTCCTACAAGTCAAGATTTGTGAGTTGGGAATATAAAGGAGGAAAGAACCATGGACCAGGCTCAACGACTGTGCTTGTCCTTTAAATTTCCATTCCAAATAAAAGTTTAATACAGTTCTGTTGAGCTCGCCCTCTACTGTTCATTTCTGTAAAGACAACTAGGGGCTGGGGAATGTCATGGCCATACAAGTGGAAAATTTCACTCATTAGAACCTCTCTTTAGGGATCTTTTAATTCCTTTCTCCACTCATCTTCACTCTAACTTCAACACTCATAAGGACACCCGGAGAGGAGGAAGCCTGGAAGAAAGAACAGCCAAGAATACGGAGTTAGAAGGGAAATAAGCATCATACATGAAGAGTCAACCGAAGCTGAAGCACATCCCTAGTCAGAGGGTGGTGACGCTCGCCCTGACCCTTAGTTCTGTGGCTGGGTCAGATTTAAAACACCTCAGAGGCCTTTTGTAATCATCTTTCCATGACAGCACCAGCCTAAATATTGAAGATTTAGTAGATTACAAAATTATATATAAAATGGGGTTACATTTTGTTTGAAAAACCAAACATGGGGTACCTGGGTGGCTCAGTTAAACGACTGCCTTCCATTCAGGTCATGATCCCAGAGTCCCAGGATGGAGTCCTGCATCAGGCTCCCAGCTCCATGGGGAGTCTGCTTCTCCCTCTGACCTTCTCCCCCTCATGCTCTCTCTCACTCGCTCTCTCTCTCTCAAATAAATAAATAAAATCTTTTTAAAAAAGTATTAAAAACAAATCTAGAAAGACATAATAAAAGGTAATCCTTTATTTCTGGTATGAAATTATACAGGTGATTTCTATTATCTTTTTTTCTACTTTTCTGTATCTCCCTACTTTGACCACTGAAGGCACCCATGAATAGAATTCAAATCTTAGTGGAGACTCTCTGAGAGTGTCAAATGTATTCAATTCATAACCCAGTGTAAAAGTCCTTAAGACCATCATACCCCACTTTTTTTTTTTTTTTAGATTTTTTATTTATTTACTTGACAGAGATCACAAGTAGGCAGAGAGGTAGGCGGGGGTGGGGGGGAGCAGGCTCCCCACTGAGCAGAGAGCCCAATGCAGGGCTCCATCCCAGGACTCTGGGATCATGACCTGAGCTGAAGGCAGAGGCTTTAACCCACTGAGCCATCCAGGCACCACCATACCCCACATTTTAACAGACCAATATTCTTTCTCTTCTCCCTGATCTCCTCAGACGTTTTTTTCTCTCCATGTAGTTGAAGAGTGGCTTCCCAACATTTTTTCCAGACATTTCTACTTGCCTTCCTAGATCACCGAGGTCTTATTAGGTATCTTTCTTTCAGTTATAAAATCCTAGTTGCCTACTTCTGACTTTTATTGTCCTACAAAGCTTATTTTTCTGATAAACACAAACCAAAACACTAATAGCGGTGGGCATCCTGGAAATGAGTGAACAATGGCAGGGGAAGCTGTGAATACTTTTCTGACTTTTCAATGAGCACATAAAGCACATAATCTAAACCAACAAATTTTTTAAGGGTTTTCTTTTCTTAATTAAAAACAAGGATTTCTTTTTTATTTTTTCAATATGTCTTTGCTCTGTGCTGTGTCAACTCATTTTTCCTCCCTCTGGGAAAGCCTGTCTTATAGCTCTTTTAGTCACTAACAAAATGTCACATTTTCAGAAAACAAAAATTCCAAAACAATCTAAATAGTCAAATTTCAATTCAGTATTCAATTTTAAATTTCTCTCTTACTTCCTAATCCCGGATGCTCCTAACAAGGGTGGAGTGGTGTTTGCTTCAGAATTCCCCCCCCCCCCTTGGGCTTGTGCTTTTCTTCCCACCTCTCTGAGCTGTCTCTGTCTTCTTCAAAGTCACGGCAGCAGGAAGGTGAGGGGCAAGAGCCAAAAAGGGGGTCCACATTGGGTCCATGAGAGATCTGCTCACATCTTCATCCTGTCAAGCTCTGGATGTCAGGATGTAACCAATACTGTTGTGTCGTTTTACTCTGCTGAACACGGGCCAGTGAGCCAGCCTGTGCCTTCAGATTTTCCCAGACACGACTAGAGTATCACTCCCTGATGTGGAAATGTTGGGGTTCAGAGCAGTCAAGAAAGAATTCTTTGGAATTCAGTCCAAAAAGGTGGGTTTACTTAAGTACAGGGATAGGACCCATGGGCAGAAGGAGTACCCCTGGAGTTGTGATGGGGGACTGATTATATACTTTCAAGTTGGGAGAGGGATTGGGATAATGTATGTATCTAAGGAATTTTGGAAGCAAGGTGTCCAAAACCCTGAAGGGGTTAACTATTGTTAGGAAAAGATCATTTATTACTGTCTAATAATATCTTAGTCATGAGACCATTCAGATGTGTATCAGTGGGCCATACGCTTGGAGGATGACTGCTAACATATACATCTTGGAGGTGTTGGGGTGGGGAGTAGAGATAAAGGAAGTTTCCAAAGGAATCTGTATATGTTTGAGTAGACTTACAGGATCTTGGGGGGAGGGGGGTGTACGATAACATTAAGTTAAGATTGCCTTTTGTTCTTAGCAAAGTGTCAACACTGAGGCAGCTGAGTTCCTAGAGGAAGGTCACTCTACCTGTTGCAAGGACTTGTCAATGGGCAGTAGGCAGTAAGGAAATAATGTTTTCTTTTGCCTTTGTTTCCCACATCATTTCCTATATCCCCCATACTCTAAGGGTCATGATCTTGCATACTCTTAGGATGCAGATAGTCAAAGGGTCACCAGACAGACTTAGAGCTACTTTTTTTTTTTTCTTTTGAGAGAGAGAGAGAGAGAGAGAGAGCGCGCACATGAGCAAGGGGGGAGTCAGGGAGAGGCTTAAGCAGAGTCTGCAGTGAGCATGGAACCTGATGCAGGGCTCCATCCCAGGACCCTGAGACCATGACCTAAGCCAAAATCAAGTGTCTGCTTCTTAACCAACTGAGCCACCCAGGTGCCCTGAACTGCGCTTTTTGTAGTACTGCATTGCCTGTCCAGCATCTCACTCTAAAATGTCGGGATACTGAGCACTTACTGTTCTTGGCCTTCAACTCTCAGCAAAAGCAGGCATCATGAAAAAATTCATTCTTAACATTCTACTGCATATGTTTTAAAAGAATTTCAACCAAGTTTTAGGGAACACACTTTTTTTTCATCAGGACTGCCTTTGCCAACACCTTCCCCATAGATGTACTCTTATTATAGCCTGTGAAGGTCTGCCTATTACAAGGCAGTTTTGTTCATGAGCTATATAAGCTGAATCTTTAACCAAGAGAATTTCTTGAAATTTGTTACCTGGGTCCCTGAAAATGAAGTAGTTATCATTTCCCACCTTCAATAAGAATATCTTTTTTTTTTAAGATTTTTATTTTATTTATTTGACAGAGAGAGCACAAGCATGGGGAACAGGAGAGGAAGAGGGAGTCCAACATGGGGCTCAATCCCAGGATCCTGGTATCATGACTTGAGCCCAACTGATGCTTAACCAACTAAGCCACCCAGGTGCTGCCAAAAAGAGTATCTTAACAAATGAACAAGATAGAATAATCACAAATTAATAACAAATGATGCAAAAATAAGTTCAAGTTGCTGTCTTTGCTCCTATCTTTGGCTGCACTGTAATTTTTCTAACATTTGGCTACATTGCACTGGGCCAACACGTGTACTTGGTAAACTTTTAATTGCCTTCCATCCATCTGTATCCTCCACTCTCACATTCCCGACCCTTCCTTTCATCAAAGATTCTAAATTCTAAAATTCCAAGTCTTCAACTTTACTTATATAAAGCTCTTCAATGAGTCAAATCATGGGGTTTCATGGCATGACCCCAAATCAAACAAACCAACCAACCAAGTGCACTGGAGGGACATTTTCCCTAAGAAACAACAAAGGTACTATTGTATTTCTTAATGTCTTTCTCAGAACTTTCATAAACATTTTCTCCAGTCTCTGATTCCCAGACCTCTGAACCACTAATTTTACTGCAAAACAAGAAAAAGGAATTCACTTTGGCTGAATTATTAAATATATTTAAATAAGGATTTTTTTTTAAGTTACCCCCAGATCTTTCTCCTTCCTGTTTTCCCCTTTTTTGAGTCATTTTGGTTAAGCCTCACTCCCTTTTGAGATCACTTCGTTTACAAAAGTAATGAAATTATTATCTTACCTTCATGTTTGGGGAAACATTCAGAGCAGAAGAAGGAAGAAAATTTCCACTGAGTGTCGGTGAATTTTCAACAGCAGGAAGAGCCCAACAGCCTGCTCCTTTCCCGTCTCTCACTGCTGTGGATTAACTTGGCACTCATAAACAGAGCAAGTGGTTCGGAGACGTAGCTCCTACCCCGACCAGATTCTCTGGGGACACAAAGAGCCTGCCCCCCTATTTAGTCCATGTCTTGAAGCCAGATGCGTCTTATCAACTTACACAGGCCTTAGCTTTAGCCAGCTGGAACTGTTTGGAAGTGTAGTTCTAAGAAAACATCTGTAAATCTAGAAAGACAGCAAATGTTCCCAGCTCGATGTTTAAGTGATTTTCAACCAAAGGAGACTCTATGTAAGGCAAGGGATAAGCCTCCTTCCTATTTCAATCTTCTAAACTAAGCAGATGTTTTCCAGATTCCTTAAAGGGTGTTGTACACCAGACTTTGAGATTAAACACTGTGAGAAAGAAGATCTAAATGCAGTTCTGTCACTCAGAATAGAAATGGAACATTTTGGGGGTGGAATTTCCACCACTTCCCCCAACAAAAAAAGGGGAAAAAAAACACCACCACAACAACTATACCATATATATATATATATATATATATATATATATATATATATACACATACACACTAACACAGTATTACCTCCATCCCCTCATGCTTGACCTCCACAGAATGGTTGGAAACAGCATCATGTTTTGCAAACATATTGAAGAGCATCATTAATTTTCCCAAGTTCATCCCCTAATCCTTTGATGTGGAGCTCACTGCTGAAAAGTTCTTATCACGGCCATCACCCTCTGTCCATTTTCTCCTCTTCTGCTATTGCCTTGGCTAATTCTGCCAGACCCTCGTTCTCCACAGGTTTGCATTAATCCTAGCAGTTCTCAGCATCACTTTCAAAGATTTCATGAAAGCTGCATTTTGGGGGCAAGAGTTCAGATTTTCTATTAAAGCTGAGCTATGACTTGATTCCCATGGTTTGACCAAATATTCTGACACTTGCTGCTAGGGCATTAATAGGAGAGATGTAAGTGTTAAGTGGGAAAGGATTTTTGCGTTGAGAGTAATTTTATAACTAAACATTCCATTAGTGAATATTTTCTAGTTTTAATGATTTATATCTTTCTTTATCCAAAGAACTTGAATAATAGAGACTAACCCCTACCCTCCCTTCATAAATTAAATGGGCTCCCAGAGACAAATCTTCCACATCCTTTGTTAAAACCATTAGTGATTTGTGTGGAAGAAATTTTGCCACAGGGAAAATGACCCTTAATTCCTGAAAGATTTTGTTGCTGTTGTTCAACTCCAATTACATGATTTACAAATGTTATGGACTCTTCTTAAGGACTCATTGTGCAGGGGTGCCTGGCTGGCTCAATCAGTGGAGCATGTGACTCTTGATCTTGGGGTTGTGAGTTCAAGGCCCATGTTGGGTATGGAGATTACTGGAGAATGAAATCTTAAAAAAAAAAAAAAAAAAAAAAAAGTACTCTGTATATGATTCCACATTAAAGGGGTTCATTTGCATTCCCCTGAAAGCCCAGATTCTGAGATAGGAAATCAATTACAAGTACGCTTTTTGGAGGGTTTGAAGGGTTTGGGGTTTGTGTTTTGGCTGGGTTTTTTTGTGGGGTTTGGTTTGGTTTGGTTTTGTCTTGTTTTGAGAAGTGCTCTAAGCAGATATATCAACCAACACGCTATCATTGATTGAGGGTGGCTCCTAGATTCAACTCCCCAGCACTTCCAGTTTGCCTTCGGGGTAGGCCTGGCTGCACTGATAGCTGGTGGGGTGGAGGGTGTAAGGGCCTTCAAGTAGACTGTTGCAGGTATCAGCAGTATTTGCAGATATTTGCCTTTGTCATGTAGCAGTGAGTGCTGAGGGGCAATAAGTAGATACCAACAGCACTGCTATGGTAACTTGTCCTTCGTACACGAATGCGTTCATTAATTTGTTTATTCTAATTCAACAAATGCTTACTGAGGATGCATGACAGAATAGGCTGAAGATTTTGACAGATAGAAGCTTTAAGCAATATCTTTTATTATTTTTATTCCTTACATGCTATAAAGATCATGTGAGCTCATGTATAGAGACCATGATCCCAAAGTCCTGGGATCTAGCCCCACCTCAGGCTCTCTGCTCAGCAGGGAGTCTGCTTCCCCCTCTTTCTCTGCCTGCCTCTCTGCCTACATGTGATCTCTGTCTGTCAAATAAATAAGTAAAATCTTTTAAAAAACAAACAAACAAACAAAAAACCATAAGACATGCCACTACTCAGGGAGCAGAAGGAAGGAGAAGAGCGGAAAAAGGAGAGAGAGGGTACAAAAGTAGAAGGAAAACGAAAACAATGCACTGTCAAACCAATTCAGGAGAATCACAAAGAAAGGTCAGGCAACAATGGGCTAAGTGGAGATCAAAGAGAAGGAGTGGGGGCGCCTGGGTGGCTCAGTGGGTTAAAGCCTCTGCCTTCAGCTCAGGTCATGATTCCAAGGTCCTGGGATGGAGCCCCACCTCAGGCTCTCTGCTCAGCGGGGTGCCTGCTTCCCCCTCTCTCTCTGCCTGCCTCTGCCTACTTGTGATCTCCGTCTGTCAAATAAATAAATAAAATCTTTTTTTTTTAAATGATTTAAAAAAAAGAGAGAGAAGGAGTATTGAGGGAAAACACACATTACTCGGTAACTGAAAAATAATTAAAACACTGTGGATAGGGGCGCCTGGGTGGCTCAGTGGTTTAAGCCTCTGCCTTCGGCTCAGGTCATGATCTCAGGGTCCTGGGATCGAGCCCCGCATCGGGCTCTCTGCTCAGTGGGGAGCCTGTTTCTCCCTCTCTCTCTGCCTGCCTCTCTGCCTACTTGTGACCTCTCTCTCTGTCAAATAAATAAATAAAATGTTAAAAAAAAAACAAAACACTGTGGATAAACTGAGGACAGAATTTCCCCACATATTTTCCACTATGGTCCTACGAAATACCTCAAGAAAAAAATAATTAATTTTACATTTAAATAAATGTAAGAAGCTGCATATAATAGAGAAGGGTCTCTCAACCTTTGAATTATCGGCCTTTCGGCCTTGATCACTCTTTGTTGATAGAAGGGGTAGAACACTCAGCAGAATCTTTGGTATCTACCCGCTTGATGCCAGTCAAAAATGTCAGTCAAAAATGTCTCCAGGGGCACCTGGGTGGCTCAGTGGGTTAAGCCTCTGCCTTCAGCTCAGGTCATGATCTCAGGGTCCTGGGAGCAAGGCCACATCGGGCTCTCTGCTCATCAGGGAGCCTGCTTCCCCCTCTCCCTCTGCCTGCCTCTCTGCCTACTTGTGATCTCTGTCAAATAAATAAAATCTTTTTTAAAAAAAATTTTTTTAATGTCTCCAGATATTGCGAAATGGCCCGAAGAGGCAAAATCAGCCCTTCCCTACTGAGAACTGCTGTTATGGAGTCTCTAGCAAATGCTCAGCCTTAGAGTCACAAAGCCCACAGCACATGGCATTGTAAATTAAATGTTCTAAAAGTTGTACACCAAGTAAAATGTCTTAAAACTTTTCTCAAACCAGAATTCCAAATTCATGTGACCCCAGAACTTGCATTTCTAACAAGCTTGAAAACTGGTTTCGCAGACATGCTTTAGCAAATGGTGTCTGAACCAATACTGAATCTGCGGAAAACGAAAGCAGATTTTTGCCAGACTGGGGAAGCGTCCACAAGGGCTCAGTCCTCTCCCCATCTCCTGCGATGACACGTTCCCAATTCCCCGTTAGTCTTCACTTCCCTTGGTAGCACTTCAAAACCTTGAACATCCCCAGACCCTAATGAAACAGACCCTGATGATATCAAGAACCTGTTATGGTCCAACTTGGGGAGATTCTTGAAAACATTTTAACAAGCCTATTTCATTTGCTAGCCATTCGTTCTATCCTGAATTGTTCCACTGACTCTAGGCGCATAAGAGGAATAAACTTGCCCAGGAAGAATAAAGCCTCCTTCCAAACTTCTGTTGAGTCTGTCAAGGTCAGAAATCAAACCGCCAGAAATTGGAGCAAAAGGCAACAGTGGCCCCTAGTGGCAGGCATGCTGCAATGCCTCGAGTAATAGATCAGCGTTAGGCTCTGGAGTTAAATCACTCAGGAGTGAGAAACGCTCAATCTTCTCAGTCGAGTGCTTGTTAAGCTAATAAGGACTCCAGGTGGTATCTCTTTTTCCATTAAAATGTCATGGTGTGAATAGTTTGAGAATGAGAAATGACTGCTGGGCTATATTTACCTAAAGGAACTTTTCAGCAAAACGACTGTTAAATGGCTTTATCATGTACCTAATCAGAAGCTGCCCATCTCTGCTGGGAGCACTGCATTCAATACTGTGATTTGTGCATTATTTAATTAGTTCATTTATTTCCTTACTTACTTATTTATTTTAAAGGAGATAGAAGTTTATTGAATACACCGCAAGGGAGCGGCCTGTAGGGCAGCAAAGGAGAGACTGCCTGCCTGCATTAAAGTGAGATCACCAAAAAAGAGGAATAAAACAGTGGGGTCATTAGGTTAGTACTGTCTGTTGGTACCCAGCCCCTAAGAATGATGTGTAAGGTTGAAATAGATTAAGAAATATTTCCGGGGCATTGCACTTCCGTGTAGACAGTTGTTGTTGCTGTTTACAGTACTGGACGAGCCTTTGCCTTGGGGGCCCTGAGGGCTGCATGCAGATGGCAATGATCCAAATAAAATCAGGAAGCCATACGGGCTTTGTCGTTATGGGTTTCAAGGTTCTCGATAGCAGCAGGCATCTGCTAAATTTAGGAGAGGGCCTGGCCTGGTTTGGGTTTCTGACATCTGGGTTTTTCCATGTTCTGCAATGTCGTAGCCTATGAGGCCAAGATACATTTCATTTGGTTTAAATTTGAATTAAAGTCAAAGAGCTCTGAGAAGGAAGGCACAAAATGCAAAGATTTTCATGGTTCCATAACTGCCTTGTGTAAAGACCTGCAGAGGAAGGGTGAATAGCAAAGGACAAGGTCATTTATTTGATTTACACAGTAAAGTTGGGGTGTCTATGCAGAGAGCTGGTTTGTTATTGTCATTGTTCTTGTTGTTCTTGTTGTTTTTCCAGATCAAAAGTTCAGCATATTATAGCTCTAAAATAAAAAGTAATCACTTCTGGAAAATGTCAGTCTATGCCATAATTTTAAGCTTTATCTCCTTAAGCTGTCTCCACACAGATATAGTTTGATATCAGATTTATCATTCCATGTTCCACAGGCCAAGAAAAAATAATGAGTGGTAGAAAGAAATAAAATTCTGAATTATACAACTCTTCAAATGTTTGTGAAAAAGTTTTAGAAAACAGTGAAGAACAGGCACAAATGCCTAAATAGAGATTTCTTTAAGTGAAGAATTCTCCTGAAAGCGATAAGGCACTAATCTGTGTACAAATATGTGTTCTAAAGGCAGAGTCTGGATTCTAATCCTAGAGAAGTTGCTTGCCTCTTTGATCCTCTTGCTTCCTTACCTGAAAAGTAGAAATAATATTATCTAAATTATAGGGTTATTCTATTAAATAAATCCAGACAAAGCAATTAGCCCTGTGCCTAGAATGTAGGAAGCCTGGTCCAATAAATCCTATAATACAAAGGATTAGAAATAACAAGGGGTGCCTGGCTGGCTCAGTGAGTAGAGCATGTGACTCTTGATCTCAGGGGTGTGAGTTCAAGCCCCATGTAGGGCACAGAGCCTACTTTAAAAAAAGAAAAGAAAGAACGCAAACATGCATCAATAGTGGCTTGGTTAAATAAATTATAGCATACACATTAAATGGAACATTACATACGTATAAAAAACTGAAGAGGTTCTCTATGCACGGATATGGAAAGATCTATAAACTACATTGTTAAGGAGAAAAAGGAAAAATACAGAGCAGTAGCTACTTTGGAGCTAAATCATATTGGTTTATACTTGCATGAAGAAAGTCTGGAAGAATACACAAGAAACTAATAAAAATAGTTATCTCGTGGTACAAACGTATGAGAAGGCCACTACGTGGAAAGATGGAAATAGGATAGAAAAAGGGTTGGGACTAAGGCCTTTTACCTCATACTAGCTTATATTTTTTCTTCTTTCCTAGCTTCTATTTTTGATACATTAACGAATGCATTACCTATCCCCCCCCAAAAAAGTAAGTAAAAATTACTCAATTTTATTTTGTCGGCTGCCATTCTTTTATCTCAGAGTACTGTAGAAAAGCATCCTGAAGATTCTCCGTCGTTTCTCGGCTTGTTCATTCATTCATTAGCCTGAGGAGCTGGGGTAGATTGTGAGGACGCACACTGTAATAATAGAAACAAGCATCTTGTTTGTTGCTGTGTATCCTCTTCACTCTTAATTTTCTTTCTTTCTTTTATTTTTTTTTTTAAGTTTTATTTTTAAGTAATCTCTAAGCCCGATGTGGGGCTCGGACTCATGACCCCAAGATCAAGAGCCGCATGCTTTCCAGCTGAGCCAGCCAGGTGCCCCTTAACCCTCCATTTTCTTTTCTTTTTTAAGATTCTATTTATTTACTTGAGAGGGAGACAGAGTGAGTAAGAGAGAAACAGAGCACAAGCTGGGGGAAGAGACGTGGGGAGAGAGGTAGACCCCCCCAACCCTCCTGAGCAGGGAGCCAGACACGGGTCTCCATCCCAGAACCCTGAGATCATGACCTGAGCTGAAGGCAGATGCTTAACCTCCTGAGCCACCCAGGAGCCCCCAACCCTCAATTTTCTTTAAAATAAATAAATAAATAAATAACAAAATCTTTGTAGGGCATATTTGAAATTCAAAATATGTAAAATGTACACTGAAGTTTTTTGAGTACATATAGATCTCCACACCTTTCATACCCACAAATGAATGAATTTTTAAAATATATCCATAGGGGCATCTGGGTGGCTCAGTCATTAAGCGTCTGCCTTCAACTCAGGTCATGATCCCAGGGTCCTGGGATGGAGCCCCCATCCAGCTGCCTGCTCAGCGGGGAGCCTGCTTCTCCCTCTCCCGCTCGCCCTGCTTGTGCTCTCTCTTTCACTGTATCTGTCTCTGTCAAATAAATAAATAAAATCTTTTAAAATAATAAAATAAAATAAAGTAAAATATATTCATACAAATGTGAGCCAAAGAAAAATTTTAGCAAACCAGTTTATCCAGAGATATTCCTCCAATGATACACAGTTTGAGTGACTTCCTGAAAACAATCAACTTGCTGTTAATCAGAAGAAAACTGATTAATAATTACCAGGGAAATTACCAACTATGTGATATTACACTCTTATGAATCTATGAAGATAGTCACTAGGACCAAGAGCTATTTTCCTGATTGAAATTTACATGATCTAAAATGAGAATGCAAAATAATTAATTAATTAAATTTAATGATAGTGTACAGGCCGATCAAAGTATCAAGATCCTTTTCTTTAGATTGAAATTATATCAACTAGCATTGTGAGTGATGGTTCATACCAATGAGAAGGTCCAGTTGACAGTTGCATTATTATAACTTTGATAAGCAGAAAAATCAGTTTACTTTAATAAATGTTTTTATTGTTAAAAAAAGTTTTCAGGGGCGCCTGGGTGCCTCAGTCAGTTAAGCATCTGCTTTCCAATCAGGTCATGATCCCCGGGTCCTGGGATCGAGTCTTACCTCAGGCTCCCTGCTCAGCAGGGAGTCTGCTTATCTCTCTCTGCCTGCCACTCCGCCTGCTTGTGCTCAAGCTCTCTCTGTCTCTGTCTCTCTCTCTTTCTGACTAGCAAATAAATAAAATCTTTTTAAAAATTCGAAAAAAGTCTTCCAAAACCCATGGCCAGGTGAAGTAAGGACAGCACCTCTTTGGGAAAAAGAACATCCAACACTTAATATGGAGTCAATGAAGGTTAGTGCTTCTCTCATCAAGACTACAACCGGAAAACCTCAAAATTGCCCAAACACAGGAAATAACCTCTCTCTTCCCAGGGGAAACTGAACAACACTCTTAAAGTACATGAAACAGACCCATGAAAATGGAAATCCTTGCTGATGTTTTATCTGAAGTGTACCTGAAATTACCACCTATTTCCCCTTCCCTGCAGAACGGACCCTATGTGTTTAGCCAGGGTGGGTAGAGGAACATGTGTTCTAATGGGATGGGCATGTACATAAATAAATCAATGAAATACAAGGTGATAAGGCACCTCTGAATCATTCCTGAATTTCTCCTCCCTCTCACTGCCTCCAACACCCAATCAGTCATCACGTTCCGCGGAATATATTTCTGACTCATATACCCCTTCATTCATTCATTCTGTCGGTGTACAGCCGCACCCTCCGTATCATTTGTTCCTTGTTGCCTGTCTGGTATATTTGTTTATTGGTATATAATTGACGTACCAGAAAACTCACCCTTTTAAAGTGCATAACTGAGTGGTTTAAAAAAATACGTGTGTGTGAAGCCATCACCCCTAACTCCAGAATATTTCCACCATTCCCAAAAGAAATCCCATACCCATTAGCAGTCACTCCCCATTGCCCACAACCTCTAGCTCCTGAAAACCACTAATCTACCGTCTGGTTCTGTAGATTTGGCTCTTTTGGACATTTCATACAAATGGAATTGTATAATATGTGTGTCTGAATTCATAATGTTTGCAAGGTTTGTCCATTTTGTAGCACGTATCCATACTCCGTTCTTTTTATGGTTGTATAATAGGTTATGATGTACCAGAATATACAATATTCTGTGGATATATGGCAATAATATTTTGTATATATACCACTTTAATTTTTTTGAGAAGATACAGACAAACCTCAGAGATATTGTAGGTTCAGTTCCAGGCCACTGCAATAACATAAATGTCACAGTAAAGTGAGTCAAATGAAGTTTTTGGTTTCCCAGTGCATATAAAAGTTATTTTACACTATACTGTAGCCAATTAAGTGTGCAACAGCATTAAGTCTAAAAACACAATGTGTTTAATATTTACATGCATGATAAGACTTCTCTATATATCTTAATATTTACAGCAATCTGTAATCACTGCTTGCAGAACACCCTAACAAATATAATAATAATAAAGAAAAAGTTTGAAATACGATGAGAATTACCAAAATGTGACAGAGAGATGCATAGTGAGCAAATGCTGTTAGAAAACGGTGCTGATTGATTCAGTTGTTACAGGATTTCCAAAAAACCTTCATTTTGTAAGAAATACAATATCTGTGAAACACAATAATGTGATGTACAATAAAACAAGGTGTGCCTATACCTAAGACTAGAATTATTGAGTCATATGGTCACTCTTTCCTTAACATTCTGAGGAACTACCAAACTGTTTTCAAAAGAAATTACACCATCTTACATTCGTATCAACAATGTATGAGGCTTCTAATTTTTATGCGTCCTCACCAGCACTACTTAGTCTATCTTTTTAATTAGCGCCACATGAGAAGGTACAAAATGGTATCTCGTTGTGGCTTTCATTTTCATTTATCTAATAACCTAATAATGTTGAGCACCTTTTCGTGTGATTTGGGTTATTTGTATTTCTTCTTTGAAGAAATGTCTTTACCCATTTTCTTAACTGAATTACTTCTTTTTGTTATTGCATGATAAGATTTCTCTATATATCTTACTTATTAGTCATATAATTCACAGATATTCTCTCCCATTCTATAGGTTGTCTTTTCACTTCTTAATAGTGTCTCTTCATGAACAAAAGTTTTTAATTTTGATGAAGTCCAATTTATCTAATTTTTTTGGTCTCCCTTGCTTTTGATGTCTTATCTAAGAATCCCTTGCCAAAGTCCAGGTCATGAAGATTTAGCCCTGTATATTTTTCAGAAATTTCAAAGCTCTTTTTAGATCTTTATTCATTTTAAGTTAATCTTATATATGATGCGAGGGAGGGGCCCAACTTCATTCTTTTGCACACAGATATCCTATTGTCCCAGGATCATTTGTAAAAAAGTTTCATTTATCCATTGAATGGTCTTGGCATTCTTGTTTCAAATCAATTAACTAGGGGCGCCTGTGTGGCTCAGTCAGTTAAGTGTCCAACTCTTGATTTCAGCTCAAGTCATGATCTCAGGGTTGTGAGATGAAACTCCACATCCGGCTCTGTGCTCAGCACACAGTCTTGAATCTCCTTGGTCAGATTTATTCCTAAACATTTTATTCTTTTGAATGCTATTGTAAATGGACTTAAAATTTTTTTTATCTTCAAAAAAAATTATTTTCAGATTGTCCATTGTTAGTTTATAGAAATACAATTGATTTTTGCTTATGAATCATATATCATGTAAACTTGATGAGCTAGTTTATTAGCTTTCATAGTTTTTTGTTGCATTCCTTATAATTTTCCATTTATAACATTGTATCATCTAAAAAGAAATTAATTTTACTTCTTCTTCTCTTCAATCTAGATGCTCCTCATTTCTTTTTCTTGCCTAATTGCCTTAGCTAGAATCTCTAGTGCAATACTGAAGAAAAGAAGCAAGCAGACATCCTTGTCTTTTTCCTTTCTTAGGAGGAAATCTTTCAGTCCTTTGATATTAAGTATGATGTTAGCTATGGGTTTTTCATAAATGTTTTTTATGATGTGGTTTTTCATAAATGTTGAGAAAGTTCCCTTCTACTCCTATTTGTTAAGTGTTTATGTCATGAAAGGGCATTGGATTTAGTCAAAAGCTTTTTCTGCATCTTAAGATGGTTGTATGGATTATATCCTTTATTCTTTTAATATAGTGTATTACAATGATTAATGTTCATACACTGAACCTATCTTGAATTCCTGGAATAAATCCCTATTTAGCCATAATATGTAACCCTTTTATGTGCTGCCAGATTTAGTCTACCAGTTTTTCCTTGAGAGATTTTGTGGCTATACAAATAAGAGATATTAGTCTGTAGTTTTCCTGTGACGTCTTTCTCTAGTTTCTATATCAGGGTAGTTTGGCCTCATAGAGTAAGTTGGAACATGTTTCCCTCCTACTATTTTGGGAAGAGTTTGTGAAGGATTGGAAGGACTCCATCTCTGTCCCCTTACCCTCCAATTAGTAAGCATTTGCATAAGTAACCATTTGTGTCAGTGTTGGTGTATCTTTCTGGGGTTTCTTTAATGCAAATATAAGAAAATACAAATTTATGCTTTTATTTCCCCTTTATTATATATAATTTATGTATTTGTGTGTTTGTAGGTGTAAGGAAGGAGAGAGGGAAAAAAGAGACAGAGAAATTGAATATATTGAATATATAAGAAGAGAGGGGAAGGATGAAATAGTTATCCACAAGGGTTCAGTGTAAGAATTCTTGCATTCTTTTGACTAAAGCTACCATAGTCAATTCTCCCTGTCTCATCCCATCATTTATCCCGTGTGTGTGTGTGTGTGTGTGTGTGTGTGTGTGTGTGTACTTATTTATCAAAATCACAAACCTGGTTAAATCCAGTCCAACTCCCTTCCTATACCCTCTGACTGGTCTTACTTTAAATTCATGACCATGAGCCTCAGATGGTTCTTACTACTCTGCCTCATCCACCCACACTTCCTTTTATAAACTTCTCCTATGAACTTGAATTTGCCTCTCTGGTAATTACCTTGTTCTCCACTTCACTGAGCAAACTGAACCAAGAAAGAGCTTCCATATACTCCCCAGGGACAAATGTACTCTGTGTCCCCTCTAGTTACAAAGTATTGGTTCTTTATACTCCTAACTCCATAGCCGATATTTCACCTCAGGTAGAATTAGAAGCTCTGAAGAGAAGGAAGGTAACTTTGGACTCACACTGAGTCTTTTTGATCTCCAGATTCCACGGGATGCCTGTCAGAGCAAATTGGTTTACAGTACTCAGTCAGGCAGTCTAGCCAGGAAAAGAGCCTCTGTCCCAACTTTCACCCCTGGAATTAAACTGGTGCCTTCTGAGACACTGGGGTAAACATGAAATTGAGTGATTTTAAGTGACAGAAACAGAGCTCTCTGTCAGCCCCTAAGGGCTTGGAAAAATCAATCCCGGGCTTAACCATTCTTTGTCTTGTATGTCTGTCCCCTATGACATTCCTCTCATTCGCCTTGTCAAGTTTATCATTCATTCTTTCTTCACTGACTTCTATTTAATATTGATCATTGGGATGCTAGGAACAGGTCGTGTGTGTAATGGGGAAAGTTGGTGAGTATAACTTCAACTGAAAAGAATCCCAGACTTGTAGATAACTACTTCATACTTATTTTCCTCCTCATACCATATCTCTGATATCTACTGTCTCACACTCATTTTAGCCAACACCTTTCTTATTTCGTTAATGAAATGGAATGCATTATAAGAGGACTTCCAGGGGTGCCTGGGTGGCTCAGTTGGTTAAGCAACTGCCTTCAGCTCAGGTCATGATCCTACAGTCCCTGGATCAAGGCCCGCAAGGGGAGAGGGGCTGCTCAGCAGGGAGTCCGACCCTCCCCCACCTCCCGCGCTCTCTCTCTCATTCTCTCTCTCTCAAACAAATAAATAAAATACCAAAGGTGAACCCTAACTGAGGCCAGTTCTTCCCCTTGTTGACCAGACCCCGTCCTGTCTACTCACAGCAAGAACCTAAGGAGCCAGCCTTCCTTATCCTTAAAAACCCTGCTGGGAAACAGCCCTGCACACAATGAATCTGCACCCCCATCCCCCTTACAATTAAGCATTGCGTGATGGAGTGATTTTGTGGCCCCTGTTCCAAATGTTTCCCCAAACAAGTGCATCTCCGAGAGCCAGTGACACTCTGCATTTGGGCTCCTAGTGGGTGCTCAGGGTATTTTGTAGAATAATAATTCATAGATACAACCCCAGATCCCAGGGCTGCCACTCCAGCCAGAGTCTCTAATGCTCTCAAGAAAAGCTTTGCCCCAGGCGCCTGTGTGGCTCAGTCATTAAGTGACTGCCTTGGGCTCAGGTCATGATCCCAGGGTCCTCGGATTGAGGCCCACATCGGGCTCCTTGCTCTGCAGGAAGCCTGCTTCTCCCTCTCCCACTCCCCCTGCCTGTGTTCCCTCTCTTGCTGTGTCTCTCTCTGCCAAATACATAAAATAAATAAAAATCTTAAAAAAAAAAAGAAAGAAAAGCTTTGCCTAGTGTTTCATCAGTAATTGATGAATGATCCTGACAACATATAAAAAGCATATTGATTAGGCCTAGTTCAAGAAAGAAAGCATATTATACTTTCTAATCCAGTATGTTGCCCACACCTTACACTGGTGGAACTAGTTTTCACTCTCATAACCACTGACTGCTCTGCTGAGTGATGTGCCCTTTTGGTTGGGGGGAAAAACAAAAAGAGATAAAATTGACCTGCTGTTCACCCTAAGTCCCTTCAGCAAGATTATAAGAAATATGATGCTGCCCATTAATAAAATTGGCTTCTAAATCATTTTATATGCCATATGAGAGCAGCCTTCAAAAACATAAGGGACAGAATGCCACTGATGAATTCCGCTCCCGGGTAATGGAAGGAGCTGTGGATCCTGAGGCTTCTAGGATAGATTCGATACAGTAAAGCAGTGTTTCTCCTGAGTTAGCAGCATCACTAGCGAGTTGCAAAGGCTTTTCCAGGTGCCCCAGCCTCTGTCTTCTGCCCTTTTTGTCTCTTCTCTTTACAACGAAAAAAATCCCCATGCCAATTTTCACGCGCTTATTCTGGGTCTATTTTCCATGTATCTTTTATCCAAATATTGATCTGTCGTGAGGCCTAAAACTTAGCTTTAACAATTTATTCTTTGCTTCAAATAATCCTTCTCCAGCCTGGGCCACTGAAGTGTCCTACTTGAAAGGGAAAAGAAAAAAGAAAGGCAAGGAAAAGACATAAGAAATTAAGCAACGCGGTAGCATTTCAGTGCGGGCGGTGGCAGGGCTGAGCCAGCGACGCCGCACTCCTGGCTCTCAAAGCTCCTGCTCTGGCCTCAGCTCCCTCGCCAGCCCGTTCTGTGCCGTGACTCAACAAGGCCGCTACTTCTTGACAGCATCACCACCGCCGTCTCCACGACTGCCGAGGCGGAGCGAGTGGGTGCAGCTGCTAAGGCGATTGCCACGTGTGAGCCAACAGGCACAGTGGATTACATGTTCCGTCTTCCCAAAGGGCAAGAGGTTTTCTCCTTCTAGAAGGAGTGCCAACAGATAGTTCCTGCTTCCGCCCTTCTCTTCGCTTTTTAGGGTAACTACAAGCAGGTGTTCTTAGGAAGACGAGGCAAGCGCACACAGCACCAGAGGGGCAGAGGGATTTTGCTGGTAACGGGCTCTCTCGTGGAACAGCTATGACTGCTTCACTCTCTTTCATCTACCCAGCAGATTTTCCCAGACCCCGCTTGGCAGCTGATGTTAGAAAATCTACCTTGCAGGCAGAATTGAAAAGCCAAGGCAGTTTCCTACCCCTGCGCTGCTGTGAGCCAGGGGCTGACTTGGCAGTGTGGGCACAAAGGCGCTGACGTCACATATACTGGTGCCTTGAATGCTAGAGGCCCATTTCCAAACAGGCAGGTGGAAGGGCCTTTCTCCGGGTGCATGATCCAACGTTCTCGAGGGCTGGATGGAACCCCTTCCAGTGTTCTGAGACTCAGTTTGAAAATAGGGCTGGGGGAGTCTTTCCATACAACACCAAGCAATTCTAGGACACAAGTAAGTTGTCCACGGATTCAACTCAATTCTGACACTGTCTACCGGGAGATCGCACCAGATTCCACAAGTTGAAGGCTTGGTCCTACAAGACTGCTCCCATGCCCACCCCCACTTTAGCTTCCGATTGCATCCCCTGGCTGTTGTCTGCATTCTGACCAACTGACTACAAATTGGAAGTTCCAATGACCCCCTCCACCCCAGGATGCCAACCTCAAGTCCAGGTTGTTCCCTGTACTTATGACTGACTGGTTATAAGTTAAAGGTATGTATGACCCCCTACTCAGGTTCAGTTAATTTGCTAGCACAGCTTACAGAACTCAGAGAAACATCTTACATACCAGATCACCAATTTATCATAAAAGCAGATATAACTCAGGAAGAGCCAGATAGAAGAGATACCGAGGATAAGGCCTGAGGAAAGGATGAGAGCTTCTATGCCCTCTTCCAGCACCTCTGCCTGTAAACCAACCAGGAAGCTCTCCAAACCCGGACGTTTTGGTTTTTTCACAGCATTAGTTTTTTTTTTTTAATATTTTATTTATTTGACAGAGAGAAATCACAACTAGGCAGAGAGGCAGGCAGAGAGAGAGGAGGAAGCAGGATCCCTGCGGAGCAGAGAGCCCGATGTGGGGCTCGATCCCAGGACCCTGGGATCACGACCTGAGCTGAAGGCAGAGGCTTTAATCCACTGAGCCACCCAGGTGCCCAGGGACCTTTTGGTTTTTTATAAAGACTTCATTACATAGTCATGATTGATTAGATTACTGGCCGTGGATCCAACCTCCAGGTGCACTCTCCTCCCTAGAGGTCAGGGGGTGGGACTGACAGTTCCAACCCTCTAATCCCATGGGTGGTTGGTTCCCTGGCAATCAGCCCTGACCCTTAGGTGTCGTCTAAAAGTCATTGCATTGACATAATAAGACATAGCTTTATGGCTTTCATCACAGGGAATTCCAAGAGTTACAGGATCTCCGTGCCAGAAGGGGGAAGAAGACCAAATATAAATTTCTTACTACGGATCACAATATCACAGAGCCCTTGTGCTTGTCCTATATAATAAATCGCAGAACGTCATCTAGTTGCAGTCTCGCTAGAAACAGGAACCCAGGGATTCATGTAGAATACTCACCATACTTACCCACGAACCACTCTCCTCTGAGAAAATTCTGCTGTCTTTTACCCAAGTCAGCTCATATTTGTATGGTGGAAGGGAAAACTTAGGAAAAGGAACCAGGTGTGCTCACACCCAACCTCTGGCCCAGAGGCTCCCACATTTTGTTTTTTTCTGTTTGAGCAGGGAAAAAACAATTGTTGTTTGGGGGTCCAGAGATAAGGCAGATCACTCATCATATTTGGGAGCCATCTATTTGAGATACTATTTTATAAGACCCCAGATTATATCTAAGTATCTATTTGGACGAATGACATTTCCATTTGTACTTAAGTCCTACATACCATTTTGCACAACAGAATGTTTTCAGTTATGGTCTATGTTGGATATTTTGCTGTAAAATAATAGACCATAGAACACATTTTAGTGTTCTATGTGTGGGTGGCCCAGTCCATAAAGTGTCTGTCTTCAGCTCGCGTTGTAGTCCCAGGGTCCTGGGGTTGACCCCCGAGTCGGGCTCCCTGCTCCTTCTCCCTCTCCCTCTGCTGTTGCCCCTGATTGTGTGTTCTTTCCCTCTCTCTCTGGCAAATGAATAAATAAGATCTTTTTTAAAAAGAAGAAGAACACATTTTAGAAAAGACCTATTGAAAGAGGAAACCTGAATTATGAAAGAAAACCTGCCTTTCTTACCCATTTGGCTGATGATTGGCCCTGGGTGAAATAATTCTTTCTGCTTGTCTCTCTTGCCTTGTCTAAATGAGAAAATATATGTGAAAGTCTCCAATCAGGTACCTGGCATATTGCCAGAAATCAATCTTAGTTTCCTTTCTTTTGTGTCGGGGTTGGGGGGAGGAGCAGAGGGAAAGGGAAAGAAAATCTTAAATAGGTTCCACACTCAACAGAGAGCCTGAGCTGGGGCTCGATCTCACAACCCTGATTATCATGACCTAAGCTGATATCAAGCATCAGGGGCTTAACCGACTGAGCCATCCTAGTGCCACCCTGCTTACTCTTCCTTTAAACTTCACCTCCCCAGGGATGCCTGTGTGGCTCAGTGGGTTAAGTCTCTGCCTTGAGCTCAGGTCATGATCTCAGGGTCTTGGGATCCAGCCCCCGCATCGGGCTCTCTGCTTGACAGGGAGCCTGCTTCCTCCTCTCTGTCTCTCTGCCTGCCTCTCTCCCTGCTTGTGATCTTTGTCTGTCAAATAAGTAAATAAAATCTTAAAAACAAAAACAAAAACAAAAAAAACTTCACCTCCCCAGCCTACCTAGTATGCTTTGGAACATATTAAAACCAATAAGTAAGTTACAAAATAGCAACCTTTGGAACACCAACTAGAAAATATAAGAGTAGCAAACTATACACAGAAGACTTGAAATGATTAATGTTATTTCACCTAATGCCATTCAGGAACTGGGCCCCACGGTGTTTTTGGTCCCCTTATGTTTATTCTCCCCTTTTATGTAGTAATGGAGCTCTGATGTTTACCTGGGCTCATGAAGGTATGGAGTGAAGACTACATTTTATAATCTCCCTTGCAGGTAGGTGAGGACATGATGCTAACCTCTGGCCAAGGAGACACCAGTGAAAGTATGTGCAGCTTCCTGGGAGGGATCCTACCTCAGTCTCAAAGAAGTTTCATAACCACTAAGACTTGAGAAGCATTACTCTGAAACATACAAATTACGCAGAATGGCAGACCAATAGTAAGCCAACGATGTCACAGTCAAAGAAAAGAAGAGCAAGAAAAACTTCCAGTTTCCCAATCTGTTCGCTAAATATTTGCATTGTTAAATATTTGCATCAAATCAAGCATTTGAATGTGAGCTGTGACCCAGGTACCAAGGTGTAGCAGTAAACCTTCAAACACCTCCCTCTTGGGTCTTATGCTCCATTCTAGTATGAAAATACTGCAATGCAATTGAGAATTTTCAATAGAAGAGTTGTGGGGGAGGCATGCTAGTCAATGTCATTCAGAAAAATATCTAGCATAATTTCCTCTCAGCATAATAATAACAACAACAAGAATTATGGTCAGTGTTTTGTGAGTACTTACGATGAGCCCGGCAGCGTGCTTAGCACATCTTATATGTTACCAAGCATTTCAGTACAGACATTTGCACCGATTTTTTTCCCCTTTGACCCTTTTGGGTATAATAGAAAGAGCACTGCATTGGAATTCAGAGTATTTGGACTCAGTTCCTGATTTGATCATCTGCTGGCTGTGTGATCTTCGCAAGTGACTCAGATTTCCTTACTCTCAACTTTATTAAATAGGAAGGAACATTATCTTTACATGGGTCTTTCCAGAGTCCTGGAGGGGTCAGCTGACGTCTCCCATGCTAAGCACGTAGAGCAGCGCTCTGCACGTAGAAAAGACTCAATAAATATCAGTCATGATTACTCTAATTATTGAATATTTTATTACTAAATAATGAGTAAGTAAAAAAGACATTGCACTCTAAATTTAGCCTCATGGTACAGATTTCACAGACCACCAAGGTTTTCTTCCTGTTAGTTTAAATTTTTCTTGAGTAGAAACCACACAATGTAACTTACACTCAAATTGTTTTATCTTATTTATAGTATCAGATTATGAAGCTTTGATTATACTTTATTGTCTCATGTTCCATTCCTAAAAATCTGAGGGTATCATTTTTTTAGTGACAGAAATACAAATGTAGATTCTACTACACAAATACCTGCTGGTAAAAAAAAAAAAAAGAAAGAAAAATAGGAAAGAATACTTCTTTTGCATAGTGTCTTCTAGTTCTGGGTCAAAATATTTCTCAAAAACCTCTTACAATATCAGTTATTATTACTAGCATATTCAGAACTACAACACTATTTTCAGCTAACTTCACAGAATTATATTACACAGGGGTGGTACCACATTTGCTTAAGTATTCTGGGTTTTTCTAGTCCTTTATAAATGGTGTGAGATCGTACACTCTTCACATATATATCTTTGCATACATCTACAAGAATATATGTAGGATTAATTCATAAAGTAAAATTGCTGAGCTGAGAGTTACACGTTTTATTTTTATTTCTCATATATGTAGTCGAATTGCCTTCCTGTAATAATTTATACTCCCACCAGCAATGGAATAGCCTTTTTACCCCCCACCTCTATTAACATTAATCCTAAAAAATATCATTGAAATCAATGGCCAAAAAGTGGCTGCTGAATTACTTGTAAATTTTACTGTATATGTTTGTCTTCTTCCCCTATAAAGAAAAATAACTGACCTCTTTAGCCTCCCTATTTGATAGGTATGAAGTTGTTCAAGAATTTTCCAATTAACTGAAGAAATCATTTTAATTGTACAAAGTTTAAGATGTCCGTGTTAGATTAGAAAGAGCATGACAGAACTGGTTTTAAATTTTCTGTATTGTTGATTTGTTAGCCAAAAGATCCAGAAGATGGCAGCATAATGATGTTCTTCCTCAGTTTTGGAGAGAAAATATTTAAGTAGGAAAATCTGAAAATATAATGGCTTTTTTTCCAGTGATGAAAATATATGGATTGTTCCTTTTTTATTTTCTCTTTTCTTACAGTGCAAGATCACAAGATGCAAGGCACTAAAGGGATGAGGACAGAAACCCTCATGGAGGAACAGGGGCTGGCGAGGAAGGACGCCCAACAGGGGATTGAAGGATTCCTGCTTCAAATGGCAGCCCTCTGGGCAAGTCCTTTACTCTCTAAATCTCCATTTTCTTTGCAGGTAAAATCATCTAGCAATGCCCACCCCCCATCAAAAAAAAAAAAAAAAGAACATCGTGAAATCTAAATGAGATAAAATATATAAATGTGGACAGCACGCTAAGAACGCAATCAGCATTCTGTTTCTAGTACTTTTGAAAATCCTTCTCCATGAGACATATCTACTGAAATATTCATGATTGAGTGACAATCCAATATATCAGATTTGCTTTTAAAGACTCAGAATACTAGGGAGATCAAGTTGACAAGACTCCTTGGTGACTTGGGACGGGTGAAGGGAGGGATGGACGCACTTCCAGAAGTCCTGGCTTTTCAGCTTTATTATGATGAGTGGGTTCCCAGTGGAGGCAGCTCTGGGATGAGTTCTCTTTTACCCAGTTTGGGATTCCTGTCAGGCAGGCGCCATTTTAGAAAGGTCAAGTCAGCAACTGGGGGGGTGGGGGTAGCACCGATCAGGGAGTTGGGCTTACGTGGATAACATTTACAGTCAGGAGTCTGAGTCATGTCACCAAAGGAGTGAAGACACGGAGAAGGAACAGTCTCTTTAGAGACTGAGCAGCAATGTCCCCATCTGTATAACAGAATTGTCGTAGGGCTTTTGGAAGGATTACACATGATTTTTGTATGTAAAAAATCTGTATGAGGGGCACTTGGGTGACTCAGTCGGTTAAGCAACCAACTCTTGATTTTGGCTCAGGTCACGATCTCAGGGTGGAGAGAGTCAGCGGTGAGTCTGCCTGAGATTCTCTTTCCTTCTCCCTCTGCCCCTTCCTCCCCTCCCCTCAAATAAATAAATAATTCTTTTTAAAAAAAAAACAAAAAACAAAACGTGGGGCACCTGGGTGGCTCAGTGGGGTAAAGCCTCTGCCTTCGGCTCAGGTCATGATCCCAGGGTTCTGGGATCGGGCTCTCTGCTCAGCAGGGAGCCTGCTTCCGCCTCTCTCTCTCTCTCTGCCTGCCTCTCTGCCTACTTGTGATCTCTGTCAAATAAATAAATAAATAAAATCTTTAAAAAAAAAAAACCGCAATACTGTGTGACACATAGTGGGTGTTCAGTAGCCATCAGTCCTCTTTGCTCCCCTCAGTTTCAGCAGATGACCTCTCCTCTTACTTCCCTAAGGAAAGCAGAAAACGAAGGCCATCAGGAGGCAGCTGCCCGCCCACCCTCAGATCTGCTCATCAGTCTATCATACTTCCTTCCAGTGTCGTAAGATGACAAATTCCCTTTCCTCTTTAAAGTTCATTTCTCTCGACAGGCTGTCAGTTCCACCCCTCCCAGCACTTCTGGGACATGGCCCCCCTCCCCCCGCCCAGTTCTCACATTCTGTTTTATACTTTCTATTTTTTCCCCTTTATCGCTTTTTCTTCTCAGTCTATAAGCATGAGTCCATGCCACCTTAAAAAAAAAAAAGTCTTCCTTCTTGCTTTTAGTGATTTGTCTATAGAAAGTGTTTGTCTATTTTTATGGTGCATATGAAATATCAAGGGATCCTGTTAAAGTGCAGATTAGGTCTCAGTAGGTAGACTGAGGGTGCAGAGCTGAGATTCTGTTGGATGCTGACGCTCATGCCACTAGTCCACAGACCACACTTTGAGTAGCAAATTCCTAGAACAGTGGTTCTCAACTGGGACTGTGTAGGGGAGCCACCTTGAAAACGTAAAGAATGCTCCTATCTGGGTGCCATGTCCTTTCACAGGGACTGTGGGCTTGACATCAGGTCCAAATATCTCCCTAGATGATTCTGATAGGCAAACAATACTGAAAATTCTTGCTTTCCAGGGGTGGAATTACGAGGAATTTTGAACAATATATATTCCCACAGTGTTTGAAAATTTTTCCAAATATTATGTTACCTTGTTTTTTTTGTTTTGTTTTGTTTTTAATAAGACAGGAAAGTGGATCAGAAGAAAAATAAAGAGGAAAAGGAAAAGGAAGGGGGCTCCTGGGTGGCTCAGTGGGTTGAAGCCTCTGCCTTCGGCTCAGGTCATGATCTCAGGGTCCTGGGATCAAGCCCCGCATTGGACTCTCTGCTCAGCGGGGAGCCTGCTTCCCCCTCTCTCTCTGCCTGAATCTCTGCCTACTATTGTCTCTCTCCCTCCCAAATAAATAAATATTAAAAAAAAAAAAAAGACAGGATGACAGGTGAAATACGCAATTCGTGCCAAGATCTTGTAAAAAAAAAAAAAAAAAAAACCCACCCTCCATGTTCAAAATGAATGTCCCGCCTAAAAAAGATAATTAAAACGACTCAACAAATTTCTTCCTCTTTGAAGTCATCTCTCAGCATCATAGACAACATTCGCCCGCTTGGGTTTCTCATGGAAGGTTTGGGAGAGGAGTAGGCGTGTACAAGAATGCACAGACATTTGGAAAAAAGAAGAAACATTTTTCATAAAGAACTTGTGCGAGCCAGTTCAAGTCCTTCATGAGGCAAATGCTAAGATAGATTCAAGTGCAAGGAAAGTCTGTGAAGCGAAAGAGAGAAGGGAGCGGGAGTGGGCAAGAAGGACCTCCCATGGCCAAGGCAGGTCTGACACCTGGAAGCCAAAGAGAAGAGGGAGAAGGACTGGTGGGGGGTGGGGAGCAGGGGGAGAGTACGTGGGGCTGTGAGCATCAGACCACCCTGCAGCCAGAGAAGGTGTCAGCCAGGTCCGTACAGAGCCCAGAGCAGAGGCAGCAGGCTGGAGTCCCCCCACGTGGGGAGGACACTTCTCCAGCCCCAGCTCTAGTACCCTCTGCCATGCTGAGTCACTGCCGGGCAGCCTGCCCGGATGTGGTTTCCTGAATGCCACAGTGGATTCTCAAGGCAGCACAGCAGGATCCGCGGTGAAAGGAGAACCGAGCAGCACAGGCCAGGGCTGCCCAGGACTGAAACTCTATGGGCAATTATTTGTCTAGTTTTACATACCACTGGGGCAGAGTCAAGAGGCAGCCTAATAACCCTCTGACCCTCTGGCGGTCTTCCTCTTCGTTTCGGAAATTTTCATCTCATTCCTTATCTTAAAAGCATCAAAAATAAGTCTAGTCTCAAAGCACGGAAATGGGCCCTGATTTGATAAAATGCTCAAGACAGCTGTGCTGTCCTCTTGCAACACACCCACCAGGGCGTCCTCCACACCCGTCTTGGCTCTTCTCTGTCCGGGCCTCCTCTTTGCACCTCACTGATCCTCTTTTGCCTAAGTGCTGCCCTTCCTTTCCTGACATTCTGTCCCCATTACCCAGGTTTCTGTCTGGAGGGGATGATGTTTGAAGGACCAATTAATATTGTTTTTCATTAATAGTATTTACTCCTCTCTTACCTCATTCCTTAACCCAATCCAATCATGGGAAGTGGGACCGACATTAAAGGCCCACAGTATTCAAATCTGTTTGAGTTGTATTGCTCACCCTAGGGTCCAGAAGTGGGAGTGGGGGAATTTACTAAGGACTGGGGTTAGGAGACAAGGGCCCATCTGGAAGACAGACACAACATCTCAGTATCTTCTCTATTCTCCTTTCTCTCTGCTTTGGCCAACCCAGAGAAGTTTATCTGGTCTGCGAGGCCTAGAGACATGAAACTGTCAAATCAAGACCCAAGCCAAAAATCATCTGCATTAATCTCTAGCAAAGTCACTCGGCCATTAGTGAAAGAATAATGTGATTTAAACTGGTGACACTGGGAAAGAGGAAGAAAGGGCTGATGCTTGAGGGGAAAAAAATCAAGTCATACTATGGACTCTGAAAAACAACCTGAGGGTTTTGAAGGGACGGGGGTGGGAGGTTGGGGGAACCAGGTGGTGGGTAATAGGGAGGGCACGTATTGCATGGAGCACTGGGTGTGGTGCAAAAACAATGAATACTGTTACGCTGAAAAAATAAATTAATTAATTTAAAAAAAAAATCAAGTCATAGCCATGGAGCAAAGAGAAAGAAGCACATTTTGAAAAATAAAAGAATGTGTTTTAAATTTAATCAGGTACAAAACTTGCAAACAAAATGGGAAGTTTCTAGATATAGAAACCTATAGGTAGAACAGAACAGTCCTGATCTTAAATGTCTAAAACTTTTTACCTCATTATTGCCTCATTAAACCAGCTTTTTAGTGCCCAATTTTCCAACAGGAGATGAATAATGAATTTAATGAGAATGATAATGAAGGGAAATCATCCCAGACTGAATTCCTGGTCCAGATGAAAATTTCTTTCTCTGAGCACCAGAAAACAGGTTTGCAGCCCAGGCAGATCTGGGTTTTCAGAATGTGGCCCCAGGATCTTCTGCATCAGTGGTAGCCCCTGCAAAGAGGCCATTTCTGAGGCTTACTCTAGACTTACTAAATCAGTCTCTAAGCAGAACCCTAATAATATGCAATTTTAACAATCGTCTCAGGGGATTTTTATGCGAGCTCAGATTATACACTCATGGCTTCAGAATTTAAGGAAACTTGCCAAGAGGATGTGAAGAATGTTGACATCTTGCATTAAACAGTCTGTATTTCTATTATTGAATAACTATTTTATTTTTTAAAAAGTATATAAAATAAAATCTTCTCTTCCTTTCTTGTCTATTTCTGCATTCAAAATCCTCCCATCAATTTGGGTAATTATTGCCCCTTCCTGTCACTAAAATAATACATCCTGTAAATAACAAAAAATCATGATTAAAGTGGTAGGAATGAACATTGATGTGTGTTTTAGGGTTCCATCTAGTGACTTGATCTTCCTCTTCCTGGCCTCTCTCTGATATTCTTAACATTCTATGATATTTTGGCAAATGCTGCTTCTCTCTTTCCTGGATGTGTGGCCACTCCTCTGGTGACGACGCTTCCCAACCTCATTTACAGCTACATGTGGTCAGATGACCAAGTTTGAACCGTGGAGTGTGATTGAAAGATATATGCAGTTTCCAGATCATTCCTAACTAAAGTCAGGCTGGTCTCTCTGGAATTTGGCTTTTCTCACATTCTATAAATTGCATCAAGGAAATGAGAGAGTGGCTTTAATTGTACAGAAAAGGACAATGTCCAGAGAAATGGAAAAACAAGATGGAAGGAACTTAGTTCTTGATTAACCCTAATGAGAAGAGCTGTTCTACCAATGTAGACTGGCTGAATTGTTACATGAAGGAAAAATTAGCTCCCATATTAGTTAAGCCATGAGATTTTTGCCTTCTCTTTGCTATAGCATCTCAGCCTTTACCCTAACCAACACTAAAAACTACCCTTAGCCAATTACCACTTAAAGCCACCCATTAAATCAGATTTCTGATTCCTTTTAGTCAGTGTCATGTTTATCCTCCCCAACAGACACTATGCTTACACGGACCCCAAAGAGCAAATAAGAAGAGAGCTATACCTTACTCATGAGGAGGACTATAAAAAAAAGTTCTAAGACATAAGGAAATGCAGAAGGTCACTATACATGTAGGTAAAACCTAAATTTATGATGCTAGTATGATTTATAAGGCAACTCTTTCCCTACGGTGAATCTTTGTATCCCACTGGAATATACTCTTTTCTAGCATCTCAACAAAGAGCACACTTTTTTCAATGTTTAAAAAAAAAAAGTAATCTTTATTTGGTTTCTTGTACAAAATACAAATTGATTTAAGGGGTTTAAGAAAGGATAAGTCATTGGCTAGGCTCCTAAATTTGCTAACAACAACAACAAAGAAGTCAGGTACAGATTGAACGCTCTCAATTTAGTAAATAACACACCTAAAATAAGTAGTTCTGAGTTTTTGCATGTTTGACTTAAAACAATTAAACTTGTGCATTATATAAAGATGCCCTTAAGCTGTATTTCATACCTTGAATTCAGACTTTCTTAAGATATCTGGAAAACCAGTATTTTATGCTGTTTACAGTACTTGCCCCAACACTACTTAATTTTGCCACATTCAACCCTGATACAGTCTCAAATATGTAACTGAGTGCTGCCCGTAAATATATTTACACAGAAAAAATATATGAAAATGTTATTAGTAAGTTAGAGGACTACATTGCCGGTTACTCGGTTACTCTTGAGTTATGATATAACAGACTATTTTTATGTTCCTTTCTTCTTTGTCTATTTCTGCATTTTTGAAACTGTATATAATGGGCTTATAGTTTTATAATAAAGAGGAAACAGATTTATAGGATCTCACGACTGTAGCAGGATTTCTCATTCTCTTTCCATATCTTCTCAGTTCCTACTGCACTGCCTCACACACAATATATGCTCAAGCAATAAACACAAGGGAAGGAAGAAAGGGGAAAAAAGGAAGGATGAATGCAATGGGAAGGGAGAAATCTGCTAAGTGCCATCTATTTGCCCGTCCAGATGCACTCTCCACCCTGCTTTGAACCCGAAGCCTGATCAACAAGAACCACCTAGGTGAGCTCCTTGTTCTCTGGTTTCTGGTTGGCTTTGGCCAAGGGAATGCACTGGCAGATCAAAGATGTGGAATACAGGGGCGCCTGGGTGGCTCAGTGGGTTAAAGCCTCTGTCTTCAGCTCAGGTCATGATCCCAGGGTCCTGGGATCGAGCCCCGCATCGGGCTCTCTGCTCAGCAAGCAGCCTGCTTTCCTCTCTCTCTGCCTGCCTCTCTGCCTACTTGTGATCTCTCTCTGTCAAATAAACATTAAAAAAAAAAAAAAAGATGTGGAATACATAGCTATTTATTCCCTGGAGCAGCTCCCTGTAGGTCACTGCAGCCCGCTGTCCCCCTCAACCAACCAAGACCCTTCCCACACAGCTCCTCTGATTGGGGAGAGCACCACCCCCTCTCTCCCTTCAGATCTTGGGGTGGCAATGTACCTCACTTTGACTAGATCCAGGGTGCTGTGCTCTCTTGCCCTGTTTTTACATCTTGTCCAGGCTTTTGCAAATAGTCTCTTTAGGAGATGCTCCTCTAAGTCTCCAAACTGAATGTACCATCTATGTATTGCCAAGACCCAGGCTGATACAGAATCTGTTGGTGACAAAGAATCCAGCAAGTTCTGTCCTCCAGGAATGAATTTTAAAGATGGATTTAGAAAAATGTTTTTAAAAAATATCACCAAGTATTGCTCATTTCAAAAGTTTAAGCAACAAAAGGATTATTCTCATTGAGAAACTACTGTTTTACACTGAAGATTTGGTAGTAATACACTAGGTATTATGCTTTTTCTCTTGGAAAGATAAAGATAAAAATCTATATGCATAGTCCTTTCTTTCTTCATCCTTACAATGACTTTAGAGATTTAACACCCTCTAAATACTCAGTATAATTGTTTAAGACATACATAAATAAAGGATGTCTATTGGAGTATGAGCATATTCTCAGAAATTAGTTACTCCTTTTCAAAAATCATTTTTCATCTATTTATCAATATGATTTATTTCCCTTGGCATCCTTGAAGGCGAAAAAATTTCTAACCCAGAGAAGACAATGTGGGGCTATTTTAGTACTTAAAATTAGTATTAATTTTATAAAAGTGTTAAATTAAAAAACCAGAGGTCTTAATTCAAATTACAAATCTTATTATTTTATTTCTATATCTAGTGAATTTTAACATTAAACTTTAAGTGGCCTTTTATTAATATTTGGTATCATTCATAAGCTTAATTAAACTTCATTTGAATATTTTAAATTTATTATATTCCTTTTACTTATGCTTGTAACTGGCAGATCTTACCCAAATGTTTAGGATAGTAATGAAGCTAATAAAGTAAAATTGCAAATTTTGTGAATCTTAAGTTCTCTTAAACATTGCAATGCTTTCCACAAGCTTTGTAACTCTAAAATCAAAAATTCAATTACGCATTTTAAGTTGAAATCATGAGGATATCAGATCTTTTAATAAACCAAATTACCTTAACTATTACAAATACTATATATATTTTTTCTAAGATTTTATTTCATTTATATATTTATTTATTTATTATTTGACAGAGAGAGACACAGTGAGAAAGGGAACACAAGAAGGGGGAGTAGGAGAGGGGGAAGCAGGCTTCCTGGTAAGCAAAGAGCCCGATGCGGGGCTCAATCTCAGGGTCCAGGGTCCAGGGTCCTGGGATGGAACCCTGAGCCAAAGGCAGCCACTTAACAACTGAGTCACATGGGCGTCCCTACAAATACTTTAAATATAAAACATACACAAATCATACCCAAGTAAATGCAAAATAATTCATCTCATTGGTTTTCAGCTCATTATTCCTGTATGTAAGGGTAAAATGAGAGAATTATAACATCCAAGCAAATTAGAGCTGTTACCACAGGTAAATAGATTATCTGCTTAATGGCTGATAAGGGAACCAAAAAGTTTTGACCAAGACACCTCTGGAGCAGCAAACGTCGAGAACAGTTTTTCTTGTAACACTGAGCTGCCTGAGCCTTATTTTATGGAGTCATCTCAACAGCACCTTTCCTGGCAATCAGATTATATATTACCTAATATTCAAGGTTGGGTTCAGTTAATTTATTTACTCCCTGATTCTACTCTTAATTTTTTTCATATTCTTTCTTTTGGTAGACACAATTCTTACAGATATTTTAATGATACCAGTTAAGCTGTGCACACCTTTTTTTTTTTCTTTCTGTCATGTTAATGATGGGAATCTCTGACATCTCTGCCAGTCTTCTTTAGGTTATCGTATGACAGCAATGTCCTGGATGAAGGATTTGTTTCATAGGTCTCTAGAGTAAGCACTTTAATGTTTTCCTGCCCTCTTGGGTGCTGCTCTTAGATTGTTTGTCTTAGCCTGTGAAGGACTGGTCCTACATGACTTGGGTTGAGTGGGCCTGGGCTGAGAAGGCTTGGATTGGGAGGCCTGGGGTGAGCATGGTTTGGGCTGAGTGGGTCTGGGCTGAGAAGGCTTAGATTGGGAGGCCTGGGGTGGGCATGGCTTGGGCTGAGTGGGTCTGGGCTGAGAAGGCTTAGATTGGGAGGCCTGGGGTGGGCATGGCTTGGGCTGAGTAGGTTTAGGTGGAGAGGGTTTAGCTTGGGAGGGCTGGGGTTGAGTGGGGATGGCTGGAAAGGGTTTAGTCTGGGAGGGCCGGGGATGAGCGGGTTTTGTGTGCATGGGTTTGGGTTGAGAGGGCACAGGCTGGGATTGGTTGACCTGGAATGGCTTGGGCTGGTTGGATGTGAATTGGGAGCTGGGTAAACACTTGCTGTTGGACCTGGGATAGGATCCCATTTGAAAAGTTGGATTTGAAGGCCCATCCTGTGCCTTCAGTTTGGCTCCTTGCTGAAAAGCAGGTCTTACAGGTTTCTGTATGGCTCCAGCTGGTTGGAAGGCCTGGGGGTAAAGACCTTCAATATGGGATGTTGTTTTTATAGGTTTCTCAGTTGCCCTAGTTGGCTGTGTTCTCTGGGCATAGGCTTGTTTAGGCTGTGGCTTCCCACCTGTTCCTGCTGGCTGCAAACCCAGGGAATGGAAGTGACCTGTGTGGGAGACCACTGCCCCAGATCTTTTAAGAGCTCCCATTGTTCTGTCCTCCTGTGGTCTCTTAGGCCAGGCCTGTACATGCTGAGACACAGGTCTTGTTTTATCCATGCAATATCCCCAAGAAGTTCTTGGAAATTTTATAAATCTTTCAGGTGAATAAAATCTCTGGGGTGGGAAGTACTGAGACCTAAAACTTTTACCTCGACCATGGCCCCTTGTTTTCTGAAAGGGCCAGGGACGGAACCACCTGGTCCTCTGCTCTGACCAAAAGTGGGAGCCTATAACCCAGGGGGCTTTCAGAGACACATGGTTAAAGTTACCTCCAATTCTGGTTGGTAGAGGATAGACGTTTTCCTGAGGAGGCATGAGTACTGGGGTGCAGTGGAAATTCTGAAGATTCCAGCTAGCCCCAGGCTCGCTTACAGGCATCTCAGCTGCGCTTTCAGATGAGCTTTCTGGCTGACTGTGTCTTTGTTGTCTCTCATCTTCAGCCAGGTTTTCACAGGAGGAACTGTGAATTCCCTGAATGTTCTCAAAGTCTTGATCTACCTGGATTCCCAACTCCCTGGCCAGGGAGCCCATCTCCTCCATGGTCACACATCTGAGTGAAGAGGACATCACTTCCTGCAGAGCAGCCTGAAGACCCTCCATATTCTTCCCTCTCTCCCCAGCTTCCTCCTCCTCCCAAAACAGTAGCTGTGATGGCTTCAACTTTAGAATCCTCTGGAAAAGTTGAGCCTCTTCACTCTCCTGGGCCTGGGGACTGAGGACAAAGTACAATCTCTCAGTGGCAGCTTCTCCTAAAAACATTAGCAAGTCCCACTCCTTCTCACCTAGGTAGTCAGTGAAAAAAAACACAGCTGAGGAAACTTCCACCAAAAAACCAAACTGTGTCCAAAAATTTTCTAGATCTCCACGGAGGTTGGCCAGAGCAACAGGCTTCTGGAAAAAACTAGGGTTTTCCTTTAGACAGTCACGCTCAGGAAAATGCCACGTTATCTCAACCAGGCCATCAGAGATTTGCCGGGGAAGCACTGGGACAGTAAAATCCTGATGGAGAAAGATTTTGTGTGATTTCAGTTGGGCAGGACCAAGCAGTCTGTTGAGGATTCTGGACTTGGAGAAGCTACAGTACCCTAGGCGCACAAAGGAGATGACAGGCATCTTCGGAAACTTTTCTGTGTCCCCCGGGGGCCCTCCTGAAGACTGTGTTGACCACTTTTTCACAACGTCCTTCATGGCCCCTAGCATTAAGATGCTTTTATTGTTTTCTGCATCTGGCAGGAGCAGGGGAAGAGCAAACCCGCACTGATACATGTTTGACATGACTTCACGCTGCAAGGAGCTGTCTGAACAGAGCATAGAGGCACAAAGAACATCAAAGGGATGAATGGTTTGTACGTCCCTGATTTCCAAATTCTCTACTCCAGTCACCAATTCCTCTTTGCCATCTTCACCTGGAACCCTGTGTCTAAGGGCTGTGTCTCTGGCTGTCACATCCAGAGCTTGAACTTTCATCAGGAAATTCCAGGCTAAGTCTCCGGGAGTCTCAGGTGTCCACATACATCCTCGATCTAAGGAGAATTGCTTAACAACATCCGGCAGAAGCTTTCTGCTCCTATCCATGTTTAAACATGATAAGACATCTTGAAACACGTTTTTTCTTTCTGCAGGGAAAAAGATACTCAGTGAATGTCACATTCAGAGTCAAGCTTCCTTCATGGAGTTCTAAAACTAAATAAGTAATTGACATTATCACTGTGAAAAGATAGAACAACACAAATAAAGTGAAAGCTCCCTTTTGCCAATTCCACTTTCCTTCTAAGAGATGTCAATGCGTGACGTATGTTTGCTTCCCATCCTTATTCCATGCAAGTACATTAAGTATGCATGCATAGAGAGAAATATATCATTTGGTTTGGTGGATATTATTTTATTTTTATATAAATGATATTATACTAAACGAGTGATTCTTCAACTTCTTTTCACTTAATGGTATCATTTGCAAATTCTTCCAAATCAGTTTATACAGAGATTGACTTAATTAATTTTAAGTAATTGATCATATTTCATGATTTAGATGGACCATTATGTATTTAACCATTATCTACAGAGGATCATTTAGGTTTTCCAGGTTTTTGACTAATGCTTATATGTATCAATGGAAAACACTGTTAATGCTTCATGATATACATGTGTGAGGAATTTCCTAGGTTGATACTGATTTCTCTCTTAAATGTATCTCTTGCTTAAGTTTAGAAAAATGGAAGATTTCATTCCCATTAAACCTTTCTCAGAATTTATGCGTTGTACCTAATTTCTCCTAATCTCCCGTTTTCTAATATGCCTCCTAACCACTTCTTGGGAATAGAGATAGTGCTTAGTAGAAAAAAAAGACCAGAGAGCATTTTCTACTCCTGGTAGATGGCAAACTAACATAAGACTCTTGGATCCCAGGGCTCCTGGGTGGCCCAATTGGTTAAGCCACCGCCTTTGGCTCAGGTCATGATCCCAGAGCCCTGGGATTGGGTCCCATATCCAGCTTCCCCTGCTCTACAGGGAGCTTGCTTCTCCCTCTCCCTCTGCCTTCCACTCCCCCTGCTTGTGTCCATGCTGTCTCTCTCTCTGTCAAATAAATAAATAAAATCTTAAAAAAAAAAAAAAGATTCTTGGATCCCTTATAAAAATAACCTGGAAGAGGAGCACCTGGGCGGCTCAATCAGTTAAATATCTAACTCTTAATTTTGGCTCAGGTCATGATCTCATGGTTGTGAGCCCTGTGTTGGGCTCTGTGCTCAGAGTGGTATCTACTTAAGATTCTCTCTCTCCCTCTCCCTCTCTCTCTTTCTCTCTCTCTCAAATAAATAAATCTTTTTTAAAAATAGCCTGGAAGAAAGAACAGAACTGAGCAAAAAATATGGATTTTAATAATTAACAAAGGTAACTCTGAGAAATCCTCGGGCAGTCTAAAAGTTGCTTGAATTGGAATATGTTTTGGGGAAAGAAGGTGAGGGAGGAGTTGAGGCTAGCAAAATGGGTTCCCAGAGGAGACAGTGAGAGGACAGGTTGCAGGAAAGTTTTTAGGTCCTGCTCTTGCCTATCAACTAGGCTGACTTTGGACAACAATCCACTATTTCTTCAGCACAAAAACCAGTACTCACACAGCCCAGGCCAAGATGTCTAGAATTGACAAGGTAATAACAGTCTTACTATGGAGCTCATTTGGGATACCACCAAGAAGCAACAGAGTAAATCTTACATAGCAACAATGATACAATCAATAAGCACAGAGCTGGATAAAAAGAAAAACAAAAATTTAAGAAGCAATAATATCTAGAATCCAATACATGTTTTCTTTAAGATTTTATTTATTTGTCAGAGAAAGAGAGAGAGATAGAGCATGTGCACAAGCAGGCAGGATGGCAAGCAGAGGAAGAAGCAGACTCCCCACTGAGCAGGGAGCCCAATGTAGGACTCAATCCCAGGACCCTGGGATCATGACCTGAGCCGAAGGCAGATGCTTAGCCAGCTGAGCCACTCATGTCTTCCAAGAACCTAATACATTTTTATAAATTTAAAACTCATGAAAATAGCCCAGCTGAGGCAAAAGAAATGATCAAGAGATTTTAGCTGCCACCCACCAAAAGGAGAATTTTGAATTTGAGTCCAGTTAGGTTAACTGGAAACTAGAACAGATTTTAAAAAATGAAGATTCGGGGCGCCTGGGTGGCTCAGTGGTTTAAGCTGCTGCCTTCGGCTCAGGTCATGATCTCAGGGTCCTGGGATCGAGTCCCGCATCGGGCTCTCTGCTCAGCGGGGAGCCTGCTTCCCTCTCACTCTCTCTGTCTGCCTCTCTGTCTACTTGTGATCTCTCTCTGTCAAATAAATAAATAAAATCTTAAAAAAAAAATAATAAAAAAAAATAAAAATAAAAAATGAAGATTCTTTGAAGATATTTAACAAACTAGAGAGGTGGCTGGGGGTTTATTCTCCTGGGTTAAGCATCTCTTTTCTTGACCTGTTTTGCTAAAGGTGTTACATTGATTGCAAAAAATAGCCCCAATTAATGGCTTTCTGGATATATTTTGGCTTTCTGCAATATTGCTTTGTAAGAAGTGGTATCTATTTTTTCCTAGTCCTTGAATTTGCACTGTCTTTGTGACATACTTTGACCATCAGAATGTGGCAGAAGTGATGGTGTTATGGGTTGAATTATGTCTACTTTCCACCCCCAACCCTGAAAAACAAAAACAAAAACAAAACTGTGTTGAAGTCCCCCCTACCTCAGAATGTGACCTTATCTGTAAATAAGGTCTTTACGGAGGTCAAGTTAAAATGAGGTCGTTAGGGTGGGCCCCGTCCAATAAGACCAGTATCCTTACAAAAAGGGGAATTTTGAAAACAGAGACATGCACAGAGGGAAAATGATCTGAAGACCCATAGAGAGAAGACGGTCGGTCATCTACAAGCCAGGGACTAACTGAGGCTACCAGAAACTAGGGAGAAAAGACTGGGAACAGCACTTTGCCTAATGCCTGCTGAGACAGTGTGACCCTGCTAACACATTGGTTTCAGACCTCTGGCCTCCATAATCGAGAGACAGTAAATCTCCCATTGTCCTAAGCCACCCTTTGTAGTACTTTGGTGAGCCCTAGGAAGCTAATACAGATGGGATGATAGTTCTGAGTCTAAGGCTCTTCCTCTCTCTGTCTCTCTTTCTCTCTCTCCCTCTCTTTCTTGTCTTCTCTCTCTTATACTCCTCTGTCCTCACCATAAGACGGTGCCCCATCTAGTCTGAGAAGAAGTCCAGACCAGCCTGCCAGGAGATGACAGACAAGCCTATCACCAGCTGACCATAGACACTTACATAAACCCAGGAAAGACCAGAAGAACTGCCTAGCCAACTGCAGACACTCTTATTGTTTTGGTAAGCTCTGTTATGCAGCGCTACTGTTGCAAAAAATAAATGATACAGAAAACAAGAGCATACCAGCAAACAGTAATATGCAAGAAACGCATCATAATATTAGAATGTTACCTATGGAGGAACGGAGAATGAAGAAAAAATGGAATAAACAGACAAAAGGGGTTGGTTACAGAATAATGATGATACTATGTAATGAATAATTAAGTCAACCCTATACAATAAGTGAAACGTGTAAATAAATAAAAATTGAGAAGGACACCTAAAAATGATAATGGGCTGGGAAGGTACAGGGGTGGGACAAGATTTGTGTTGTGGGTTAAATTATGTACCCCTCAAATTCATATGTTGATATCCTAACCCCCAGTACCTCAGGATGTGATGTTATTTGGAAATAGGGTCACCGCAGGTATAATTAGTTAAGACAAGGTCATTAGGGTGGGCCCTAATCCAATATGACTAATGTCCTTATGAAAGGGGGAAATTTGGACCTAGAGAAACGCACTCAGGGAGACAAAGATGAAGATGAAGGCAGATGAGAGGGATATTTTTACAAGCCAAAGAATGCCAAAGATTTCCAGCAAACCACCAGAAACCAGGAACAGATTCTCCTTTACAGGCTTCAGAAGTAACCAACCTTATAGACACTTTGATTCACGCCTCTCAACTGAGATAAAACGTTTCTGTTGTTTATTATTTACATTCCCCCATTTGGGGTACTTCGCTAGCAAACTAATAAAAGGTCTGATGAGGAGGATATTACTCCTTTCCTTCCTAGAACTAGATGGTGAATCCCCAGGATTTGAACTGAATGGGAGATGAGAGTTACCTTTCCCTCCTCTACTCAGAACTTGGGGATATTTATTTTCATAAACAATATCTCTTCAAATGAAGCATTTCTCAGTTTTCAAATTTTCATTCAGAACTATTCCAATTAAAGATACTGATATAATTTTCCCTTACCAAGATAGCAATTTATGACCAGATCAAGCCAAGTAACAGTATTTGGGGATCTTATCCATTCATCACAGGCTCCTCTCTGATTTTCACTTCAGTAGTTAGGACCATAACCTCCATATGCCATTTGTCACAAAGACACTAAAATGACTTAAGAGGCTTACTTTGAACAATAGAAGGTAACACCTAAAATTAGTGGTTAGCAGCTTCTTTTATGCATCACAGGAAGTGACTGCAGAAACCTATAAGCTGACAATCAGTATTTATTTTTGCTTATACTGTCCACCATTGCATAGGCCCTGAGTCTTCCTCTCTGTCAACACCCACCTCTAAGGAAATTCCAGGTTAGGGAGGCATAAAGAATCTGAGTAGCAGCTTTTCTGCTGATGTCTAGTGCCTATCTTCACCCCTTCTCCCCATTATGGGATGGAATAAGTTGTTGCCCAACTATCACATATCATTCCCATACCTTCAATCCTTTTCTCCTCCTCCTCCTCCTTCTGCTCTCCCTCCTCTTCCTCCTCCTCCTCCTCCTCCTCCTCCAACGACATGCCAGTTTCTGAATCCTCATAGCTCTGTTCTTCCTCAGAGAAGTGCAGGGTTTCTGAATACGCACAGCCCTCTTCACCATCATAAACACTGTGCTCTGAGTCATTATAAGCCTCTTCTTCCACATCGGGCTCTGCATCTTCCGAGTATCCAAGGGATTCTAGATATTCCTCTCTTCCTAAGTACAAAGAATCATCTGGCTTCTCATATCTCTGTCCATCCTGTAAATAAACAATAGTTTCTGGAATTTCATATTCGGGGTTCTCAACTGAATGTGGTGATATGACTTTGGGCGTGTTGTATTCCTTCTCATCTTCGCTGGAGGTCCAAGCAGTTTCTTTATGACTTGTTTTCTTCTCCCCAAAGGATTCAGAGATTCCCATATCCAGGTGTTCTTTCTCTGTGAAGGATACTGTGATCTCAGGATTCTCAGGCTGTTTCTCTCCAGAGGAAAAAAAATCTTCTGAATTCTTGTTTACCCCTATAGGTTGAGGAGGTTGTATATTCTCATGCTTTAAAAATTCTGAAAAGAACAAGAGAGTTGGGAGGGAGGTTGTTTCATTTTTCCAAATTAACAAGAATAAATTTTATAATAACTTGAGTTTCCAGGACCTCAAAGCATCATCTCTCTTCTTTATTTCAAAACTGGAGGATAGGAATACCTAGCATCTCCCACATAAATAACAAGTCACCTGGCATCCTTTCTCTCACTGGAAAAAAAAAAATCAAATCACGTTCCTATCTTGCTCAAAAGTTTGAGTTTTTTGTAGAAAACTTGAAGAGTACATGAGTGAAACAGAAAATGTGAATCCTATGAACAGTGCTTAGTTGTGGTTTTACTGTAACCCAAAACCAACTCAGATTTCCTAGAGCCAATGCTAATGAAATCTGATCCTAATCATTTCTAATCAGGAAGCAAATAGTTCTAATTTGGAATAGTAAGTCCTAGAAATAATAGTATCTATTTCTCTAAGTATATGGTTCTTGTCCTACAGTAGAGATCATTAACATTAACTTTTTATCTGAGCCTCTACCTCTCTAATATCTCTTAAAATGATCCTCAATATTTTTTAGACTTTCAGAAAAAGGAGCTACACCTGCTTCTAGTGGTAATCTACAAAATTGCTAAACAATCCATTCTGAAAGAATTACTCCCTCATCTGCCACAAAATATTTTTAACATTGAGGAATTAGCATCTGAGGGGCACCTGGGTCGCTTAGTCGGTTAAGTGTCTGCCTTCAGCTCAGGTCATGATCCCAAGGTCCTAGGAAAGAGCCCTGCATGGGAAACCTGCTTTTCCCTCTCCCATTCCCCCTGCTTATATTCCCTCTCTCGCTGTCACTATCTCTCTCTCTCTCTCTCTCAATCTCTCCCTCTCTCGCTTGCTCTCTGTCAAATAAATAAATAAAATCTTCAGGGATGCCTGGGTGGCTCAGCGGGTTAAAGTTTCTGCCTTCGGCTCAGGTCATGATCCCAGGGTCCTGGGATAGAGCCAAGCATGGAGCCCAGCATGGAGCCCAGCATGGGGCTCTCTGCTCAGTGGGGGAGCCTGCTTCCTCCTCTCTCTCAGTTGCCTGCCTCTCTGCCTACTTGTGATCTCCGTGAGTCAAATAAATAAATAAAATCTTTAAATAAATAAATAAAATCAATCTTAGGGGAAAAAAAAAAGAATTAGCATTTGAATTGCTCCAGAGAATAGGCTTCTGCTGGCATTCTTATCACAGAAAAAATGAAGTTATTGATCCACCATGTATCGTTTTTCTGCTATTTCCAAAATGGTTATACTAAGTGAAAGATGCAGCACTTGGTCTTGGGGTTGTTAAATATCCATGAAGTTACTTACTGAATAGTAAGCAGTTTATACTAGCACTAAAAAATCCCTGCAAATTTTAGATACAGTTTCAACAAAAAATTATCAATCCCTTAAGCCAATAAGATACATTGCTCCCTGCTTTTAAATTCCTAGACACTTTTACCCTCTATCATATTTCAGAGAAAATTATCTCCGGGAGACAGACATTTGTCTGTTTTCATTTGAAAACAAAAGGCAATTATTTTCTTTTTTCAGGAAATCTGCCTTGTCCCTCCCACCCCCCCCCCCAAAAAAAGTATAGAAATCCAGCTTACCATGCTCTAAGCCCCAAATGGTAGCTGACTCTGGAAAAGTACTAAGTAAACACTTGAGAAAATGCTGACAGCACACCTCTCCCTTTTTCTGTACCAAAATCAACAGCTTTCGACTTTTCTTCAGAGGATCTGCAATATTCTCCAGAGTCTGATACTCTTCCTCAGAAACCAGCCTCCGAGAGGTTAATGTGTCTAAGACAGAATCAGGATCTTGTTGGAGGATTTCAAGTAACTTTTTCCGTTCTCTTTCTATGAGCTCAGAAGGAACACTCCCGGCAGCCATTGTTCTCCCGTCCTCTAGACCAGGAAATGGATTATGAAACTGTTTCAATAGTAAATGAATACAGGTTTAAAAAAAAAAAAAAAATGGCAGGGGCGCCTGGGTGGCTCACTGGGTTAAGGCCTCTGCCTTCAGCTCAGGTCATGATCCCAGGGTCCTGGGATGGAGTCCCCCCCCACCCCGCACGGGGGGCTCTCTGCTCACAGCAGGAAGCCTGCTTCCTCCTCCCTCTCTGCCTGCCTCTTGGCCTACTTGTGATCTCTTTTTCTCTCTCTCTGTCAAATAAATAAATAAAACTTAAAAAAAAAATGGCAAAGATTAAACACGTCAAAGATACCTAGCATTGACGAGAGTGGATAAAAACAAGCCAAGACCGTGTGGAAATCTAGCCCTGAGCCCACAGGCCTGGCTCCCTACTCTTTTGATAACTTGAGTCAGTCTCATTTTGACTCAGGCCCAGAATCAATTCCCCTGAGAAGTCTCTTGAACTTCAGTCTGGACTAGGTGTTCTGAGCTCTATTTGTGATAAGAATGGGAACTGATTAACTCTTTCTGGAGAGAAATCTAGCAATAGGCAGCAATAAATAATAAATAAATAAATAAATAAATGCAGATAAATAAAAATACAAGTTTACACTATTCAACCCAGCAATTTCACTTCTAGGTAATTATCTTAAGGAAATAATCAGACAAATGTCCAAAGATAAATGTGCAAGAATCTGCATGATGTCATTTATAATACCAGAAAATTTAAGATAACTAAGATTTCCACGAATTGGGGATATGTGGGAAAAATGTTGATATATCAACACTAAAACAAAAACGAATAGTTTAAAAGGATGAAGCAGGGTGCCTGGCTGGCTCAGTCAGTGGAGCATGAGACTCTTGATCTCAGGGTCACGAGCTCGACCCCCACATTAGGGTAGAGTTTACTTAAAAAAAAAAAAAAAAAAAAGGAAAAAAAGAAAAGGATGAAGTAAGCCTATGTACATTGACAACTAGTGATATCCATGATATATTGTTACGAAAGACAAAGTTACAGATCTCACTTCTGTTTTAAAAATTAAAATGTGTATAATGCACATATATAAAATGTATATAGCGATATATATTTACAAGAAGACAGGAGAGAGACTCCCCAATTATAGCACTGGTTATCTTTGGGGATATGATTACAGAGGGATTCATACTTTCTACTTTAAACACTACTGCATACTTTAATAGTTTACATTTTTTGTTTCTATTAGACTTTAGTTTTTATTTATTCTTTAGATTTTTTTTTTTTTTTTTTTTTGAGAGAGTGTGAGTACATGTGCCTGCAAGGTTGGGGGTGAGGTAGACAAGCAGATTCCATGCTGACAACAGAGACCTACCCAGGGCTTGATCTCACGACCCTGAGATCATGACCTGAGCTAAAACCAAGAGTAGGACACTTAACTGACTGAGCTACCCAGGCAACCCTGAATTTTTTCTTAAACCATCTAGTTGGTGTTTTGTTTTTTTTTTTAAGATTTATTTATTTATTTGAGAGAGAGCACATGAGTGGGAGGGGCAGAGGAGGATCTCAGGCAGACTCTACGCTGAGCACAGAGCTGGACAGAGGGCCTCTCCCACGACACCAAGATCATGACCTGAGCAGAAACTAAGTCATATGCTTAACTGATTGAGCCACTCAAGCACTCCTAGCTGGTCTTTATTTACAGTTCCATAGTTTGCAAGACTCTGAAAACAATCTAAATAACAATCAACAGGATCCTAGATGAATAAACTATAGTATTTCATGGAATAGTATACACCATTCAAAAAGAATGAACTTCAGTGACCCACAATATAATCATGAAAATACAAAAGGAAAACTTCAAGTCCCAAAAGATTATGTACAGCATGATACCCTTTTTAAAAGTTGAATGTAACTCAGGGTGCCTGGGTGGCTCAGTGGGTTAAGCCTCTGCCTTTGGCTCCGGTCATGATCTCAGGGTCCTGGGATTGAGTCCCGCATTGGGCTCTCTGCTCGGCAGGAAGCCTGCTTCCTCCTCTCTCTCTGCCTGCCTCTCTGCCTACTAAAGTATGTGATCTCTCTCTGTCAAATAAATAAAAATTTTTTTAAAAAGTTGAATATAACTTAAATACATACACATGCATACACACATTTTAGGAATATACATGGAGTCATTAAAATTATATAAAGTGTGGGTGCCTGGCGGTCTCAGTCAGTAGAGCATGCAACTCTTGATCTCAGGGTTGTAAGTTTGAGCCCCACATTGGATGTCGAGATTACTTAAAAAATAAAATTTTAAAAAATTATTTAAAATTAGAAATAAGGAAATAATGAATATGAAGTTAAGAAAGATAGTTACCTAGGTTCAGGAGAGGTTGGGGATAAGATGGGATAAAAGACAGGAAGATCATGGAGTTAGACATAGGCTATAATGCAGGGATGGTTTATAGGTTTTTTCTACATTATTAAAGGTAATAAAATATGTAAATAAAGGCAGGGACCAATGCTGCATGGACCGATGTTTAGATGTATTAACAATCAAGGATAATGATGAATTCATCTCTGCTGTTCCTGAGGTTGAAAGAAGATTAAGAAAGTCTTTATATAATGCGAAAAATTAATTTTAAGTAAGAGTTTTAACTAAATGCATCTCAAAAGGGAGGCAGAAGGGTATGATAGGAGATTCTTACTGGATTTGAAGGGACAAGGAGACAGAAAGCCAAGGAATGACAGGCTCTAGAAGCTGGAAAAGGTGACAACAGATCTTCTGGACCCTCTAAGAATATGATGCAGCCCTGACCACATTTTTTATTTGAGCCCAGTGAAACCAGTCTCAGACTTCTGACCAGAACTGTAATGTGTGTTTTAATTGTGGTTAGGAATACTTTTTAACTAGAGATCCACTCTCTTAACAGATTTTAAGTGTGCATACACAGCATTGTAAACTATAGGCACAATGAGGTCCAACAGATCCCTAGAATTTATTCCTCTTGAGTAGATGAAATTTTTTAAAAAGCAGTATAGCTTGTTTGTTTTAAGCCACTAAGTTTGTGGTAACCTGATAGAAAGGCAGTAAGAAACTAATACAGCATCTAATCCAGCAAGCCCCTCGAATTGCAGTTTGGATCCAAGCACTGGCAGGTTGGCCTCCTCTTTAGCCTCTATCTACCGCTTCCATGAGGACAGGGACTGTCCTGTAAACCCCTGATTGCTAGAGTTCATTTTGTTCCGCCACCGGCTACTCCGTCACCTTTGCTAATGTTTCACATGTGACAGGTAAAAAATTCTCGGTTTACATCGAATGTAAGCACATTAGACAGCTATTTGGGATCCTTCTCCCTATGAACTCTTAAATGTTTGGATTTTTTTTTTTTGCTGTTTTGCGAGGGTGAGGGCGTTGCTGGATGAAAGGTTACTATCGGATTACTGTCTATGAAGGAGATCTGAAAACCACCAATTTAGACTCTATTTAGAAAGGGTTTAAGTACAGACTTCCAGGCCCTAACCAAAGGGGCCTGAATCGGATTTCCTCACATGGTGGCGTGGCGGGGGGGGGGGGGGGGGGGGGGGGGGGGGGGCAGGGGGGGGGGAAGAAAACCGTATCCGGTGATTCCACGTGTGATATAGCATACTTAAACTTTAGATCAAAACATGTACCTCTAAAGATGGGATTGGGAGGGAGACAAACCATAAGTGACGCTTAATTTCACAAAACCAACTGAGGGTTGCTTGGGGGGAGGTGGGGTTGGGAGAGGGGGAGAAGGGTTATGGACACTGGGGAGGGTATGTGCTATGGTGAGTGCTGTGAAGTGTGTAAACCTGGCGATTCACAGACCTGTACCCCTGGGGATAAAAATACATTATATGTTTATAAAAAATAAAAAATAAGAAATTTTAAAAAATGCAAAAAAAAAAAAAAACCAAACAAACATATACCTCTAAACTACTACAGTTAGAAAAAAACATGATTCGCCTTTCTTTTTGAGATCTGGAGGCCAGTTCCTCAGAGGCCTGGTCGGTGCCTTCGTACCGCCTGCGACCTCTCGGAGAACCAGCATCTGCCAAAAGCTTCTAGCCAGGGTGAGAAGGGAGCTACAGGAGCCCGTTTCTCCCAGATCGGGATTCCAGTTCCATGCCGAATCCTCCACCACACGCCGGGAGCGAGGACTCGCCACGAGTACTCCCAGGCTCCCCACCAGCTTGGCTTAGTGACCGAAATCCGCCATGTAGCCACAGATCTAAGAACTCAAAGAGGCAGGAAGGCAGGTCACTAATCACAAAAAACCGATTTGCGGCGTCTAAGCAGCTCTCGCGCAGGGCGGGTCGGCCGAAAATACGCCCATTCCGACTCCAGGAAGCTCTGAGCACTCCCCGCGCCGAGCTCCGAAATCCCTATTGGCCCTGCCTTGGCTCTGATTCCTCCTCTAGACCCCGCCCACACCGCTGAGACTGACGTTTGAGAACAGTGCCCGGCGCTCGCCGGAAGTACTTCCCTGGGCGGAAGCTCCATAGCAGGATATAGCGGAAGTGCCTCCTCTTCCGACCTCTTTGGGGCCTGCCGCGGAAACAAGATGGTGAGTTGTATCCAGTGGTTCTTCGTATCGCCTTCCATCCTCGTCTTCTGCGTCGCGCTCCCTGCCATCCTGAGGGGGCCGACGAGGTTCCTGATAGAGGGAGCGGGTGGGTAGAAAAGGGGCATGCTGTGGCCCTCAAGAGCCAGAAGAATGGCTCCTAACTGTACCTCGGGATGCTGAGTCTACAGCCGTGGAGCAGGAGCCACTTTAGGTCCCTTGTTTTCTTTCGATCTTTGGAGAAGCCTTGCCCTCGGATGAGAACTGAAGGAAGAAGCGTGGTCTGGGAGCGTTTGGCTCTGTAAGCAAAAGAAAACTCAATATTGATGAGGTCTTGCAGGAGCTCTTGAGTTTTGGGGGTCGGGGTAGGGAGGAAAACCACCACATCCTTTTGTCTTGCGGCATGTCTTTTTTCTGTCTCTGTTTTCTAAAGAATGTAGCCGATTTCAAAATAGAGTAGTCCCGGGGCACCTGGGTGGCTCAGTGGGTCAAAGCCTTTGCCTTCGGCTCCGGTCATGATCCCGGGGTCCTGGGATCGAGCCGCGCATCGGGCTCTCTACTCAGCGGGGAGCCTGCTTCCTCCTCTCTCTCTCTGCCTGCCTCTCTGTCTACTTGTGATCTCTGTCTGTCAAATAAATAAAATCTTTAAAAAGAGAGTGGTCCCTGCAGAAGCCTTTAGGTAACGTGAAATGCCGGTAGTGGTCTCTGATCTAGCGTTTAAGAAGCTAGGAGCATCCGCCGCGGTTTCAGCCCTAGACTGTCTTTAGACATTACTTTGTAATTGCTTTTAAATCTTAATCGGTAACTACTTTTACTGGAAACGCCGGAATACGTGTAGAAATCACTAGATCTCAAAATCGTTTCTCCCCTTTGCAGACAAAGGGGACGTCATCGTTTGGAAAGCGTCGCAATAAGACGCACACGTTGTGCCGCCGCTGTGGCTCGAAGGCCTACCACCTTCAGAAGTCCACGTGTGGCAAATGCGGCTATCCTGCCAAGCGCAAGAGAAAGTGTAAGTGGATTTGTTTCAGGCCGACTGTGTGTCCGGCGTTGGGAGGGATGGCGGTAGGTAAGTGGGCGTGGCTTGGGCCTCAGTTGGTCCTGAAAGCAAAAGTGCATCTGTATGCGGGTGAAGTGGACTTAAAACACAAAGGTGCCTGTAACCTAGGTGGGGAAAAGCAGTTAGAACCTTGCCTGCCTTTGTGTTTTAGATAACTGGAGTGCCAAGGCTAAAAGACGAAACACCACTGGGACCGGTCGAATGAGGCACCTAAAAATCGTATACCGCAGATTCAGGTACAGTTTTTTTTGTATTTCCATTGTAGTTGGTTTTGTGAGCTCGGAGAGGAACCTCCTTTGTGTGCTGTAAAATGAGGGTACTGCCCTGGTTAGTGGGGTTGCACGTGTTGGAAGGTATTTTTTTCTGCTGCCCCTGTAACCTTCAGACCAGTCAGTCTGGATTTTGTTAATCTCTCACGGAGCAACCGTATAAGCTATGAATGTTCAGACTGCGGTTTGAGCTGGACACCCCAAAATGTAATAATATTTCTTGGGGATAGGCCACACCTCACTTTGTCCCCCAAATTTGTCAAGATAATAGTGGTGAATGAGGCCTGGGGTCCGGCCTTTACTTTTGTGGTTTTGAGCAAATCTGTAGAAAACCGTCATAGTTACTGTGTTTGTATAGAAAGAAAGATCTCCTGTCGTTAAAGTCAGGCTCTAGAGTTGTTAGAAATGCAGAATTTCAGCCCCAGCTTACAGAGAAACTGCATTTTAACATGTCTCTTAAGGCGTTAGTCTTGTAGGTCTCAACCAAGATAATTTGTTGGGGGAGACTGTCCTGTGCTGTGTAATGTAGGAGTTGGAGAGCATCAACTAAAACCAGGCTAACCTTTTGGTGCTTCAGTTCATAAAGCTTTAAAAGGGGGATAACAGTACAATTTCTCTTTGGGGTGTGTATGTATAATAAATGAGTTAAAATGTAAAGCACAGTTATGCAGTTTAGAAAATGTCAGCGATTAAACATGCTCCTTGTTATCCTTTGCTAAAGGAGAGTGCTTAGGGTCTCTGATAGCCTAAGGACTTACTTTCACAAATGGATCTCTTAACAAGCAGGAGAGAAGTACTGGCGTGGTGACTGGCACAACAAAATAAATTGTTGACCTTTTTTCAATTGCAACTAAGTGTATTTTAAAATGGGCATCTTGAAGCAGAAGGAAGTAAATAAAATAGTGCAGCTTATCGATGATGCTGTAAAAATAAATGTCTGAACATATGAATTTGATACTGATTTCAGCATTTAACTGAGATAAGCTCTTGTAATTCTGTATTAACAAAAACTGAAATGTATAAATTGTTGCTGAAGTAACTGGTTTTCATTTTTAATACGATGCAGGCATGGATTCCGTGAAGGAACAACACCTAAGCCCAAGAGGGCAGCTGTTGCAGCATCCAGTTCATCTTAAGGATTTCAGCGATTAGTCACAATAAACATCATGGTTTTAAAAATAAATTTGGTATGCTGAGGTATTTTTTTTTAATATTTTATTTATTTGACAGAAATCACAACTAGGTAGAGAGGCAGACAGAGAGGGAGGAGGAAGCAGGCTCCCTGAGGAGCAGAGAGCCCAACATGGGGCTTGATCCTAGGACCCTGGGATCATGACCTGAGCCGAAGGCAGAGGCTTTAACCGACTGAGCCACCCAGGCGCCCCGTGTGCTGAGGTATTTTTAATAGCCCCGTAGTATCAGTGAGTTGCCATAGGATTGGGGATGGGAAAACTTACAAGTGACTGTTCTGGAGCATTAGCTTTTGAATGGGTTGCGATACTGCTTAAGAGGATAAGAAACAAGCAGAATTCGAGGATTCCTTCAAGTAAGTAACACTGGACAATAGAAAAAATGCAGTATGAGCCCAGTAGAACTCACGGGACATACGGGTAATTTAAGATTTTAAGAGTTGGGGCACCTGGCTGGCTCAGTTGGAGGAACATGCAGCTCTTGATTTCAGGGTCATGATTTTGAGCCCCACATGGGGTGTAGAGACTTAAGTAAAACTTAAAAAAAAATGTTAAGAGTAAACAAAACATAATTGCTTTTAGTAACATTCATCTGCTATAGTCTATTGACTTTGGGGAGTAGTCCTCAATCCTGTGTGATAGGGTTTGGAGTACCAGTGAGAACATGAAGGATACTAATTGAATAAGTTTTGGAAAGGTGATTTTAACTCATTCTAGTCTCCAAAATGCTTGCTTGGTCTCTAGCATATAGGCTTGTGTGTGATTTTAAGGTGGCCAGCTGAATATCGGAATCTCCTTGCTAGATGTGAGTCAAAACACAAGTGGGATGGGTGAAGAGAAAGTTGGGCCACATGCAAATGCAATCCGAACAAAGTAAAGGAAAGTCAAACACAAACTTAACATTTGTAGATGAAAGGCAATGGTAAACAGGTCCACAGTGGTGTTTCTTTAGCCCTCAACTTAGTGATCATTGGTTTTTCTGTTACAGGGCTTTGAAATTTTTGCCATGCTTTCCTATTTCTGGTGGTTTGTTGGCCAGTATTTTGTAATGAGACAAGGCCAACATAGTTGGGCTGCTGAGTGAGAGAACAGATTAAGTGGAGCGTGAGTGTTTCAACAGTCAACTGTCAAAGTGGCCAACTGCAGTCTTAATTTGCAGCTTCCCATTGATCACAATCTGACCTGTAAAGGATTTTCGTGATCTTCCGTGCCTTGCCAACCTTAACTTTACTGCATCCTACAGTACTTTCCTAGGATACTAGCTAAGTCCTGCCTCCCTACTTTTTTTTTTTTTTTTTAAGATTTGTTTATTTGAGAGAGCAAGCACAGGTGTACGGGAGCTGGGGGAGGAGCAGAGGGAAAGAATCTCAAGCAGATGCCCTACTGAGTGATCTCAGGACCCTGAGATAATGACCTGAGCTAAGATCAAGTGAAATGTTCAACTGATTGAGCCACCCAGGTACCACCCTGCTTTTTTCCTTGAGCTTCTAACTCATTCCCTTGGGGGATCCCCAGCTCATCTAAACACATTGGGCTTCCCTGTGTGAGACTAGAGTGACCCCTCTGTACTCTAGGCATGTATTGTTAGAGCACGCTTCCTGGAGTCTTGGTCTTTCAATAAATGCAGTACAATACTATAAACTTTACTCATTTAAACAATCTAGCTTATTATAAGAATACAGTGTATAATATATGTAGAAAATGTATTGACTGTTAACCAGTAAAGCTTATAAACAGTAGACTAAGGTTTTGGAGAGGTGAAACTTAAACATGCATTTTCACTGCCTGGGGTGTTGATACTCCAAAACCTGCACTGTTAAAAGGCTCAGCAATACTTGAGAGAATTGAAATAATCTGATTTGCTCTCAGCATCTTCCTGAAATCGTCCAATGTCACTAATGTTTCCTGAGTAATGGGGGGACCCACTAAGATACGTATTGGCCAGTACAGAATAAATAGTCTGTGGGGCAAATGTGCACTGACCTGAACACCTGTGAAATTACTGAATTCCGGGTCAGGAAAAGCACTGGGGCAAAGGGTAAGGGGCGGGTGGGCAGGGATGCATTAACAAAGGCCTGTGTTTATTGAGTGTAAGTGAGCTGACTTCATTTGCCAGTGCCTGTGGCCCTTAACACAGAGTGAATTTGGAAGATTACTCTGGTGCTATGGTAATTATCCCCCCAGATCATAGAAGACTCATGGACCAAATGAAACCACTCCGATCAGTTAAATTTGATTTTAAGGCCCAAGGAGAAAATTGCAAAGAGATGGAGCTGGGTTAGCACATTTAGAGAGCAAACAGATTCAGAGGAGTCATGATTTGCAGAAAGTTTTTGTCTGATTTATGTGATGATGTCCCGAGTGTTGGTTGAGGTTTAGGCAGTGGATCCCTATCTGACAAAACATGTCCCACTTAATTATATGTAAGACAGTAAAAAGTACACCTGACCCACTCAGGCAGCTTAGTTACCCTACTGAATTGGGGAGAAAATTGTGTTTCTTGGGCAGAGGGTACTCAGGACCAGATTAGTCACCAACGTGTTGTTGAAATGAAATCCAGAAATAATTTATGAGTGCTTCATGTTTCATGTATTGTTCACCCAACTCTTTAATCAGATACTGTGGTTCTGTCAGGTCAAGAGAAAGGGTTGGCAAGAGAAGAATCTGGAGGGGTAAGCTGAACAAATCATGAAAGATTTCAAGTACCATAGCTAAGGAGTTTGGACATTAGCGTGAAAGTAATGATAAATCATTGAAGGTTTCAACCCTGCAGTGGCACAATTAGTTTTCACTAGCAAGGTAATTATAGAAGGGGTGATGTGGATGTCATGAGTCTTGAAGCTAGATCAGGCTGCAGGTTCTAAAGTTAATGTGAAAATCATGAGGACTTGGACTGAGGTAGTGGTATGGGGCTGGCTGTATTAGGAAAGTCTCTAATGAGAATATCCGAAATTTGAATCAAAGGGAACTTATTAACCCCCCATTTCCTTCTGTAACATAACCTGTGTGAGGATTCCGGGAGGTCATATGTGCAAAAACACCAGGAAGGGGCGCCTGGGTGACTCAGTTGTTAAGCGTCTGCCTTCCGCTTAGGTCATGATTGCAGGGTCCTGGGATTGAGCCCTGCATTGGGATCCTTGCTCAGCAGAGAGCCTGCTTCTCCCACTCCCCCTGCTTGTGTTCACTTTCTCAAGTAAATAAATAAAAGCTTGACAAAAAATAATTCTTTTAAAAAAATTAACAGGTGGGGGGCGCCTGGGTGGCTCAGTGGATTAAGCCGCTGCCTTCTGCCTTCAGCTCAGATCATGATCTCAGGGTCCTGGGATGGAGCCCCGCATCGGGCTCTCTGCTCCGCAAGGAGCCTGCTTCCTCCTCTCTCTCTGCCTGCCTCTCTGCCTACTTGTGATCTCTCTCTCTGTCAAATGAATAAATAAAATCTTAAAAAAAAAAAAATTAACAGGAAGATAGGAGTTTTGGATGATAGGTTTCTGACCAGGGCAAAGTGGTGGTTTGTGCATTTCACTGAGATGGAATAGAATGGGGGCAAGAGGGGAAATGCTGAAGTTGGTTTTGTTGCAGTCCCCGTGGGACATGAGGAGGAGGTGTTCAGGAAGAACTGAGTAAACCTGGTGGCAGTTGGACCAGAAGTCTGGGCTCGAGCTCTACACTGAAGTAGTGAGGTTGGGAAAGGGACTTTAAGGGTTAGAATGGAGAAGATAATTTACACAGAGATAAGAGATAATGGGGAGAGAACAGAATGCAATGACTTGACTGAGGAACTTCAGCAGCCATCCTTGACAGTTGAAACTGTTTGGAAATACACAGACTCAAGAAAAAGGATGATGTAGAGAGGCTCAAAGAAGGATTTGGGGAGAAGTCCATAGATTAGAGAGAGCGGTTCATTCATTTGTTCAACATATAATGTGCATAGTGATATACCTACTATGTGGCAGGCCATGTTAGAGGCGCAGTGGGAACAAAAACACGCGGTTGAAGTTGACAGTTGACACCAGGGGTTGCAGAATTAATTAGCTCATGAACTAGGACAGGGTTGAGTCATACAAACAAAGAAAGGGGATTATTTGAAGGGACACTCAATCACCAGCAAAAAAAAAAAAAAGAAGGGTTTGACTGTTTTTGTTTTTTGAGAATGAAGATTTTAAAAATAAAGACTTCCAGGGGTGCCTGGGTGGCTCCGTTGGTTGAGTGTCTGCCTTTGGCTCATGATCCCAGGGTCCTAGGATCAAGTCCTGAGCAGCCCTGAATCAGGCTCCCTGCACAGCGGGGAGTCTGCTTCTGCCCCTCCCCCTGCCTCATGTGTGTTCATGTGTATGCACACACACACAGTCTCCACTCTCAAATAAACAAAATCTTTAAAAATAGGGACTTCCAGATTTGGCAAAATTTGGGATAATGTTTACTTTCCATAAACTTGATTTCACTAGAGTATTGAAAATAAAGCCAGTTTTCTAGGGATTCAGCAAAGATCAGGCAATGAGGAATGGCAAGTTTAAAAAAGATGCTTTGGGAAGGTTACCTGGAAATTCTATGGTTTCCTTTCACTTCTATTGATGATATAGTGTTCTTTTCTGAACCAAATACCTGTTCGGTGACCTCTGTGTGCCAGAAGCAGGCCCAGGTCCAGGAGATAGGTAGAAAATGACAAAGGACCCCGCTCCGACAGATTTCAATTGTGTGTACATAAGCTTGTGTGTGTGTGTGTGTGTGTGTGTGTGTGTGTGTGTGTTGGAGGGTGACGGGGAACATGTAAGCAATCCAGGTAGTGATAAGTGCTGTAAAAACAAAGAAGTGATAGAGAATGTGGAGGCAGAGGACCCTTCTTTAGAAACGTGGTTAAGAAAGCTAAATGATAAGGAGCCGCCCCTGCAAAGACAACAGTCATTCAGGCAGATATTCAGTCTTTTTTTGAGTTCTGGGTTGGTTGCAAAATTTAGCTTAGGCTATAATTAGCTGTAATTGTGAAATATTGTATATTCATATAAGAAAAGCAAAGTAACGGGGTGCCTGGCTGACTCAGTTGGTGGAGCATATGACTTGATCATTGGGTTATAAGTTGAAGCCCCATGTTAGATATAAAGATTACTTAAAAAATAAATAAAAATTATTTTTAAAAAGTGTTAGAAAAGGGGCACCTGGGTGGCTTAATCAGTAGAACATCTGCCTTTGGCTCGGGTCATGATTTCAGGGTCCTAGGATGAAGCCCTGCATAGGGCTCCCTACTGGGTGGAGAGCCTGCTTCTCCATCTCCTGCTATCCCTCCTTATGCTCTCTCTAAAAAAAAACAAACAAAAAGGTGTTAAAAAAAAAATGTGGGACACCTAGGTGGTTCAGTTGGTTAAGTGTCCAACTCTTGATTTCAGCCCCTCCTGGGGCTCTGCACCAGGCATGGAGCCTGCTTAAGATTCTCTCCCTCCTTTGCCTTCCATCCTTCCCCAAAATGGAATCTGAGATAAAAATGTCCTTGCACAGTAAGGTAGAGGGATGTTTTGTCAAGGAAAATTCCAATGAAAAAAATGGTTCCTGTGTGTGCAAGTAGTTTGCAGAATAGGCATGATATGTGGATTGAGACAAAAACATAACTTTATTTTTGTGTGCTTTCTTTATACAGTGGGAATATGCTCCAGGCCCCGGGGATGAAGACTTGGTCTGACCCATGTATTTTTAGAGCACTCACAGATGCAAACAAACAAACAAACGAACAAAACCTTCCACTCATGGTTAGTTGCAACACCGTTTTATTTCATTAAGTAAAATGTCCAGTCCTATGTAATAAGTCAAAATTCAAAGATGACTTCACCTTACCTCACTTCAGCCTGGGCTTACTTTGGGCTGGATGTGAGCAGTGGAGGAGAAGGTATGGTCCCTCTGGTTTCACCTTTCTCTCCTGTACATCTCTGTCAGCTGCAACTTTACTCCTCCCCTGTACCAAGCAGAGGATTAAGCCGACTTTTACTCTTGGGCTCTTGTATTAGCTCTTTGGAGATTTCCTACTGAGACCCCTCTCCTATAGTTCCCATCTCGGTTCAGAACTGTCTTTTGTGACTTCTCCCTAGGCCCTAGTGTTCAGCCTCTTTCTCCTAGGGTTTTCTGTACCTCTAAGGCCCTACTGGCAGGATCCAGAACTATCCCACTCTCTCTCTTGCCTTGAGTGGACCACATTTGGGCCACAGGAAATATTGCCACATTCCTGACCTGACCAAATTCTGAAGTGCAGCGGGCCTTTCTGGCACACCGCCAAAACCATTGCAGAAACACATTTCAAAGCTCCCTCCGTGGTTCCTTTGAAGTTTCCTTCACTAGAAGGTAGCAACCCTCTTTTCTAAAAGTTTGGATTAAATACTTGAAACTCTCTTCAAGGGAATTTCTTTGCTAATCTCTCCCTTGTACCCCTCTTATGTCATTGATCTGAGGATTCTAAGAGCTATGACAGGTTTTTGGATATATTCCCTTTTATGTCTCATTTTGGTAGTTCCTTGAGGCAGGAAAAGTCCTATTCTGATAGAGTGCTATATTTATATAGCTCTGAAAATAAACATCTAGCAACTCTAAAAGTACTTGGTTTGCCCTTAAAAATGCTTAAAGTGATCTGAACTCCTGACTGTTACATAGAGGAAATAAGTCTTTAGAGGAAAGGTCTTTTAAAAAAGACAACTGATAAAAAGGTATCAGAGAAAGGTCCAGCTTCCCCAAGTCAGAGTAGAGATGGTCTACTGAGGTGGCTGAGGAGGAAGCAAAGGCTATTATGCCAGTGGCAGATGGTATTATTTCAGGAGCATAACTATCTCTGGCAAATAGGAGGAAGGGAGGGGTGACATATGATTCAGCAACCTCAGAATGGAGAAGGCATAGTCAGGGCAGAAACTGTTTACGGTCCCTGTGGCACAGAGGAGCAGCCCTCAGAGAAGCAGCAGCCCCCTAGGAGAGGAGACAGGAAGCAGGAAACCTCCGAGAGAAGTACTGTCCAATTAGGGGTGGCTCAGGGGAGAGAAACCTCCGGGAACATAGTCCTGTGAGATAACGCGCGTGGCGCCGTGCCTTTACAGTTGCAGGAGACTGGAGGTGGCTAAGGTCACTTCTTTATGTGGGAGAGGAGAAAACTAAGGCACAGAGATTATTTATTAAAGGTATGTATTGTCTTTGGTAATAAAAATTCCGACAACCTTGAGTGTTGTTGGAACACATTCCTTTAAAAAGATGTCTTTAAAAAGACATTGCAGGGGCTCCTGGGTGGCTCAGTTGGTTAAGCAACTGCCTTCTGCTCAGGCCATGATCCTGGCGTCTGGGAGAGCATCCGGCTCTCCCACTGACCTCTCTCCTTTCATGCTCTCTCTCTCATTCTCTCTCTCTCTCAAATAAATAAATAAAATCTTTAAAAAAATAAAAATAAAAAGACATTGCACAGGGGCACTTGGGTGGCTTAGTCTTTAAGCATCTGCCTTCGCCTCAGATCATGATCCTGGTGTCCTAGGATCAAGTCCCGTGTCCGGCTCCCTGCTCAGCAGGAAGCCTGCTTCTCCCTCTCCCATCCCCCCTGCTTGTGTTCCCTCTCTCACTGTCTTTCTCTCTCTCTGTGTTAAATAAAAATAATAATAATTTTAAAAAGACATTGCATAATGTAAGGTTACTTTTGTAGAACATTTATGTTCATTAAACGAAATCCTTACTCATCTGTAGCCTAGATGTGGAGCCACAGGGCTAATCATGTCATAAAGTACAGAGACCTAAGACAATATTTACACATATAATTTTAGCATTAGTTTAGCTTGTTTAAAAGGTAATAGCAAGCCATTTTCCAACAGTCTCGATCAGAGCAAATCTCTTTCCTGATCCACTCCCTCTCAGAAAAGTCCTGTGAGAGAATATATTATAGAGTAAAATCCTCAATAGTTCATTTTTGAACAGTTTAAAAATTTTGAATAAATTTCGTATGCATTAAGGGGATAACATTTAAAGTTTGAATAGATTAACTATAGGTCTATCTATCACACACATTCTCCCTTCTGGATTTTTTTTTTCAATGTCATAAGTTTAGAGGATACGAAAATCTGTGTAGGTGCCAAGCACAGACAGGCCTTTAATATTTGCAAAATAAGAAAACTTCACTTACTGTACTAAAACTTGGTAGTTTAGTACATAAATAATAGAAATAACATGCAGACTATAAAATATAAACATCCAGTAAAAATAGTTGATATATCAGGCTTTAGTGAGACAGAAACCACACAGTAATTTGAATGGGAACCATATAATGTAAGGGATTGGGGTAATGAGGGGTTGAATAGTAAAAATGAAAGAGAACTCTCTAGGAAGAGTGAAATAAGGAGCAGTCACCACCCCTAGTACCTGAGATAGAGCACCTTAGGTAAAGGCCCTACCCCTGGGGTTGAGATCCAGATGTCTGAGAAGGTAGAGCATAGCTCACTGGATATTGAAGTGTCTTGCTGTCGGGACTTAGCTGGAAAGCCCAGGGGGATGCTGATGGGAAAGCCATTCACAGGGAGGTGTAATGCCCAACAGCCTTCTGCGGTGAAATTGCCTGGAGGGCCTCTGAGGGAAGCTTCTGGTCACTTACCACCCATGGCCAGGGGAGGAGCCTGACTGCAGAAATCCTAGGCCTCTCTCTGAAGTTTACCAGGAATCATTTTATGTCTAAGTAATCTCTATAGCCAACATGGGGTTCGAATTCACAATCCCAAAATCAAGGGTTACAAGCTCTACTGACCAAGCCAGCCAGGTGCCCCAGTTTAGAGCTCTTTGTCCGATTCAACCTGAGCAAAATTTGTGCTGAGTTAGCCAATACAAGCATCTGTAAAATATGTTAGACAATCAATGTCTAATAGGAATTTAGTGTGAGCCACAAATGCAAACCACACATGGAGTTTTAAATTTTCTAGCTGCCACATTGAAAATAATATATATATAAAAGGGGGGCACCTGGCTGGCTCAGTCAGTAGATAATGTGACTCGTTCTCAAGGTCATGAATTCAAGCCTCCTGCAAACTGATTAACCCACTCCCAGGTAATTAGAAATTGTTTGAAAATAAGCTTGCCAACTAATCAAAAGTGTAACTGTCAAACAGGCAGAATGCGCTGGAAGGCTTGACAAACACTTTAACTCTGAAAAAGCATTTTTTTTAAAGATTTTATTTATTTATTTGACAGAGAGAGAGATCACAAGTAGGCAGAGAGGCAGGCAGAGAGAGAGAAGGAAGCAGGCTCCCCTGAAAGAGCATTTTTAAAAAAATATTTTATTTATTTATTTGAGAGAGAGAGAGAGAGCACAGAGGGAGAGGGAGAAGCAGACTTGCTGCTCAGCAGAAAGCCCAATGTGAGACTCAATCGTAGGACCCTGGGATCATGACCTGAACTGAAGGCAGACGCTTAACCAACTGAGCCACCTAGGCACCCTAAAAGAGCATTCTTATCCTGTGCTCTTGAGAAAACACCTTGCCATTGCTCATGAACTAACCAAAGAAGAAAGCAGGAAATCCTTGCTTTAACACAGAGCTAGTAGAGACTAAGATCAGATGCAGTGCCTTGGAACACAGCCAAGACAGTCTAGTTAATTACACTCTGAGGCCACCCATGTGGGTCTGGACCTTAAAGTACACACAATTACTAGGGAAAGTGTGGGGAAACACTGATCTAACATTCCCGACTGGAAGTACCATCACAAGGGCATAAAATTCTATGCCCATGGGCATTTGTTGTCACATTATTTCTAATATATATATATTTTTAAAAAACTCTAAATTGCCTAAGTAGAAGTTGAGTTAAATAAATTATTGTACATTCTTGCAATGATTTCTGTTCTCCAAAAGGAATAATTAAAAATAAATAAAAGACAAGACACAGCTTGAAAATACGTGCAAAACATATATAAAAATGACTTGTATTTAGAAGAAGTTAACAATTAAGAATTAAGTTTCTCATTTTTTTAAATAGGCAAAAGATTTGAACAGATAGTTCACCAGATAATAAATGTGCATGACAAATAAACACATGAAAGACGCTCCACATCATTAGTCATCAGGGAAGTGCACTTTAAAACCACAAGGACATAGCACTGCATATCTAATAGAGCGGCTAAAATAGAAAGCAAATGAAAACTGACGATCCCAAATGTTAATGAGGAACGACTGGATTGCTTGCTCATTGCTGGTGAAAATGCAAAATGGTATACCCACTTTGGAAAACAAATTTGCTGTTTCTTATAAGGTCAAACATACACTTTACACCTCACCAGTCTCTCAAGTATTTATTCAGCAGAAATGGGAAGGCAAAGGCTTGTATGTGAATGTGTATAGCAGGCTATTCCTGCTGTAGGAATTGAAATAACCCAAACACCATGACTGGAGGATAGATAAGTACACGTTGGTGTATCCAAATAATTGGGATACTGCTAAGGGATAAAAAAACAATCATCTACTGACACATGCCACAAAATGGATAAATCTCCAAAGGGCTGGGCTAAGTGGAAAAAGCTGTTGCAAAAATCTGTATGTTGTATGATTTTCTTTATATGTTTCTCTGGAAAGGCAAATTTATGTGGACATAAAAAGGCATGAGGGAATTTTATAGGGCAGTAGAGGTATTCCAAATTTTAAGAGTAGTGGTGGTTACACAACATTATGTAGGTTTTTTTTTTTAAACTCACTGGATTCTATACCTAAAAAAAGGGTGACCTTTAGGGGTGCTTGGATGGCTCAGTAAGTTAAGCGTCTGCCTTCAGCTCAAGTCATGATCCCAGGGTCCTGGGATCCAGCCCTGCGTCAGGCTCCCTGCTCATTGGGCAGTCTGCTTCTCCCTCTGCCACTCTCCATCCTTCAACCCCTTGTTCATGCTCATTCTCTCTCTCTCTCAAATAAATAAAATCTTTTTAAAAAGTGACTTTTATTAAATGTAAGTCACACTTCAGAATATTGTTTAAAAATAAAGAAAATTAGAAGACAATGGAGTAATGCCTTCAAAATTCTCAAGGAAATTTTTTACAACTTAAAACCCTATATCTAACCAAACTACAAAGTGTAAGGGTGGAATAAAGACATTTTCAAATGCATAAGCTCTCAGAAAAATTAACTTCCCTGAGCCTTTCTCATAAAGCTACTGGTGGGATAGGTTTCACCAAAACTGGGGAAAAGAAAAGCAAAAATGGACCAAAAAGGAGAAAACATGGTATATTGAAAAAAATAAATCCAACAAAGGAGAAAGGTAAAGGAACTCTTGATGAGGAAGGGAAAAGGGGATTCTTGGGTGGAAACTCTGACACAGGGATAGAAGGCAAATTAGGAGAAAGGTCTAGGAGAGTTCAATGCAAGAATATCAGCTGATAATCCATATCACATTTTATATATTTTTCTTTCTTTTAATAATTTTTTATATTTTTTAATAAACATATAATGTATTATTAGGCCCAAGGGGACAGGTCTGTGAATCGCCAGGTTTACACACTTCACAGCACCCACCATAGCACATACCCTCCCCAATGTCCATAACCCCACCACCCTCTCCCTACCCGGCTCCCCCCGGCCACCCTCAGTTTGTTTTGTGACAGTAAGAGTCTCTTATGGTTTGTCTCCCTCCTGATCCCATCTTGTTTCATTTATTCTTTTCCTACCCCCCAAGCCCTCCAGGGTGCATCTCCACTTCCTCATATCAGGGAGATCATATGATAGTTGTCTTTCTCCGATGGACTTATTTCGCTAAGCATAATACCCTCTAGTTCCATCCTTGTCATCACAAATGGCAAGATTTCATTTCTTTTGATGGCTGCATAGTATTCCATTGTATACATATACCACATCTTCTTTATCCATTCATCTGTTGAGGGACATCTAGGTTCTTTCCATAGTTTGGCTATTGTGGACATTGCTGCTATAAACATTCGGGTACACGTGCCCCTTCGGATCACTATGTTTGTATCTTAGGGGTAAATACCCAGTGTGCAATTGCTAGGTCATAGGGTAGCTCTATTTTCAACTTTTTGAGGAATCTCCATGCTGTTTTCCAGAGTGGTCGCACCAGCTTGCATTCCCACCAACAGTGTAGGAGGGTTCCCCTTTCTCTGCATCCTCACCAGTATCTGTCATTTCCTGACTTGTTAATTTTAGCCATTCTGACTAGTGTGAGGTGGTATCTCATTGTGGTTTTGATTTGTATTTCCCTGATGCTGAGTGATGTGGAACACTTTTTCATGTGTCTGTTGGCCATCTGGATGTCTTCTTTGCAGAAATGTCTGTTCATGTCCTCTGCCCATTTCTTGATTGGATTATTTGTTCTTTGGGTGTTGAGTTTGATAAGCTCTTTATAGATTTTGGATACTAGCCCTTTATCTGATATGTCATTTGCAAATATGTTCTCCCATTCTGTCAGTTGTCTTTTGGTTTTGTTAACTGTTTCCTTTGCTGTGCAAAAGCTTTTGATCTTGATGAAGTCCCAATAGTTCATTTTTGCCCTTGCTTCCCTGGCCTTTGGCTCCATATCACATTTTAATGTCTTAAGAGATTTTAGAAAATTGGTGGAATCGGGCTGAGTCAATGAAAAGCACATAGAAAACTAAGCAAGTAAAACATATGACAAAGTACGAATATCTCCTGCATATCATATACCTCACGCATTTTAATATTGAGAAAAGATTTTAGACAATTGTTGGAAAGTTTGGGTTGAATTTACAGTAAATATGTAGAAATCTAAACAAGCAAAAAACATGACAAAGTATTAGTTCCAGACAAAACAAAGTCTACTAAAGATCAATTATAATATATGTAATTGAATAAGACACCTAGGGGATGCTCCAAGTCAGAATTTCATAGATCAAGTAATCTAGAGTCATTTCAGTAAAGGTAAAATATACTAGATTTAGAACAAATTCCCAACACAAAGAAAATAAAATTGCCACATAAAACCAAAACCATCTTAATTTCTGAAATTAAAAGTTCTACACATCTGACAATGTACATGAATTTGTGTTTTACTCTATGTAAGAGAATAGATATAAAGGATGGGAGAATTAAATTAGTAATTTAATGTATTGGTTATATATGTAAGGAATAATATTCTTTACTGAAACAGAAAACAAAATCAGGTTTTTCTTCTTCTTTTTTAAAGATTTTATTTATCTGTTTGACAGAGAGAGAGAACATTAAGTAGGGGGAATAGCAGACAGAGGGAGAGGGAGAAGCAGGCTCCATCCCACTACCCTGGGATCATGACCTGAGCCAAAGGCAGATACTTAATGCTTAACTGACTCAGCCACCCAGGCACCCCCCAAATCAGGTCTTTAACTCTTTTCTTGCCTACACAATTTGTTAGTTATTAAGGAAATCACCAAAGCTAAATAACAGAGTGTCTGTCTGTCTGTCTATCTCTCTATCTATCCAATCTCCTCTTGGTACATTTAACACATCTTTTTGCAAAGCTGCACCATTGTCAGAGTCTTTTTGAAAGTATAGAATATTTTAAAGTATCTGAAGACAATATTTTAGAATGGAGACCAATCTTAAGTTTTTTAATATTGTATATTTTCCTTATTTCAAAAGCATTTAAGGGTGACAGAAATGAACTTTAAATGGTTATTGCTAAGGGAAAGGAGCCCGTCTGAAAAGACTCCACACTGTATGATTCCAATTAAGTGACATCCTGAAAAGAGCAAAACGATAGAGACAGGAAAAAGAGGGCACAGTTGATTATGTGGAGCAGAGGGGATTTTTAGGGTTGTGAAAATATTCTGATACCGTAATAGCAAATACATGGCATTGAACGGTTGTCAAACCCACAGAACTTTCCAGCAGAAAGTGAACCTCAATGATGCAAATTTTAAAAAGTCATTTGCAAGGTTGTGGGTATACGGCCTAATATTAAGGCTCAATATTACATGTTTGTTGCCTTGACATCTGGAACAATTGAGGGCCCCAAATGGCCCAGTTATAAATTCTCCTCCCCATTCTGCTCCCATAGATAAGTAGCCAAACAACCCTCCTTACCAAAGGCCAGGCATAGTTAGTGCTAATCCCTGAGTAGTGGGTTCGGTTCCCTGTCGGTTTGTAGAATCATTCAAATAAGTAGTCCCATTTTTCACAAGAACCAGGAGGCACCCTCCCTATTGATATACAAAGTCTGCCTTCTGAAGCCACTCGTTGTTCATTCTGTTTTTAAGTGCAGCTCTGAGTGCTACGTGGTGCCCCCCACCTCCCCCAGGCTGTGAGTATATGTGACCAGTAGATCACTCTTGATACATCTGTCCTGTGTTGGGTATTGTGCATTTGGCCATCTGCAAAAACCACAGAGAGGGAATTCCTCGCTCACCAACATGGCACATAGGAGATAAAAACCAAGGTGGGGTATCCCAGGATGGAAAGCAGATTGTGATAACAAAATCTATTGGTATTATTCTTGTATATAACAGCCTCACTGAGGAGAGTGGAAGGCAAAGGTGTTTACCTAAAGAAATGGTGGAGTCCAGATTAGCACTTGGAAATGAGGGGCAATCTATAAGACTAAAGACAAAAGGAACTGCACACAAGCAGGGGACTCAAGTTGACACAGTTGTTGTCCAGAGCCATGGGGTTAACAATTCTGATACCTCCACAAATATATATGCTACTGTGATTGAGCAATTCAGTAAGTGATTGTTAGATAATGGAAGATAGGTTTCTCACTATTGGAGTGGGAGTTTACAGGTAAGCAAAGGGAAGAGCCTAGGCTAACCTATGCAGGAATGGATTAGAGTTGGCTGCATGAAATCATGTTAAGCTTATTACAGATAGGGACAGTTCTAGAAATATTCAGAGATATGGGTATATTTATGGGTTAGTATATACAGATATATTTCCTTGCTCTGTCAGCTGAGGGTATCTAGGAGCAATGACGCTCCAAACACCAAATCCTGGGTTCTAATACCACTCTCCGATAAAAGTAACCAGGACACCTTGGAGGAATGGCTGATCGTAGCCCTGGGCAGGAAATAAACGAGATGGGCCTGGAACAACTTGTAGTGCTAGGAAGTAAGAAAGCGTAAAACAGAAAAGCAGTAAAAACGACATTGATGGAGGTATGTCAAAAGGATATAGGAGCTAACTGAAAAAGCACCCACTGATCGAAGCTGGGACAATCTGAGCAATAAAATGAAGGGAGTAGGGGATTATAACCCAGTTATAAAATAAATATCCATGAGTCACACTGCTATGAATAAATGATTGAATAAATGAATAAACGGAAGAAAAGAGGCAAATCTCCTGTGAAGAATGACAGTTTATGTGGATAGCACATCCTAAAGAAGGGGAGCACAACTCTCCAATCCTTAAGTGGGGGCTCTGGTTAGTGATTCTGTTCCAAAGAATACAGAAAGGAGTGCAGAATGGAAAGAAGGAAAAGAGAGTAATTCCACAGTAGAGAAACCTGACAAACACAACCTCTGGCAGGTAAGTAAGGTCAACATCAACAGTGATAAACCATATGGACAGTATGAACCCTTGATATGATGGGATTAAAATGGACAATTGTCTGTGTTCTTCCTCCCAAACCCGTAACATCAGTCTAGCCACGAGAAAAAACAAATTCCAAGAGAGAGGCATTCTACAAAATACCTGACCAATACACCTCAATGCTGTCAAGGTCATCAAAACCAGGAATACCTGAGAAATTGTCACAGCCAACAAGATCCTACAGGGACAAGATAACTAAATGTAATATGGTCCTGGAACAGTAAAAGGATATTAGGTAAAAATTAAAGACGTTGGAATGAAGTGTGGAGTCTAGTTAATGATAATATGTCAATATTGGCTCATTGATTGTTACAAATGTACAACAGAATATGAAGTGTTGGGGTGCCTGGGTGGCTTTAAGCATCTGCCTTTGCCTCGGGTCATGATCTCAGGGTCCCAGACCAAGCCCCGAATCTGGCTCTCTGTTCAGCAGATCTCTCTCACTCTGTGATCTCTCTCACTCTTGCTCTCTTTCAAATAAATAAATACAATCTAAAAAAACAAAAGAGTGTGAGGTGTTGACAATAGTAGAAACTGGCTGTGGAGTATACAAGAACCCTGTACTCTCCTCACATTTTTTTCTGTAAAGATAAAGCTATTCTAAAAAATAAAGCCTACTAAAAAAATCATCTTGAGGGGCACCTGGGTGACTCAGTTGGTTAAGCATCTAACTCCTCATTTTGGCTCAGGTCATGATTTCAGGATCCTGAGATCGAGCCCAGTGTCAGGCTCTGCACTGAGCAGAGAACTTGCCAGAGATTCTCTCTCCCCCAACTTGTGCTCACTCTCTCTCTAAAAATCAATCAATCAATCAATCAATCTGGGAACCTAAAGAGTAATATTTCCCTTAAAGTAAATAATAAATAATTGAGGAATAAGGAATTTAGGGGAAGTAAAATAGAATAAACCCAGGGATGAGGTTAGAACACTATAGAACATCTTGTTAGTTACTCCATCTTTGTTAGAAGTGGGCTGTAAATTTGGGAGAGCTGAAGAGGCTTTTGCACGTCTATTTCTTATAGCATCCCTTCCATTCTTACAATACACCCCTGCCCTAAGGAGAGCAGCGTATGCCCAGAGGGAGCCAAGCCAGACAGCTGCATAGGAGTCAGTCCCTAAGGGATACTACACATCTCTGGGGCACCAAAATAAGACTCAAATTTTTATTTACTTGAACTCTTCCTGGAAAGGGGTGGTGAAAAAGGACCACTGTGCTAAATCACATGGGGTGGGATAGGAATTCCCCACTACGGAATGCCTGATTTGATGGAATGTGTGCTTGGAGGGCCTGCTAACTGTGTCTAAGAAATGAGGGTCTGGTAATAGCAGGGTCTTCACTCCCTGGGACACTACTTAGCAATCCTCTATTCTGTGCCTTTCCACTTAGATAAATGTCGAACAGAAAAAAATTTTTTAGTATTTTTTTTTAAAGTAATCTCTATACATGGGGCTCAAACGCATGACCTGGAGATCAAGAGTTGTACGCTCTTCTGACTGAGTGGCCAGGCACCCCAATGTTGAATGAATTTTTTTAAAGAATATTGTTTTGAAGGGAACCAAACCAGTAGTCTGAACGGAGAGACAAATTATTAACCCATTCAAGATATTCAAGTGTTTATCTGTTCCTTTTCCAAACTGAGAAAAATCAAGTCAAATAGCAACCAGAAACAGGACAGTCCAATTACTTTTGTTTCCCTAGGAGTCTCAAGGATATTATTTCCTTTAGCAGATAAAAACAGCAAAGTTTAGAGTCACATTTTTTGTTGCATACACTTTTTGCTGCGGATCATGGATAGACCCACATGCTTGATCCTCAGAGAATCAGCTGGGAGGTGAGCAGGGTTGATGTTTTCTCACTAACAGTAACTAAGCCAACCAGGATCAACCAACCATCTGTACATAGAGATAGGCCAAGGGAGTTCTCATAAACTTTAGTGCTAAGATTTTCCCTAGGAAACCGTTCTGGGCCTATATCTACAAGGGTAATTGAAGCTTAAAATTTGTCATCATAAGAGAGTTTTATGCATTTTTGCCTAAAAAGTTTCTAATTAAGAGTTAGGAATCATCTACTCTAGTTAAACAGGTGACACTCTTCCACAAACTAATTTTAATCCCTATAACTTCCTGGGAGCTTCTAATATAAATTGCTCTTTTTTCCTCTCTTTCTGTAGGCTTATATTGCTTCTAAATATCTATATTCTTCTAAATATCCTTCTAAATATCCATATTCTCTAAGTAAGTCTTATGTCCTTGGATCTCTTAATTCTATGAACTGGGGAGATCTCATTCATACTCATTGCCCTAATTTATGTGCCACTTGTAGTGATATCACCCAATCTGTCTCTAGGTTGACCTTCCCTTGGAGTAATAGACCTGTATTACTAGCATCATCCTGGATATCTTCACCTGAATGTCTCTTAGATGTCCCAATGTTACAAATAGAATTCATTATCTCTACCGAACCTCTATTCCCCATTCCCCCATCATCCCTCCAGATGTAAAGAGGTAGCCAAGATTTCTTCCTCACCCTCTCTGTCCACTGCTAATTCCATGTCTATGTCTTATGCTTTTCCTCTGCATATGTAGGGCCTATTTCATCATTTCTCCACCAGATAACCGCCAATTCTCCCGTTTTATCACCACTTTCGCCTTGCTCTTCTCCAATCCAGTTCAGAGTTTAAGATTTTTTTTTTCTAATCGTTAAATAGTTTTCAACTCTATAATATATGCATAAGGTGCAAAACCAAAAAGCTAAGAAGGTTCACAGGGAAAAGTCTGCCCCTTGCACCTGACTTCTTGATCACCCTTTTCACTTACCAAAGGCACCCATAGCCATCAATTTCTTTGGCAAAGAAAGTAATTCTAAAATGCATCTACTTTACACCTTCATGTCTTCTGTGGTTCATCATCTATAATGTCCAAATTGAGAAGTACATATGAAGCTTTTCAGGATTTACTCCTGTTTCTCTTTCGTTTTTTCTAACAAGTTCCTCTGTGCTTCCAGATTTCATCCCCTGTAACTACTTTGCTCTCCCTTGAAAAGCCAAAGGCTTCTTTCCCTCTGTGATTTTGCATATCATCTTCCTTCTATCTGGGATGCCTTGTTCCCTGTGTTTCCCCCACACCCCATGTCACCCCTCTTTGAGTACAGTGCAATATCCCTTTCTATTCCCCTATATTCAAGTTGAAGCCTTTATGGACCTCCACAAATAAAGGTTATGCCTTTCCTTCATGAAATCCTTTCCAAAGACCATATATAAGGGGGTCTTGGCTGGCTCAGTTGGTGGATCATATGACTTTTGATGTTGGGGTTGTGAGTTTGAGCCCCATGTTGGGTGTAGAGAGTACTCAAAAAAAATCTTTTAAAAAAAGGACCATATACGTTTTTATTATAGCACCTATCACATTGCTTTGCCACGCTGAAGGTAGTACTGTGTTCCTTTGCTTTTTGAGTCCTCAGAGTCTAGCAAACTAATACCGACTTGTTGTTTAATGAATACTGAATATTAGTTACAATGTAATTAACCTAAGGACATGTTAGGGTCTATTAATAGAAGTGTAGTACTTAGAAGTTTTAGTGCTGGCCACCATATTTAGAGAAAGAGATTGAAGAAGTGTACTATCCACCTGACAATGTACAGTGTACTAACACTGCGATGGCCTTAGCAAGAACAGACCAAGAGAATGCACAGCTCCCACAGACTCTCTGAAGGGCCAGAGAGGAAACAGCTGACAATTACTTAGCTTCTTCCTGAGACCAGAAGTTCCCTATCAGGTTGTTGGGTCATTGTGGTATGTCTTCATCCATGCTGAGATATACTGTGACTTAGTTGTACCAGTAAAAGTTGAAGTACTGAAATCTGAAAACAATTTACCTTTCCCTCCCTCCTAAACTAGTGTGCAATCAAGGTTACTTGCATATAGTCACGCCTGCCCACTTACATGCCAATATACTTGGCTTGAGATAGGGGGTAGGGTTACAACTGATGGGTCTGGCAACTGGGTGTAAACCATTTTGCCTTATTTTCACTTCTACCCTAGGAGAATGTTGAGCGTGTGAATACTATCTATTCTGGGTGGGAGAAATAGAGAGAATTCTCACTTTAGACTATGAGCTCCTCAAAGGAGGGACCATGAATCTTCATTTTGTATTTATCCACAGTATCTGACAGGGCTTGAAGAAAGAAAGGAGGGTTTGGGGATTCATTAGTGGGATAATGAAAGGAAGAGAAGTGGAAGCAAATGGGACAGAAATTTTTAAAAGGAATGAAGGGAAGAGAAAAAGCAAAAGATTAAAGGAGGATTATCATTTACCTTCTTAGGAACTCTTAATTGGATTCAGTTTTTAACTCATAAGGAAAAAAAAACAGCAATAAAAGCTGCTTAAACAGAGACTATGGAAGACCCAGTAAGGTGACCTCTAAGTTCCTACTTAATCCTTCGATCTAAGATTCTAGGTTTTATTTCCCCAACAAAGCTTTTGAGTGAATAGTGGCATTTAATGAATATGTATTAAATAAAACTACAATCTAAAATATTAGAACAGAAACAAACTGATGTTTCTGTTTAAAAAGCTTTATATTATTTTCTTCATTGGGTTTTCATAGTTTCATGAAGAGATTGGCAATTGGTTTGCAAAATTCAGCTTCAGTTTGCTTCTTTGTAAGATGCTCTGGAGCTTAACCATACAGGGTTGAGGTAGCTTGTGACTTTTTTTCTTTTAGAAGAAATAATTTTGCTACGTTAAACTCTAGACATGATGCAAATTTAAAATCATTTTAAGATGATACTCTGCGGTTAGGGATGAAAGGTAACCTCCCCCCCCCCCCCAAGAGAATCCAGTAAGCTATTTCTGCTTTGTAGAGATCCAAAATGTCTGGGCTGCAGAAACTCACAAGGCAAACAAGAAAAGGTGAAGAAACCAGAGAGTAAATACTGCAACAGTAAACACTGTCCAACCCCCAAATGTGTCAGTAATCAGACTTCTTAACTTCATGGTCCTTCAGACTATGTGCAGTCCATAATACAATAGAAACTGATCATACAAGGCTTAGTTGTAACTGTTGTAATTTTAAGTGCCAGCTTTTGTTTCCCTTGCAGTGCTGTGTTTGAAACAAAGCCGTACTTAATTTATGATATTTTGATTTCATAAAGAGAAAGTATATAAACATCAGAGGAGCTGGGTAACTTTGATTAGGAACAAAAAGAATAACATTTTAAATCTTACTTTTTTATATTACTTTCTTGAAGAGTTCAACTCTTTGCCCATTGACATTGGCCCAAATGCTATGACACTGCAAAGTAGAGATCATATCTTGTTTGTTTGGACACTTCATTTTGCCCATGTCAGGGGACTACAACTGACCAGTGAACTCGCTTAAAAAATTAACACAAATAAGCATGCTTTCTCTACTTCCCCTGTAACATGGCACATCCCATTTGTACAGATAATAGACTAAATGTTACTCATTGCAGGTACAGTAAATACTTGTCGATTGACTTGTAAATATAAGCCTTGTTTTCAGTTCAAAGTCTACATTTTATCGGTAGTCAAACAATATTAATTCCTATGTCTGTAACATCTCATTCCCGAGCACACGTACGTTCACAGTATTTCCAACCTGCTCCTTCCAACAGAGCTTGCTTGGGAAAGAAATTTCAGAAAAGCATCCAGAAGGAGGAAAGCTGTCGAGGTGCCCAATAGCAACTTATTGATTCAAAGTAACAACAACAAAGAACCAGGGGGGTGGGTAGAAAAAGGGGAAACTCCATCGAAGATGCAAGTGACAACTCTCCGTGGCTTTTAGATTCCATCCACACAGGAAAAATGAAGAGGTTAGAACACAGTGGCAGGGCGGTGTCCCCTGCCATGTTTCAATTCACGCCGCACTAGTAAGCAGCCACACAGCTGCCTCGCCCGAGTGGGTTTCCCCAGTGCCCATCTGTCCCCTCGGAATCGCCAGGAGAGCGGTAGCCCTCCCCAGGAGTAACGATTCGGGGAGATCGCCGCGGGCAGAAACTCCGCCACAGAGGACAGCAACCGAAGGGCTGCCGCCCTCCTCCGCAGTTCAGGAAGCCCTCTCCGGCGCGCAGGTGGGCGGGCGCCCCAGGCCGAAGCGGAGCAGCGCGAGAAGGGGAGTACCGGTGGCCTTCCCAGCGACCCCTGCTCGCCCCGCCAGGGGGAGCTTCTGCGCCGGACAGCCCGCGGCAGGGACCCGGCGGGCGGCACTGGGCGGCGGCTCCGCGGCACTGCTGCCCTCCCGCGTCCCCACCCCCCTCCCTGCCCGCCCCCGGCGCGGCCCTGCCCGCCCCCTCCGCCCCCTCCCGCGGCGCCATGCGCAGACTCAGTTCCTGGAGAAAGATGGCGACAGCCGAGAAGCAGAAACACGACGGGCGGGTGAAGATCGGCCACTACATCCTGGGGGACACGCTGGGGGTCGGCACCTTCGGCAAAGTGAAGGGTGAGGACCCCCGGGGCAAGGGTCGGCTCCAGCCCGCGGTCCGGGTGACTTCCGCCTTTCGCACCTCTTCATCCTCCCCCGCCCTGGCGTTCCTCCTCTCCGGGGCTCTGCAACCCCTGTCCTGACTCCGGCGGGAGCGGAGTCAGAGGCCGCCGCGGGACTGCGGCGCGACCCTCTCCGGCCGGGTGGGGGTGGGGACCGGTCGCCATGGCGACGGCGCCGCGGTGCGAGGGGCTCGCTGGTGCGAGGGGCGGGGATGCGGAGGTGCGAACTTTCCCAGGTGGGGCAGTGTAGGGCGGCCCGGCGCGCTCGTAGCGCTGGGGGGAGGAGGGGGTGCGCCGGGGTCTCGGCCGGGAACCCTGGGGAGAGGGCTTCTTGTTCGCTGGGGCTGTGCTTCCTCGGCTCAGGGCCAGCCCATCGCTTCCCTGGCAGTTCTCCGTATTGTCCGTATTTCCGTCCTCTTTAGGATGTTCTCGACTTATCTGCCCGGGCTGATTCTCAAGTGTGACACGTGTCCCCCCTTCCCACCTCTCCCCAAAAGTAGGCTTGCTTTGGGGGTAGCTTCCAGAATTTTTTAAAAAGGGCCATCTCGTTGGGAAGGATGACTATTTTTTTTTTTCGGAGCAGTTAATTGAATGTAAACTGGTTCTGTAGTTGCGATGCATGGTTTATGTTCTGAATGCAGACTCCGTGCCTTCAGTGTTTCTGAATTATCAGTTTTGCAGATTCTGTGAGCCAAACCTGGTAGGTAGTGCAGATGTTGCCTCCAGATAGTATTTATTAGCTCATTAATGTAGTTCGTTTCCATTTATTTTCTCAGGATATTTATGTTTTAATAATTGAGTGCACATCATTTGAACTTTTTTTTTTTTTAAAGGAAAGTGGGAAATCTCTTACCCTTGTGTTTCGGCACCATATTCTGGAAATAACAAACTTGATCACCAGTCCACCAATTCTGGCACAAAAAGGTTAATTGCAAACTTTATGAGGCATAAATATTTTTTTCTTTAAAATATTTGACTTTGTTATTAGGGATGTAGAGAAAGGAAGCATGGAACTGATCAATGTAATTCATTCATTGGCTTTGGATATATAATAGCCTATGACTTGCATATACTAAGCTTTTGGTAAATATTTGACTTGAAAGAAAAAAAAGTTGTGAAAGCCTGTACAGTGAATTAACTAACTGAGCCTTCCTTTACCGGAGCTAAATAAACATTTTCTGATTTTATCTAGGGATGGAAGAGGAGAACCCTTCCTTCTCTTGCTCTTTCTGAGTCATAGAACTGGAAAATTGCTGTATAGCCCACAGGGAAGCAACTGCCTAAGCCTTCTTATGAAAATCAGCAAGGCCAACAATGTAAGAAAGTAAGAAGCAAATGCCAGAATAGGGTAATAAGAGCCATCAGGGTGGGTCTGTATTAGGCCAGTAAGATGTCTCTGTACCCTCAAAATTAATTATTTTTGGCTATGTTGTCTCTTTACTTGTTAGCAATTACAAACTGCTTTTAGTTTACAGTATTTGTAAGAAATGCTCATTAATGCCCCCAAATAGTGATGACAGTCTTGATACCCCCGCTCCTTCCAGGGTTCCGCTTGGATTAGGATGCTCATCCTTCTAATAAAAACCTGTGCAAAGTCAGGTCTCATTTTCTTATTCGCTGAGTGGCTTTTGGCATGGCAGATAGGAAAGCAAGAGGGAATTTTTCATTTTCTGGATTTGATCTGTGATGTGGCTGTGACATGAATCCTTTCAGTGAGTGGTGTTCCCTAACCTTATTCTTCCACATGTGCCTCTCTTGAAGTGTTAAATACTGTCAAAGTCAACTCTCTAAATTATAGAAAAGTCAATAGTCATCAAAGAATCAGGTTTCATAGATAGGGTTAAATTTGTTCGCAAATACATTAGTTGATATTGCTCAAAATCCTCAACCAGTGCATTTTTAAGTTGTTAAACAGTTGGGATGCTTTTTGCTCCATGTACAGTAATAGAAAACCCAACTCAGCCTAGCTAAGAACCTTACTTTCTATGGTTCTCTTTCCAAAGTTTGGAAGCTTCAGCATACCTCTCATGAGTCTCACTGGCTCATCCAGTCCCTGGGGCCAGGTATGCCATGTGCCATTTGGTTCAGGCTTGTGCACTAGCAAGGGAGATAGCATTACTCTTGGTGGAATATGGCCCACTGTTGAATGTGTGTGTGTGGTGGAGGCATCTTCTTCTGAAGTACTTCATGTAGATAAATATCTATACAGAATGGGTATTAATTGTTAGGCGAGAGAAATTAGACGTTCAGTGAGCAGGCAGAAACAGCTCTTACAGTGGTGATGGTTGGTAATTTACACAGCCTTAATTTGACAAGAATTCTTGTCGATGGTATGATTAGCCAGATACTTCAGTGGAGATAATTTGGAGTAGGTAGAGCTCTTAAAATTAGTTACATGTTGGTAAATTTAACACAGAAAAGGAATCTAATAGAAGATATGATATATGCAGAAAATTCCCAATATGATATTACATGCTTAGAGGAAATTTAATTTGGGGGGCAAAGGGGACTATAAATTCGCAGTGATTATTTTGTTCCCTATTACAGGCTGAAAAAGTCATTTGGTAACTTATTGTGAGGGGAAAGTTTAAACAGGCTACTGGGGTTGGTTTCAGGTTATGTTTGAATTACCTTTTATTATTCCCAAGTTGTCTTTTTTCCCCCACTTTGGTTATCAAGGTCTTAGTCTCTACTTCCTTGCAGGATCCACTTGCCTTTCCCCAGGTACAGCAGTTATAAAAGCATGGATGAACAGAGTTTCATGTTACTATTGCAATAAATTAAAATGGCACTTTTTGTTAAGTGTTCCAAGAGAACAGAAGATGGTCTCTTTAGTGGTGTAGGTGGTCTTCACATGAGTTGTTTATACATACAACCTATTTATTAAGTTGGTGAGTATTTTTCACTAAAACTGCAATTTCAGGTAAACAGGTGACTAATCTCTTTGTGAATCAATCATAGTAGAAATTATTTAAAAATTTCTTTAAGGGGGGTGGTTCCTGGCTGGCTTAGGCAGTAAAGCATGCAACTCTTGATCTTGGGTCATGAGTTCAAGATCCCACACTGGGTGTAGAGCTTACTTAAAAAAAAATTCTTTAAGGTGGGAAAATATCTATATATCTATATCTATATTTATATCTATATCTATCTCAAGTTTAGAGTGGGAATGACGTTTAGGCCACAAAAACCAAAGAAGTAGAATACTGTCATGTTATTTATATAAATTTTAAAATCATGGAAAAACACCCGAACATTGCTAGTGAGAGTACACTGTTGCCACCTCTATGAAGTGTGACAGTGTTTATTAAAATTAACCCAGTAATTTAGACTCTAGGAATTTATCCTATAGATATATTGGTATGAAATAATGAGTTACTCATTGCCATATTGTTTATAAATACAAAGGTTAGAAATAACGTTTCTAGTAGGATAATAGTTAAATTATCATTATCCATACAATGATATACGTTGCAAACATTAAGAAAAAAACAAGAGACTTTATATAATTTAGGAAGCAATTTCCAAGGTGTATTTTTAAGGGGAAGAATAAGGGGGTAGTAGAACAAATGTGTCTAATATACCTACCATTTGTGTATAAATAGCAGGGGCAAGGAAGGTATTTAAGTGTAACTACTTGCACGTGCATGGAGTGACCCTTTAAAGATACACATGAAACACTTATATTAGTTGTTCAGATCGGGGTAGCTAGGTAGCAGGGGGCCATTTCACTGCATATCTTTTTGTACTGTTTAATTGTGCAGTTCAGGTATTATGTATTCAAAAGAATATATAAAATTAAATTTGTAGAAATAAACGTAGGGAAAACATTGTTACAGTATTGTTTATGGGTTCATACTCCAGGGGAAGACAAACACCACATTCAAGGTAGTGTTTACTTTTGGGGAGGGAGAAAGGAGAAAGGGATCTGGGAGGAGGCATACAGAGCTTCACTTGCATCTGTGATGTTTTATTGCTTAAGCTGGTGGTGGGTGAACATGGGTATTTGGTTTACCTTTTGGGATGCCTGAAATGTTTCCTTAAGAAAACCTGCCTTTCTCAGATTTCCACCTATAGCTTTTGGCTCATCCCCTAGAAGATTAAGTTATTTCCTTTATACTTTTAAGAGTGAGATTTTTAAAAAAGATTTATTTATTAGAGAGAGAGAGAGAGCATTTTATTTTTTTGACAGAGAGACAGCGAGAGAGGGAATGCAAACAGGGAGTGGGAGAGGAGAAGCAGGCTTCCCGCTGAGCAGGGAGCCCTATGCGATGTGATGCTGAGCTCTTTCCCAGGACCCTGGGATCATGACCAGAGCCCAAGGAGATGCCTAATGACTGAGCCACCCAGGCTCTTTTAATTTTAGAGTGGGAATGAAATAGGTGATCAGAAAATCTTCAGTAGCTACTTCTTTGTGGCATCTCTTTCCTATTTAAAATTTTCTCTTTCAAAATATGATCTTGTTTCCCTTCAGGATTACATGTCTGATTAGAAGAGCAGTTGTTACAGTGTTCTACAGGTAGACAAAGTTCCCTTTAGAAAGCACTAACAGGTTGTTAGTTAGAGGTTGACTAATTCACTGCTCTTGTGAGGGAAACATTGTAAATTCTGGTAGCCTTTGCTATGAGTGACTCTAAGTGTTCCATGGCAGAAATACCTGTCTTCTCTTTTGTTCAAAAACAATCTCATAGGGGCATGTGGGTGGCTTAGTTGGTTAAGATATCAACTCTTGAATTTGGCTCAGGTCACAATCTTAGCGTCGTGAGATGGAGCCACACATTGGGCTCCGCGCTGGATGTGGAGCCTGGTTAGGACTCAGTCTCTCCCTCTCTCTGCCCCTGCCCCGACTCACACTCTCTCTTTCTCTCTCTCTCTCAAATAAATAAAATCTTTTTAAAAAACCCCCAGTATCTTAGCACTACTGTAAAACAGTAACAGTCTGAAGAGTAAAGTTTTGAGCTTTGGAAAGGAGAGTGGTTCTCAATGAATATTCCTGACAAGGTGCACTTGTTACTGATTGATTGACTATGGCCAATTAATTTGGCTGCAACTGAGCTTAGTATATGGAGAATCCTTTGCTTAGTTTTGAGAAAACAGTTCAGGGTTTGGGGTTTGATATTGGGCCTAGCTACCCCGTGTACCCCCGCAATCTTCTACTGCATATTGATGGTGTGGTAGAGTAGGTAGGTCATAAGACTTGACGTCAGAAGGCCTATCCCAGCTTGATCACTTAATAGCTTTACTTCGTCAAATTACATAATCTCTTAGAGCTTTATAATTACCTATATCATAGGTTTGTTGTGAGGGTCAAATGTGATCATATAAAATCCCATTTTCAAAAGTATTGTTACTGAAATTCTGATATTGAAGTTTGTTGGTAATTGGGTTCAAGGCAAAATATCTGTTGCTATAATTAAGGAAAAGAACAGATTATCATATGATAGCTTTAAATTGCCAAGATTTTCCTGGGAAGAAAGAGGGAGAAAGACAATATCCAGAAGGGCTATTGCCTACTCTGAAAGAGAAAATATTTGAGCCATCAGTGTTGGGACATTATTTGAAAACCTTGAGGGGAAGAGTCTGTATCCAAGTAAGACGGGTTAAAAATGTTTAATAGGTTTCTTTACCAGGCAGTCCAGAGCCATTATTTTGTTAATATGCATAGTGGGTTTCCAAAAGGGAGAGCATACATCCTTTCCCAGACTTCCTTGCTGACAAAAATCTTTTTCTGTGTAGAGGCTTCAGTACTAGTATTCTGTAGAGCATAATTTTTTAAAAAGATTATTTATTTATTTATTTTTATTAATTAAAAAAATTTTTTATAAACATATAATGTATTATTAGACCCAGGGGTACAGGTCTATGAATTGCCAGGTTTACACACTTCACACCACTCACCGTAGCACATTATTTTTATTTATTTGACAAATAGGCAGAGAGACAAGCAGAGAGAGAGGAGGAAGCAGGCTCTCTGCATAGCAGAGAGACCGATGCAGGGCTCGATTCCGGGACCTGAAATCATGACCTGAGTGGAAGGCAGAGGCTTAACCCACTGAGCCACCCAGGTGCCCCTGTAGAGCATAATTCTTAAAATTCATTGTAATAATTTTAGTTTATGATTTTTCTAGCCCATAGAAAATTTGAATTCCCAAATTAGAACATTGGAGAGGGGGCTTAAAAGTTGACTCCTGATAGGCTGTGAAGGATGAGACACAACTTCAAAACACAGAACTCTGAAGCTGGAACGTAATAGCCTAGGAGCAAGAAGTCCTATCGAGCTATCTCCCACAGATGTCACCATATGAGGGCACAGGGGAGTAACTGATGCTCATACAAGGTGAACATTCGCTTGTTTCCCAGCGTAACATGTATGTACAGCATGTTCCATTTAAGAATTCTTGGGGCATTTGTAGTGCCGATTAGAAAACCAGTTTTCAAAAAAGATAACTTTTGTTCATTTGTTAATTTTAATGGTGAATATCATATTTTAGGAAACAAAACAAAACTATGTTTCCTGGGGTTGCAGTAACAGTACCACAAACTGGGTGGCTTCAAACAACAGAAATTTATTCTCTCGAAGTTCTGAAGGCCAAAAATCTAAAATCAAGGGGTTTGTAGGGTTACACTTTCTCTGAAGGTTCGTGGTGAGTGTCTTCCTAGCCTCTCCAGCTTTTGGTGGCTCTTGGTGTTCCTTGGCTTGTGGTAGCAAAACTCCAGTCTCTGCCTTAAGTCTTCCTGTAGCTTCCTGTGGGCATATCTGTGCTCTCTCCTCTTCTTATAAAGGATACTATTCATTAGCTCTAGAGCCCACTCTAAACCTAGGATGATTTCATGAACTTCAGATCCTTAACTGATTACATATTTAAATACCCCATTTCCACATAAGAGCATATTCTAAGTTCTGGTGGACATGAATTTGGGGTGCAGGGGCAGTATTCAATCCATTACTTGTTATTTTATATGCTTTTGCTTTTATACTCTTGGTTTCTCCCTTATAACACTTTAATTTTTGAGAAACTTTTAAATTGATCTGGTAGAATGAATAAAATATGTTCTTGGTATCTTCTCTTAAAACATTGAAATTAATATGAGGCAGGTTTTTAGTAGACTGAGTTAATTTTCTCATATAGGAAAAAGATCGTAGTAGCAATGCCAGGCGCATAGTAGGTGCAGGTACTCACTATTTCTTTAATCAGTGTTTGAATTTTTAGAATATGGGGCAATTCAGTCTATTGTTCAGTATGGGGCAATTCAGTCTATTGTTGTTTTCAACACTGTAAGACTGTAAAGGAGCCTGGATGGCTCAGTTAGTTAAGTGTCTGACCCTTTGATTTTGGCTCAAGTCATGATCTCAGGGATCTCTTCCTGTTCCTCAATTATCTGTAAAGTGTTACTAATGTCAGTCTTCTAGGGTTGGTTAGAGTTAGAGTATCAGTAGGTTTGGGCATAAAGTGGGTATGTTATGAATATTAACTACACAGTTGTGTAAGTTAATTATGTTACGTGTTAGATATCAACTAGATTTATATTTTTAAAAAATCTGATTTAAACTTAAATCTGATTAGCCTGTTTTTTTAGCTCTGGGCTCTTGTATGACTGAATAAGTGTTCCTGTAATTTTTAGGTAGTAGGTGAAATCACATCAAGGCTTGGTGCCAAGTGTGTATGTTTAGCAATAATATGTTGAAAATTAACCAAAGTCAGGAAAGGGTTGATCTTAGGAAGCTAGAAGTTTCAGGATTGATGTGATGGGAGGCGGAGGATGGATAGGTTGGTGGAACTGAAGCTTATGGGAATGCGAGCTAGATGCGTAGAAATTTTAGCTATTAATTATTTAGCACTTATTATGGGCTTAGATAAAGGGATGCTGCTGAATCCAGGAGGATGAGGACAACAAATCAAGGAACTGAGGTAATTGGCCAGATAGAGATTAAAGCAGAAAATTTAGGGCTGATTATATAGGTATGGGGGCAGGTTTGGGAGCAGTGGAAAATAAATAGCTCTAAACAGTGACAGCCGGCATTTATTTATCAAGCATTTACTGTGTCAGATACCATGGAAAGTGCTTTACAAACCCTACTTCATGCATTCCTTACGGTCACTTTTCTTTTTTATTTTTTTTAAAAGATTTTATTTATTTATTTATTTGACAGAGATCACAAGTAGGCAGAGAGGTAGGCAGAGAGAGAGGAAGGGAAGCAGGCTCCCCGCTGAAGCAGAGAGCCCGATGCGGGGCTCGATCCCAGGACCCTGGGATCATGACCTGAGCCGAAGGCCGAGGCTTTAACCCACTGAGCCACTCAGGCGCCCCTACAGTCACTTTTATATGGAGTATGTGGTATTCTTATTTTTACAGACAAGTGAATACAAGGCTGAAGTAATTTAACTTGCCCAGGCCAAACATTAAATAAATACCCTTCATACTGGAAAGAACCCAGGTCTGTGTAGCTACAAAGTCTATGTTTTGTGCATAGATTGCCTTCTCATGTAGAAGGAGAATGGGGTGTTTAGCCCTATTTCTGAAAAAGTTGAACACCTATCACTATTTTTTTTTTCCTTTCCTTTGGGATTTTTTAATTGTAAAGAATATAAAACAGTAAGTAAAATTTGAAAAAAATCACTGTAGGATAACTTTTTTCATTTTAGCACATTATCACTGTCATATAAAAATTTTTAATATAGCTAGAAAATATAGGTTGTATATATAATTTTTGTTTGCGCTTTTCATATTTATAAGAATATTTTCTATAGTCTTATGAGAGAGCCTGTTATGGTGGAATAGCAATGTATTAAACTGTCCTCTGAAATTGGTCATTTGGGTCATTTGCCATCTTTGTTCTTAAATAAGACACTATAATAAAAATAATTATGCACATTTTTAAAAAGATTTATTTACTTGAGAGAGAGAGAGAGAAAAAGAATGAGTGGGGGGAGGGGCAGAAGGAGAAAATCTTCAAGCAGACTCCTGTGCGGAGCTGAACATGGGGCTTCATCTCAGGACCTGTGAAATCAAGACCTGAGCCAAACCAAGAGTGGGACACTTAACTGACTGAGCTACCCAGGTGCCCAGTAATTATGCACATTTTAAAATTTACTTAATTCTAAGTGAAATTCTGAGTAAGAAAACTAGAGATTTTAAAAATCTGTATATTATATATATTTAATTAATATATTAAAATATATATTAAATATATATTTACATGTATAAATATGTATTTTAAAAAATATATATTGCTCTTAATGCTATTCTAGGATATCAGTTGCCTTTTTATTCCCCTAAAATGTTCTATTGTTATACCAGCCATAAAAAAGGAATTAGTGCACCAATTTTCCCTTGACAAAAAACCAAACTGATCACGTACCCTGCTTACTTACTTACTTAGTAGTGTGTGTGTGTGTGTGTGTGTGTGTGTGTGTGTGAGACAGAGAATATCATTACAGTGGCTGTCATGACACCTTCCCCTCCCTTGCTATGTTCAATTTTTGTTTGAATACTAATACACAGTCATACTTTTGTGATTTCTGTTGCTTCAAAAATGAAGGTATGCCTCTATTTCTGATTAATTTATAACTTGATGAAATGTTCACGTATTAGAAAAAAGCCTAGTTGTACCTTGATTGTTTGGTTACAGATTTCATTTTGTTTATTTGGCCTTCTTTTGGCGGGGGGTCTATTATTCGCAGGTGGAATAATATTCTACTCCCTATTACTCGTGAGTTGAATTTTACTTGACTCCCTATTCTTTGTCTATCACCATCCCGCCTTCTCTTGCTAATTTCTTCCTCAATTTTGGTATGTGTTCAAAGAAATTTTCTGTCACATTTCTGCAACTTAACTGCTTTCTAAATGATTTTAATTGTTCTGTTGTATAATTCATCATACTCTGCTCTTATTTTGTAACTTCCGTATTTCTTTTTAATTTAAAAGATTTTATTTTATTTATTTTTTTAAAAAAGATTTATTCATTTATTTATTTGACAGACAGAGATCACAAGTAGACAGAGAGGCAGGTAGAGAGAGAGAGGAGGAAGCAGGCTCCCCGCTGAGCAGAGAGCCCGATGTGGGGTTCGATCCCAGGACCCTGGGATCATGACCTGAGCCGAAGGCAGAGGCTTTAACCCACGGAGCAACCCAGGCGCCCCTAAAAGATTTTATTTTTAACTCATCTCTACATCCAGTGTGGGTCTCGAACTTAAAACCCCAAGATCAAGAGTCCCGTGCTCTCCTGGTTGAGCAAGCCAGGTGTTGAATAACTTCTGTATTTATCACCTTGTGATAGCTAATTTTTTTTGCAACATTCATGTAGCTCTTGGATGAGCATTATTAATGTCTATTCTTTTTGCTTTAGTTTTTTGCACTTTAAACCTTTTTGTTTTTTCTTACTTTATAGTTATTTTGGTCATCTTTAGAGGCCAGGGAGGTCCCAGGGACCCAGGTTGCTTTTGGTCAGTACTGTTTTCTGTGACAGCGTTACTGGCATATAGTAGATGCTCAGTACATGAATTTGAGAGAATGCTTTGACTCTCCTATTCCAGTTCCTTAGTTCATGATAGAATATACATCTGGAGTTCCAAGAAGACCCAATTGTTACTGACAGTTAATTGGGGTTGTAATTAGGTTGAGCAGGGTGGGATATGAGAGGGGACTGTGGTTGATTTGTGATGAATTAGAGTTCATTCCCAAATGGATTTTGCTTTCATATTCTTTCCAAATCTGAGTCTGCCAGTAGTACCCAGTATTGTGACTGTTCCCAGTCTTGTTTTAGCTAGGCAGTTAATGAGAGAGGGTTTCTGCTGAGCCATTGCTTGGAGATTTGGGGGGTAGTTGGACAGATTAAATTGCTACTTGTTCAGGTAGCAGTACACTAGGTCTAAGAAAGAAGATACTTCCTGAATTGGGGCTTAACAGTCAAATTGACTGCTCTTAATCACATCTGATTGGTATAACAGATTGTAGAAAGCCTTATCAGAAATTAGAATGTGCTTCTAATTTCCACAGTCCATTTCAGCTATGATTATAGGTTTTTCTTTGTCACTGATTTCATGTATATTTTAATGAAGTTTTTGATGGAGGTATGTCCAGTGCATTCTTAGTGTGCCTTCTTTCAGGAAACTTCTGTAATTTCTTAGCCATGGATGGTTTTGAGATTAGATGAGCTATACAAATTGTGGTTATCAGAAAATTTAGAGATTCCATTTACATTGTAGTAGTTTATTTTATTTATTTTTAAAGATTTTATTTATTTATGTATTTGTCAGAGAGAGAGACAAGACAGCACATAAGTAGGCAGAGTGGCAGGCAGAGGCAGAGAGAGGAGGAAGCAGGCTCCCTGCCGAGCCAGAAGCCCAATGCAGGACTTGATCCCAGGACCCTGGGATCATGACCTGAGCCGAAGGCAGCGGCTTAATTGACTGAGCCACCCAGGCATCCCCACATTGTAGTAGCTTAAAAATTTTTTGATTCTGTGATGATGAGAGTTGACTATGGTGCAGTTACACATTTGCTCATTTTCTGGAAAGATCTGCATTATAGAGGGATTGTACAGGTTAAAAAATCTGGACAAAATGGAAGGTGAATTTAGGTGGTAAATCATATTTTTGAAAAGGATTCAGACTTACTCTGACTTAAATACTTTTCTTTGAGTCTTACTTAACAAAGAGTTTTTTCACCAAATGTGAAATATCTGTGTAACCTAACCTTAGATTTAATATTATTAATTAAAACATTTAGGGAAAGTAGCAAATCCTTTAAAAAATGCAAAGTAATGAGGAATTACCCCATCCCCTGCCTCTCTCAACTGCAGGGGGTGTGTTGCGGGGCAGAAGAGCCCATCACTCATTATCTTGGTTGGCCTGTTGGGGGAAAATGTTGAATTGTTGAAAACCATTGGACCTGAAGATCTGTAGAGTTCTCTTTAGTTTCTAAAATTCTATGCTTGTAATTGTTAAATCATCAAGAGCACATAGTGAGGAGCAAGCAATGAGTCTTTTGTCTTTTAGAAAGATAATTTAATTATCTTGTTGCTCCCCTGCTTTAAAAACCTGCAGTGGTTCATAATCCTTGAGCGTTTTTAAAGGGTGGGCAGGCTCAGCTCCATCTCAAAACCCAATCAAGTGGGAAAGCCTAATTAGACTGGAATAATAAAGAAAAATTCTTGGTTTAAAATAATGTTTTAAACATTAAGTTTAAAATAGCAGTGTTGGGTTTTCTACTTGGAAATAGTAAGAAGTATTGTATTAATCTGCTAAAAGGGTTTCCATAACAAAATACCACAGATTGAATGGCTTTAACAACAGATATTTTCTCACAGTCTGGAGGCTGAAAGTTTGAGATCAAGGTTTCAGTAGGGTTGGTGCCTTCTGAGGCCTCTCTTTAGCTCGCAGATGGCGGCTTCCTCCCTGTGTCCTTACACAGTTTCCTGTGTGTACCCTGCTATCTCTCCAAGTGTCCAGATTTCCTCTTAGAAGGATATCATGAGTCAGGGTGGATTAGGACCTACCAAAACTGTTTCATTTTAATAGTCATTTCTTTAAAGGCGCTATCTCTAAATACTGTCATATTCTGAGACCAGGGTTAGGGTTTCAACATACGAATTTTGGGGGAGACACAGTTTAGTACATAACAAACATAAATAACTAAGAAGGGATTTCTTATTTATCATTATCTTTGCTTTTCACCTGGTAATTACCAAGATTGCCAGGGAAAGCTCTCAGCTATTGGTCTTACAAGCTATGTCCTAATTTAGAAGAGAACATTTCTTCCTAAAAAGCTAACCCCCTAAGTCACTTATTTAAAAAAAAAGAAAACAGAAACAAAACTCGATACATGTATATTTCAAAAAGTCAACTAGTGCTAAGAGGTATAGTTATAAAACAGGATTCCTTACCCTTACTCTCAACTCTTTTCTTCTAGTATTTACCTCTAGGTTTTTTTGTTGTTTTTTTTTTTATTTTAAACCTCCATATTTCTAAGTGACCTATGCATGCACACAAGCTATTTCTTAATTCTTATTGATGGATTTTGTTGTTGTTGACTTTCTATGATGGTACGTAAGGATTTCAGTTCTCTTACACCTTTTCCTCTACACTGTCATCTAATATAATTGTATCATACTTTAAAAAAATCCATATTTAGCATTTCATAATTGTGACTATGTAAAGACTTATTTGCCAATCCAATACTGTGACTATTTTCTTTCTAATTTTTCCTGGAGTTATTAAATTACCTTGTTTTTTCCATTTGCTTAGTTTTCTTTGAACCTAAGACTGAATGTCCCTGTATCTTCAAATGCCTTTGTCAAAATCTTTCTCCAATACAATACTTTCAGACCTGTAAGATAATATATTAGTCTCCCCTTCCCCCAGCTGTCTTGGATCCTCTGTCACATTTCTGTCCAGATTTGTTGTCTCTAAGCCTTCTACACATCTGTTACCTAGGACTTTGCCCCATTACCATATTGCAGATTCTCTTAGTTTTTCTCCTGTACTGGGTCCCTTCTTTACTGGATATTATCTTCTTGGCTTATTTTCCTGTTTTTGATAGAATATATATTCTTTGGTGGGTTCTAGAGAAAAGGCAAATAAAAGCTAAATTTTTGGAGACTAAATTCTGTTATCACCATTGATTATCTGAGCCTAGCATTCAAATTGAAAGAAAATAACTTTTTTGTTGTTGTTGTTGTTCTTAAAAATAGAAACTGCATGTTCATGAATGGAAATTTGAAAGGTTCAAAAGGTTATGGGTGGGGGAAGTGTGTTGGTAGCATCAGGGAGTTTTTGGGATGATGAACTATTTGATTTTAATGGTGGCTTTACCAATTTCTATATGTTAAAATCCATAGAGCTGTTCACCAAAAGAAAATAAATTGTGTGTTTTTTTTTTGAAGTTCAGTTTGTATGTATGATAGCTGAAGAACTAAAAAATAAGTAAGAATTTAAAAGGGCAAAAGGCATACAGCAAAAGGGAAATCTCTTTTCATTCTCTGTTAGTTTTCCAGTTTCCCTTTCTGAAAGAACCACCGTTATCAATTTCCTATGTATTCTCCCATTTAATCACTCTTGGACATGTAAACATTTAGGGGCGAATCAGGCAGAACGGAAAGGAACTTAAATTTGCTCAGTATTTTTGGAGATTACTACTCTTAGAATACATCTAAAATGTTATTAATCAAGTCTGGCACTAATTTGTTAAAATTATTTTTCCTACAGTTGGCAAACATGAATTGACTGGGCATAAAGTTGCTGTGAAGATACTGAATCGACAGAAGATTCGAAGCCTTGATGTGGTAGGAAAAATCCGCAGAGAAATTCAGAACCTCAAACTTTTCAGGCATCCTCATATAATTAAACTGTAAGATCTGATTATATTAAATATAGTCATACATTTTTTAGTCATTTTTGTTAACCTACTTAATCTGACAAGGGAGAATGATGACTGACATTTCTTGAATCATCTCTCAAGGTTTTAAAATTTCTGCCTGTTCATGTATTTATCTAAGCTCGTTCATGGTCACTTAAACCTATGTCCATGTTTTGCCCTTGTGCTTATCAACTGTTAACTTTCTCGTTCTTTCTTTTCTTCTGGACATGCTGTCTGATTGATAACTTTCTGTGCCCCTATTGCTGTAGAAGCAACAGTGATTTGCTGGTAGAAAATGTTGACCTCCACATTTCACATCATGTCATTTAGCCTCACTAGAGACAAGAGAAAGGCAGTAGAAAGGGTTTTCCCCAAAGCTGCTTATATCTGATAGAGCAAATAACAAATGATAGAATTTCAGGAATCCAGTATACAGAGGGGCAGTAGTAGTATTATGGTGGTTTTACAGTTGCCAGTTGTGGGTCTGTATAGAACTCATTTATTGCTCCGTTTTCTTACGTGGGCTGTCAGTTACAACTGCTAAGGCATTCATACTGACCTGGCTGGCTCCAAATTTGTTTCACTCTCACCTCTTCTCATTTGCTGAGGAACCATGGTTTTAAGGTCCTTATGGGTGCTGATGTCCCCTTAGTACACATCTCCTGCTTTCGTACCTCTTCCCTGAACCCCAGTTTCATACACCCACTGCCAACTCCACACCTCCATTTGGATGCCAGAACTGAACTTCCTGTTACCCTCCCCCAGACCTGCTCTTAACACACAGTTTTCACCCTCTGAGTTAATATCCAGTTCCTCAGGGCAGAAACATAAGACCCATCCTTAACTTTGTTGTTTCTCTCACTTCCTACCATCCATTCCATCTCTTTCTTCAAAACTGATCTAGGATCTGAGTGTTTCTCAGTTCCTTCATTGTCATCAACCTCGTCTGAGCCACCATCATCTCATGGACTCCTGCAGTAGCCTGTTGCTCCCCCTTTACCATCCACAGTCAGTTCTTCACGTTGCTGCCATAAAGTAAAGTTACCCTTTTAATAGATCAGACCACATGACTACTTTGCTTAAAAACTTCAATAACTTTGCATTTCCCTTAGAGTAGAAGCCAAAGCTTCATTCTGGCTTGTAAGGTTCTCTTTCCTCTGGTCTCCAGTTACCTCTTTGACTCTACATCCTGTTTCTCTCTGCCAGCTCACTCTGCTCTAGCCTTCCTACCATTCCTCAAACATGCCAGGCAGGCTTCTCCCCCAGGACCTTTGCACTTGCTGTTCTCTTTGCCTGGTTCACCTTCTTCCAGATTATGGTATGGTTTGCTCCCTTCTGTCAGGTTCTGGTCAAATGTTACTTTATCAGAGTCCTCCCTAAAACCCCCTGTATGATCGATTCCCCTTAGTTTGCTTTGTTTCTCTTCATAGCATGTTCCACCACCTGAGATACTGCTTATTCATATAGTGTCTGTTTCCTGGCTCCTGGAACATGAACTCCACGAAGGGAGAGAATTTGTTTTGTTCCTGCAGTTTTCCCAGCTTCTAGCGCAGTGCCTGCTGTATTATAGGCGCTTAGTAAACATTTACTGAACGGATGAATATACATGTTTTAATATTGGTAGATAATGTTTTCTCTCACCAGGTACCAGGTCATCAGTACACCATCTGATATTTTCATGGTGATGGAATATGTCTCAGGAGGAGAGCTATTTGATTATATCTGTAAAAATGGAAGGGTAAGCAGTTCTGATTTAATCCTGTATATATTTTGTAACTCCCCTTACTCCTAATAGCTTCAAGATGTCAGAAAGCGATTTTGTTAAGAGGTCTACTTAATAACCAGTTCCCTTAGTCATATATTTGTCTAGAGTCATAGACTATTTAGAGTTAGGAAAGACCTTAAAGATTACTTCCTTAACCTGCTTACACAGATGTGGAAGCCAAGATACACAGTTTATGTTTTTAACTTAAGATCACTTAATTTATTAATGACAGAATTGGATTGAGACCCCAGAACTCATAGTCTTCCAACTCATGCTTTTGGGGTATAGAAATACTTGTAACATATATCTTGAAGTATATATTTAATCCTTGCAAAATATATTAATACTTAAAGATCTAGGCCTTGGTAGTCAACCCTAGCCACACTTAAATTGCATTCGTTTTTTGGTTTCAGAAATCTGATGTACCTGGAGTAGTAAGAACAGGCTCCATGAAGGAGGTAGGACTTAGACTTAAAGAATTTAGAGTTGGAAGGAACTTTAAAAGGCATTTGGAGCAGTATCTTAAGTTACAGACCCCAAAAATGAACACTGCCACCACCCCCTTCACCACCCTCCCCCCTCCTCCCACCCATGTATTTTCTCATACCCAGGTTATGTGGTATGCTAAAACCTCTTTCTAGGAGACCTATAGCTAGCAATAAGAAGCCATTTTTTTCCCTCTCAAGCTAAAGTGCTTTATATCATTCATTTGTTCTATATAGCATATCTGTTTACTTTTATCAAAACCAAGCTCATTAAATAACCAAGTTAATTTTGATTTTACCATTTTTTGACACAGTTCATTTCAATTTTCAGGTATTCCACTTCTTTGTTCACTAACCCTCCCTCCCCCCAACCATGTTATGCCTGGAAAAATGGAAACAGGCACAAGTTGAATTGGTATCTTGTTTTCTTATCTTTTCCATTTGTCATTTCTTGATCATTTTGCTTTACATCATGGGAATTTTCTTCAATTTTTACCTGTTGCATATTAACAGTTCAGCTGTCATATTTTCTATTTCAAAGATCTTTCTTGTTTTCTGACTTTTTTTTAAAATAGCCGGTTCTCCATAGATACAATAATCTTATCTGAGGATGACAATTAGGTTTTTGTTTTAAGTTTTTAATTTTAATTCCAGTATAATTAACACACACTGTTATGTTAGTTTTAGGTGTACATACAGTGATTCAGCAATTCTGTACATTACTCAGTGCTCATCATGATAAGTGTGCTCTTAATCCCCATCACCATTTCACCTGTTCCCCCCTTACCCTTACCCCCACTCATCTCTCCCCTCTGGCAACCATAAGTTTGTTCTCTATAGTTAAGAGTCAACAATTGTTGTGTGTGTGATTAAGTCTTCATCTATTTCCTGCATTGTTACTGTACCTTCTGTGCTCTATTTTACTGGCCTCGGTGTTTTGTACATGGCCCTTCCTCAGATGTCTGGAGATTTTTGTTTGTCCACTTATATTTGAGTGAGGTGCTAAGTGCCAAGCTCATGTAGGTGGAACTTACTGATTGGTGGGCCTTCCCATTGGTTGAGCAGGTAGGGATCTGTCCATTTTATTCGGGTATACCAGATGTCCGTGATTTCAGATATTTTCCTTAGATCGGAAAGTTGCTCCAGAAGAAACCTTCCAGTTTCCTTGAGGGTGTTACCTTAGTTCTCAGTATTCTGAGAGCTGAATTGAGAAGACGCCTGCAAGTCTCAGTAGTTAGTATGTTGAGTTCCATTTAATCCCCATGTTTTCCTTCTGGTGCCTCATCCCTGCCTTGGTGTCCTTGAGAACAGAGCTGGTTCAGCCTTCCTAAAGAGTAAATCATGGGTCTCATTCACTGGTTGGGGTTAGTTTAAAACTTATTTTAACCAACTGTCCTGTTTTCAGTCCTCCTCTCCTTCCTCCCTTCCCAAATTCCCAAGGCTTCTAAGCTTTTCCAGGGTTCTGTGTGCACGCTATTTACTATTGGTTTCCACCTCTGTGGGCTTAGGTTTCAGCTCTCTCTGGGGAAGTCTGTATCATTGTTCATCCATTCTACAGTTTAGTGATTCCTCTTTTTTAAAAAAAAATATTATTATTTAGATTCAATTTAGTTAACATATAGTGTATTAATTAGTTTCAGGGGTAGAATTTAGTGATTCCTCAGTTGCATATAACACCCAGTGCTCATGACATCAAGTGCCCTCCTTAATGCTCATTGACTCCTCTTGATTACTGTTGTCATTTCTCTTGCTCTTTTTGTCTTTGCTAAGACACACTTTTTTTGTCTTTGCTAAAACACTTTTGCTAAGACAAAGTGTTTCAAAGTGTGGAGACAGAAGGTTCAATCTGCCATGTTTAACTGGAAATATGCTGTAACTTTTCTAATATTCTTTCATCTTCCCTTCCTTCATCTTTTATATTTATTGTCAATATAGTTTAATTTTAATTTTTGTAGCCTGTTTGGTTTACCTATTATATTTTGTTTAATCAGTTTTCTTTCACATTGAGAACACATTCTTATGTTCATTTAGTATATTTGACATGAAGTTGTATTAAAAAAGTGAACCTTTATTTCTTCTAGAAATAAATGAGATCGCTAACACATTGTTATTTTCTCTAGAGAAAGGGTATCTCATACTACTTAAGTAGTTTTAATTTTGCTTTCAATAGAAATTACTAGTTTATCTTTTCTCCTAGAATGTCCATGCCTTGTGAAGTATAGAGTCTGGTTTTAGAATGCTAATTTGTGGCCTCTGTTAGAGAATTGTATATTAGAGTCCTTTGTCTAGAGAATTAATAGGCTGTTTATTAAATGTTACTTCTTGGTGCAGCCTCATCCAAGTTATGGTAATTACTTCTGGGGAAAAGAATCATAAAGTAAGAAAGTATGGATAAATGGAATGAGAAGTTTTTTTTGCATGAGAACTTTTTAAAGACTTTTTTAAAATGTTAGTTGCTACATAACTTTTTTCAGAAAACAGACTAAAGATACATGCTTTTTATATTTTATAAAAGAAATTAATAAAAGTTTTTTTTTTTGTTAAAACTAAAGTGTGTTTTTTTCAGGACATATAATTTGATTGCTCACTAATTCATTAAAAATCTTGAATGTTACTTCCTCATATAGTCTAAAATAGTATCATCCATCCCAGCATAATTCTTTGTGCCCTTATTCTGTTTTTTCTTTAAAACACTCCTTGATATTATATTTATTTCTTTATTGTCTATTTTCATCAACTATATTAGGGCCTTTGTTTTATTCACTGCTGTATCTCGAGTGTCTGAAACAGTGCATGGCACATTGAAGATGTTCAATAAATATTTGTTAAAGGAATGAAGGATTAAACGTATCCAATTTATAGGAGAGAAAATATGTCTAGTTTCAGGTAGAAATTGAAACTATTTGACATAGCTCATGAAATACAGAGGAAAGCAAGCTATTACAATGTAGTCGGAAGAATGGTAACAGAAAGTCAAGTTACTGATTTGGATTCCAGGATCCTCTTAGCATTTTGTGCTGTATATATCCATCTCGTCCCCATTTCAAAAGTATCTCAGGAGGAGGTTTCATGCATTTTGACAGTCTTATAGGTTGGAGAATTGTAGGTAAAAGAATTTCTTCCGAAAAACGTATCTTTAAAATGCCTCTCTACTTTTCTTAGCTGGATGAAAAAGAAAGTCGGCGCCTGTTTCAACAGATCCTTTCTGGTGTGGATTACTGTCACAGGCATATGGTGGTCCATAGAGATTTGAAGCCTGAAAATGTCCTGCTTGATGCACACATGAATGCCAAGATAGCTGATTTTGGTAAGGAGATTTTTATAGTTTCCCATATTCATTATGTTTAACAAACATCAATAGCATTCTTCAGATAATTTTTACTTCTGCGCAATGGATTGAGTACCCCAAAATAGTGTATCCTTACCATTTTGTCTATGAACATACAAAAAGGAGAAGACATAAGGAATTTTCTTCTTAGCTCTATGTTTTAAAAATTGAGTCTTATGACAATGGGTAAATAATTTAAGTGGCAGCCTTAGAAGCATCATTTGATTTGTGACTATTTGTGAAGAAGTTAGCAACCTTATTTCTAGTGTATTCTTTTGATCAAGTATAGAGCGAGAGGACAGATATTGGAATGGAGCTACTCAGACTCTGAAAGCCAGAGGTAAATTATATGAACAAAATTAAAAAAAAAAAGTAAAATATTTTAAATGATAGGAAAGCATAATTTCAGCTTGGAGGAATATTATTTTGATTGTCAAAAATGAATTTATTTTTCCTTTATTTTCTATGTAAGTTGCCACCGACATTATTAAATCTAAGAAAATGAATTTCTGCAACTCTCTTTTGCTTAGCTTCAGTTCAAATCAGAGGAGATTGTTATAACTATTTTCCTCAGTTTGGGATATATGTATTATAATCTTTAGAGATTCATTGAGCAGTGTCAGCTCTGAGCTGCTGGTTTGCTGCTGCTATTGTAACTGACTGACTTATTTGACTTTCTTATTCCTCAGTTGTCATGATGACGATTATTTGTTTTGTTTTGAAGATTTTATTTTTAAATCATCTCTCTACCTAACCTGGGGCTTTTACTCAAAGTCCTGAGTATAAGAGCTGCATGCTGGCAACTGAGCCAGCCACATGCTCCGGTCATGATTATTTTTATCTAGTGCATTTTTGAGGAGGCAGAGGTTTCTTCTTGGAGTAAAACTGTGTGGAAGCTTTGATATTCAAAGTTAATGTTTTTAATTTTTTTAATTTTTATTTTTTTTAAAGAATCAGAACAGAGGTTAACAGAAACTTTGAACTTTAATTCTTCTACTCATCTGTTGTACATTTTTTCCTAGTAGTTTCTGTATTAATAAATTTAAATATGCCAAGTTTATTCTAGTAAGCAGAATAACCAGTAGCTTAATATATGCTCATTAAATTCCAATAATGCACTAACTTTAAATACTGAAATAGATTACAAATTTTAGGGCATAACGGCAAAATATTTGGGAATAGTAAAGACAGAATTTGTTGAAACAAAGGACAAAATGATTTATCACTTTAATGTAAACTCAGTTTTACTGTTTAATGGAGTTTTGTTTTTATTTTTGTCCTTGGAAAGTCTTGAATAGTTGATTTTGTGCATTTTCAGGTCTTTCAAACATGATGTCAGATGGTGAATTTTTAAGAACAAGTTGTGGCTCACCCAATTATGCTGCCCCAGAAGTAATTTCAGGAAGGTAGTATTTGACACCCTTTCTTCCACCCCAGTACATTTATAATTGTCTTTTGCTCTTAGATTTATCTGTCTGTAGTAAATTCTAGTGAAAGGAAAGACATGTAAGGCTTATTCTTTCCTTATCCAGAAAGTCTTATGTTTTAAGACTAAAACGTAAGTGAGTAAGAATTAAGGACTCCATTTATAGAAGAGAATATTGGTTGGGAAGTCAATACTGTATATAAAGTAGTTAGATGAGAATATGTCTCACTTTTTCCCCCAGTAGAAGAAATTGAAGGTTTAAAACTAGCAGGTTTCTTTTTCTTTAAAGATTCATTTATTTTAGAGAGAGAGCATGTGCGTGTGTGCATGTGAGATTGGAGAGGGGAGAAGGAGAGAGAATCCTAAGCAAACTCCCTGCAGAGCATGGAGTCTGATGTGGCGGGTGGGTGGAGGGGGAGGCTCAATCTCAAGAATCAAGAGCTGAGATCAAGCCCTGAGCCAAAATCAAGAGGTAGAGGCCCAACTGACTGAGCCACAGGCGCCCTAACACCAGCAACTTGTAAAGGTCACACATTAAAAGTTTGAATATAGAAATAACCTACTCGTTAGAAATGGTTTACTTAGGTGAAGAGTTAAGCCTGTAATGTATACCTTTAATTTTTCAGATAGAAGGCATTTTTCAAAGATATATTTATTTATTTTATAGAGAGAGTGCGCGATCCAGAGTGTGTGAGCTAGTGCGCACACGCGCATGAGTTGGGGGTGGGGCAGGAGGAGAGGGAGAGAAATGCTTAAGCAGACTCCCCACTGAGCGCAGCCCTGATCCCAGAGCCTGATCCCAGAGCCCTGAGATCATGAGCTGAAGCAAAATAAGAGTCGGATGCTTAACAGACTGAGCCACCCAGGCGGCCCTAAAAGAAAGGCATTTTGTAGTAGCTTTATGTTTATGGTAAGGTGTCTTGGGGAATTGGCCTGAAGTATGATAAAAATTTTCAGACTCCTTTATTTTGAGTTTTTCATTTTTAAATCTTCTAGAGCTAGAGACTACAGTATTGTAAGAATTCTAACCTCTTAATTATTGGCCATCAGCATTGAGAGCATGAGCATCTTTGTACAGTGCAGCTTTTCGAATAGCTTAGATGGCAGGAAAATTTAATTTTTTGAAGAGTAGTTTTTCTTGGGGCACCTGGGTGGCTCAGTGGGTTAAGCCTCTGCCTTCGGCTCAGGTCATGATCTCAGGGTCCTGGGATCGAGCCCCACGTCGGGCTCTCTGCTCAGCAGGGAGCCTGCTCCCCGCCCCTCTGCCCTGCTCTGCCTGCCTCTCTGCCTACTTGTGATATCTCTCTCTGTCAAATAAATGGATGGAATCTTTAAAAAAAAAAAAAAAAAAGAGTAATTGTTCTTCACTCTCCTACTAAAATTGAAAACAGACAGTTGTTTGTTTACTAATTTTTGTAATTAACTTTTAATAACTTTATACTCAAATCCCCTTTGTTTGAATGATTCACATCCTAAATCACAATGCAGATATACTATGATATTTTCTGTCTGTTTTCATAAGCTTGCTTGCCTAGTCTGCTCAGAGAAATTATATTTGGGGAAAGGCATGGCTATGAATAAGGCAGAATTATTTAATTTTAAATTTATCAAGGCTCATCATTATCTTTTTATATCAGCTTAATGTTCAAAAAATGTTTTTAAATTACTTCATTTGTGTCACGTAAATTGTTTTGGAAGAAAACAGTTCAAGACCTTGTGGTAGTGTTAATTAAATAGAAGAAATGTATTGTAAATATGCATATATACGTGGGTCATTAATGAAGTCTCCTTTTTCAGTTTGGATAGGTCTTCCTGTGAGGTCTGGATGAGTGGGAGCTTTTACTCAAAGCAGTATTTATGGATCAGTTCAACAATTTATTTCATCAGTTTATAGACATCCTTTCCCCAAAACCAGACTGAGCTAACAGCCTGCGGTAGTTAAGTCAGTTGGCTACATTGTATTGCAAATACCAGTTTAGAATCTTCTGTGAACCAGTCAGCTGGGCTTTCTTCCACAGCCTCAGGTCCTTTTTGCCTTGGTAGGAGGTCTTGGGTTATTGGGAGAAATGGGTTTAGAGTTCATCACTAAAAACATTCTTAACTGACGTTATAAGGACCACAGTAGGGTAGTAAGAACAGAATTTTAGCTATAGTCTAAACTTAAAAAAATTCTTGACTTTTGTTTTCAAAGATAATACTGACAGAATTAGTATAGAATCTTTATGTGTAGTGTGTAGCAATGACCATAGAAACCATACTCTAATAATTCTTTATAAAGTACCCATATTTAAGATTTTTGATTGATTGACTCTCAAGTTTCTAATGATTACATAATCCAATTAATATGTCCTGTTACAGATTGTATGCAGGTCCAGAGGTGGATATATGGAGCAGTGGGGTTATTCTCTATGCTTTATTATGTGGAACGCTTCCGTTTGATGATGATCATGTGCCGACTCTTTTTAAGAAGATATGTGATGGGATCTTTTACACCCCTCAGTATTTAAATCCGTCTGTGATTAGCCTTTTGAAACATATGCTACAGGTGGATCCCATGAAGAGGGCCACAATCAAAGATATCAGGTAATAATGCAGCTTGGAGATTATCAGATCTAATTATCAGATCTAATAGTTTCAATGATACAAGTTAAGTGAAAGAAAAAGTTGCAGGACAGTATGGACAACGTAATGCCATTTTTATATTAAAAAATACAGTATATAGGCACATTTATTTTGTTTTAGAATTTAAAAATACACACTGCACAGGCACCTTAGGGAAAGAAGAGTAGTAGTAAGGAGGGCTTTTGCTTTTTTACTTAAGCATCTTTCTTTTGAAATTGTAACAATGAATATTGTATCCCCTGTATTCATTTTTAAATTTGAAAAAACCACTAATGTGAAGTAAAAAGGACCCTGGTGGGATTTTACATTTGTAGTGGCTCTTCAAGATTTTCTGTAGTATGCCTCATATTTGACTTTCATGTATTCTCATTTAGGATTAATACTTTTCAGTAGTAGTAAATTTCTGTGTCGCTATTTGAGTTCTGATCTTTTGAATTACTCTTTTTTTCTTTTGTTCATTTCAAGTTATGAAGACATTTTAATTTAAGGTGTAGTTTTGGGCTAGTACATACTGAATCACATGTGAAATTACTGGTTTGTAAGTTTCATATGGAAGGGCATGTTTGTACCACCAGTGGAAAGGACAAATCATTCTCTAAAATTTAAAATATCCAAGTTAGAGATCCTTTTTCTTGTATTTTACATATTTTTTTCCAACTTTAATGTGTGACAACTGGAAAAGACTTAGAAGACACCTAAAAAATAGAGAACTAAAATGATCTCTAATTCTGTCACACAGAAGATAGTCCTTATTCTTTTGGGTGTTTTGCTTTCTTGATATTTCTAGTGTTAGCAGTTTTGGACATAATTCAGGTCAAACATTCCTTTTATATATGAAGTTAGGAAACTCTCAGTTCCCTCATTAAGAATGCAGAGATATTTATATCTTCATAGAATTGTTTTGTGAAGTGAGATAATGTACAGTAAGTACTTAGCCTGAAACCTGCCACATGGTAAGCATTCAGTGAATGATACGTGTTTTTGTTGTTATAGTTTTTTCACCTGACATTATATCAAAAGAGAATTATAATGAAGCCACAGAATATGTTATTTTTCTGAGCTGGAAATAAGCTGGTCTTTGTCATTTGTTTGTCAGTCATTTGTACCAAAACTTTAAATAAAAGTGGAGACATTTCTTTTCCTGTTGGTACAGCACTGTTTTCTCCTTCTTAAAACCAGAAGGAGGTTGGAGCATTTCCTCCAGTGTACACAATGAAATGTGAGCCAGAAGAGGAAAGTCTGTTTGAAAAAATGAAAATACAATATGAATACAAATATAAATGAATTCGTATCCTAAACTCCCCAAACTGTTACTTGCAGTCTCATCTCTACTCAAAATTCTCCTCCTGACCCTGCCATTTTCTCTCAGGGAACATGAATGGTTTAAACAAGACCTTCCAAAATATCTTTTTCCTGAGGATCCATCATATAGTTCAACCATGATTGATGATGAAGCCTTAAAAGAAGTATGTGAAAAATTTGAGTGTTCAGAAGAGGAGGTTCTCAGCTGCCTTTATAACAGAAATCACCAGGACCCTTTGGCAGTTGCCTACCACCTCATAATAGATAACAGGAGAATAATGAATGAGGCCAAAGATTTTTACTTGGCAACAAGCCCACCTGATTCTTTTCTTGATGATCACCATTTGACTCGGCCCCATCCTGAAAGAGTACCATTCTTGGTTGCTGAAACACCAAGGGCACGCCACACCCTTGATGAATTAAATCCACAGAAATCCAAACATCAAGGTGTAAGGAAAGCAAAATGGCATTTGGGAATTAGAAGTCAAAGTCGACCGAATGATATCATGGCAGAAGTTTGTAGAGCAATTAAACAGCTGGATTATGAATGGAAGGTAAGAAAGAAAGGGCAATCTGATTATAAGCACATTTGGCAAACCTGTAGTCTATAACGTGTTTTCTAGAAGAACTGCTTTTGATTTTGTTTTTGTCCATACCACACACTAGGTTGTAAACCCCTATTATTTGCGTGTTCGAAGGAAGAATCCTGTGACAAGTACATACTCCAAAATGAGCCTGCAGTTATACCAAGTGGACAGTAGAACGTACTTACTGGATTTCCGTAGTATTGACGGTATGTACATCCCACAAAATAACATAGTTGACATACTAGACTTGTTACCTAACTTGGCTTTTCAGTCTTTGATTCTTTTGAAGCTGCTGCTGCTTCTTTTTTTTTTTTTCCTCCCTTTGGAGAAGGTTTATTGAGAGAATTTCCACAGTGAAGTACCCCGACATAAGAGTAGTTTGCATGTTTCAGCTTGTCCTTGTTTCAGTCTGGGGCTGTCCTTCACCTGCTTCTGGCATTTTAATGGGCTCTGAAAAGGGCAGATTTCTCCCCCTTGATGTCAGGGTCATCTTCAGTTACACCCCCAGCCTTCGCCTGAGGCAGCTCCTAGAGATCCGCTTCCGGCCCGGTCCTCGAGCCACAGATGCTCTTTCAGCTGCCTTCCCTTGATGCGTAGAACATCCTGACTCAGGTGGTGCCTCCTCTTGTTTCGGTCGCCCTCCCTGGGTTGTTGTTCACCCACATGCTGATTAGACCCTTGGTCATCTTTTCTTTGTTTGGACTTGGATCTTGACCTGACTTGGCCACTCCTAGTTCACCCAGTTGAATTCAGGTAGTAAGAAAGCTCACAGCAGAGAGAACACGACCACCTCGATCGGGGCTCTGCTTACCTCTTTCGAAGCTTCTTGAATCGTTCCTAGTAATTCAATAGCAAAAGAGTACAAAATGTGATTTTGTGCCTCTGTGATGTCGGCATTTGTGAATCGTGTTTTTCTTGTAATCTTACAGTGTATTGTCCTTTTAAGATTATCTTTTTTTTTTTAAGATTTTATTTATTCATTTGACAGTCAGAAATCACAAGTAGGCAGAGAGGCAGGCAAAGATAGAGGGGGAAGCAGGCTCCCCGCTGAGCGGGGAGCCCGATGTGGGGCTCAATCCAGGACCCCGGGATCATGACCTGAGCTGAAGGCAGAGGCTTTAACCCACTGAGCCTTTTTAGGTTATCTCTCCCTTTTAAGGTTATCTTAAAGCCAGATGCAGTCTGATCCTAAAGTGATAGTTTTTGCCACATTTCTGTTTTTTGGTGTGGTTCATTTTGGTAAGATAAAATGTTTCATTTGGAAATAAATGTTAATGTTTCTATTAAGTATTTTTTATATCTGATATTTAATATTTATAATTTTCATTAAGAATTAAAGTGTACAATTAGCTTTTAGAGTTGATTGATAAGGCAGTGTGAACAGATTTGATTAGTAGCTCATAGAACAAGAAATTATGTGTCAAGGTTTCTTGCAGGGGACTGAGAGAGAAGTGTTTTGGACAGGTTAGGGACTTACAGTTATTTTTCTCCTCTCACCCAGTCTTTTGCTCCCAGCCTGAAGCTAGAGACATATCAAAGATATGCATCCTTTATTAGTTTTGTGAGAGCCGCATGATTCCAATTTTATCTGTCTCTCAATAAAGCGTTCTTAAATAATCACTTTTTTTTTAAAGATTTTATTTATTTATTTGACAGAGAGAAAGAGAGCGAGCACACAAGCAGGGGGAGCGGTGGGTAGAGGGAGAAGCAGACTCCCTGCTGAGCAGGGAGCCTGATGTAGGGCTTGATCCCAGGACACTGGAATCATGACCTGCGCTGAAGGCAGACACTTAACTGACTGAGCCACCCAGATGCCCCAATAACAGATAACTTTTATATGAAGGCACTGTGTAAGGATTCCTGGGACTAAAGCATCTTATATTCAAGATAACTGTCATAATTAGTTACAAGTGATGTTGTTAACCTTAATTTTGGATTGTTGTCCATTTCTATTTATCTACAGTCATAAACAATCAGAGACAGTCGATGGTCAAATCACTGAAATATTCAGACTTTTTAAGTTGGGTATTTTATTTTAATTGGTCCTCAAAATGATGATGTTACTGCAGTATAAAATCTTTAAAGTACCGCCTTGAATTTTTTTAAAGAAACATTAAATATTGTTTTACTGTTTTAATATTTTGAAAACCTGTACTTAGAAAATATGTCTTTGATTACCATTATGTATAGTTTGCTAGAATATCTTAACTATTTAGACCAATTAAGTTGAGGCAAATTATTAATTGCAGAAAGCAGATGTTTTTGTTCTTATTTTTGTTGGTTTTTTTTTTTTAAGATTTTTATTTATTTATTTGACAGAGATCACAAGTAGGCAGCTAGGCAGGCAGAGAGAGTGAGAGGAAAGCAGGCTCCCTTCAGAGCAGAGAGCCGGACGCGGGACTCGATCCCAGGACCCTGAGATCATGACCCGAGCCGAAGGCAGCGGCTTAAACACTGAGCCACCCAGGCGCCCCTGTTGTTATTTTTAAATGGGAAAAATATCTTATATGCCAGTGTGCCAGTGTATATATATGAGTAGATTATAATAGACTTTTCATAAATGGTGTGATACCAAACATGGTTTGAATTTTTTTTTTTTAAGATTTATTTATCTAGGGGTGCATGGGTGGCTCAGTTGGTTAAGTGTCTGCTTTTGGCTCAGTTCATGATTTCAGGGTCCTGGGATCTGGTCCCACATTGGGCTCCCTATTCAGTGGGAAGTCTGCTGCTGCTTCTCCTTCTGCTGCTCCCCCTGCTCATGCTCTCTCTCAAATAAGTAAATAAAATCTTTTAAAAAATGTTTCAAAAATTTATTTATTTATTTGAGAGAGGAAGAGAGTGAGAGGGAAAGGGGTAGAGGGAGAGAGAGAACACCAGGCAAATTCCCCACTGAGCATGGGGCCCTATGTGGGGTTTATTCCCATGACCCTGAGATCATGACTTGAGCCGAAATCAAGAGTTGAATATTTAACTGACTGAGCTACCCAGGCACCCCTGAAATTTATATTAATTCAGATTTCCCATGAGCATACACTCTTAAAAACTAATTTATGTTACCTGTTAAAAAGCCTGATGGAACACAGGTGATTCATAATTCAAGTAAATACTCTCTCTATCCCAGCATTATTAAAGAGTATAACTATATATACGTTCTCTCACAACAGAGGCTTTAATTAAGTACAAGTATATGGCAGTTCTTCATTGGCCAAATCAATTGAATTAAGATTTATTACTACTTCTGTTCATCTAAGATTGTATGGAATTGTTAGATGAGATTTACCTATGAGTTTTTTGTCTTCTTTATAAACCAAAGGATAGTACCTTTTTAGTATCAGAAAGACACAGGTTTGAGTGGTGATAAACTGGCTAGAGCTGTTTGTCTGCTTATCTCTCTGTCCAGATGCTCTTTATCTGCTAACAACATATTAATGTGTAGTCTGTGATATGGAATGTATTTTATATTTCTCCTTGTATTTGGATCAAATTTATAACCTTGGGTTTATTAGCCTCTGAGTTTGCCAGTTGAATGAGTGCTTACTGTTTTCTTTTGTTTTAAAGATTTTATTTATTTATTTGACAGAGAGAGAGCACAAGCAGGGAGAGGCAGGCAGAGGGAGAGGAGAAGCAGGCTTCCTGCTGAGCAGGCAGCCGGATGCAGGGCTGGATCCCAGGACCCTGGGATCATGACCCAAGCTGAAGGCAGATGCTTAACTGACAAAGCCATCCAGGCACTTTGAACATTTACTGTTTTTGTACTGTTTCCAACTTTAGTTTTTCCTTGATTTCTGTTTGTTGGAATCATTCTCTTTTATGAGATCTTAACTGTAAAGAGAAAGTGGGAGAGTGAAAAGCACTGAAATGATAGGAGATGCAGGTTCTAGATTTACCTCTCTGTTCATTTATTACCTGTGGCAAGTCACTTCAATTTCTGGGGTTTATGTTTATTTATCAGTAGAACAAAGGGTTGGATGAGATGATTTCCAGTATTATTTCCAAATTTTAAGTGCATTTACTCTATGATTTTAATATAGAGGGATTCATTTTTATCACTAGGGAAGGATGTTTATTGAGTCCCATAGTTATTAGCTTATTGGGCTTTTAGCTTTGGACTGCAAGACTGATGAGTAAGTGTATTGTACCCAATCTTGATTAGCCATCAGGAGAATACAGACTGTAAGGAAAAAAGGCAAATGATATAACACAGACTCATCATCTCTATTTTAGAAAGTATTCAGCATAAACATGGTTTTGGTAGCTGGTCATTGGTCTCAAAGAAGCAAATTAAACACTGTTAAACTTTTGGGGGGTGTAATGGATTATAATACATTGAAATTTTTTTTGTCCAGATGAAATTACTGAAGCCAAATCAGGGACTGCTACTCCACAGAGATCGGGATCCGTAAGCAACTATCGATCTTGCCAAAGGAATGATTCAGATGCTGAGGCTCAAGGAAAATCCTCAGAAGCTTCTCTTACCTCATCTATGACCTCACTTGACTCTTCTCCTGTTGACTTAACTCCAAGACCTGGAAGTCACACAATAGAATTTTTTGAGATGTGTGCAAATCTAATTAAAATTCTTGCACAGTAAACCTAAAACTTTGCTTATTTCTTTGATAGCAATAAGCATGCATAATAAATAATAGCCAAATGCTTCCATATATAATCAAGTTATACCTAATTATAACTGAGGATTGGCCTTTTGGAATGCAGTTTGCACAGGAATTGGAATATGATTAATAGTTAAAAGCCTAATGTGCAAAAATGAATTAAGATAATTTTGTTCATTGTTCAGTAGGCATATAGCATAATGTAATATTCACAATGAATTATAGGTCTCTCAGGCTCACTTGATATTTGGCTATTTTATATTTAGTGTACACAGGGCTTTGTAGAATATTAATTTACCATAAAGGCCTTCATATATTATTACATGTTGATATGTTATATAACTGCTTCATAAATTTATTCAATAAATATTTGCCTAGAATCCCCAGAGATCTTTATAGGTGATTTTGTTTTGGGGGCTCCTTATCTTCTTAAATAGCAACTATCTTCTAACAGTAGTGACAGTCTGGATGACTATTCCATATCTCTTCCCTTAATATTCTTTAGTATCTGGTGAGCACATCAAAGATATTAGACACAATTAAAATTTTCTCTTTAGCTTGGTAAGTCCAGAAATGCACAGAACTTATATATTCAGATACTCTAGGCACTAACGTAAATCTTAGTTTGTCTTACTATATTCTGTATATAAATCTCTTTTTGTCACAAGAGCTGAGTTGCATATACTATAAATCATGTTTTTGTCAATCTCACAAAGTTCGCTGCTCATGTCAGTATTGAATGTATATAAAAAGTTTCTAGTCATTCAATTATCTTTTAAATTGATTTAGCACACAGAAAGAACATATCTTACAAACTGTTTAAATGCTCAGATATGACTTTTTCTCCCAAATTTTATCGTGAACATTTTTAACAACAGAAAAACTGAAAGGCTGTAGGGTGATCACATGTGTATCTACCACTTAGATTCCACATTAGTCAACGTTTTGCCATGTTTGGTTTATATCTATATCTGTATATAGATATAGTTGTGTATATATATATATATGTGTGTGTGTGTGTGTGTGTGTTTGTGTGTTTGTGTGTGTGTGTGTGTATGCTTTTTCCCCCTGAACCACTTGGCTGTTGCTGACATAATCACCCTCAACATTTTAAGCATTTCCTAAAAATAATGACATTTTCCTAAAACATAAAATTAGTAATTCCCTAATGTCATCTAACCATGCCCCAGTTGCCCTCCAAATTTCTTATATAGTTCATTATTTCAAACCAGGATTCAGTCAAAGTTTACACATTGCATTTGGTTATGTCTCCTTAGTCAGATAGGACATTATTATTTCAGTATAATATGGAACAGATTGGTTAGTGCTTGTAAATGGTCACATACGTTTTGGATTTTAATCACTTTTTAAAAAGTAGCATTATGGGAACTGCCTAAAGATGGTTAAATAATCTTTGTAAGATCTCTATATTTTCTTTTCCTTGCTCTTTCCTTTTTCCTAGTAGCATCCCGTAATAGTTGTAAATGAAAATTTAAAAGTCATATCAGTTAAAATTGGTGTCCTGTGTATGCTAATAAAAAAAAAATACTGTATCACCCATAATTGCCTTATACTATTTTAACTTCAAGGTATTGATTTTTTTGGTATCGATCATTTTTCCATTTCAAAAGAGCTATCTTATTTCTCATTTCATACCTTTGTATTATAGAAATGTTTTTGTCAAATACAATGAGCACCTTTGTATTCAGACAGTAATGTACTCAAGTGTCTTGATAGCTACATACTTAACTGTCGTAGATTTGGTTCCAGCGCCCCTAGAAACATGCACTGAATTCAAAAGAAAAATCTTGTTTCTTTTTGTCCAGGGCTTCTCTATTCAACTTAGAATCTGAAAGCTGTATAAACTAATAAGAGTTCAACTTGAACAATAAGTTCACAAGTGTATTTATAACTTGTATGTGGCCCCATGTTTTGGGGAATATTGGCTTAATGTAGGGTCTGTAAAATGCAGCATTATGTTCCTGATGTTAACAGAAGACTGTATTTTTAAAGTTACAGATTTGTATATAGAACTAAGGCATCTTCATAATGTCTCTATAAGCTGTTGAGGGGAGTTCGGGAGAACAAAAGGAGGAACCAATTAAATAAGACCTTCTAAAAATTGTTAATTTTGTAAACTTTGCTTCTTGTTAAGTTATTGTGATTCCTTTTAGTTACTGAATTTTATTTTGAAGATATTTAAATATTGCACTTGTACAAATAGTATGATAAACACACAGATTATTGCAGTAAATTCTTTTTTAAGCTGGGATATTTGAAATGACAACTTTTGGTTGAATATGTCAAGGTTGCATCAGAACTTTCAAAAATTTGTAGTTTGAAAATTCTTAGTAACTAAAGATAAAGGGAGTCAATGCAAATGATTTTTAATCTTTTTTTATTATCTTTTCAGCAATTTATATTTTTTGTGATTTTCTGCAACCATATTTTTACTTTGTCTTGACAACTGAAAGATGTATAAGGTTTTTGCCAGAAATGTACTGTATACATAGTTTTAAATATAACAGACTTTACTGATATGTAAAAAATTTTGCCATTAAAATAAATGATTTCTCACTGAGAGGAACTTTTCTACAGGTTGGGGGATATGGGAGCTTAATATATGTAATTTAATTTCACTGAAATAAACTCCATTGCTTTTACTTTGATTATATTTTCTCTTGAGATGCGTTTGTAGTTTTTCAGAGTTTTAAATTATTTTATACAAAAAGATGAGAGCACACTCTCCATCCCCCCTTCCCTGCTCTTTGACCTTGCAGTGCTACCACTTACATGAATGAATGCTTGGTGGACTGTGGGCTGTGGCTGGATGGAGAGCTACGTGCAACTGTGCTCTGACTGGCACCTTCTGAATGAGAGACAAGTGTGTTGTGTAAATCTTTTTCCCTAACTCTTGTCCATCTTCTCCACCCACAGCAGAAATCTCATTTTCATTGTGAATTCTCCTGACAAGGTGACTGAAGTTCCATGTACAACATAACTATACATTGGTGATAGGGTAGAAATCAATCTTCGTAGTACAGTATCTCTGAGATGTGTTCATGTTTGTTTTGACTGGGGTATATTTAAGCATATAATTTAAAATACTTTGATTTAAAAAATGGTGATAAAAACATTTTTCATGTTACATTGTGCTTAAATTTTTTAACTTCTGGGAAAGCTAAAAAAAGAAAAAAGCACCTATTCACAGCGGACCACCTGTGTATCTTTTTGACAATGTGTCTAAATATAAAATACAGTGCTTAAACACATCTTAGCATTCAAATGTGATCTTTGTCTCAACTAAATTACTGATTTTTTATTTCATCTAAAAACCACCTGAACAAAAAATATTAAGATGAATACAATAAAAGCCAATGTAGTTACCCATTTTCTTTGTTGTCAATATTGGATCTGGTTAGAATTCCACTACTCTTAAAATTCAACTATAATGAAATCTTATATCCCATATGGCATCATTAGTCAGGGCTTGATTGAGCTAGATTTATCTTTAAAATACTTGACAGTTGTAATAAAACAGTACTAAAGAATGTTATGAATAGCACGTAAGTTTGTTCGTTAGGGAATTCATAAGTTGCTCTAGATACTTATTTTCCCTGACTGTATAAAATTGTACAATAAATTTTCTTGTTTGAAAAATCAATATTTATTGAACTGTCCTATTGTAGACAAATAGGCTGTTCTATTTATTGTGAGTGCCAATAAATGGGAACTATGACAAACTTAGAGGATTTCCAGCAACTTGGAAGATGATCATATTGTCAATTAACAGCATAAGAAATGTATTAAGTATACTAATAGGTACTTAAAGTTCATAGGCTTAAGTGGTAGGTAGTGTGAAAACTTGGTGTGGGAGGTCGCCTTTACCAGTGTAAAACTATTTGAGAGTTTTAGGAAAAGATCCCTAGAAAGGGGTACACTTTCAAGTACCACTTAATAATTTGCATTGCAAACTATATCCCCTCAAATAGCTACTATGAACCAAGCGCTAAGAATGTGACCATAAGGCATAAACCTGCGGTGAGTGTCTTGTCAGGGAGATATGTGTTTTTTAAAGGCTTATAGAAGAGGGGCGCCTGGGTGGCTCAGTGGGTTAAAGCCTCTGCCTTTTGTGCTCAGGTCATGATCCCAGGGTCCTGGGATTGAGCCCCACATCGGGCTCTCTGCTCCGCGGGGAGCCTGCTTCCTCCTCTTTCTCTGCCTGCCTCTCTGCCTAGTTGTGATTTCTCTCTGTCAAATAAAATATTAAAAAAAAAAAAAAGGCTTATAGAAGTATGTAACTTAGAAGTATGTAACTACATGCTTCTATAAGAAGTATGTAACTTAGAAAAGTACACAAATCATAAATATTTGGCTTGATGGATTTTCAGTGTTTTAGGTTTGCAGTGAACACGGCCATGTCAGCTTCTCCCAATATTAAGAAACATGCTACTACCCTTGTGTCTTTCATAATTAATATCAGAAGTTATATGCTTCTATATGACACACTTCTATGATATGAGAGTATATTCTTGGCAACACCATGAACTGTTTTTCTTGAAGTTAACGGCTCCATTTGTTTACTTTCAGGGTAAGGCCTATCACATACCCAAGCCTGAATAACCAGCTGGACGGCTGGTAGTTTTTCTAAGTAAGAGTTGTATTCCACAAAAACGTATCTATTTCAGTTTATAATGCAATCTCACAAGTGCTTTTACTGGAGACATTGTACTTCAATACACAGCAGAAGTACTTCATGAGCATCAAGGGTCATTTTAGTAAAATAAGTTTTACTGCTTCATGAAGGATATATACATAATTTTTTAAAGATTTTATTTATTTGACACACACACACAGAGATCACAAGTAGGCAGAGAGGCAGGCAGAGAGAGAGGGGGAAGCAGGCTCCCCGCTGAGCAGAGCCTGATGCGGGACTCGATTCCAGGGCTCTGATATGACCTGAGGAGAAGGCAGAGGCTTTAACCCACTGAGCCACCCAGGCGCCCCAGTGAAGGATATTCTTGAGTGGGCTTTGGGGGGGGGGGTACTATGAGCGTGGTGGAGAAGAATACAAGGACAGCGAGCACAGTTTGATATCATTGCCTTGACGGCTGAGCTGCCGTCAGTTGTACACACCACTGCTTTTCCGTTACCAGTGCAACGTCAACATTGTGAAATGGCAAATGATGTCTTCCTGTGAACAGGAAGATAATTGGAAAGGTCTTGGCAACCCTCGGGGGTCTGAGGGGTCCACAACAGCGGTTCTCAACGGGGCAGGGGTGGGGGAACGATTTTCCTTCCAGGGACATCTGGCAGTGACTGGAGACAGTTCTGGCTGTCACAACAGGTGGTAGAGGTGGTGGGAGTGGATGCGAATGGAATCGAGTGGGTAGATTCCAGGGGAGAGCTTCCCTTTCCCCAACAAAGATGATGCAGTTTGAAAGATAACGCTGAGGTTGAGAAAGCCTGGTTTACAGAAATGAACTTCCTTTGCACAAGATAGCTACACCGGTAAATCAACAAGCCCAATTTTTCCATTTCCTAAACAGTTCTCTGCGTTACATTTTCCCACTTAATTATTCTCAAGACACAAACCACAGCTACTTTCAGGTTATACTTCTTATGGGCCCAACTTACCTGTTTTTTGTTTTTTGTTTTTCCAACGTGAAGTCGACAGTTGAATCACGGGCCTCTCTCCCCGACCTGCTCCCCTGGACTCCTTTCCCATGGAGTTTTGCTTTTGTCCTTTGTGTCTGGCAGGTCTCTTAGGTAACCTAAAGTCCTTTTGGGCAGGGTCCTATCGTAATGGGATGAAGTACTCCCCAGTCTTTTTCCCCAGCCTCGACTGTTTCACCGGCGTACTGAACGGGGCTCGCAGTCTGGTCGGGGCTGCCCCTCTCTGAGTGCCCCTCAACCTGCGCAGCCCTAGTTTTCTGCGCTCACGCACTGCGGTCGCCCGTGCGCCAGACGCTCCCGGCTGCTACTAGAGGGCGCTCGGGGCGCGGGTGGCTCAAACTACAAATCCCAGAGGGTAGTGGGGTGGGGAACAGCCGCAGTGACCTCTGGGATTTGTGGTCCCGAGAAAGGGATTGGCAACCACAAGGGCTCTGAGAGTCGCCTCTTCCCTGCCGGTCTCTCGGTGTGGTTCCGACACCCCGGGTCGGCCAGGTCAGTTTCTTGGGAGACCTGGCGCCAAAGGCAGGCCGGTAGGAGGGCCGGCAGGGTAGCTTCCGGTTCCGGTGGGTAAAGGCAAGCACAATGTAAACACGGGCCCAGGGGAGTGGTCATCAGGTAAGTGGGATTTACGCGGACCGTGGTGGAAGCTGGAGGAAAAATTGCTAAACGAGGCTGGTGCGTCTTGTGGTTAGGGGAAAAAGGAGCTTCAGACGTCGGAGCTGACACCCAATAGGGGTGTGGGCAGAGCGGGGACGCTAAGGTTGGTCTCTGGAGACGAGCAGTTCCAGGGGGTCAGGCCCTCCCTTACGCCTGCGTCAGGAGCGGCTTCCGCGTCTCCACCGCGGCGGGGGCGGCTTTGACCTTCCCTTAGCGGTGGGAGGAGCGGACCCGAGCTTGCTTCCCACCCTGCGATGGGGGTGTCTGCCGCCGAGCACGGCCTGGTGACCTCGCGGGTGACGTCCAGGGCAGCCTTTATGAACTTCGCACGGGGAACTTGCTAATACAGGTTTCTCTGTTACGGTGCCATTTTCGGGTAAATCGCTTCTTGAATTTCTTACCTCTGAGTACATCCCGGTACCCCAAGGATGCTGTTTCGGTTTTCTAAGGGTGTTCATCTGGCGGTTTCTCGTCTTAGGTGCTGCATCTTCCAATGCAGTGAAGACATGCGTTCTGGGCTTGTGGCGGGGGAACTGTCCAGCCGTCCACAGTAATTGAATGCCTGCTGTAAGGATCGTTGGACCAACAGAAGAATTTAGAACCCAACTTTGTTGTTTAGAGTTTTCAGGGTGTTCATTAACTATAAGTCTGTATAAAATAAATTTGTGTTGTTTCATGAGTTTAACGGGAAACCTAGATGATTATGATTTACCCATATGACTTCTTATCCAGGTGAAAAAACGTAAGGGCTGGGATGTTGGCGCCTTGTGCCTCTAACTATAGACTCAGGAAAGCCTTATTTGTAAGAAGTTTTAATTTGACATTCAGATAACCTTAGAGGAACAACAAACTAGTATTAATTAAGATACCTGAATCAACTCTGAGTGTTTAGTTTTTCGGGTGAGAGACTGTTTTGCATATATCCTAAGACTCACCCTCCTTTTAAGGCTGGCCAACTTTTATTCTTCAAAACTTATCAGCCTCCCCTCCAGGAAGCCTCAAGTGTCTCCATTGAAGTCATAGTATCCTTTGTTTACTCTCTAATAACACTTATTCTGGAGTGTATTGACTATACTCGTCGTCTCCAGACAGTTTTGAAGAAAATACAAAGCTGTGCTAATGGTCTTGGTAACAGATTCATGCTTTTTAACCTTGAGTGGGCCCCTGATACTGTTTGCTATCTTTATTCATCCCTTACTGTTGCTTTTCCTGATTTCCCATTCGCTATAGTGACTACTTTGGAACTTTTCTATTCTTCTCAGGTACTCAAAACTGTTTCTTTTCCCTTTACTTGGAGCTGCCTATTTCTCTGGGAAATGTGAAGTTTTGGGATAGGAAATCATTGTTTTTCCCCCCATCCCTGAACTTGCCTGTGCTTTTCACTCAATATTAACTCTTGTCTGAGAGGAATGTATTCTTTTCTCTCTCTTCAAGGCTAAACTTGTCAACTACTAGTGGTCATTAGGCCTTTTATACACATGGTAACCTCATTCTCGCCTGACCTCCACAGCCTCTGACCTCTAAGAAGAGCTTAAAGGATTTGTGGAGGAACATGGCAGAAACACCCAAGGCAGTGTTGTGTGTGACTTTATCATACATGGTTGAGAACCACCATCTGGGGTCTTAGCCTGTCCCTGTCTTTGACATTTAGAACAGTGGTTTGAGTTGGAGGTCTCTCTGTTCCTTTTTCCTTTCCTCTCCACCTTAACCCCTGCCTTTCATAAATATACCAAGTTTTCCTCTGTTAACGGGGTTTCCACATTACCTGGTTCTTCACATTGCTGATTTAGAAACAAAGTTCCATCTGGAAACTTGAAGCCAGAAAATGTAATTGTCCTCGTTCTTGTCATAGGGACAATTATAAACACTAGAGTTCTTATCTAGAGATCTTAACCTGGTATCTTATGAGACCTTCCTAAAGATTTATTCTTTTACACTGTCTTAACTCTGTGCCTCTGGCCTTCTGTTCCAATGTAACCACACTTCATTTTGAGTCATTTCTTGGTTCTTCCCCTAAGTTACTTACAGTCCTCTTCAAACATAGGAAACTCATATATTATATATATCATATAATATATCTCCTATATTATAACGGGCCTGGGAAGAGAGTTTGGCATTGTCCTAATTCCCCAGTATAGCTTATAATACATTACCCCGTGGGCTTTTTGAACAATCTGTGCTCTAGTGGAAAGCATGTGGTTCACGTGTATCTGCCTATGCATTTCTTGATTGCTTCAATTTATTGAATCTTCCTTGGACTCATTAGAACTTAGGCACATGACCTGTAATTTTCTTACCCCTCCAAGTTCTGCCTTTATCTTGGGCCTTTCCATGTGAATAACTTCATAATCCCTTTTACTTTTTTGTCCCCTTTCTTCTTTTGATTACTTGTATTTTAGTTCAGCCATGTGCATCGGTGATGAAGACCTTGACGTCTGCTAAAACATATTCATTATTTCATTTCTCTCTCTCCCTTACTCCCACAATGCCCATTCTTTGATAGTGTTATAAAACCTCTGCTTCATGGCTTTTCCTTATGCCCCTAGTTGATTATAATCACCTCAGGGTTATAGACTCCCTTCAGAATGGAATGAAAGCTTAGACACTCTTCTCCAGAATGCACACAAACATAGAAAAAAATATATATACAATTCCAGGAATTTCTCGGTGTCTTTAAGCTCATCCATGTACACAGTACGAGTTCTTGAATTTCTCAGTAAATCCCTTCTCTAAATACATAATTTGTTGAGTGCTTCTGTGATTTTCTTTAATTTTGTCTCACCAATTGTCCTTTCTTATCCTTTACATTTGTGTATCATTGCTGATTTACAAAACAGCTCAACATGTGTTATCTTTTAGATTTACCCAGTAGTTCTATGAATTAAGTTATTTACCAAGTTTACTCTTTTAAAAACTTTTTTATTGTGGTGAATTTCAAATGTGTATGGGAAAGGAAAGTACAGGAAATCCTGTGTATGTATCACCTAACGTTATCAATTATCAACCCAGAGCAATCTTTTCATCTATAGTTCTCCTCTGTTGCAACCACACCCCTGGTGATCACTTTGAAAAAAAAATTCTAGGTATTATTTAATCTCATGAAATATTTTAGTATATATTCCTAAAAGATAAGCATTCTTTTTATAAACATTAGTTATAGTAGTATTATCGTACCTTAAACAATAGCGATAATTCCTTGATATCATCAAATATCAAATCAGTGTTCTGGTTTCCCCTATTATTTCATAAATATTTCCTCCCTATTGGCTTCTTTGAATCCATAGCTAAACAAGATGCATAGGTTATATTTGGTTAGTATGTCTCTGAAGTCTCTTTTTAATCTCTCATCTTTCTCTTTTTTCCTGGAAGTTTGTTTCTTGAAGAAACCAGTTTTATTTTTCTTCAGTTTTTTTTATTTGCTGTCTTCATCTCCAGCATGTTATCTAGCATGCTCACCCACATCACAGGTTTCTTATAAACTGGTAGAGTTTGGTACGCACAATCTGATTCAGAATTAGTTTTTGACTTCATAGGTCCAACATTTTTGACCTTCATAGGAACTTCATTGGTGGTATGGCCCTTCCACCAGGAGATACTGTCCAGTTGGCTTTCTTTACGATGTTAGCAACATTTGTTGACTATTGCCTTGATCCACCATTTAAATAGGAGTTTAAAAAGTGGTGCCAGTCTGATTCTGTTATCCCTTCTTCACCTATTATTTGGAGAACTTCTATAAAAGGCCAAGTTTGGGGTGCCTGGGTGGTTCAGTGGGTTAAAGCCTCTGCCTTCGGCTCACGTCATGATCTCAGGGTCCTGGGATCGAGCCCCGCATGGGCTCTCTGCTCAGCGGGGAGCCTGCTTCCTCCTCTCTCTGTGCCTGCCTCTCTGCCTACTTGTGATCGCTGCCTGTCAAATAAATAAATAAAATCTTAAAAAAAAAAAAAAGGCCAAGTTTGAATTTTAAAGCTGTTTCTTTGTAATTTCCCAGAATGGCTTCCTTTGGATGGAAGAGGAAAATTGGCGAGAAGGTCTCAAAAGTGACTTCCCAGCAGTTTGAAGCTGAAGCTGCCGATGAGAAGGATGTAGTTGAGAATGAAGAAGGGAACTGGCTTCATGCCATTAAACGAAGGAAAGAAATGCTTTCTGAGGGCTGCGCTGAGAAGAGTAAGCAGCTGAAGGATGAAGGAGCCAGTTTGGCTGAAAATAAAAGGTATGTTTTTAGGGTTTTCTTATAGAGAACAGTTTACATTTCTGTCAGTGATGAGATGAAGAGCTATGAATTCTATAAATTCATGTCTTAAAAATCTGATCTAGGGGCGCCTGGGTGGCTCAGTGGGTTAAGCCTCTGCCTTCAGCTCAGGTCATGATCTCAGGGTCCTGGGATCGAGCCCCACATCGGGCGCTCTGCTCAGCCGGGAGCCTGCTTCCTCCTTCCTCCTCTCTCTCTGCCTGCCTCTCTGCCTACTTGTGCTCTCTCTTTCTCAAATAAATAAATAAAATCTTAAAAAAAATGTTTTAAAAATCTGATCTAGATGCTAAATTAATTAGATAAGTTTTAAAGACACCTTTAAACATTCCCATGGAGTCTGAAAGTTTGTAGAAGAGTCTCTAAGATGCTTGGAATGTCCGCTTTGCCATTGTTTTTGTTCTGTCTGAAGAAGAGTAAATGCTGAGTGAAATGTAACCCACGTTTTTGGTTGGTAGGAGATAGTTTAATTTCTGGAAACTTTCTCCTTGTGTTATTATATACCAGACAAATTGGGTGTTTCCAGAAGGGCTTTGAGGGCATGTACTTTTTTTTTTTTTTTTAAAGAGATGTTCAGTTGTCCTTTTTCATTGGCTTTTATATACATCAATAAATATGGTTATACATAGGAATTTGATAATAATTTCGTTTATCTTCCCTTATTCAGCTAAGCACTTACACTTTTGCTGTTTACCCTTCACCCTTTTCTGTTTTCCTTTTTTTCCTACGTTCTTCTTCCTTTTCCCCAGTCTCTGGTTAGGTCTTTCCGTGGGACCAAAAATCGTTCTTTCACAAATCAGTGGGAACTGAACCCATTGGTTAGGAGATTCTCTAGAGAAAGCTGGAATTCTCTGTACAGGAAAAGAAAATGGTCAGTATCTAATACCACATACAAATATGGACTCTAGAGAGCCAGAAAAATAAAAAATCTTAGTGTGAAATGTAAAACTACACAGTTAATGAAAGAAAATATGGAAGGGTATCTTTATAACCTAGGGGTGGAAAAGGACATTTGTATTTTTTTTAATTAATTAATTTATTTTTTCAGCGTAACAGTATTCATTGTTTTTGCACAACACCCAGTGCTCCATGCAATACGTGCCCTCCCTATTACCCACCACCTGGTTCCCCCAACCTCCCACCCCCGCCCCTTCAAAACCCTCCGGTTGTTTTCCAGAGTCCATAGTGTCTTATGGTTCGCCTCCCCTTCCAATTTCCCTCAACTTCCTTCTCCTCTCTATCTCCCAGTGTAAGCCGGCTACAGAGACAGAGCCGAGGACTGAACAGAGCCGAGGACTGAACTCTCAACTCGGGGTTACCTTGAACTGGTCGCGGGCTGGGTGGACATTTGTATTTTTAAAAATTTCACATCTAGGGTGCCTGGGTGCCTGAGTGGCTTAAGCCTCTACCTTTAGCTCAGGTCATGATCTCAGGGTCCTGGGATCAAGCCCCGCATCGGGCTCTCTGCTCAGCAGGGATCCTGCTTCCCCTCTCTCTCTGCCTGCCTCTCTGCCTGTTTGTGATCTCTCTCTGTCAAATAAATAAATAAAATCTTTAAAAAAAATTTTCAAATCTACATTAGAGTTAAAATAATAGTTCAACCCCTGTATTCCCTCTAGATAGACAAAAAATTCCTAATAACTGCTTTATTTATCTATTTCTATACATACATATACATACACTGACATTAATTTATAAATTTACAGGTTTTTTTGTGATGTCTGAAAGTAAGTTGTAGACATGACATCTCTCTCCTAATTTAGCATGCTTTTTATAAAAATAAGGATATTTTGGGGCACCTGGTTAGCTCAGTAAAGCATGCAGCTCCTGAGCTGTATGTAGGTCGTGAGTTTGAGCCTCATGTTGAGTATGGAGTCTACTTAAAAAAAAAAAAAAAGAATAAGAATATTCTCTTACTACACACTGTAACTATCAAAGCTGTGAACATTAACAATTCAGTAAACTAATACGCAGTCCACATTTAGATTTTTCTAATTTTCTTTGAAATGTCTTTTACAGTTTTTTTTTGTTTGTTTGTTTTGTTTTGTTTTTAAATCAGGATCCAGTCAGAGTTCACACATTCATTTCATGGTTATAACTCTTTAGTGTCTACTTAGATCCCCTATTTTATCCCCCATGATAGTGACTTTTTTGAAGAGTCTAGACCAATTTTCTGTTTAATTGTTCCTTATGGATGTCATTTAACTTGTTCCTCTATTTCATGTGTTTCTTGTCAACTGAGGTATGGAGGTTTGATTTAGATTCTGATTGACTTTTTGGCAAGAGTACTTAATAGGTTTGTACTTTCTATTGTATCATATTGGGAGAGAAGTAACATCAGGTTGTCATCAATGCAGTCATTTGAAAGATTTCATGCCAATGTCAGTTTACTGTGTTTAATATCTGCTGAAAGTCATATTTTAATAAAAATCTTGAAATATTGGAGTGCCTGGATGGCTCAGTCGGTTAAGCTTCTGCCCTCAGCTCAGGTCATGATCTCAGAGTCTTAGGATTAATCCCTGCATCAGTCTCCCTGCTTAGCAGGGAGTCTGCTTCTCCCACTCTCCGCTCATGCTCTGTCTCTCTGTATCTCTCAAATAAATAAAATCTTAAATAAAATCTTGAAACATTTATCCTTGGGGAATGAAACGTATTAAGAGAATTATACTAACCAACATGAGGAGTGTTGTTTTTTTATTTGCGCTAAGGATATGATGTTGAGAAGATATATGTATGGTCGGCAGGAGTAGTATCTGAATAGGTCTGAGTTTAGGACAATACCCTTCAGGTCATCTAGAGATCTAAAATCAGTCCTGTGTGCCTTTGACTGGTAACCTCCATGTGGTAATGAAGAATTTGAGAAATTAAAAGTACTACTGAGGGGCACCTGCGTGGTTCAGTGGGCTAAGCCTCTGCTTTCGGCTCAGGTCTTGATATCAGGGTCCTGGGATCAAGACCCGCATCAAGACCCGCACTGGGCTCTCTGCTCAGTAGTGGGCCTGCCTCTCTGCCTACTTGTGATCTATCTCTCTGTCAAATAAATAAATAAATAAAATCTTTTTAAAAAAAAGTAGAACTTTTCAACATTGACCATTCTTAGAAGAAAACCCACTATAAATTTTCTGCATTTATGAAATCATTCTCAGAACATCGATAAAACATCTTTAGAAATTCCTGTAAGTGCCTGTTAACTTTGTTTATGCCTTTTTCTCTAGACCACACTAGTGTGCAGGAGGGAAAGCTATTCAGTTATTACCATGGGAGTCCCTCTGAATTTCCTGTGGTACAACGGAGATAGCAACTCTGTAGATAAACAAAATAACTCTTGTTTTCTGCCTGCATGTCAAAACATTGAGTGGTTTCACTGAAATCATCTGGATTCGGTGCTTTATTTTGAATGGAGAACACTGTGAAATGATTGTGTATTTTTGCTGGTCAGCATTTGTTTTGGAGTAATATATACACAGCTTTAGAAGATAACTAAACAGAATAAAAGGAATCTAGTGGGACTGAACAGTTTGGCTACTCTGTGCCAAAACTAAATAGAAATAATAGTTTAAAAAGACGTAAGATAATATTAAACTTGATTTAAGTAATATGAGGAGTAAAAAATAATTCGAGGAGGAATAACGAAGCTAAATTAAAAAAAAAAAAATAAAAAAAACAGGGTTGCCTGGGTGGCTCAGTTGGTTAAGCTGCTGCCTTCAGCTCAGGTTATGATCCCAGGGTCCTGGGGTCGAGTCCCGCATCGGGCTCCTTGCTCAGTGGGGAGCCTGCTTCTCTTTGGGGCGCCTGGGTGGCTCAGTGCGTTAAACCTCTGCCTTTGGCTCAGGTCATGATCTCAGGGTCCTGGGATCGAGCCCTACATCGGGCTCTCTGCTCAGCGGGGAGCCTCCTCCCCTCTCCCTCTCTGCCTGCCTCTAAGCCTACGTGTGATCTCTCTCTCTCTCTCTGTCATATAAATAAATAAAATCTTTTAAAAAACAAAACACTACAGAACCTCAGTGCCTGTCTTCCACATCAGCTTCATCTTTAAGCATTTTCATTATCACTACATTTTAGCAACACTGTCCTTCCTTGTGTTTTTGAACAAAGTTTTTACACAACTTTGTCCTATGATGCTCTGTCTGAAAAGCTCTTATCTTCTGTTTTCTAATTTCTCTCGTCTTGTCCTTCTGATCTACACTCACATGTGATCATCTCCATGAGCCCCTCTCTGAGCATCCAGTCGGAGGTAGTACCCCCCAATTAGAACAGTTTGTGGCACCTATGGGACCCTCAAATGAAGCTGTAAACGTAATGAAATTCCAATCAAAATCCCGGCAGGCTTAATTTTGTAGTAATTGACAAGCTTATCCTAAAATTCACATGGAAATGGAAAGAATCTAGACTGGCCAAAACAATTTTATGGGCCAAAAAACACGCAGAGAACTTTCGCTACTTTGTTGCATCAGCACATTCTTGAATGCTGTGCCTTAATAGTGTTAGTGTGAGAATGGACATCTATAGACCATGAAAAGAATATAAGGTGCAGAAGTGACTCAAATTTATGTGATAGTTGAGCAAAGTTGAAACATCTGGTTATCAAAAGGCATAATTAAGAAAATGAAAATTCAGAGAGAACATTTATAATGCATATATCTGACATAGGACATTTTCCTAGACTACATAAGGCACTGGCACAACTCCGTGGCAAGACAGTAGCCAGGTCAGATTGGATACGAAGTTTGACCTGAAGCTTTACAAAAGAAGATACATGAATGGCCCATAGCACATGAAAAGCTGTTCAGCATGAACAGTCCCCAGAAAACTTCAAAATGGAGCCACAGCCTACTCCTGTGTAACTACCAGAATGCTAAAATGGAAAGGACCGACAGTATCAAGGGAGGATGTGGGACAACTCAGACTTTCAAGCCATTGTCCATGAAAATGTAAAACAGTTTAACTACTTTAGAAAACAGTCTGGCTATTTCTTCTAAAGTTCAACATACAGCGTTACCATACAATCTGGCAGTCTACTCCCTCCTAGATATTTATTCAGGAGAAAGGAAAATATTCACTCAAAGACTTACCTAACAGTGTTCCCAGTAGTAGTATTCATAGTGTCCATGAAGTGGAAACAACCAAAATGTCTGTCGGCAGGTGAACAGATAAATGAATCGTGGTATATCCATCCAGCAGTGTCCTATGGAGCAATGAAAAGGAATGATTAATGCATCCAAAAATTATCATGTTCAGAGAAGTCAAGAAGAGGGCATACTGATTCCATCTATGCAACCCCTAAATGGAACTCTAATCTATAGTGTTTTCTGGAACCAGAAATTGGGGTGGGTTGACTGCGAAAGGGCCCAGGGAACTTTTTGGGTTAATAAAAATGTTTCTTATTATGATTGGTTGTGGTATTTACCTGGGTGTATACATTTGTAAAAACTCATTGAAGGGTATGCTTAAAATGAGTACATGTTTTGGCATCTAGATTATAGTCCAGTAAATTTGATTAAAAAAAAAATCAGGGGCACCCAGGCATCTTGGTTGGTTTAGCATTTGACTCTTGATTCAGCTTGGGTTATGGTCTCAGGGTCACTGTGTTAGCCTTTTAAATTATTTCCTGTGCTCTGGGAGCAGTGGCAGAAGTCCCCAGTCTGGAAATGGGGTGGGCGGGGGCGGGGGGGGATTTTGCAGTTGCACATATTCCTAATTCTCGAGTTAGAATCTCACCTCCTAAAGTTAACATCTCAGAGGTTATATAAAATCATGTCACTTTTTTTAGTTGTTGTTGTTTTTAAATGATGGTGAAGATCAAGTGCATCAAAATTTGGAACAGCTTTGAACTTGGCATGAGTATGAATCATTAGAATGGTAGAGAAGTAGGAATGCCTCTGGAGGACTTGCTAGAGATGGAGGAAGGGAGAAAGGTTGATGAACAAGAGGGAGTTACTTCTACTTTCTAGCTTTTGTCTCCTTGTGATTTTCTTCCTTCTTTCCCTCCTTCCTTCCCTATCTCTTTCCTTCCTTCCTTTTCTTTCTTTCCTCTGTCTTTCTCTTTTTTGCACTTAGTATTTTCTCATTTAGTTTTATTTAGCACTTAGAGTGTGGTCTGAACACATGAAATATAGCACAATCCAAGTGTGTTAATGTCATCCTCAAAAGGCGGCACAAATTTTTGGCAATATAGGCTCCTGCTGTCAGTTTCCTTCATTAGTAACTAACTACCCTTAGAAAAATTTGGTTTGCAGTTGAATGGTTTTTAAGATCTGGAGTTCTCCCTTACAGTATTTATGATTCTTTGTAGCCAGAAACTGGTGTTCTCTTCTATCTAATATACAGGGATAGTATTGTGAGTATAGTGATTAAGAGTGTGAATTTTGAAGTCATCTTACCTCTGTTCAGATCCTAGCTTTATCGTGTCTGTCTGTGAAACCTTTGGCAGATTGTTAACTTTTTAAGTGTCAATTTCCTCATGTGTGAAATGGTAAGACTTCTCTCATAGATTGTTGGGGGATTAAAAAGCAAGTCCATGTAAAAGAGCTTAACATGTCATCTAGCACCTTGGAAACATTCAATAAATGTACTTCAGATATTATGTTTTAGGATTTTTTATGTAATTGGTACATTTTATAATATTAAGATTTTTTTATAAGTTATTTTGTGCAGACATCTTTTACTAGAATTGTTACTAATTGGGATAGACCTTTCAGGAGTCTCGGTGTGAGTCCGAACTTTGATATGTTGGCTTTCAAGGTTTGAGCCACTAGATGGTGATATTTGATTATGTAGCTAAGTTGTCTGATTTTCCTCTGTGGAAATTTAGTGTGTGTGTGAAGCAGAACTATAATTAGAATTTATCATGAATCTTATCTCTTGTCTAGAAAAGTATACCTATTAAAGTGAACGTGAGGGCAGTCTGGCTGCATGGCACACATTTTATTGACGTCAGCATGGATCTGTTTAATGACCGTGATCCTCCTTTGGGTGTCATTTGTTCCTCCCTCTCTTCTGGTTTCTTCTCACTGGTGTACGAACATACCTTGATAACAACCATTTAAAAAGCTTCCCTTGCCTGTGCATGCCCTACCATTTCTTCGCTCCCCTTTCACCACAAACTCCATTTCTTTTTTTTTTTTAATTTTTAATTTTTTTTATAAACATATAATGTATTTTTATCCCCAGGGGTACAGGTCTGTGAATCGCCAGGTTTACACACTTCACAGCACTCACCATAGCACATAACCTCCCCAATGTCCATAACCCCACCCCCCGCTCCCAACCTCCCTCCCCCATCAACCCTCAGTTTTGTGAGAACAAACTCCATTTCTTTTTTTTTTTTTTTAAAGATTTTATTTATTCATTTGACAGAGAGAGAGATCACAAGTAGGCAGAGAGGCAGGCAGAGAGAGAGGAGGAAGCAGGCTCCCTGCGGAGCAGAGAGCCCGATGCGGGGCTCGATCCCAGGACCCTGAGATCATGACCTGAGCTGAAGGCAGCGGCTTAATCCACTGAGCCACCCAGGCGCCCCCAAACTCCATTTCTTGATGAATCTTCTCTGGGTCAGGTTTCTCTTCCCACTGGTCCCCCACAGCCACTCATGTGAAGGTTACATGACCTCCGGTCATCATGTCTCTGTTCTCATTCACCGTACCTGTCATCCTCCAGCATAGCTGACCCCTGTCTTCCTAGATACACTGCTCTCTCATCTACAGCACCACACTCCTGGTTTTTCTTTTGTCTCACTGTCCACTTCTTAATCTTTGCTTAATCCTCTTCTGCTCGTTTTCTAAATATCGGTGGGCCAAAGTATTTAGGAAGTACTTCTTCTCTTTTCTATATCCTTTTTTCCCCCTTTCTTAAACTTACATAGTCTCCTGCTTTCAGTACCCTCCCTATCCCGATGACTGCCAAATATGTCTATAGTAATATGTCTGTAGTGCTGTCTTCCCACCTGAATTCCAGACTCTTCAATCTCCAGTGCTTACTTTATACCCACTTGGATGTCTGATTTGTATCTCAGATTGAACAGGTACTAAGCAGAACTCTTGATTTTTCTTGCAAACATCTGGTACTTTTTAGTCTTCCCCATGTCAGTAAAAGGGATCACCATTTACCCAAGTCCGTAAGCCTGAAAGCCGGAGTCAGCTCTGTGGGTTTCTGTGTCAATGCAGAGCTAATTGGCCTCAGGCACCCCCGATTGCCTGCCCCTCATGCTGTTCTCATGGCCATGAACAGCTGCTGCTGTTTTTACGGACCAGTCAGCCTGCATTCATTGTGCTACCTGACAGTGCAAGACCATCACACCTTGACACTGGCCATTTTGGACCTGTAGGTGCTCTGGAAGGAGTGGGTCACACATTGAGAAGTAGGAAGGGTTAAAAGCTTGTGGGGTAGAATTGGTGGGAGACAGGGTAAGGAAGGGAAAATCCTTTTCCCTTCGTCCTCTCACTGGACAGTTTGCAAGACACACACGTTTTATACAGTCTTCTGAAGAAGTTTTACAAGATTAGCAGTCATCTGTTTGCTTTTGAAGCTGTTGCCAGCTCAGCAGATGCCTTGTATTTATTCTCCCTCTTTCCTGCCTTACTTCTCTTTTTTTCCCCTCACTCTTCCTTTCCTGGGGTCCTGTCCCCCACAAAGAATAAGCGTAGGCCTCAAGCTCTGTTTCCCAGGGAATTCAAGTTAAGATGTCATCCTGGATTTTGTTTTTGCTCCTCATATCCAGTTTAAGTTGACTTTATTTTTTAAACATATTCTAAATCTTTTTTATCCTCTCTGTTTTCACTGCTGGATTCCTAATCTAATCTACTCTCATCTCTTACCTGAATCATTCAGGTGGTCTCCTAATGGCTTTCCTGTACTCGTTCTTTTTTTTTTTTTTTTTTTGAAGATTTTATTTATTTATTTGACAGAGATCACAAGTAGGCAGAGAGAGAGGAGGGGAAGCAGGCTCCCTGCTGAGCAGAGAGCCCGATGTGGGGCTAGGTCCCAGGACCCTGTAGACCATGACCTGAGCCAAAGGCAGAGGCTTAAGCCACTGAGCCACCCAGGAGCCCCTCCTATGCTCATTCTTATACCTCTACAGACTCTTCTCCTCCCTGGGCCTGACTGATCTTTTCAAAATGTAAATCATGTCTGTGTGTTGTATCAAATCTCTACAGATTCCCCATCATGCATGAGATAAAAGCCACACTCGTAACATGGCCTCCTAGTTCCTAAGTGATTGTGGCTTTAGTTTGCCTCTTGTAGCTCTCATCTGCCTTCCTCCTTCAACTACAGCCATGCTGGTTTTCTTTCCTTTCCTCAAAACATGAGGTGTTTGGCCCTCCCTTGGCTTAGGCTCTTCCCATTGTCTGGGATGAACTTTCTCCAGATCTTCAGTTAGCTGACCCCTTTTTGTCAGTCAGATCACAGCTCAAATGCCTTTCTAGAGAGATCTTTCCTGACCATACATTCAGAGTAGCCATCTAGTCATTCCCTTTCACATCCCTCCACTTTTTTTTTTTTTAAATCCACACTCATCATATTTTAACTTAGGTTTGTTATCTTTCTCTACCTTCTTCCTGCATGCAAACATTCTAGAATGGAAGATGAAGAAAAATGGTAGGGTCATTTTATATATTGCCAAATGCCGTATTCTCAGTTTCCAGAAAACTACCTGGCTCAGAGGAGATGCTTAATAAATTTCTACCAAATGAACAAGCTTATAACTACAGAGCTCATTAAGCTTGAAGCTGTAGTAAATTAGAACTCTAATTGGGAGCAAAGTCGTTAAACACCTTGACATTTCTGACTGATAAATGAGTGTGCTTACTTGCTTGCTTGTTCACCAGCTGTTGTTCATCTCGGTGTAGGGCTGACCTCACCCTGCCCAGTGCGATCCCTGCGCCCATTCTCTTTGTGCTAGCGCACCGGCTCACAGTTAAGGTTGTCTTTAAACTGGCTGAATCAGACTTTGGTCACTTATTAACCATAGTGACCTTAAACCAAGTTTTTATCTTATAATGCTTCCTATCCAGCAGCTGCAGTAGGGCCATGTCTGTTCGGTCTGTTCCAGTCTCAAGTTGAATTAAGAGATATGCTGGAGAAGTTAAGAGAGACCATTGATTGATTAGGTGCCAAGTTTCCTGGGATCCGAGAACAGAAGAACTGGGGGGTGGCACCCTTTGTTTGTAGGCCAGGAGACATATATCAGAGAGAAATGAAAAATGAGGGAGGGGAGGGAATTCAATAAGCTTATGATAGTGAAGTAAATGCCCACCAGTTGCTGCTGCTTTTCAGTCGGTGGAAAACAGCTCACCTTTTCCTTCAAACCTTTGCGTGTCCCGTGGGCATAAAACGCATTTCACTTAGCAACGCCTTCAAAATAAAAGCAGCACCACTAAGGGGGTGGAGTGGCCTTTTCTTTTTTTCCCCTCAAATCTGCATGCCTGTGTTTGTACATACATATGCTGGTATGGGTACCTGTATGTACGTGCTGCCTAATGAAAAGAGAAAACAGAACTAAGCGATGGTCAGTGTTATCTGGAACTTCTCATTTCGTACTTTGTGATAATAGAAGCAGCTTGAGGGGTGGGAGGGTTGGGATGGGGGAGGCCGCCCTGTTTCTCAGGAATAGTGCTGTTGGCATTTTGGGCAGGACAGGTCTTTGTTGATGAGGATTGCCCCTTGTCTTGCCGGATGTTAGCATCCCTGAACCCTTGTCACTAGTGCCTCTAAGTCACAATGACAACCAAAACCACCATTGTGAATTGATACAAATGCCTGCCATGCCGTGATAACAGTTCCTGGTTGAGTTAGGCAGAAACTAGGACTGAAAGTGAAAAGGACATTTGACAGATGTGACAGATTTTAAGTGGTTGGACCAAGTAATGCAGGGGTTGGCACACCACATTTATAAATTTTTTTAATAAACATTTATAAAGTTTTATTGGACACAAGCATGCATCTTTGTGTATGTATTATCTGTGGCTGATTTTTGTGCGACAGCAGAATTGAGCAGTGTGACAGAGACTCCATGGCCCACAAAGCCTGAAATACTCGTTATAGGGTGCTTTACTGGACTGACCTTGGTCTCCAGACCAGCCTCTTTTTCTAAAGCCACGGACTCCTGAAACCTCACACATCCCAGCATCTTAAAGTCCTTCTGCTCTACGTAGAATTTTAATCTCTTAGTTCTTTCTACCCTTATTCCCATTCCCTTAGTCTTGGGATTTCTTGTAACTTCTATACCTGGAATGGTAAGATGGAACAAAGTAAGAATTAAGGTATCTGCTACTTTTCTTTTAAGGTAAAATTTGTTTTCATTTCTTTCTTCTTCTTTTTTTTTTTCTTAAATGTATTTTCAGCAGGCTAGTTCTTGTCCCCACTTTTCATGTCTTTCATGCTTTTCTTTGCTGCTTTCCAAGACTTCTCTGAGAGAAGGTAGGGTAGGTAGATAGAATCTGGGATAGTACCACCTTCTGTGTGCCTGGCCTTGTTCCGGGTGTTGTAGAGTACAGGTGAATCTACCTTTTGGTCCCTGAACTCATTAGTGAAGAGAAGACAAAAACACATGAAAAAAAAATAGAGAAAAATGAAGTGGAAGAAAGCATTAGGTAGCTGGAAAAGCATTAGTCTTGCAACTGTAAGAGCTATCTTCCTGGTTTCCACAGGATTAATACCATGTGCCTGTGGACTGGTCCTGTAGCTGTTCTCTAGCTTTGTTTCCTCTTCAGTAAAATGAGAGCAAGTAATGCCAATCTTGGAGGACTTTATGAGCACTAAGGGAATGGACTTTTTGTGAGAATAATTGTTTATTAGTGATGGTATTGAAAGTACCTTGCAAAACAAAGTACTTCAGGAACACAAGTGATGCTACACGGTCAGGTAAATGGGACTCATACTGGCTTCATGAAGAACTGAATTTTAACTTGGCCTTGGAGGAGAGCAAACCTTTGAATAGTGAAGAGGGGGAGGAAGGAAGTCTTAGATATGCATATGTTTGTGTACTGGGGGGGGGGGGGCCGTGAACAAAGAACGACATGACACGTGGGTGGGGACTGGGCACATACACAGCTGAGTGGAGCAGAGCTGTGGGTGGGAGGGTAGTAGAAAAAAGATTGGACTGATAAGCTAATACTGGAAGAAAGAGATTCACTAGTGTTAAGTCCTACAGAATTACTACTACTCCATTTCTTAGAATATTATGAGTAAGAAGATTATTATGAAGGAATAATTTAACTTTTCAGAGACTAGAACATAGCAGATTTCCAAAGTTTTTCATGTTGTGTCTGAAATAACATTTGGAAATACTTAGAGATAGGCTGAAAGTCTCCCATAATTTGCTTTCTTTTTAGGTGACATAGTAACCACTTTTAGACATAGTATCATTAAAGCTTAGTGGATAATCGCACGATGAAATGAAATTTCTGTGATGTATATACTTTTCGTTAAGAACATTATAGGGAATAGCTATAAAGAGTTGAAATGGGTGCCAAGTATTGTTGAGAGTCTTGTATACTTTTTTTCCCTATGTTATCTGTTACAGAAGGGTTTTTCTCATTTTCTGAGGTGTATCCTACATGGTCGTGTGAACTTTATACTTTTTAATAAGTTGCTGGATTTAATTTGTTGATACTCTAGGGTTTTTATATTTAGCTTATGCACTAGGAAATCTTTAGTGATTATTAGGATTCTCTTTTTTTTCGGGTAATGTATCTTTCTTAGGACAAAAGCATTTCTTATTTTTATTGCTAGATTGTCCAAATATGCTGAAATGCATTAGGACTCTTAAGACTACATTTTTAACTGTGGTATTTAAAACTCTGGCTTAGGCCGTGGCATATATTTCATGGTCAGGACCATGTCTTTGTTTATCCCACGAAGACTGTCTACCACTCCCTTGTCTACCTTTTTCTTTCAGAAACTATTGATATGTGTTAGGTGCTAAAGCTGCATATACCTTGGGGTACATAGAGCTTCTGGCTTAAACAAACAGAAATAAATGTAAACTTTCAAGTTCTATGAAGAAAAAGAACTGGGTATCATGAGCCAATAGTCACAAGAATGATTTAAGGCAAGGGGGTCAGAGAGAGCCTCTCTGAGGAACCAGGAAGGCAGGTTGATGGGGGTTTAGCTAGGGAAGGGAGTCCTGATTCTTCTTTTGCTTTTTGCATAATTTTTGATTTTGTCATGTATTTGTCATTAAAATAAGGCCACTTGCTATAGTCCTGCCCATTTACTTACATGTTTTAATTTGATCCAAGTTGTTCCATGATACTAAAATTAATTTCTAGTGAATTTTATTTGTGACATTTGTGTGTATGCTCCATGAGTGAGTAATACAGATGGTAAAATAATTTTAAATCATCTCTGTATCTGAAGTAGAAATTGGGAGATTAAGATTGTGACTTTTGGGCACCTGGGTGGCTCAGTGGGTTAAGCCGCTGCCTTCAGCTCAGGTCATGATCTCAGGGTCCTGGGATCGAGTCCCACATCGGGCTCTCTGCTCAGCGGAGTGCCTGCGTCCCTTCCTCTCTCTCTGCCTGCCTCTCTTGTGATTTCTCTCCATCAAATAAATAAATAAAATCTTTTAAAAAAAAATTGTGACTTTTTACTTGTTTTAGAAAACAGGTTGTCTAGTATGGCAAGGAGGAGAAGAAGGCAATTGCTTTCAGTACAATAACAACTAAGAAACATCCTGCACTAGGTAGGAGTTGACATTATCGTTTTAATTTGCTTTGGAAAATGACCTTTATTCAGTGTGTGTCCACCTTGATGTGACTTTGGAGCTCCTTCCTGATCTCTCTGAAGGCCGTTGATCCGCCCTGCATTGTTTGTTCTTGTCTGTAATAAATTAGACACTTTAAGATAGGTTTGTTCTTTTGTGTAAGTAAACAGTTGAAGTTTAAACTGTTACCAAACGTGGGCTTTTTTGACTTGATCTAATCCCGTGTCCACATAATTTCAATAAGCAATAGTGACTAAAACACGGAGCAGTTTAGAATTTATCTTCCAAGTGTACTTCTGACTTGTCCCTTGCCTGATAGAATCACCCAGGGACTCTGGTCTGAGCATCTCAGCAATTCTTCCCAACACACTTCCCCTTCTCCTAAATATGTATGTCTTGAGAAAATATGCCCTGATTTGGAAGTATGTCTTTTCTCTTTTATTGCCTTTTTGTTCTTTTTTTCTTTCTGACCTTATCTTAAGGTATGGAAATTAGGTTTCTTATGACAAATTTTCGTTCTATTACTTACACATTATTTTGTCCTTGCTTTCTTCAGAGTGCTACTCCAGTTTCTAGACAGAGAAGCTCAAAATAACTTAACCGTTTTTGGGGGGTTTAATTCAGAAAATTGATCATTGCATAAAAGTTGGAATTTGATTTACCTACATTGGAAGTCACACAGCTTTCACTCAAATCTATCAAAAACTACTTTCAATATCATTGTAATGTCTATGCGAAAGCTCTTACAAGATCAAAGAAGAAAACTAAACTTTGAATTTCAAATATTATATTCTGAACAAAGGAAAGCCACTTCGAATAAGAAAATATAAACTGAGCCAGAAAAGTTATTTCTATCATGAAACATTTTTGGGCACAATTATTGTAAATATTATTAGAAATACAATGTAAAATAAGGTGAAAACTTTAAAGTTTTTGATGACATAGTTTTTAATGAGGAAATAAAATACGAATGTTAATATTAGCTAGGGATTTGCTAAAAAGTGTACCTGTATAGAAATAGCTTTTAGGGGAGGTTCCTGGCTGGCTCAGTTGGTAGAGCATGCAACTCTTAATCTCAGAGTCGTGAGTTCAAGCCCCATATTGGGCATAGGGCCTACTTAAAAAAAAAAGAAAAGAAAAGAAAAATAGCTTTTAGGAAACTTCTTCTTCTTCCTTTTTTAATTTAAGTAATCCCTATACCCAACGTGGGATAGAAGTAGCATTTAAATTTGTCTTGATATTTCCATATAAGGATGTAAAATTGTGTGATAGAAATCAAATAGAAATCGGTCATGATATTAGTGGAAAGTAATACTCATTTCTGGCTAGTTACCTTCTGTTTAACATAGAAAAAAATGCTATAACATTTCTTCTTAAATACGGTCAACCTTCTTTCATGGATTCTGCCTTTTTTTTGTTTTTTTTTAATATTTTATTTGAGAGCGAGCAAACAAGGGAAGAGAGAGTGTATGAGCAGGGGGAGAGATGACGGAGTGGCAGGGGATGAGGGAGAAGCAAACTCCCCGCTGAGCAGGGAGCTCGATCTCAGGCCCTGAGCTGAAGGCAGATGCTTAGCTGTCTGATCCACCCAGGTGCCCCTGGATTCTGCATTTATGAGTTTACCCACTCACTAAAGTATATTGGTAACCCCCAAATTAATACGCATGGTGCTTTCACAAGCATTAGTGAACATGCACAGAGCTGAGAAAAATGTGAGTGCCTGCTGTGGCTGTTCCCAGATGAGTCAAACAAGGTGCAACTGTGTCTCCTTGTTCCAGCTCTTACACTGTAAACAAGTGTCCTTTCTGTGGTCTAAGTTATATATTTCCACACATATGTGTCTTTTGTTGATGGTTTTGCTGTTTAAAATGGTTTAGAAGTGCTATGTTCCTAAGGACAAGAAGGGTGGGATGTGAATGAGCACAGATTTTACAGAGAAAATATGTGTGTGTTCAGTAACCTTTGTCCAGGCATGAGTTACAATGCTATTGGCCATGAGTTCAATGTTAATGAATCATAAATATATATTAAATAAGATGTCTTTAAACAGAAACACATAAAATAAGGCTATATATTAATCAGTTGATAAAAATATGACCAGGGGTTTGCAGGAACTTAACCCTGTGTTTTCCAAACTACGAGCAATGATTCAGTATTTGGTAATTCAGTCTTTACAGTGACTTTATAGAACATAACTTTGGGAATGAGAATCAGCTATATCTGGAATAAAGCTTTTGAGCTTAATAGTGTTTTAATATGTGCAACTTTTCTTTTTATCAAGAATTTAAATAACCAGGACAACGAATTAAAATTTACTCTAAAGCTGTTTAAAATCTAAATCTTTCTGGTTCCCGGTAGAGTCTGGATAGTAAGAGATCTACTATACAGCCATTTTTTTTTTTTAAGGCAGTTCTGTACATAATAATACAAAATGATCTCAAGATATAGTAAGTAAAAGGGCAAGGGAGAGAATTGTGTGCATATTTAGAATGTTACCATTTATGATGTTTTAAAAGATACATAGGTCCACATGCTTATAAATCTAAAGATTATCTTTGGCAGGATATCAAGGAACTGGTAACTGGTTGTCTGTGGGAAAGTGATCTAATAGACCAGAGGACAGGAGTGAAGGCAAGATTTGCTTTTCATTGTACAAATTTTGGGGCACTTGTGTGGCGTAGTTGTTAAGTGTCCAACTCTTGGTTCAGCTCAGGTCATTATCTCAGGGTTGAGTTTAAGCCCAGCATGGGCCAGCACAGATTCTGCTTAAGATTCTCTGTCTCATCCCTCCCTCCACTGCCACTGCCCCCAATGCACTCCCCCTTTTTTTTTTTTCTTTTTTGAATGTATTCTTACCAAATAGATGGATTTTAAAGATCAGATATTTAACCTACTGAGCCACCCAGGTGCCCCAGTGGGTCATAATAATAGAAAATCTGAAGGGGAAGAGTATAGACATAGTATAGCATATTATAGTAGGTGCCCTAGTGGGTCATATTAATAGAAAATCTGAGGAGTCTAGACATATAGTATATTATAGTAAATATATTTACTATATATAATAATACTACTAATTCTGATAATATTAATACATAATAATGTTAATATAATAATATACATAGTATAATATACTTATTTCTTCCCTCATTGGCTTTTTTCTTAAAGGAAATTAATGAGAATGATATTTTAAGTTGTACCATCCTTCCTTCTAAAGTGATCTCATTTCCAGTCGGTTTTATATCAAGTAAAATATGTGTATATTTGACCTCCAAAATACAGCTTTCCTTCTTCAACAATTGTTCATGGCCCACTTCCTTCCAAAAAGATAGCTGTAATGACTAAAGGGTAATTTTTTCAAGTTTTATGGAGACACAGTTGATGTATAACATTATGTAAGTTTAAGGTATAGAATGTGATGATTTGATAAATGTATATATTGCAGAATGATTACCACGGTAAAAAGTTAGTTGATACATCCATCACCTCACATTTGCTTTTTTTGTGTGTGGTGAGAACATTTTAGATTTACTCTCTTAGCAGCTTTTAAGTATAATGTCTAACAGTAGAGGATCCATTTGAATGAATTTTGTATTGAAACAGTAGTAATCAGTCTCTGAGCATTATGCTACAGAGAGAAGCATTTGATAATTTAAAGAATTAAAAAAAGTTTCATATGTGTGATATGTATTAAAACAAACTGGAAGAATATACAATAAAGTGTTAACTATATTAACTATGGTTGTTGTCTTTAATTTCTGCTGGGGGGGTATGGGTGTGTATGCATGCACTTTCCTATATTTTCTGATTCTTCTCTGTGTATTTGGGAAATAATTTTTTAATATCAAAACAATTTTATCAAAACAAGTGTCCTTTACTCAGGTATAGAATACAAGAAAGACCTGATTTAAGAATATTTTGTATAAAAACAAATACTTCATGTAAGCACCGTAATGTTATAGCAGCGTTATCAACAATAGCCAAAATATGGAGAGAACCCAAATGCCCATTGACTGATGAATGGCTGAAGAAGATGTTTAACACACACACACACACACACACACACACACACACACACACGTGCATGCACATGTGCGCACGTTGGAATATTACCTAGCCATCAAAAAGAATGAAATCTTGCCATTTGCAACGACATGGATGGAGCTAGAGTGTATTCTGCTAAGTGAAATAAGTCAGAGAAAGACAAATACCATATGAACTTACTCAGATGTGGAATTAAGAAAGAAAACAGGTGAATGTGTGGGAAGGGAGAAAAGAAAAAAAGGAGAGAGGGAAATAAGCCATAAATGACTCTTAACAATAGAGAACAAACTGAGGTTTAATTGAGGGGGCTGGGTGGTACTAAATGGGCGATGGGTATTAAGGAGCGCACTTGTTATGATGAGCACTAGGTGTTGTATGTAGGCAATGAATCACTGAGTTCTACTCCACAAGCCAATATTGCCCTGTGTGTTAACTACCTAATTTTTTTTAAAAAGATTTTTTTTATAAGACTTTATTTTTTTTAAAGATTTTATTTATCTTAAATAAGATAGAGAGGGAAGAGAGCAGGAGCAGAGGGGCATGGCAGAGGGAGAAGGAGAAGCAAACTCCCCACTGAGCAGGGAGCCCAATGTGGGGCTCAGTCTTGGGACCCTGAGATGATGACCTGAGCTGGACGCAGATGCTTAACCGACTGAGCCACCTAGGCGCCCTTCCTCTCCTGCTAAGAATATTTCTGATGCAGGCAGAAGCAGGGAAAAACAGCATTGTGGTAGCACATCATAAAAATGAAGTGAATAATGGTCACACTGTGTTCCTAAAACTCTAATTGTCTTTCACCCAGAAGTAAACACAGTGTTCAAACAGGTAACTCTTCAGTACTCAGCAGGGGCCCCTGTTAGGGAAGAAGATATTAACTTCTTCCAGGCAGTAGTTCTGATAGCTCTGTCTGCATTTTCAGATTGGTTTGCCTGAAAGCAAAGACTACTAGCTTTTGCAAGGTTAATCTGAAACGTCGAGGTCTGTCTAGCCTGCTGTTACCAAGTCGCGGTAGCCCCTGCTGCAGCCTATCATGGCAGCTCCGGCGGGATGTGTAAAGCACACTTCCGCCACGTTCATCCTCCCCCTGCTGCTAGCCATGGGGCTGGCTCTGTGGCAGACCTATTTACAGGTGTCGGTAGCCCATTTTCATTTGCCAAGATGGCATGAGACCCCTGGAAATGGCGCTGCCCATCCGTATTCCTTGCTAGTCAAGGAGCTCTCTAGCAAGGTGAGAACAGAATGCACTTCTGTATGTTCTTCAAGCTTTGCATTTTCTCCTAAATGTCACCTGTATTTCTCTACTTCACTGTCCTCTGTTTAAGTAAGAATAATCAGTGCATATTGGCCCACATTTTGGTACCTTTCGTTTGGATCTTCACTTATTCAAGTAGGAAATTATGCAGAAGAACACATACAGAGGAAATGAAGGGTCTGGAAAACAGGAAACAATGAGTGATTCCATAGAAGGTAGCACATGATAGGTCTTAATATGTTATGAAAGGTATTATCAATGGTTCACCACCTTGGTGTTTATTAGCGTTTGCTGGTTCAAAAAATTTAGATGCCTGGGTCCTCCTCTGAGAATATCTGTTTTAGATGAGCTGAGGCTAGGCCCAGCTCTGTGTATACGTGGTGTGTGTGTGTGTTGTATATTTCTTCCCTTCCCGAATCTCCCTAGATCATTCTGGTGTAGCCAAGAATTAAAACTAGTGGGTTACATATTTTCTGTTTATCTTGAGAAACCAGAATTAGTAGTACTGGGAGGAAGGTACAGAATAGAAAGTTTCTGCTTGTTGTCATGGAAGATATATTCTGGCAAATAGGACTTTCTCTTTCTAGAAGTAGTCACATATATGTGAGTTAACCACTTGTGAAGGATACCATATAGGATAACATCTAAGACTTTGTTATTCCTTAATTTTATTTAAAAAAGAAAGTGCTGCAGTGCTTCTGCAAATTTGGCACAAGGCACGCTAAGATCGGTTTTAGGCAGGAGGAATTTGTGGTGTCTTCGCAGAGATGCTAGTTGACCATACGGCTCTGGAGGTCACAAGAAAAACCTCATTAGGAGGACATCAGTGGAAAAGTGGTCGTGGAAATCACCATCTGTAAGCTGTTTTTCGTTCAGCTTATGACTGAATGAAAATGACTCATGACCCATTTTTTTTTTAAGATTTTATTTATTTATTTGACAGAGCTTACAAGTAGAGAGGCAGGTGAAGGGGTTGGGGGCGGGAAGCAGGCTCCCCACTGAGCAGAGAGCCCGATGTGGGGCTCCATCCCAGGACCCTGGGATCATGATCTGAGCCAAAGGCAGAGGCTTAACCCACTGAGCCACCCAGGTGCCCCTCATTTGACCCCATTTTCTATAAGCTTACTTTGTATTAATAGTGATGAAAAGATATAGTTCCTGAGCTCATGGAATTTACAGACAAGGAAACTTAAAACAGAAGAATCTATTTTTTTTTTTAAGATTTATTTATTTATTTGAGCAAGAGCCAGGGGGGAGGGCGATGCAGGGTGGGGGGGGGGGAGAGAGAGAATTCTCAAGCAGACTCCCCACTGAGCGCAGAGCCCGAGGTGGGACTCAATCCCACGACCCTGAACCAAAACCAAGAGCCAGACACTCAACCAGCTGAGCCACCCAGGTGCCCCAAAAGAGTCTTTACACAGTTACCAGGCAACTTCTTAAAGTGTTCTGTGTCAGCTAGATTGTTTCAGGATTGCCCAGGATTGCAACTGGATTATAAATTTCTCAGAAAAGTCCTTTGTAATACTTGTGACATATATGACAACATTTGCAGACACATTGAGGTTGATGAAAAAAGGGAAATTTTGGGGGCGATTTCTCAGCTAGGAAAGGAAAATTGGAGAGAGATTTCTAAGATCTCTTGCATTTATATTTGTCTTCTTCTCTTTTGCTGTCCTTTCCCTTTATCTCTTAATTTTTTTTGCTTTTGTAATGTTATTGTTACTTGTGAGTTCTTGAATAGAGCTGTTTCTTGATATACAAGTATTCCTTAGTACCCGATTTAAATATTTAGTCAGGTACTCTCAATGCCTTATTAAAAATACGATATTCTTGTAACTTGACCACAGATATCGAGAGGCGATTCAAAAATGGGATGAAGCACTGCAGTTAACCCCAGATGATGCCACCCTGTATGAGATGAAATCACAGGTGAGGATCATGGAGAATTTCAGTTTCATTATGAAATCTCACTGTGTTGTGTTCATATGTGTTTGGTGAACAGTAATGAACCAAAATGGCATTTCTTTTTTTTTTTTTTTAATATTTTATTTATTTATTTGACAGACAGAGATTGCAACTAGTCAAAGAGGCAGGCAGGGAGAGAGAGGAGGAAGCAGGCTCCCTGCTGAGCAGAGAGCCCGATGTGGGGCTCGATCCCAGGACCCTGGGATCATGACCTGAGCCGAAGGCAGAGGCTTTAACCCACTGAGCCACCCAGGTGCCCCCAAAATGGCATTTCTTTCCACCTTCTTTCTCAATATGTCTTTTTCAAATTTTTTAACATTTCCTTTCCAAAATGTATTACTGTGTTATTATTGGTAGGCCCTGGGTGATAAAATATTATCACTGTATTATTTATGGCTCTGCCTTTTGCATGACGTTAGAAATTCATTAAGTTTCACAGTGAAGTTAACTTATTTCAACCTTGTTAAGATATGAACAGATAGCTACCTTTTAGGAAGTCAGTGGTGATTTCTTTTTTTCTTCTTCTTTTTTTTTCTTTTAGTGGTGATTTCTTAAATGAAATGTGTTTGCTTGCCTTGGAAATTAATTGTAATGAACTGAGCAATAGCTTTGTTTCTTCAGAATGAGGATGGTTGGACTCTGAATGATGATATTTCTCTAAAAATGGCCTAGTACTTAGCAAAAGGTCAGAATAGACTCAATTTATTAATAGTTTAGAAATAACATTTGAATTTTAAAAATCGTTTCTATTATTTTGTGGGAAAGTCTATAAAGAAAATCTCTGAGCACTTGTATTAAGTTATCCAAAAGACTTTAAAATCTCTAATGGAGTATCAGACATATTTTGGGAGGGAATAGTTGCAATTCAGCCTTGATCTACACGCTTTACAGATACCTTTCAGATGATGATCTCAAACATAAGGCACACTGTAAATAGAAAACCACATTGTAAATAGAATAATCAAAAGTGGAATTAAGAGTTCAAATATCCCTGAACCACCATGGCTAGATCATGATCACCTTATTTTAACTGATGGACAAGAGTGTTCAATGATTGAGAAGGGGATAGTTTATATTTTCATAGTTATTTTAGAAATAGGAAGAATAGTCTTTCCTGACCCTGCATGGCAGAGGTGTGGGTCAAAACCACTGAGATGCAATATTTACCAGACTAAAAACATTTTTTTTAAATGAAAACATTTATATATGGTTATTCATTAGTAGTTTGCTAGTTTATGAGTATTACTGACAAGTTTTGTTTCTTTTTTTTTGGCTGCAGGTCCTAATGTCTCTTCATGAAATGTTCCCAGCAGTACATGCAGCTGAAATGGCTGTCCAGAGAAATCCACATTCATGGGAGTCTTGGCAAACTTTGGGACGTGCTCAGCTTGGATTAGGAGAGATAGTCCTGGTAAGGAAGTTAGATTATTATAATGATGAAATTTTATTCTGACGTGTTTTTGATTAGCTGAGCCAAAAAGTAAATAGCCATTTATCACATCTGTGCAAAAAATAAATAGCAAATTACCTCTTTTTTTTTTAAGTCATGATCCTTGCGCAGTATTCTTTTTTTTTTTTATTTTTTTATTTGACAGAGAGATCACAAGTAGACAGAGAGGCAGGCAGAGAGAGAGAGAGGGAAGCAGGCTCCCTGCTGAGTGGACAGCCCAACGCGGGACTCGATCCCAGGACCCTGAGATCATGACCTGAGCCGAAGGCAGCGGCTTAACCCACTGAGCCACCCAGGTGCCCAATAGCAAGTTACCTCTTAAAGGTAGTAAGCCATAGACACAGATCATAGTTCTTATTGAACGTCTTTTTCCATTGTAAACATCAATTATATTAGAGTCAGAATATTTTTTCCAGGGGGCACTCCACTGGTTCAGGTGGTTAAGTTTCCGAATCTTGGTTCGGTTCAGATCGTGATTTCATAGGCCGTGAGATTGAACCCCCTGTCAGACTCCGTGCACAGTGGGGAGTCTGCTTAAGAGGCTCTCCCTCTGTCCTTCCCTCTTTCTCTCTCTCTCTAAAATAAATAAAATCTTTAAAAAAAAAAGAATTTTTTTTCAGGTGTTAGGTAGCACAGGCTGAAGAAATGAATTGGCTGTGACCATTACATCTTGTTTTTGTTTTTGTTTTGGCAGGGCTGGCCCCTAACATCCTAAAGAGTATTTGCAAATCTAATACAGTAGTGCCAAATTTTCTGTTTATCATCAATTAAGATTTTGCATGGCTTTATTTGCCTTTCACAGTTAGGAAAAAATAAATAAATAAAAAATAGCTTCTTTAAAGGCTAATGAAATGACTGGTAAACCCTGAACTTAACTTTACTAACAATGGCTTTAGTAAGTTATGGATAACTTAGATTTTTCTGATAAATATCATTTCTGTTTACCAAAATAAAGGTGTTGGTCAAATTCTCAGAAATAATAAGTAAGAAATTTTGATGAGAGAATAATTGGTGTCAAGTAACTTAAACATGATAATCTGAAATGAGGTTCACAGTGATGGAAACCAGTTTAACCAAAGTCCCTTTTTTTTTTTTTAACCTGAAGACTTAACTCATACTAGAGTTGGAAAAAAGAAATTCATGGTATTTTGTTTTCTAATGGGTTAACAGGAAAACAAACAAAGCCTATCACATAATACTTGCCCCCCATTTCTGCTTTATTTAAAAGCTTACAAAGCATTATCTCTTTTGCTTGTTAAGTGTCTATGGTAATGGGAAAAAATCTCTAGGATTTAAAAGTTTAGCAAAGATTGTCCCGTAGAGAACGAAAATACTGCAGGAGACATAGTAGAGGTACTTCCAGTCAATCAGTAAAAGTAAAATTGTTTAAGATTTTAAGTTTTTTTTTGCATAGGGAGCCAGTTGTTCAGTTGTTTTTGTTGTTGTTGTTGTTTATTTTTTTTCCTGTTGATACGGTTCTGTCCATTAAAATTATGAAATTCTTGCAGGGATTAAAAGTGTAATTTTTTTCCTCATTTAATATAATTTTTAGGGCTGTACTTGGGAAAATCTAAGTTTGTAATTTTTATGTAGACTTAAGCTATTTTGAAAGACTGGAATGGTAAGAAAAAAAGACTTAAAATGTCATAAGGAAGGGTTGCTATGAAAAATATATTGAAAGCAAGCTAAAAATTGTTAACATCTAACCATTCTTCCTATATTTGTGTATATTTGGACAAAAACACAGGATAATACAAAGATAAACAGACCAGGTGGTAGATTAAGAGTCAGTAGGTAGGGAGAGCTCCAGCAGTAATTATTTAGGATTTTATGTAGACTTGGGTATTGGAAGGGATGAATCTTTAAATTCTACACCTGAAACTTACACTATATGTTAACTAACTGGAATGTAAATAAAAACTTGAAACTTAGAGTGAGTTGCGTGTCGGAAAACAGTTATAGGCTTAGTTCTTCATTTTCTAATTCTTGAGGTGTAAAATTAGCTCTTTAATTGAGATCTTTCTTCTATAAACGTCCCTCTTGGTTCTGCTTTTGCTGCATCCGTAAGCTTTAGTATGTTGTGTATTCATTCTCGTTTGCCTCCAGATGTTTTCTCATTTCCCTTATGACTTACTCTTTGACTGTTGGTTGTTGAAGACTGGGTTGTTTAGTTTCTGCTTATTTGTGAATGTCCCGGTTTTTCTTCTGCTACTGATCTCTGGTTTTATTCCATTGTCATTAGAAAAGACACTTGGTATGATTTCAGTCGCCTTAAATTTTTTAAACCTTGTTCTATGACCCGACATGTGACCTCTCCTGGAAAATGTTATGTTTGTACTTGAGAATAGCATGCACTCTGATGCTGTTGGGGGGAATGTTTTGTCTATGTTAGGTCCCTTTGATCTATAGTGTTGTTCAGGTCCTCTCTTCCCTGTGATCTGCCGTCTGGGTGTTGGGTCCATTACCCAAGCTGGGTATTGCAGTCTCCTGCTGTCTGTTGCTGTCAGTTTCTCCCTTCAGTTCTGTCCGTGTTTGCTTTACACTTACAGGTGTTCTGGCCTTGGGAGGAATATATGTTTATAATGGTTATATCTTCCTGGTGAATTGACCCTTCTTTCATTCTATAATCTCCTTCTTTGTCTCTTGTGATGGTCAATACATGTTAGCATTATTTGAATCTAAGCTCTGGGTGTCAAAGGTAGGCATTCCCAGTACATACCTTTCTGATGATGGGTTAGCCAAGAAATCCCTAGATTCTTACAGCTGCCGGCCTGCAGACGTGGAACAGTGCATTTGCCTTGTCTTGAAATAGAAAGCATTCCCTGTACTTATGGACTGGAGTTCTCCGCAGCAGTTTGTCAGGCACTTTCTTTCACACTTCTTTAACTTTTTCTTTTTTTCATCATAATCATCATCCAGTGTTTAGGGCACAGCCCTAATTTCTATCCTTACATTCTAATATATTTTTAAAAAATGTCAAACATACACACACAGAGTGTATATATATATATTTTAAAGAGAGATATTATGGATTATATATATTAAATCGACTCAATTTTTAAACAAAGCAAACAAAAAAACTTTGATTTCTTTTTTTAATCTCCCTTAGGCAATTCGAAGTTTTCAGGTCGCCCTTCACATCTATCCAATGAACCCTGAAATATGGAAAGAAGACCTTTCTTGGGCAAGAACGCTCCAGGAGCAGCAGAAGGTTGCACAGAAGATTAAAAAGTGTGACACATCAGCGGAAGTAACCCATTTCTCACCAAAGTCAATTCCTGACTATGACTTTGAAAGTGATGAGATTGTTGCCGTTTGTGCGGCGATTGCTGAGAAACAGAAGACGGTTCCAGCAAATAAAACGATGGTTATTGTGTCAGCTTCTGGGACTGTAGAGACAGTCACTGAGAAGGAAGACGGGGCTACACCACCAGATGGCTCTGTTTTTATTAAAGCCCGATGAAGTAGCGGGAATCCTTTGAATCTGTCTTTTTGATTGCCACTTAAAATTTTAGGTGTAGGGACATTAACTGTGGAGGAACAGAGCAAAACTCCTGTTTGTAAAATGAGTTTTGCCGATGAGGCATATGAAAACCCAATGGTAGAATTATAGTATAGTGTTTGGACTATGCTTTCATAAGTTATGATTTAAATTTCTTAAGATTAGAATTCTGAGTACAGTGGCTTTTGATTCATAAACTTAATTTAATCCCAAAATATAAATGAGTGCGTTTTAAAGACACAACTTGAAAAGTGAATTCTTTAATAGTGAATCACTTGATGGCCAGTGTCATCAAAATGCTGACTTGTTGACTTTTGTTCTGTGATAAAGGAAGTCAGTGATTTCTTTTCCTCCTTTTAGAAATATACTGCTCTTGCTATTCACTCTTCTGTTTTTCTGGTTCCATTAGAGTAAGTTTGTCACAAAGCTCGAATATTTTTGACCTTCAGTTTGATTCAAAGCTGTCATTTGGTTATATGTGGAATCTTTGAAAGTTTGGCTGAAAATGCATGCAGATGTCTACATTCTAAACATTTCCCGAAGTTTCTCTTAATTCTGATTTGAGCTTTTATTTTGACTTTAAGATTATTATGACAATAGTAGTGGCCTCCTTCGTGTATTAGATGTGTGAAATAGTGACACATGTCAGAATGATGGTTTTGTTTTTTTAATTGTTGACGTGGATAGTGTTCCTTTCCACAGGTGGGTCTTGTTTCAGATGTGCATTTAAAAAAATGAATGGTTTTTATGGATGTGTCATAACAAATTGTCCTACTGCGTTGTCCCAGTCAAAAGCAGTATTTTCTTATTTCTAAAAGCTTAAAGATTTGGAAAATAATTTATCTTTTGCTTATCACTTTCCAGCTGATGGTTTGGAAGTCCTTTTCTAGATAACTTTTTTGGAACTACTCAATTAAATTACAATTACAATTTTAAATAACAGATTATATCTTTCTAAAAATAAAACAGTGAGGCTGTTAATGAGTGCCAGTGAATGAATAATTTAGGCACAACATACATAGAAACTGAAACATAACTGTGGTACAATACGTGAGTAGAGAAGGCTATATTTAAAGAAATATTTCATCGAAAGGCCACAGTCATATTCACAAATCAAAACCGTCATTGTTAGTGTGAATTGTTATTTTTATACTACATATATTGTAGTGCAATTATATGGACTACTGGGTACTGTTACTTCTGACACTCAGGAAGCTATTATTGCTACAAAACTAATTTTATCCTTGTTAGAAATGAAAGTAAGCTATTTTGTTTTAAAGACTCTTACCTTACCCTGTCGAAGCATGTGTGTAATGGTCATTTTTCTGAGATGATTTTTTTTCTTTTTAAAATTTTTATTTAAATTCTAGTTAGTTGACATACAGTGTGATACTGGGTTCAGGAGTAGAACTCAGTGATTCATCACTTCCACACAACACCCAGTGCTCATCATAACATAAGTGTCCTCCTTAATGCCCATCCCCCACCCTCTGAGATGATTTACAAAGTTTTTCCTTTAGTGGAATGCTTACCTCTTTTTTTTTCCAGAGTATTGTATTTTTCCCCCAAAGTTACATCGCAAAGTTAGCTCTGGTTAGAGAGGGTAGTTTTAGAGTAATCCAAAAAACAAATACTAATTACATTTTATTTCATTTAATAAAAGATATTCTCCCAGGGTAGATACTTGGGCATCTGCAGAAGTGAGCATTCAACCTTTGGTATGTTGTTTTGAGTATTGGGTTTTTGTTTATCATGTAATTTGTGAATAAATAGTTTTTTCCTTCATTTTAAAGATTTGCCTCTTTGTGTTGTTAGCTTTTGAAAAATTAGGTTGATTTATTTAATTTCTTTGTTATGTGGGAATAAAATATGTAAAACATGTTGGATGGAGTTTTGCATAGGATATCCTCAGTAAATGTTAGCTATTTCTGTGAAGAACTTGACTCAGTTTGGAGATATTTAACCTGTTTCTTCTGAGTTTAAGAAAGTAGGAGAATTTTGTAATCTTTATCTGAAAGTGAAGAGTCACTGCTTTTGATATTTTAGGACAGATGGTTATCAGTTGGAGTTATTCTTGTCATAAAGTCAACCCTAAAAGAGGCAAGACCCAGGATGGAGGGCATGTAGCTACAAGATTCTGTTAAAGAACCTAGTGTTTTTCCTGTATACGTATCAGTGGGACAGATTCATCTTTTCCTCACTCAGATATAAGACTTAAATTGGAGGACATAAAATGGAGGGAAAAGGAATAAAGAATTATGAAGAACGAAGGCAGCTCATTTATTCATGCCCCAGAAGATGCTCACCTAACACTCTTCTGTGCATGAAGACACGGATGCATATATCATTTTATAAGATGTGAATACTTATACATAGACATATGCTAAGTTTGTTAACTGCAATAGCAAATACTTCTAAATCTGAAAGAAAAATAGTTGATGTTCACAGTAATGATACAATTAAAGATGTTTAATATACTCTCTGAAATAACATTAAACACTATATTGAATATAATTTGTATTATTCTTATTTGAAAACTGTATGGGATAGACACTCGTTAGTCAGACCACCACACATCCAGATCATGCCCGATAATTTGAGAGTCCATGTATTATTCTCTAGACAACAGGTTTTTAGATTATAATGTATTTATCTTAAATGTGCTAACGATTGCTACACAAACATTGAAAGGCATGCAAGTCATGAACCCAGAATCACTGCAGTTGGGACCTAGGTACACACTTTTATAGCAGTAGTCTTAGTGTAAAGAGGTTTTAAATTGATGTTATATGACAAAACTGTAGTGAAGATTTAAGTAATAAAGTTCTGTCTGAGAAAACTAGAGTTCCTGTGATTATAACTGACCACGATAGCCTCTTGAGTTTGAAAATTATGCTTTTATGTAATGATGTCAAAAGTTTGATTTACTGCCTTTCCCAGCAGTAAGAAAATTTTGTCTTTTTTTTTTTTTCTCCAGACTTTGTGAGTCAGTAGCCTTTCTAAATTGACTCTGGACCAGCCATCCTGGAGCTTTGATTTCATGACGTACGTGTATCTACACGAGTTGTGAGTTGACACAGGAACCATAGTTCGATGACTATCTTTGAATTAATTAGTATACTCAATGGGTTTTTTTTTTTTCTGAGAGATTTATATTAAGCCAATGGTGTGAAATTGATGACATTTTAGGATTGAGAAAGTAAGGGTTTCTTTTTTTTTTTAATCAGTAATAAAGTACAGAAATTTGTGTGATTGACTCATTACCAAAGTAAATTAAAATGAAAGATGTCACTTTAGTCACTTGCAATGAAATATGCTCTCTGGAAGGGGTAGCCCTGTAGCTGGTGTGCCATGGATTGTGCCTTAATGCGTGTTATATGTGAACTTGGTGTGTGTGCCATGGTGGAAGACAGATTGAAAAATGTTGATCTACATCTTGTTGAGAAGGCAGAGGGTAGAGGTGGCCTCCTCTCGAGGTGCTTCTTTCCACATCCATTAAGCAAGGACTCCTGATCGCCCCTTTCTTGGATCCCCAACTCCCAGCGAAAGGGGCTTCAGGATAAAGAACTGGACATGCAAACCTTTCTCCCCTTTCTGGGGACTTGTAATGCTTTCAGAGAGCCTGTGTTTTATTCTCTTGCCAGACATGGCATAAGCTTTGCAGTGAAAGGCTCTGTGCCTCTGCAGGGGGGGGGCCCTGCAGTTGTGCAGGACCGCCCATTCCTTGGTGAGCAGGTCTGTCTTATTCTGGGTTAGATATTAGGTGGCTATTATTGACGCAAATCTAAATCTGATATACTGAATCTCCATTTGCCTGGCTTGGCCTCTCAAGTGGCTCAGAAGTCAGGAGGGGGACGGGGAATATTATTTCATGATTGCCTCAAACCTCAACAAAAATTTGTGAAAATTGTATTTCAAAGTAAGCATGAGATAAACACCAAATTGGTAATTTTTTTTTCTAACTTTACCCATTTTTCAAGTCATGAAAATTCTATTGGAAATGGATAATGTCAATTACAAGACAATATGTAAACATTTGTTTAGGATGTCCAAAGACCTATCCCCTGGAAATTGTGAAAGACCATAGTATTGACTCTAGATTTACTTAGAAGGAGAAAATGTAAAATAAATCATATTCTCTGCCCACCTGTTAACTTTCTTAAGAGTATAATTTACACAGAGTAAAATATACCCTATATTGTAAGTTTACAGTTTGAGGAGTTTTAATTAATCTGAACAACCACACAATCACCATTACCATCAAGATGTAGAATGTTTCCATCACCCAAAAGTTCTCTCATGCCCATTTGCGGTGAGTTCTCCTCCACCCCAACAACCAGCACTGTTCAACCACTGATTCCTTTCTGTGACTATAAATTAGATTTGACTCTTCTAACATTTCAAATCATACAATATTTACTCTGTGTCTGACACTTTTGCTCGGCATAATACTTTTGAAATCCTTCCATGTCGAGATTCATCTGTGCTATTGTGTATATCAGCAATAGGCTTTATTTTTATTGCTGAGTATTATTCTGCTATATGGTTAAACTACAATTTAAAGCTATTCATGTATGTCGATGGGCATCTAGGTTGATGAACATCTAAGTTTTGATATCTTACGAATAAAGCTGCTATGTATGTATGTCGCAGGTTTGTGTGTGGCAGTTAGGATGGTTGAGTCTTAGGGTAAGTGTAAATGTAACTTTCGAGTGTAACTTTCAAGGAAACTGAAACTTTTCCAAAGTATTTAATGCCATTTTGCATTCTGACAAACAGTGTATTTAAAAGGTTTCAGTTGCTCCATATCCTTGTCAATGCTTGATGTTGTCGTTTTTCATTTTAACCACTTGGGTAGATGTGTAGTAGATCTCACTGTGGTTTTAATATGCATTTCCCCGATGATGTTAAACATTTTTTCATATGCTTATGTGACATTTGGATATATTTGGGGAAGTGCCTGTTCAGATCTTTGACCAATTTTTTTATTTGGGTTATCTAATTATTGAGCTGTAGGATTTTTTCCTATATTTTGGATAAAAACTCTTTACAAGATATTTGTATTGTGAATATTTTGTCCCCATCTGTGGTTTGCCTTTTTTTTTTTTAAGAGTTTATTTATTTATTTGATAGAGAGAAATTAGAGAGGGACCACAAGCAGGGGGAGTGGGAGGGGGGAAGCAGGCTTCCCATTGAGCAGGGAGCCCAACTCAGGGCTCCATCCCAGGACCCTGGGATCATGACCTGAGCCAAAAACAGACGCTTAACTGACTTAAGCCACCCAGGTGCCCCACCTTTTTGTTTCCTTGATGATAACTTTGGAAGAGCAGAATTTTAAAATTTTGATGAAGTCCAATGTATATTTATTTATATTTATATTATATATAAAGTCCAATTTATATATTAAATATTTAAATATTATATGTGTATACATATATATATGTATATATATTAATGGTTGTGCCTTTTGTGTGCTGAGAAATCTGTGCTTACTCCAAGATCAGAAAGATTTTCTGTGTTTTCTCTAGAAGTTCTACAGTTTTAGCTTTTATAATTAGGTCTGTGATCCATTTGTAGTTAATTTTTATGTGTTGTATAAGGTAAAGGTCAAGGCTCATTTAAAAAATTGTTTATTTATAATCTCTCCACCAAACATGGGGCTTAAGCTCATGACTCCAAGATGAAGAGTTGGATGCTTTACTGACTGAGTCAGTCTGGTGCCCTGAGGTTAATTTTTTTTTTAAATGTCCAATTATTTAAGTACTAGTTATTGAAAAAACTTTCCTTCCGTATACCTTGAAATCCTGAAAATCACTTTACTGTGTCTTTGCAGGCTTGAGTTGTGTACTCTGCTACTCTGATCTATATGTTTATTCTTACACCAATTTCACACTGTCTTAGTTACTGTGGCTTAAAAATTGTGATCTTAAAAATCAGTGTGGTTTCTCCAATTTTATCCCCACAGCAATTGTGGAGCTAATCTAGTTTCTTTGTTCTTCCATGCACACTTTTTTCTTTTTTAAAAAAATTTTATTTTGTTTGTTTCTTTGCCCTTTTAGAATTTTTAGAATCAACTTGTCTCTATCTGCAAGTCCGCTGGGATTTTGATTTCTACAAATCAGTTTGGGAAAAATTAACAACTATGTCATATATTTGAATTCATGATCATGATATAACTCATTGTTTTAGGTATTTCATTTCTCTTGGTGATGCTTCTTGGTTTTCTGTGAATAGGTCTTGCCCATATGTTTGTTGTTTATCCTTAAATATTCCATATTTTTTGATGCTTTTATAGGGAATGTTTTTAAAATTTTATTTTCCAATTTGATACTATTACATAGAAATACATTTTTTTGTGTATTGAGCTTGTAACCTACCACCTTGATACTTTATTTATTAGTTAAATTAGCTTTTTGTAGATTCCTTACAATATTCCATCTATAATAACAAGTCTTTGTGCATAAATACAGTTTTTCTTCCTTTTCATACTGCATGCCTTATATTTCCATCTCTTGCCTTATTGTACAGGCTAGATCCTCCAGGACAATGTTAAATAGAAGTGGTGAGAATGGACATTCTTGCCTCATTATAATCTTTTGGTCTTTCATCATTAAGTATAATGACACCTGTAGTTTTTTTATCCATGTCCTTTATTAAATTGAGAAAGTCCCTGGGCAATTAAATTTTGTTAAATGTAAATAAAAATGTATTTTCTGCATCTCTCAGAAGATCTTATAATTTTTCTTTCATCCTGTTAATATGATGAATTACATTTATTTTTCAAGTGCCAAATCAACTGCATTCTTAGATAAACCCTAAAGATCCTTTTAGATCTTTTTTGATTAATTTCATAATATTTTATTAAGGATCTTTATGTCTATGTTCATGAAGAATATCAGTCTGTAATTCTCTTGTAGTTGTCGAATCAGGATAATGCTGAGTTCATTTGTAAAAATGTTGAGTATTTCTACCTACTCTTTTCTCAAACAGTTTCTGTAGATTTGGTATTTCTTTCAAAGTGCTTAATAGAGGTGACAAGCGATCTAGGTGACAAGTGACTAGGGAAATCACCTAGGCCTAGTGTTTTCTTTTGGGGAGGGTTTTAAATTAATTATAAGTTCAGTTTTAAAATAGCCACATTATAGGTCTTGTCAGTTATATCACATCGAGTAATAGTATGGTTTGATTAAATCAGGATTCAAAAAAAGTCCATTTCATCTGTTTATCTCTCTCTTCAATTTTTTATTTTTTAAAAATAATTTTTTAAAATTTTTTAAATTTAAATTTAAATTTTTAAAAATTATTTTAAAAATAAATTTTAAAAATAAATTTTATTTATTTATTTGAGAGAGAGAGAGAGAACAGAGGAGCAGTGTGGGGGGTGAGGGGGTAGAGGGGTAGAGGGAGTGGGAGAAGTGGACTCCTCGATGATCGAGGAGCTCGACATGAGGCTGGATCCCAGGACCCTGAGCTCATGACCTGAGCTGAAGGCAGAAGCTTAACTGACAGCCACCCAGGCACCCCCATGAATTTGATTTCTTATAGATGGATATGATTTAGCTCTCTTACATTCCCCCCAGTGTATTTATTCACCACTTCTGCCTCCATTCCCAATAAAACTGATTATCTTTTGGCTTCAATCTATATTCATTATTTAATAAGATACATAATTATCACACATAGTTAATCTGACCTAGGATATTATCAGTTTACCTTTTTTTGTACTTTGTTGCATACGGAATTGATAATTACTTTTGTTGTTTTTCTATAATTTTCCATATATATGTGACTAGTTTTTCCCTTCACTGCCTAATAGAAATGTAATACTACTTTCAGTATTGCCAGACGTTAACTAATCTGTTAATTTTTTTTTTAAAAGATTTTATTTATTTATTTGACAGAGAGAGATCACAAGTAGACAGAGAGGTAGGCAGAGAGAGAGAGGGAAGCAGGCTCCCTGCTGAGCAGAGAGCCCGATGCGGGGCTCGATCCCAGGACCCCGAGACCATGACCTGAGCCGAAGGCAGCGGCTTAACCCACTGAGCCACCCAGGCGCCCTAAATTTTTTTTTTAAACCTTAGAGAGATCCTAGAGCCCCTCTCCTGCCTCAGTCTAGATGCACGCCCTCCTGGCCTGCTACAGGGCTGTTGCCTTGAGCTCTTTCACCATTGTTCTCCGAATTCTCTTTGCTTCTCCCTTGCATGGAATCTTGTTTCACCCCTTCTCAAAAAAAAAAAAAAAAAATATATATATATATATATATATATATATTGACCTAATTATTCAGATTTTGTGTGTGGACTTGTCAAGGTTAAACGTTTTCTGGACATAGGAATGTTTGGCGGACTCTTCTGTTGGCTCCCATGCTGTGGAATGCGGTGGGTGACCTAGAAAGGTAAAGATAGGGTAATGAATGAATGGTAGAGACATTGATTTTGATATGAGAATCAGAGGCCCAACCACCTTTCTTTTTTCCCAAAGTGCTTCCAGCCTGCAGCTAAAGCCCCAGGTGTGCCCCAGGACAGCTCCATGCTAAACAGCAGGATGAAATGTGGTCTTTTGCTGAGTCTCTTTCTCTCTGGTTCCATTTCTTGTGTATCTGGAGAGCCACCTTGCAATCATACTTGTGGCATCTGAGACTCAGGTTTGGAGGTGCTGGGAAGGGCACGTGGTGGGGAAGGCAGTAGAAGAGAACACACTTTATGGTGTATTTTGTTCTGAAGCGATCACAAGGACAAGTTCACCGCTGTCTGGAAGGAAAGCAATGCTGCTAAAACTTTCATAAGTTGAAATGGTGTGAAGTGAACAAGCAATGACCATTTATATGGAAAAATTTTTGAGCTTTCTCAAACCCCCAAAATAACCTTAGACTTTTTTGATATCCTAGGACACGTTTTTGCCAACAAATGCACAAAAGAGCTCCAGATAGAGCACAGACACTCACAGACACAGTTCAAGCCCTGGCGGCTTGGTGCCAGGAGGCTGAGCGTCAGTTTGGGGCAGGAAGCTGGGGGTCCTCTGTCGCCGCTCAGGGTTGCGCTGCCTCTGGAATGGCTCGATGCGAAACCAACGCTGAATGCTATTTTTGCTTTTCACCTTTTTTGGTAAAAGCAAAAGTCTTCTTTGGATTTCTTTGGGTTAGTGAAAGCATACTAATGTAGGTCTTCCGTAAGAGCGAAGTGGTGTAATGCAAACCTTGGGAAAGTGGGAAGTGCCTGTAGTTTAGGAAAAATGACTGTCTCGTGTCATGTGGCTATTCCTGCATTAAGATTTAAGGCCAAAGGCATAGCTAACAGTAAATACTACTGTACCTTGGTTTTCCCATGGGCCTCTGTGTTTGTGACCTCAATAAGAAACCATGGAGAGGGTCCTTTGGGAAAGAACTTTTATATTCCATGGTCTTCTCATCAAAGTACCACTTAATAGCTCTACCAGTCTCACCAACTTTCCTAACACACTTGACGTGTTGGTTTGATTACCTTAAAGATAATGAGATGGAGTGAAGATGGTATTTCTGTTCGCTATATCCTGTTGGGACCAGGAAGAGTTTAATACAAGCCAGTTAGACAATCAGAATTTTCTTGCATAGAAAGTTTGAAGCTCTAAATGTTCAGGAACAAGTTTCCCACAAGAAACTATCTTCATATCCATAGCTGGTAAGTTTTATAAATAAATGTGGAATGGATGATGGATAACGCTGAAGTTTTTCTTCCTCGGCTATTCCTTTAATAAGCCAGACTTAACAATCAAAAAGACATTGTCATGGACTAAATTGTATCTCCTTGAAATTCAGATGGTGAAGCCCTCTCCCTGATCCCACGTAGATGTATTTGGAGGTAGAGCCTTCAAGCAGATAATTCAGGTCAAACCCAGGTCAGAAGGGTGGGCCCTAATCCAGTATGAGTAGTGTCCTTATAAGAAAAGAGACATCAAGGAAGCAGGTGTACAGAGAGAAGGCCATGTGACAGCATAATAAGAAAATGACCATCTCATGGTGAGGAGAGAGGCCTTAGGATAAGCCAAGCCTGCTAGAACCTTGACCTTGGGCCTTCAGCCTCCAGACCGTGAGAAAATAAGTTTCTGCTTAAAGCCATGTGGTCTGTGGTATTTTGTTATGGTAGCCCTAGCAAACTAATATGGACATAGAAGCCAATTTAAAAATGTACAAAGGATTTGAATAGACATTTCTCTAGAGAAGATATAAAAAAGGCCAGTAAGCATGCGCAAAGGTTCTCAACACCATTAGTCACTAGGGAAATGAAAATCAAAATCACATATCCATTAGGATGGCTAGAACCAAAAAAGACAATAAAGACTAATGAGGAAAAAAATACATTGATGAGGATATGGAGAAACTGAGCCTCTTCTACATTGCTGGTGGGAATATAAAATGGTACAAGCACTTGGGAAAACAGTTTGGCAGTTCCTCAGAAAACTGAACATATAGTTAACATATGACCCAGCAATTTTATTCCCAGCATATAGAGAATTGAAAACGTGTTCACATAAAAACTTGTATACAAATGCTACTATCAGAAACACAGAAATATTTTTTTAAAAAAGGAAATACAGAAGTATTACAACCATAAAAAGAAAATGAAGTACTGATTTGTGCTACAACATGGATGAACCTTGGAAATATGCGAAGTGAAAAAAGCCCGATATTGAAGGCCACATATTGTGACCTTAATGGACTCCATTTATGTCCAGAATAGGAGAATCCATATATAAAGTGGTTGACAGGTGCTAGGGAGAGAGGAGAAGGGGGGGGGTGCCTGCTGGTGGGCATGTGGTTTCTTTTAGGGATGATAAGTATGTTCAGGGATCGGCAGTGATGGTTGTATTCTGTGAACATACTGAAATATGGGGCAAACTTTATAATATGTGGATTTTATTTTAATTAAAAAAAGAAGAAACCAGAATCCATATTCTGGATGGTGAACCTCTGAAGTGAAGTATGAGTGAGATTATGCTTTGAGTATTAGTAAATGAGGCTTTGTTTTTCCTCCATAAACACAGCTGATATATAGTATGGGTGGTATATTATATGTATTTCATTTATCTCAATCTAAAGATTGTCTCATTGTCCATATACATGGGAGAAGAATGAGAGCCTCTCTCACAGGTAAAATATTTTCTGAAAACATTGTTTTTTAGGTTTCGGTTAGAATGGGGAAAGAGAACATCTCAGGCTTGGGCCAGAAGCTCCTTCTCTAAGCTTCCCTGACATCAGCTGAGAATCACTGTGCCTTCGGGGCTGTGAAGATGCGAGTCCCGACATCATCCAAAAATATCTTTTAAAAACTTGCAAATGGGAAGTCACAACCTCACTGCTGGGGATTACTCTGAGTGTGTCCTTATACTGGTACCATGCGTTGCCTAGGGGCTTTTCAGAAATGTGCACACCCCAGATCTACAGATACTGTTCTCACAAGCTCTCCAGATGACTCTGATGCATGATCAAGTTTGAGAAGCACTGATTCGGAGAATTTACAAGTCGGGAGGGCCACAAGCTTATGCTGATTTTTTGGTAATAAATATTTGGGTTCTCCACACAGAGTTCTCCACAAGTTAGGCCTAATACTGTTTCCCCTATACTGTCCTCCGCAATATGTGATTTTAAGCCCACCTTATACCGAGATCTTGGTTTCTAAATATCATTTTCCGTTAAGTGGATCCAAGGCTTTGTACTGTTGTAACTTTTTTCTAAATTTGACATTACTTCAAAGTAAAACAATTTAAAAATTCCAATTTAAAAGGATGTAGACAATGACCTGAAACAAACAAAAATCACACAAGTTTTCCAAAACTGAGGATATGGAACTCAGACTGAGTGCATTTATTTATTATCATTTCCAAAATAATTTCAGTTGGTACAACTGCTTCTTAAAACTGTATCACTACCAGGCTCAGAATTTAATTACAACCAAGCAATTCACAAAAACACTTTAAGCAACAAAACATGCTTAGTATTTCCTTGAGAAAGGTCCTTCAAATGTGTACAGCATCACTGGGTGTGACACAGAACCACTAGAAGGTTACCCTCATGTGTCCCAGTTCTGCATTCCTCATGTTGTTAAACTCTTAAAGCTTCCGGGATCTTCTCCATCTCAAAATAAAGGCTTTCATGGGGCAGTCTGCCTTCCTCTTAAATTTTCAAGGATACTCTAGATCATTCCTTAGGAAAGGAAAACTATGAACACTTTAAGAGGGAAAACAAGTTGCTTAGACTCCTTTTATATTTTACATTTCAATTATGGGTTCTTATTCAGACCTTTTAAAATCTGTTATATTTTAAAAAGTATCAGTGGGGACAAAAGTAGAAAATATATACCAGCAGGTTAGCTTCTTCTAAACTCACAGTTTTCTGGGTAAATACATGTAGCATCACTAAAAATTTTTCACTATGTATTACACATAGCTTGGAAAGAACTTTAATATTCTGGACTATAACATTCATGTCTTAAAATAGTATCTTGCTTTATTCCTTTTATAATACTAAACTCTTTCTTTTAAAAATTTATATCTTATAGCTATGAATCTCACTGTGTATTTTCTACACCTTGGCCTGAATTTGTTTATGAAAAAAATGTAACATCTGCAACTTCAGCTGGTTATACTGGGAAGGGGAGGGGGGTTACCATAATTTTATTATACCTTGTATTAACAATAAACCTTCTCACAGAGAAGAAAATAGTTTAAATACCTTAAATCATATTTACAACAATAAAATTCACATTTCATGCTTTAGTGAGACACTTAAATCACAAGGTAGTCCTTATAGTTTATTGGAATAGAGCCCTTCAGTACCTGGCCTTCTGCTGCATGCCAGATACAAAGCTCTGGATGTTACGAAAATAGCAAAACTTATGCCATCCTCCCATCAAGTAGAAAAACTGAGGGTAGATCTTCCCAGCCATCAAGTGGTGACAGAAATCCTGTGTCATAGTGAAGTGAAAAGCAATGTGCTTCCAACCACGGGTCCCCTATGAATCAACTCGATTGTCTGGAAAGTGCTAAAGAGCCCAGATGTTCTTTAATACACTTCCTTCATGTGTCTATTGCACAGGATTTTATATGCTTCCAGAAATAGTGCTGTATTTCTTTCCTTAGCTACTATATACATTTTTCTGATGAGTTCAGTGTTTCATTGGGAAACGGGACTTGCAGAGAGTTCCCCTTGGGGGCAGGCCCAGACCTGCTGCTCCTATTAACCTCATCCACCAGTAATACACTCTCTGAATCCTGCCCCTGGGAGGAGTCCGAGGTCTCTGATATTCGCAAAGTCCTCAAGGAGGTGGTGTCTGCCTGGGCCAGGCCCACACCAGGTACACCTGGAAGCAGATTCCTGCCTCCAAGACCATTTTCACTGAGGTCCGGCATGTATAGGAGGGTCTGAGATGTGCTGCTGATCTCCTTCAGCTCTCGGGAGAGGAAGGAGCGGGAGTGGCCAGACATGGCAGAAGATGTCCTTCTGCTGTCTGAGCAGTGCTGTCCCGAATGATCTCTGTGGGACCCACCAATGCGGCAGAAGAGGCACTTGATCTTCTCTATTGCTTTGCTGAGCACAGTCTTCCGCAGAAGGATGTAGATCCAGGGGTCCAGGATGGGGTTCACAGCAGCAATTCGGATGGCCTGCAGGTCTGGGTTTTTGCTGATTTCTCGCACCAAACGTGGCTGATACAACTGGTTGATGAACACCCGTACCTGCATAAATGAGATGCTCATGTTTAGGTTTTGTCACTAATCAGCTGGGGAAATATTTGCATCAGTGTCTAATGTCGTAATATCAACTAGCAGCCCTCCTTTCTATTAATAAGTGCCAGGAAAGAGCAGCTTACATGGTAAGCCTCAGAAAAACCGGTAATTGTGCAATCGCATTTGTTTTGAGTTAGTGTGACTTCAATATTTCTGTAACTATCTTATGAATATCTTCCCTTGATCAAAGATGGTACGCAAAAATGCAATGTATTTACAGGCAACACATGCATAAAGTGTCCTCGAGAAACATTTTATTAACTTCCTTTCTGTGAGTGCTTTTAAGTTTTTGCAATTCAAATGAAGTATATTTCTCCCTCCATAGCCATTGATTTCCCTTATTCCAGTTGCCTTTTAATTTTTTTATTTTATTAATTTTTAAAAAAAGATTTTATTTATTTGCCAGAGAGAGAGAGTGGTCACAAGGAGGGGGGAGTGGGAGGCAGAGGGAGAAGCAGACTCCCTGCTGAGCAGGGAGTCCAATGCAGGACTCCATCCCAGAACCCTGGGATCATGACCTGAGCTGAAATCAGATGCTTAACTGACTGAGCCACTAAGACACCCCTCCTGTTGCCTTTTTATATATGTAAATGAAACTGATTTTGTAAGTTAACTAACCATCCAATCATCACAGAAAAGTCCAGAGATTCCTTTATTATAGAGTCTAGTAAGAATACACTGGAAACTTTTAAACCACTATCTGAATCTCATATCATCCAGAATGACCAAAGAATAGTTTCTATTTTCTCTTTAGAGTCTGTTCATACTAATCCTCTAGTGTTACCAACTCTTCCTTCAAACGCCTTTCCCAGTTTCTCTCCCACTGCATTTCTCGCCTGGATGATTGCCTCAGCCATTCCCACCTCCAATTCCTCTCCTCTCCAATCCATCCTCCAAACTGCCACCAGGGGATTCTGTCTAGAAAGCAGATCTAACTGTGCCGCTCAATTGCAAAACCTTCAGTGGCTCCCTGCTGCTTGTAAACTATAGTTTTGTTCAGCAACTGCCACTCCGTGCATCCTTCCTGTCGGAATCAGTCCCTCCTGGGGTGCCTCGGTGGCTCAGTCGGTTAAGTGACTGCCTTCAGCTCAGGTCATGATCTCCCCCAGTCCTGGGATCAAGCCCCACATTCGCAAGCCTGCTTCTCCCTCTCCCTCTGCCTGCTGCTCCCCCTGCTTGTGCTCCCTCTCTCAAATAAAGACAATCTTAAAAAAACAAAAAAGAGTCCGTCCCTCCTCTGTGTCTGTATAGCATTTGAGGCAGTAAATAGCCAAGCGCTGAAAGCAGATGTGCACAGACCAGTCAGGAAGACAACTGGTTCTACCACAGTTTGAACTGTTTTACGGCAAAATACATGTCTGCAGCCCGCCATAGGACGGGTAGGCAAAAATGATGGGAGCATAAGGAGACCCTGACAACCTGTTTTCTATTTTGGAGTCTTATTTTTGACAGTTCACAAGTTTTGCACTTACTATAATCATTTACTCATATATTCTTTTATGCATTTAAAGAGTAGGCAGTTATAGTGTGTTAGGCATTGTGATAAGTCTGGCCACAGAAAGTTGCATTAAATACCACAAACTTCTTGAAGGCAGAGAATAATCCACAGCGCAGAAGACAGGAAGGAAAACCAGCTGTGACTGCAGGGTGATTAAATGAAACGGGAGAAGAACATAGGGGAGCACGACTAATCCAGATGGGGGGCAGGAGGGTGTCAGAGGAGGCTCCTGGAGGCTCCTGCCAGAGGAGGGAGCTTGCCTGGGGTTTTTGATGGATGAGGAAGAGTTTGCTAAATTTAGAAGGAAGGACATAGCATTTCAAATAGAGGTAATTCCGTATGTAAAGTCATAGAAGAATGAAATAATACACCAGCTTCTGGGAACGTCAAATGATTTAATTCTGAAGAGAGCATGAATTTATGTAAACTCAAGGATGACTACATTTTATTCCTTAGAGGAAAAATTACTTGCCAAATGTACACTCTTAAATTTACTCTTAGAGTATTGTCGTCTAAATCGTCCTTGTATTTCCACTAGGATCTTTTATGTAAAAATCTCACTTCACATAAAAAGTGGTTTTAAGATAACTGACCTCTGTCTTTAGCAATTGCTTAATAACTATTACTTGCCTTTAGTAATTATTTTAACTTAGGGAGAAGAAAGAGGGTAGTCCCAGGCAAGGATGCATAAAAACCATAAAAAAGGAGAAAGAACTCATGAAAGCAGAGCTGGAGCCATTTAACTAGGGGCAAATACCTCTAATGAGAGTTGAGGACAGTGCTGCTTTACCATACCATATAGTAATTAATGTTCGTGGTGCATTAATCACCATGAATGAAAGAGAAGGGATATTTTGGAAAGATTTATAACAGTGTAGATAAACTAAGTTCAAAATGCTGAAGGAAACAAGTGACGTTAATCTGCGAAACTCAACTCATGAGAAACTAGTCTAGATGAAGCTAGATCAGTGAGGTGTAACCATATGTCAATTTCTTCCTTAGCCGGAATTCAGAACTTGATCAGTTACAGGTCCATAGTCCTTTTCTAAGAAATTAATTTTTCATTTGCAGTTATTTTGTTGTTGTTATTTCTTTTCTTTTCCTTTTCTTTTTTTTTTTTTTTTTTGATTGTAAAACCTGACCTAAACTTATTTTGGCAGTAAAAGAACTGAACTTGGCCATGGGGGTATTTATACTTTATTTATTCTACTGAGTATAAGTATTCCTGTGTTTTGCCTCAGAGATATTGTCCCAACTACATATTATACAGTACATTACTACACTGGTTTTCTAAAAGCCAAGATATTCTGAATTCTAAAACACATCTGGCCCTAAATACTTTAGATAAGGGATTATGGTCCTGTAAATTTCATAGAATAAAATAAAATGGCCAAATGGCTCTCAATAGCATAAAATTAATACTTTGGTCTTTGGAAGATAGCTAAGTAAAAAGTGAATAGAATAAACAGAAGTATATGATGTCTTAATAGACTTTCAGAAACCTGCTTGCATAAGCGATACAAGTCAAAGCAGGACTGATTGTCTATCTTTATAAAAAACTAGTGAAACAAAGCCTTTTGGTTTCTTCTTACCATAAACTTTATTGAGGCAATGAGCTGCGTTTGGGCGCTGAGAGATGCCTTTTCTCAGATGAAGTGTTACCAAGACCTGAAGGTTCTTTTTTTTTTTTTTTTTAAGATTTTATTTATTTATTTGACAGAGAGAAATCACAAGAGAGGAAGGCAGAGAGAGAGGAAGGGAAGCAGGCTCTCCGCTAAGCAGAGAGCCCGATGTGGGACTCGATCCCAGGACCCTGAGATCATGACCTGAGCTGAAGGCAACCGCCCAACTCACTGAGCCACCCAGTCATGGCTGATTCTGGTCTGGACCAGGTCTCCCAGTGAATTCCATGTTGCTTTTTCTGTTCTACAGGCTGGCTGGCTTTCTGTTTAAGAATTATTTCCTGACGGGGCGCCTGGGAGGCTCAGTGGGTTAAAGCCTCTGTTTTTGGCTCAGGTCATGGTCTCGGGGTCCTGGGATCGACTCCCGCATCGGGCTTTCTGCTCAGCAGGGAGCCTGCTTCCTCCTCTCTTCTCTCTGCCTGCCTCTCTGCCTACTTGTGATCTCTCTCTCTCTGTCAAATAAATAAATAAAATCTTTGAAAAAAAATTTCCTGACAATGCAATCATTGTTACAAAAAGCATGAGGTTTATATATTACTCACATCACCTACTATGTTCCTAAGGGTCAAAGAAATAATGGACTTAAATCTCTTTGTATCAGACCTTCCCCCTGCACAGTCTTTAAGAAAAAAACCCAAGACGGGTCTGTGAGAACTTGAGACTTGCAGCCTCTAGGTGGCGCTGTTGCTCCACCTGGGAGTTTTTGCACTACAGGTTCTCTAAATAGTTTTCACAGCCATCTCTAAGACCCTTTTCCAGAATAGAATCTTGGTTAACTCTGAACTTTACATTTCTGAGATTTTTAACATTGAAATCTTTTGTTGCTGGTTGCTTCTCCCACCACTACCTCAAAGGAAACAGGGTGACTATGGAAAGGAGAAAAATTTTTGGAAGGTTGAAATGGATATAAAAGGAATGAAATTTGTAGCTATGTTACAGGAATGTATTAGGAGTTAGCATTTTATTTTAAAATTTCTACGACGTTTTAGAGAAGCCAGAGAGTTGTAAAAAATTAATAATTGGGATTTTGTAATCCAAGGTGATGAGAAATATCACAGCAATCTGTGTCTCCCTTTATCCACAGCTGTATTTTATTTTGACTAGTGTCAGAGGGAATGAAGGAAGCCCTACTTTAATTCCATGGGGGGGGCGCACAGGCGGTTGTGCAAGCTTACAATATAATATAAGCCACTGAGCCTAGTTATTTAATTTCATTTTAGGAAAGGAGAGCCCACAGGATAGCAATAAAGAGCAGTATGAAAAGCAACATTTCAGGTTCAGATCAAAACATTCTTAAAAGGTGGTCAAATCATTTGAAAAAAAAAAAAAAAAAGTCAAGACAAACCAGTTTCCCTTGGTAGCATGTTCTCATTGGAGATTGACTTGAGGTGGCAAAAAAGACAAACATGAACAAAAGCTCCATGCTCTCCACAATGTTTGAAAAAGTCTAGCAATCTCTGTCTCACTTTAAAGGCTACTCTCCCCAAAGCAGGGGACACTCCAGATTAAGATGGGAATATCCACAGCAGTAGTTCAATGTCATGTGGGGAGGTGAAAGTGCTTTTCTGGAATTCCTGTCAAAATAAACAGTTTTCAGTGTTGGAAGAGTGTGCTCCTGATAAAACAGAATCTCTGCATGGGGCGGGGGTAGAGACACCTTAAAACAGTTCACTGGAGACAAGCAACATGTATACTCTCTTGCAATTTTAAAAGTGAATCTCTTTTTTAGGAGCCGCAGATTTGTGCATGTGGCTTATCTTAAATATTGGCAGACACTACAATATTCTGAAGCGCTTGAAGATGACTAGAAATTAGGACTCAGGAGCATTGGAACATAACTTGGAGAAAACATGATAAACTCAAAACAAGGTGGGAGGACAGGAGAGCTGTAAGGGAGGCTGTGTGTTGCAGAGCTCTGAATCAAACTAACCTCTGTTCAAATCCTGGCCCCATTCCTTCTAACCGATGTGCAGGTGATGACTAGGCTTCGTACAATGCCTGGCACGTAATGGACATGTCTGGTGTCCTTGCTTTCTTGGAGGCCCATGCATGTAAGCTTGGCTACCGTGGAATACAGGAATACCACAGTTTAGAAAACCACAGTTTAGAAGTAACTTTGGGGTATAGTTAAAGGATTTGGTGTCAAAAACATGTCCTTCCTATGTAAGAAAAACCTGTTAGCAGGGAATGGCTAATTCAAGAATGTTGAAATTTTGATGAGACTGATTTAGTCATTGCCTGTCAAAGTACAAATGCTTTCTAATAAATGACAAGATCCTAGAGCGGGGTTTGTGTGTGCTATGTGTTCTGTTCCAAGAACATAAATGGAATTATCTGTGTGTGCTCAGTTATCTAACTGCCCTGTGAAGAATCCAAAATTGACACAGCTGTTACTAGAAATTCTTACCACCTTTTTTTTTTTTAATGACAAAAAACATTTAAGTAAAGGATAGTGAAAGAATTCTTGCCTGTGTGGCAGTGTAAGGAAGTTCCGTTCCCCTTCCCTCTGGGTCACTAACTAGCCATTTACTGTAGGCAAATTATTTAATTTCTACAGGTCGGTCTCTACATCAAAAATACATTTCTGAAGTCACTTTTTTTGTTGTTGTTTGTTCGTTTTGGTTTTTTTCTGTTCAAGCTTTCAGTATTCTAATGGGAGATTACAAGAATCACTTTGTCTCTTGGGGGGAAAAATCTTAGCAGATATTCCATAAAACTGAGCCTTGACAGGTCAGCAAAGTATGGTAAAAATCTGGAACCCCCCTGCCCCCCACAGCTCCACAGCTCCTCAGCAAGCTGCAGAAGGACGAAATTCTTCAGTGCCCTTGAGAAGACTGAGGAGCAGAGTATAAATACTGGCTAGCCCTGCTTTCTGCACGATTCAGAGATGCTGGATGTGGGAATCCTTTTTTTCATGTGCTACTCCGCAGTGTCCAAGGTTCTACCACGAACTCGGTCTGCAATTCCACGGTTATGACTAAAACACTGCTTTCAGGAACTGCTGTGTTTTTAACTTAGCCAAATTTATTTGAAAAATAATCAAATCATTCAGGTTCTGCTGTAAGGATTCTCGAATTCATGGCATTCCTCTTACGCCTTTAACTGTGATTTGTGCTCATCTGAAATCCCATCAACTGTCCTGGGACTCTGGTTTACCTTCAGTTAAATCTATCTATTCCCACCGGTTTCCTCTGCTCTAATAAATCTTTCTTGATTGAATGCTGGTGAAGGCTTTATAGAGACAACGGGTTTATAGGAAACAACCAAATTAACACTCACAAGAAGCTACTTTCCTAAAGATCAATGTTTTCCTTGTCCAAAGCAGAAGACGAATCAAACTGGCCATTCTACCCCTAAAAGAGATGAATCCTTGTTACTTCAGAGTAAGAAGAAAGAAAATAAGAGAAGGAAGTACGCGGTAAATACAGCCTCGGCCTGCCTACGCAAGGGGGAATATGCTTTTCAAATCCTACGGCATTAACTGTTTAGTGCTGAGGTGAAAGATTTGATTTTAATTGTTATCTCAACATTAGTGACTGCAAAATTGGGCACCAGAAGTTGATCTAGCTACAGTATTTAACACTGGGACCTTAGGAGGCTGTTGTCTTGTTTGCATATTTCTGAAGAAGTCAGTCCCTTTCATTTATCTTAAGTGTAGACTCTCATTTCTTCAGCTTTTTTTTGTGCTTAAAAAAACAGACTGGTTTTAAATGGAAGAATAGTCAAAATGACAAGAACCACCTTCCCACCAAATCTTGTCATGTAACGTTCCTTGTTGAATGTACTTATAACACCTCCGTTCATTGATTATGACTCATTTTAGAAAATTTCTCAAGTTTAGCATAGTTTCTTTTATCTACGATTAAGCTCCCAATCTTTCTCAAATTTCCATTCAGGCTCTGTTTACAAGACATGTGTTTCGGATAACAAATCAAAATGTACTTTTTCCTATGTAACTCAGTATCAGGTGCCCTCTAAGAGCCACTGTAATTTTTTTCCCCCTTGTGTCCCAAAGACAAAATTTGGCTTCTTGTTAAACCTCAGACACTGTGTCAAGCTTTCTGAAACTCCAAGTAAGCTCTGTTTGCTCTCTTAGCCTTTCCAAAGCATTTTAACAGTTTTTGAAGGTTTTGATTTTCCTCAAATAGGATTAGCAACCAACTTGCTTTGATAAAGGTAAAAAGGGTGCTTCATTACTTTCCTTGGAACTGAAGATAGGTCTGATGGCTTTAAAAGTCAGAGTTCAGAAACTTTAAACTTCAATTATGATCTGAATATGAGAAACATGAAAACACAAGAAAGCTGTAAAAGTAAGCCAAAGAAGACTATAGTTATGGGTAAATTCCCCTTTTAACTCTTTCAGTAACAGGCGAACTCTGGTTGGGTGGGTGGTATAATGACTTCCTTGCTTATCATTAATTTACAACCGAACTGATTCTGAAATTAGACTTTGGTAGCCAGAACTAAAGGCTAAACCCCGAAGTTACTGTTCCTTGATTCCTTATTACTTACAAAGGCCTGTGAGTACTTCACTGTATGATTACTTCTTAGCTGAGCCAGTTTCAATTTACAAAGTAAAATTACATAGTATCTCCTGCACTACTGACTTTATATAATAGTAGGTAGTATGTGTTAGTTAAAATGTGGCTAATTTACAGACTACAAGTATAGCTCCTATAGTTTCTTGCCTCTAGCTTCTCAAATAACGTCAAAGGCTTTGTGATAAATGGCCCCCGTACCACAGGGGCAGGTCCACTTCAGCCCATAAAATGAATGAAGTTTTTTTATGCCTCTTTGGATGTTTTAAGAAAACAATTCACCTGTCCCTGTGCAGTCATCAACAGCTTCATATGCTTACCTTCATATTTTAGAAGTATGTGCCTGTGGCTGAACTGGCTCTGTTTCCTCAGTTAAAGTGGCTATTCTTCTGTATATAACAGCCCCTCACTTTGTCATTTATTGTACTGTAAAACATAAGGCAGCAGCCAGAGAAGGAAGCCCTAGCAGGAGCAGGGTTGTTTCTTCCAAAATCTCACTGTATTCTGAGTTGCCATTACAGACAGTAAAATATATTTATGTGGCTCAAGTGTGACTTAACTTGGTAAATTATACTGAGCCCTGGAATGGTTTAAAAGCCCTTCTGGCCAGTCATATATATTTCTGTTTTTTACAAATTGTCAAGAAGCTACTGTGTGCTGACTCTCAGCCACATCTAAGTTCCTTTTGTTTACACTCACTTTTATCAGAGATATAATATTTTTTAATGGTATTTATTTTTTTTAAATTTATTTATTTATTTTTATTTGCTTATTTACAGCATAACAGTGTTCATTGTTTTGGCATCACACCCAGTGCTCCATGCAGTACGTGCCCTCCCTATTACCCACCACCTGGTTCCTCAACCTCCCACCCCCCCCTCCTGCCGCCGAGATATAATATTTTTATATGAAAGATCCCTGGACTGTATTAAGAGAAAGAAAGGAAGAATAGCTCATTAAATTTATTTTCTCTTGTTCCCAATCAGCAGAAGAAAGAAAAGTCCTTTCTCTTTGAGTTGGTAGTTTAGAATTTTTAGAAATGGAGTGTTTTGAGAGATGGAAAAACCCAGAACTTGTTGCTTTCAAGAGAAACTCTAGGAAGGTGTTATGCACATGAGCCTATCAGTTTCTGGTGCATTCTGGTTTAATGACAGACTGAGAAGAGAACTTAGGTGCGTTTTCAACCTTTAATAACCTGTTAATAACATTTTGAAAGCTAACCCCAAAGGCAATTGGGTCCCAAAAGTGGGAGTGGGAAGGCGGTGTCCCAAAAGTGAAGAGTGCCAAAACTCAAATGCACACACTGTACGAAGGCCAAACTTAGAAATGTTCTAGGAGTGAGACATGATGTAATATTATGTGAACAGGGTTTGGAGTCAGGTGGGTCTGAGGCTCATCACAAGCTGCAGGGTTTTGGCTTGGCAATAACTAGATCACCACCTCTAAAGCTTCCTTTCTTTAGGATGGCACTGTACCTCTCACAGTTATTGAGAAGGCAAATTCAATAACCCCTGTACATCAGCCTGCCCTTCACGGGCTTGAGAATCCTGGCTTTCCTGGTCCCAAGAAAGAATGAAGGAACCTGACTCTGGGACATGCCCTACTAGGAACTGGGACCCACACGTTCAATGCACAGCATGGTAAAGGCAGGGAGTCCAGCCTGACCGTAGTTCTGCTAGATTATTTTAAGCAAGTCACGCCCTGTATCCTGTGCGGGTGTCAGACTAGACCAAAACACATCCAGTCTCTCTAGCTCTAAACTTCTACATAATCTACCAAAACAAACAAACAAAGCAAAAGAAAAAACTTAATGCATAAATCGAAGCACCAAAACCCACTGCCCTAAGGAATGGTGTATAACAAAGAGATCACCACCCCCGAGGTTTCGGGCTTCTGCGGTTCACAGTGGAGGACCTAAGTCACACTACAGCGGTTTCCCCTCCACATCTGACAGAGTGGCAGGTGTTCCCGGAAGGCTCAAGGCCAATGTCAGGCAGCGACGGGTAGGGGCTGTCCCGGGAGAGAGAGGAAACCAGACTTTCGGAGAAAGAAACTGGGGGGCCTAGGAGAAAAGCACCTGCTACATCTCACTGGGGATGCGGTCGAAGAGGAGGTTGGGCCTGCGCTGTGAGAAGTCCAGCGTCGAAACCCCAGCCCCGACCTGGAGGGCAAGTTCACTGTCAAGGCACGAAGAGGGAAAAGAGGAAGCGACAGACAGAGGAGGGAAGCGGCAGGCAGATGAGGGAGGTGGATGCGGGGCAAGGACCCCTGAGGGCCCCGTTCCCGGCCACTCACCACGAGCGGGATGGAGCAGATGAGCACCACCAGGGAGGTGGCAATGAGTAAGATGACCATCTGGATCTCGGCGCCCGCTATGCCGCGGAAACTCCGGCGGCGGCGAAAGTCGCTGAGGCGCGGCAGGGCGGGGGAGGCGGCGGCCGCGCTGCTCCGGCAGGGGGCCCAGGGCACCGCGAGCTGGCCCGCCGCGTGGTGCTGCTCGGTGCCCAGCGACGTGCGGCGCATGAACTGGCGGTGCATGCGGAGCAGCGCACCGCACACCAGCACGTTGCAGAGCACGGTGGCGAGGATGAGGAAGGAGCTGAAGCCGGCGTACATGTAGGAGAAGGCGGCGTGCGCCGTCACGTTGGTGGTCCAGTCAATGAAGCACCAGGTGTCCGGGTACTGCAGCCGCGAGCTGCCCAGGCCCATGTTGGGCAGCGCGCAGAAGAGCACGTTGGACGCATAGACCGCGACGAGCGTGAGGCCGGCCAGCCGCTTGTCCACGTAGTGGCTGTAGAAGTAGGCGTGGTTGATGGCCAGGTAGCGCTCGATACTCATGGCACAGATGATGCTGAGGCCGGACAGGCTGAAGAAGAGCAGGATGAAGGTGCTGTACTCGCAGAGTGCTTCGCCGCCGGGCCACTGGCCCTTCATGTACGTGGCGATGGTCACCGGACTCACCAGCAACGTGCCCAGCAGGTCGGTGACGGCCAGTCCGCATACCAGCGTATAGAAGGTCGTCTCCTTCTGCTCCTTGCGCGACTTGCACAGCACCACGATGGCCACCAGGTTGCCCACCACCCCGAAGATGAACATCACCGCCGGGATGGTCACCGGGCTGTTCGGACGGTCGGGGGCAGAGGAGGCGGACGCATTGACCCCAGACGTGGACATGGTGCTGGCCCTCGGTACGCAGCCTTGGAGCTCGAGGCTGGGTCTGGGGATGGTAGGAGAGACAAAGGCGCGGTGAGCAGAAATGACCACTTGCCGGGTGTCAGACCCGCGCCCAAGAAACACTATGCTGATGAGACAGGACGAACGACTGGACCCTGCACGGTGCACTGTAGCCACTTCCCAGCTTCGGCCACCGAAATCTCCAGGCTCCGGATACGTCCTGCCAGAAGCACCACTCTACTGCCATTAATATTTGTCGGTTGATACTGCCAATCTCTCCTCCCCCAGCCCAACTCTCTCCACCGCCAAGATGAACAAGACCTATCTCCAGGGATAAGTGAGTGGTTCGCGCTTATTCCCGACAGATTCTGAGTCAGTAAAATCCTCACTGAAAACAAGTTACGGAAGGCAATTTGGAAAGCGCGCTAGCTCCTCCCGGGCCCCGCCGGAGGAGCGCCCGCCCACCGCTCCCGGCCTAGTGCCCCCAAACCCTAGTCCGTCTCACCTGTGGTAGCCGCGGCGGTGGCAGCCGCGCAGGACCCCAGGGTCAAGGCTCAGATATCCACGACACGCCTCTAACCTGCCCTCAGTCTCGCCTGCTCAGTGTGGAGCTTGCCAAGCCTTTGTCTGTGAGAAGAGCCGGGTCTCGGTGGCTGCCAATTTTCCGGGACTGGGGTCAGAATGGCAAGCTTTCAAGAACTTGGGAGAACCAGAAGGGTCGCGGGGTGGGTCAACGCAATCTGATCTTGGATTTCTTTCTTTCTTCTTCTTTCTTCCGTACCTTCAAAGACGGGACCAAACTTCAAGGAGCCCGCCGGTCGGGTCCCCGGCTGACAGCGCGCAGGTGTGGGGCCGCGCGCGCAGGTGGCACGGAGCCTCGGTCCCGGATTCGGACCACCCTCCTCCTCAGCCCTGAGCAGCACGGGCGGCTATCGGGGCTGGCGGCTGCCACTGAGGCTGCTTCCGACGCCCCGGGGGCGGCCTGACGTCCACTTGGCCTGAGGCTCTGACCTGGGATCTTTCATCTTCTTCCTCTTGGCTGCCGGGTTTCGAGCTCCGCTCTCGCCCTTCCAGCCTCTGTACAAACTTTTCTTCTGCTCCAAGTTTCCCTGGCGGAGGCGGGGACACACAGAGCGCGGCCCGGGCGCCCATTGGCCGGCTGGGGAGGGGGCGGGGCGTGTTCTCTGCCGCCTGCGCCGCGAGGCAGCGCGCGGGGCTGGAAGGCGGGGCTCCGAGCCGCGCGCGAGGGCCAGCTCCCCGCGGCCTGCCCCGCCTCGTCCGGGCCGGGGGCGCGCGTCTCAGGCTAGTGTGCAGAGTGCCGCCGTGGGCGGGGGCTCCGGAAAGCCCTGATGCTCTCCCGGAACCCTCTGAGCTACTCCAGACTCGGCTTCCAGAGAGGGCTAACTCTGAAACCAGTATCTCTTCTCCCCCACTGCCTCCCGCTCCGAGTCACTATTTCTCGCACCTCTGCATGTGGACCTCCACACCTGGGTGATGGGAAGGGAGGTCGACTGCTTTAGAACTCCCCCTTAGCGCGGCCCAGCTGTGTGCGCGCGGGCGCGCGCGGCCCCGGGGGAGGTAGGGTGGAGAGGAGCGGTGCGTGCGCGCGCGTGGCCCGGGGTTCCAAGTCGGGAAAGAGCGCGCACGGGACCGGGCGGGTGGCTGCGCGGTCGCGTGCCAGGCTTGGGCGGGGGAAACAACGGAGAATCTATCCTCCAAAAGTAATTACAGTCGGTCCAGGAAAGTAGTTGGTTGGCAGTGCCCAGGCTGTGCGCATCATGCGCTCCGTCGGGCATCCCCGGGTTTAAAAAAAAAAAAAAAAAAAAGAGCGCTAGAGAGACGGGACCGCCGCCTCTCCCGAAGCTGGTGGCGGAGTCCTGTGGCTGTGGAGACAGGTGACCCGCAGGTACCACGTGGGATAGTTAGGGTGGGAGGGCTGTGTAACCGCGGAGAGCTTTCTCCTCCTCCTGGGAACTACTCCCAGTGAGAACGGCCGTCTGAGCTTCGAGCCTTGGCCCTGTTGTGTTCACGTTGGGTACTTTCACCGCGAAGCCTTTGAACGGCTGGCAGATGGAGGGTGCGATGGGGATTTGAAAGTTTTTCCAGGGAAGGAATTCCACAGTCATTGTCTCCATGATTAACTCTTGGAACCGCCCAATTGCTCTACCTTTTTTCTTTAAATAACAGTTTTACTTACTTGGTGGTGGGAACCGTGTTTTTATAACAAACTCATTATTCACTTCTTTGTACTCTGGTTCCTAAAATCAGGACTGAAAACAGAAAAGAAACAATTGCAAAACTCCGTGGTGTAATTATAACTGTTTCGCCGTTTTTTGTTTTTTTGGTTTTCTTTTTTTTTTTTTTAACAAAATTAAGAGATTCTGTGGGCCTTTTAAATTCCTAGAAAAATGTGTTTCTAAGTGCCGGATACATGCATTTTAACATACTGCATTTCCTCATAGATTAAGCAAATAACTCGATTCTTTTATGGATAAGCTGGTATTCATTCCTTAAATGTTATTTCATAAATAAACAGACCCCCTAAGAATTGACCTGTTCCTCCTTTTACTGTCAAATGGCACGGTTAAAAAAAAAATGAGCAGCAGGAGAACCAGAAAGGGCATTCCAGACTTCACCTCATTACAGGACATGAAATACCTGGAATTACTCTTAAAGATACCACATGGATATATTAATATAACATTTTCTATTGTTTATGCTATTTCCTCATGAATACCAGGGATTTGGAAGGAATCTGTAAAAATAATTGCTGGCAGTTGGTCAGTCGCTCAGTCTTCTCTCAATCACCATAATAACCATTTCTGTTTGTCTCTTTTCTGTAAGTAGTAAATTCTAAGGTTGTGTCAGCCCTGAAAATAAGGTAACACTAGAAAAAGGAACCCGCACATTCTACCCCCATTCTTCCCTAATCATGTTGCATCATTATCACCCGGTCAGGTGGCTATCAGTAAATACAGGAAGGGAAGCAGGGAAGTTCTGCTTATATTCATGCTAATAAAACTATTTTTTCCAGTTTTCCATTTGAAGTTCCTCAAATGGAAAACAGGATTGGTACTTGTAAATTTTTTTAAAATTTTATTATTTATTTATTTATTTACGTATTTACTTGTCAGAGGGAGAGAGAGCGAGAGAGCGCGCGCGCACAAGCAGGGGGAGCAGCTGGCAGAGGGAGAGGCAAACTCCCTGCTGAGCAAGGAGCTAGATGCAGGACTTCATCCCAGGACTGTGGGATTGTGACCTGAGCTGAAGGCAGGCGTTTAACTGACTGAACCACCAGGCATCCTGATACTTGTTAAACTTTTAAGGGTGAAGAGTATATTAAATATAATAATAGAGGCACACTGCTGAAATGATTAATGAGGTTACAAGTTTTAACATGTCATTGATAAGCTGGGCTTCTTATGAATGGAACCATCTTTTTTATACTGCTCTTTTAAATTTTCTTTCCACCATAGTTTTAGGGAGATGGAAATAAATGAGAAACCAGGACACCAGATGGAAAAAATTAATGAAGTTTACCTGTACCCTCTTTTGCTGTATGATTCTTAAAGCTTAAGTTTAGCCTTCAGAAGTTGAATTTGAAGGTTAGGGAAACAACTATTTTATTTTCTTAATTTGCAAAACTGGAACACTGTGGTTCAGTTGCCCTCACCTTCTTCCAGGAATCTATACTGCAAAAGGAAATGAAGAATTTTCATGACATGTAGACCATTTTTGTCATTGTATATATATTTCAATGAAGAAATTTTTATTCTAAAAAGTGTTTTCTGTTCTCCCTTGCAGTTTTTACCTCAATCCTTATTTCTCTGCACTGGAAGACCTGGGTTCAATTCTTGAGAATTGTTGTTAAATCCTTTTTGGAAGTTTAAACTAGCGTAAGAGCTGCCTAAGTGATCAGTCTGTTTTAGCTAAATATTTGCCTACTCTTTTGAGTAAACATCCCAAGGTGGGAACCTGTTAAAAAGCTAAGGCTGGGGGCGCCTGGGTGACTCAGTGGGTTAAAGCCCCTGCCTTCTGCTGGGGTCATGGTCCAGGGTCCTGGGATGGAGCCCCGCATCAGGCTCTCCGCTCAGCGGGGAGCCTCTTCCTTCTCTCTCTCTGCCTGCCTCTTTGCCTATTTGTGATCTCTGTCTGTCAAATAAATAAATCTTAAAAAAAAAAAAAAAAAGCTAAGACTGCTTGGAGGCTACCAACACATTCCCTTTGACTAATGTGAATCCTCCTGGGAACAAAGGGGTGGGTAAGGAAGAGGTAATTCCTGCGAAGAATCCCATTCCTGGAATGGGTAATTCCTGGTAATTCCAGCAGGATTAATCAGATCTGGCCTGGATCCCTTCCTAAACCTAATCTGGCCAGATCTTAAAGCATTAACATTCATGTAGCAAATCTGTGCAAGTTATGTTTGCTGTCCGTCTTTCCTGATAGGCCATGTGGATACTAAAAACAGTGAAAAAGGCATCTGTCTGGTGCAAATAACACAGTGCTCTTGGATACAGTTGTCTTCCAGGTGTTCCCCCATTTGGTTCAGTGGATGACAAGTGTGGCAAACCTGACCTTGGACATGAGGAGAAGTCCACTTGTGGTTGTGGCCCTCCAAGGAGTGCCCTCCCTTTTTAGTCGTATATTTCAAATGTGTGGTACCCAATTATTACCACTTTTTGATGATGAATTTCAGGTTGAGTCTAGTGCCTGGAGTTCACACATGTCTTACTGTGCTTAACTCCCTGGAATCTTCTTGTGGAGATAAATTAACTGCAGTGGAGGCCAGTTGCCTCCAACTGACTCCTTCAGGTTGCTTCCTTCCTCAGCGGTTTTACTCCTCAAAGTGTTGGCTTTCTACCCTTTTTCTTTCCCCCCTCTTTGCTCTCAAGTATTTCTACAGCATTCCCATTGTGGATAGGCCAATGGGCCAAGAAAGGATTGATTACTTATTGTTGCCCATTTTTGAAGATGTAGGTGGAGAGGGAAAGCCTTACTAGTTCTGGAGTCTCTTCTGTTGGAAGGTGGACATTCTGATTATACTTGAGTTTCTTGTCACACACCCACCTATCTCTCTGAGGCATCAGTCTAGGCCAGTTGAAAGGAGGAACCTGTGACTTGAAAGAACATGTGAATGTGTTTTCTGCTTACTGAACCCCTGCAAAAGAAGTTCAGAGCTCTTAATTGGGGAGCAGAGGGCGAAATGAAGTAAGATTGCCCTCTGTTGGAATTCAAGCCAAAAATTAGTCTCTGGCCTGGCCTACTTTTTGACCTCCCACTTAATAGGTATAGATCACAAAGCATGCTAAAGTGCTGAGTTGAAACTGCTGTAGCTTAAGAAGGTCTGAAGATATGAAAGTCTGAGGCAGGTCACCTCCTTGAAAGCAAATGAATTAGATGGGCAGCTAATTTTATTGGAAAACTTTATCTTTTTTTTTTTTTTTTTTAAGAGCTACAATGTTTGGTTTAACAAGAAATGAGATTAGATTGTTCACATAGGAAAACGATTTTAAATACGATTTTCTGCTGCCAAGTTATTTTGAGTGTCTATTTTCCTATAATAGATTATATATGATAAAGAGCTATAAAATTTACCTAAAGCATTTTTGCAGAAAGATTCATTCATTGACTCTAATAGAGGAACAGCAAGTACATTTTGAGGTCATCTAATGGGAGGGTTGAGCATCAACTATGGACTTTTTTTCTCTCAATCGCGAATTAGTATAAGATGTCAATTGTTAAGAAATAAAAAAAATGTTGAAATTTTAGTAGCTGAGATACTTCTCAAAATTGTCTTCCTGTGTTAATGATTTGTCTTCATCTCAATCATATTACACTAGTGCCGCAGTGTTTTTAAAAGAACACTGGCAGCGCGTTGTCTACAGTGCAAGTCACTCTAAACTGTGTTTAATTTAGACTTTTTAAAAAAATGATTTTTTTTATTTTTATTTTTTTTTAAAGATTTTGTTTATTTATTTGACAGACAGAGATCACAAGTAGGCAGAGAAGCAGGCAGAGAGAGAGGGGGGGAAACAGGCTCCATGCTGAGCAGAGAGCCCGATGTGGGACTCGATCCCAGCACCCTGGGATCATGACATGAGCCGAAGGCCGAAGTTTTAACCCACTGAGCCACCCAGGCGCCCAAAAATGATTTTATTTTTTAAGTAATTTCTATACCCTATGTGGGACTTGAACTCAAACCCCCAAGATCAAGAGTTGCATGCTCTACAGACTGAGCCAGCCAGGTGCTTCTAATTTAAACTTTAGTGGTTAGTTGTTACCTGAGTATTCTACCTGTGGATTAAAATGAGTTTTGCAGCCAAACAAACTATAAAAAGAATTATTTAGTTTTGTCTTCCTTTTCCTGGCTTACATCTCATCTTTTGTTTTGTGTCCCAAATTGAACACTTAAAAAAAAATCCCCCCCCCCAAGGAAACAAAATGTTCCCCTTGAGGAAGCTATATGCTAGATAAGGTTTTTACCTGGACACCCATAATTTTGGAGATCTTGTTTGCAGACTCCTTTAGTTTCTTACATGTCGTTTGGTCACCTGAACTTGAAGGCGTGGTGCTAAAAATGTCCATTTTATGTAGCGTCCATAAACCCTAGGTTGTCAGAGAAAGTCCCGGGATCTCTCTTTTTGGCTTAGGTGATGGACTGTTCGACTTTTAACCCCAAAGCAAGTCTTTTAGCCTTTGTCAAAGGTGAGTCTCAACAGAAGAAAGATTTAAAAATGTATTTCAAAAAAAATGTATTTCAGTTATTTGTATTTTTCATTGATTTTCCCTTGATGTTTTTAAGGGTTAGTTAATTTTCCTAGGACATAGAATATGTTTTTGCACTGACTTTTTTTCCCCCCTGCGTCTGTCTTTGTTTCTTTCTTTCTTTCTTTTAGTTTTATTTAATCTCTACACTCAATGTGGGGCTCGCACTCACATCCCCAAGATCCAGAGTCAGCTTTTTCTCCGATTGAGCCAGTCAGGCACCCCCACAATCTCACTGTGTGTTTCTAAGATGAGATCTATACAAGACAGTTAGAGGGCTCCATCTGCTGTTTACTGATTTGCACAAACACCGCTTGTAGAGAAAGAGGCCTAGAGCTGTAGCTTTAGAAAAGCTATGTTTGGGGCACCTGGCCTGAGTGGCTTAGTGGGTTAAAGCCTCTGCCTTCAGCTCAGGTCATGATCCCAGGGTCCTGGGTTTGAGCCCCGCATTGGGCTCTACCCTCAGCAGGGAGCCTGCTTCCCCATCTCTCTGCCTGCCCCCCTGCCTATGTGTGATCTCTGTCTGTCAAATAAATAAAGTCTATTAAAAAAAAAAAGCTGTATTTATCAGAAATTCCTATTTCAGGAATTTTTCAGTTTTTCCCCAAGTAATCCCCTACACTACTGTGTGGTGGTTTGTGGAGCCCTTGTTTATTTTTAGAAATCTGAGGGAATCATTTCTCTTGCAGAGCGAGTTAATCTATAATCTATAGCTCTATAATCCGTGAGCTAATAGGTTAATTGTAATGGCATTTTAAACCTTAGGCAAATGCTAACATCTCATTTCCCCCTTCCATTCATAATAATGATAAAAGCTTTCCTATAATTCAAATAAAGGCTCACTATTGAGAGCTTTCCTTTGCACACCCCTCCCTGCTCTGCAACAATGGGTCCCCACCACGCCTCCAAGAATAGCAGCACCTGTTGAGCCTTAAATCCACAAACCCTGCCATCAAGACAACCAGGATTCCAGACACCTTCTGAAAGAAGCCAAGCAGATCTTCCCTCTTCCTTTTTCTCCTCACCCTTCCCATTTCCCTATCAACAATGTCAATAAGTAGCATTTATTAAGCATTTACCATGTACCATGTAGTGTACACAGTGTTTTGGGTGAAATTTTTTTGCCCTATGTAAAAATTAGGATACTTCTTCTTCTTCTTTTTTTTTTTTTTAAGATTTTATTTTTAAGTAATCTGTACACCCAATGTGGAGCTCATACTCACAGCCCCGAGATCAAGTGGTATGCTCCACTGACTGAGAGAGCCAGGTGCCGCAATTTTTCAAGGTCACAGAGCTCATGAGTGTTGTGACAGAGATGCAAGTTATTGAGCACTGAATTACAGAGTCTTCTTCCCCATCATTGAGCAGGGGCCCACTCCTAAACACCTCAGCCCCTCCCTGAAACAAACAAACAAACAGGCTACCACATTTTAATAAAGGATACAGGTAACACTTCTCTGAACAATAATGGTACATTCAGTCTAAACACCTGCCATGGCTGTGCCCCTAGGAAACGGGTGCAAAAAGCAGGAAGTAGAAAAGTCAGTGTTTCTGATTTGAGTTTATAGCCACTGAGTTTAATTTTCTATTGTATATGGAGTAGGTTACCATTTCTGCAACTAGCAAGGGGATCAATAACAATTTCTATGACATTTAAATGATCGAATACTTCCTTATAAAGCTCTGGCTTACTCTCTTCCCAGACAGTGCCCAAACCAACTTTCTTGCTTAGGTTGAACTTCCAGTGGAGAGTGGTGTCCATAAGCTGAAAAAGCATTGATTGAGTATAAAGTGTAAGCCATATGTTATACTCAGTCCTGTATATTTATCTTAAATAAGCCTATGGTGAACCTCCAAGGGAGTTGGCATTATTGCCCTTGTAGCTCTATCAGGATGTAAAGTCAGTAAGAAAATCTGCATTCATTTGGTCTCTTTTTTATAGGAGATGGTGTAGGAATGGCTATAATCAAGAAAGATTAGCATAAACTCAGGAATGGTAGAGGGAGAAATAGATCATCTATCCCTTTTTGTCTTTCTAGATTACAGACATTGCTAATCAATAGCATCACTCTTTCCTTTAAGGGCCCACGACCAATTTTCTAGCATGGCACAAGAAATGAAACTCATTTGCCATGTTCGATCTAGCATGCAATTTGTAGAGTTGGCTTTAAGAGACACTAATAGATGGTGGTTTTGTAAACCTGTGGTGATATGTGTGTGTGGTCCTTTTTGCCTAGATTATGGAAGGGCAATGAAGATGTTTTATCAGGATTTTTTGCTTTGGAGGGCAAACTTTGTATGAAGAGAACGTGAAATGGGTATAGCAGGAGAGAGATCATGATCATGAAATATGTAACTAGGAAAAAAACCTCACACCGGAAAGAGGATCCTGCAAAGTAAATTCACCTAATAGGTACTTCAAGAATATCTGGGATGTATCTAGTAGTGTAATAAATGATTTAATGCAAAATACCCACATTTAACACAAACTGAAGAGGCAGGAAGAGATTGTGCTTGGGTCAAACTGGCATTTAAGTCTGAATGTTTTCAGCTCTAACTGGATAAATCTCCGAGAACCTCAAACAGAATTTTGGGAGCCAAGTAGGGACTAAATGATGGGGGTGGGGGGGGGGAAGATGTCTTAAAACCTAACTTTACTTTATTCAGTAGATATTATGATGTCTAAAAGTACACAAAAATGAGTATTTGGAAAACTGAATTGTTTAAAACCTATAACAAAGAAGTTTGCTAAAATAATAGAGCCCTTTGGGGAATATTTCCCTAAAGGATCAAACATTTATTAATTATATCTATTCTCTCTTTTGCTGTTGTGTATTTTAACAGTTCTCACTTATATAAAGTAGAATATATATTTTTAATTTTATTTATACTAATCAAACTCTTGTTTATCTCCCTTATCAAAGGGGTAAAATGCTATTTGCTTCCTCATTATGAATGCAGTGCAGTGCACAATTTTAGAACTAGAGAGAGGAGAAAACACCATTTTTAGTCTCAGTTTTTACCTACATTAAGTTCCACAGGATTACGCTTATTCAGGCTGATTATGTTACAGTGCATCAGTGTTAAATGTGTGCACTTGCAAGAGCTGAATCATTTTCCTAAATTTTTGCTGACCTCCAGTGTTTGGTGAGGAACCTCAGAAGAATTCAGCTTTCTAGCTAATATTTCTGAGCAAGAGAACAGAACATATTCTATAGAATAAAAATTCACTTGAGGGCCACTTGGGTGGCTCAGTCAGTTAAGCATCCAACTCTTGCTTTTTGGCTCAGGTCATGATTTCAGGATTAAGGGACCGAGTCCCAGGTAGGGCTCATCCACTCAGTGGGGAGTCTACCTGTTTCCTCTTCCGATGCCCCTCCCCCTGCTTCTGCATGCTTGTGTGCAGCGGCACTCTGTATTTCTCAAATAAATAAATCTTTAAAAAATTCACCTGATAAGTTGATAACCTCTGTAAGGTATGGAGAAAGAATATATTGAAACTTTGGTTGTTGGGAAATTGTATTTAAGAGTAATAGACTCAAAATGGTCTGTGAATTGGTGTATGGTTAGATGAAGAAACACTTTCTTAACATATCAGCATTCTTCTGTATTAACTTAATACTCAACTTCATTAACATGAATACTGAAGAAAGGGTATTAGCATTTTTGCTTTGAGTTGTAGTTCTTAATTTTATTTCAAAGTGCAGTTGAAAGAAATAGTCATGCACTTTGGCTTTAAAGCATTCATTAAAGACAAAAAGCAGAATCAAACTTATAAGTAAAGAGAACAAATTGATGGTTTGTTCAGAGGGAAGAGTGGTAGGGGGATGGGCAAAACAGGTGAAGGGCAGTGGGAGATACAGGCTTCCAGTTACAGAATAAAAGACAAGGCAGAGGGAAGATAGTCAATGAAATTACAGCAGCAGGTATGGTGACAGATGGCTACACTTGTGAGCAGAGCATAACGTGTAGAGCAGCTAAATCACTGTGTTGTACGCCTGAAACGAACGTAACACTGTCAACTATGCTCAGATAAAAAATATTTAAAAAAGCATTAGCTTAGTAACTGGGATATTTTCTCCCTGATAACACCAACACTTAAAGATAAGAATGCCTAAAGAAGACAAAATGTCAGTGTTTTCTATCAAAGCATTTGAAGGGGGGAGTTGTGGAAAAAGGAAAGGAGGTAGAAAGGAGGGGAAGGACCAAGGAGAGAGAAAAAGAAAGGGAAAAAAGAGAAAATGACCGGGTGATAAGTCAGGTACACATTTTCTCAGAGTCACACCCATAGATCAAATCTGATGTTATGGGCACGTTGCTCTTGAAGTTCCATCTGCAAGCTCCGAAGGCAACAAATACAAACCTGAATGGAAAGGCTGTGTGTCACTAACTACTATTAATAATGTAGAAGATTTGGATAACTTGTTAGAAGTTATTTATATTCTTTTAGAATGCCCATTATCATTTCAGGTGTTTCGGGACAAGCTGAGCTACCTTTCCTGAGAGATCAACCCTTTGAGAATGACAAGAGGAAATATTAATGTTTTTCTATCTCTTCTTTTTTATCACTATAAACGTATTTTGATTATGCTAACAAGGGATACAGTATATATTTTTATTTACAATACCTATTTGTATAATTTGTGGCCTCAAAAAGAAAAACTAACTTTTTGACAATTAGTATAGCATAGAGCCTGTTTTCAATACCCATCCTGTCTAGAAGAAAGGCTTTCATGGTCAAATACATTTTGGAGATGCTGTACTCTACTCCCTTGTTAGAAAGTCTTGTTTGTATATTGTTATAAAAGGTCCTGGGATGTCTGACAATTGAAAAAATTCAAAACTGTTTAATTTTGTTTTAGTCATCTTCCCCTGGGCTTATGTGATCATGCATGCTTTCATCAGTAACACCTGTTAACATGATACAATTTAGAATTCCTTGGAATTCACTCAGGGGATCTTTCCTAATATGCAAAGGATAATTTATTACTTGGGGGAGTGTTTGAGAGACAAACATTATAATTGCAGTAGATACATTTTTCTTTTTATGTGTTAGGAAAATGCATAGGGCGTTCATGATTTTATGGATACTGTTACTTAGACTGACCCTAAGTTGTGTATGTGAAAAATGAGTAGATTTAAAGAAAATATATAGTGAATAATGTAGAAATAACATACAGATAGGGCAAAATCATGAATGTGGTAGGTAGTGAGTATCTGAAGATTGGGGATTAAAAATAGGCTGTAGTAACTTGAATATATACATTCAGACTCGTCATCAGGAAACACGGGGAAGAGGGATAGTAGCTCTCTGCTTCTGGCTTAAAATAATTTTGTGACGTGGGAAGAGAAGCCTGTTCTGGATGAACCTCAGTTTCCTTATCTGTAAACAGGGAGAGCTGGATTAGAGAATATCTGTGGTTGACTTCAGCTCAACAACATTGATGCGAATGATAAGTGACAGAGGCAGTCTGATGTGCTAAGTCCCTTCAGGCCCTCTGGAACTCAGGAAAGCTTGTTTATTTTTGGGTAGCGAGAGAATTATAATCCCGTAACTATCTGTACCAGGAAAACAGTGGCCAAATGTTGCACTGACCACACCTTGGTGAACGTTGGCTGGGCTGGCACGCTCTTGCTTTGGTTCCTGGGTGGCAGTGAAGCAGAACACTTCATTCATTGACGTGCCATTCTTTGGGATCTCTTCACATCCTTTCCTCAAAGTAGCTGAGCCAGGTTCCTGGATTTGAGCTCTTTGTGTCAATGGAGCTCCTGGCAGTTCTAGCTTCAGGGAATTCTCTGATCTGTGGAGGAGACTGTCTGGAGAACAAGGCTTACTTTCTTTGGTTTTAAGGCTGCACCTCTCCTCCCCTGCAGTTTTTTGTTATCTGGAGAATCAACATGTATATAACGTAATATTTAGTCTAACAGTCTGGTCTTGTTTTAAAATTTCAAAAATATGACTTTCTTTTGTTAGATTTATCCCTAGGGCTCCTTGGCTTTGTTTTGATTTTTTTATTTGTGTTTTTAATGATTCTTGATTTATGAATGGGATCCTTGATCTATTACATTTCTAATGGCTGATTGTGAGGGCAATATAATAGCATGGTTATGTACAAATACAAACTCTGTTAGGCTCCGTCACTTACTAGCTGTGTGACTTTATGTAAGTTTCTTAACCTGTCTCTTCCTTTGGGTGTTTTAAGTCTTTAAAATCAGGATTAAATTAAATCAGGATTAAATTAAATCAGGGTAATAATACTAATCTTCCTCAGAATTAAATAGTAAAACATTAAAAAGCACTTAGTAGTACAGTACCTGGTAAATAGCCCTCAGAAACTGTTAGCTGTTATTATTACAGCTGATGTCTAGGACAATTTTTTTTTTTTTTTTAGAGAGCATGAACGGAGGAAGGAGAGGGGAAGGAGAGGGACACAGGGAGAGGGAGAGAGTATCCTAAGCAGCTTCCACCTCTTCTCCCGCCCCTCACCCCTCAGTGGGGCTCGACCTCATGACTCTGAGATCACAACCTGAGATGAAATCAAGACTCTTAACCGACTGAGCCATCCTGGTGCCCCAAGGACAATTTTTGGTCAGATTACTGAATAGTTACTCATGTCAGTTGATTGTCTTGGAAGTTCTAGGTATGTAATTACATCACATGAAATGAATATCAGTTTGAATATATTTTCCTTCTTCGTTTTTCTAGAATTCTTTACGGGGATCTTTAGCACAGTGTCAAATAGTAGTTGAAATGATTTCTGTGTCTTTGTACTGATGATTCCAACTTTGTTTTGAAGAATCTATCTACTATAATTTATAATCAATTTTATGTCCCCTTTTTCAAAAAGACTTTTTATTTATTTATTTGACAGAGAGAGAGAGAGGGAGATCACAAGTAGGCAGAGAGGCAGGCAGAGGGAGAGGGGGAAGCAGGCTCCCTGCCAAGCAGAGAGCCCGATGCAGGGCTGGATCCCAGGACCCTGAGACCATGACCTGAGCCAAAGGCAGAGGCTTAACCCACTGAGCCACCCAGCCTCCCCTATGTCCTTTTTTAAACTTACCATTATGACATGAGCATTTTTCATGTTAATAAACTTTTGGTAAACATTATTTGTTCTAGATTTTATCAAAAATTACATATTACAAGATATAGCACATAAAAATATACTAAAATATAGAATTATGTTTAGTTTTTTTTTTTAAGATTTTATTTATTTATTTGACAGACAGAAATCACAAGTAGGCAGAGAGGCAGGCAGAGAGAGAGGAGGAAGCAGGCTCCCCACCGAGCAGAGAGCCCGATGCGGGGCTCGATCCCAGGACCCTGGGATCATGACCCGAGCTGAAGGCAGAGGCTTTAACCCACTGAGCCACCCAGGTGCCCCGAATTATGTTTAGTTTAAATAATGATGATAATAATAGGATCGTCTGTGTAGCTACCAAGCTTAAATAGAATATTAGGAAGCCCTTAGGAGCTCTTTATGTCTTTCCTCATTTGCATCAATAATTTTTATCCATCATTTCCTTACTTTCCTTTTTAATTTGACCACCAGTATATAAATATTGCCAAATAGATGTATTATAGTTTATTTAATAGTTCCCCTATTGTCATTAGTTATATGGGTTTATAATTTGGATGTTGGGAGTTGAGATTTCTCATACTGAAGATTCTTTTCCTTGGGATAGATTCTAAGACATGGAATTACTAGGTCAATGGGTGTATAATTATTTAAAAACCTTTGGCCAAATATTGATTGTCAAATTGCTTTCCAAAAGACCTACATCTATTTATATTCCCCAAAAACTGTATACATAAGAATGACCATTAAAGTTCAACAGCCATCAACACTGAAGGTTAATAACTTGAAAGGGAAGATATAATCATGTTTTTATAAAACTCCTAAAAAGGTTTTATTTTTTAAAAGGTTGATTAATTTTTTTTGAAGGATACTCTATATATAGAAGTGGTCACATCTCACAATTGTTTAGCTTGATGAATTTTCACGAAGAGAACACAACTTTGTAACTAACACCTAAATCAAGAAACATATCGATGCCCAGGTATCCTTGTGCTCACTTCCAGTTTAAATTTAAAAACCTTTTTGTGTGCTAGAACCTTGGAAGAGAGAAAATTGACCTTTCTTTGACCGATTTAGTTATAAGAGCCAGCACTAAGTTTTTGAATTATGAAGGAGGGAAGATTTATAAAAGTCTATATGTGTTTAACACTGTTACTGTCCTTATAAAGTAAAATAGTGAATTTATAATTCTGACTAAATGTTTCTCTTTTGAAGTGACTTAATGTCATTTGATTATCAAACCAGATAACTTTGCAATTACTCAATTATGCAAGCCCTCATAGTGTAGCCTGTAATGCAGATACTTAAGTTATAGTGTCTATAAAGATGGATTAGACACAGATTCCTGGGGCCCAGCTAAGACTCACTGAATCAGCATTTGCGTTTTTATGAGCACGTGGCTGGTGCTGATGCACACAGTGGCACCTGGACCACATTTCAGTAATATTTCTCTAGAGGGTAAATGCCACTTTTGAAGAAAGATATTCTGCAAGTGTTGGTAATTGAAGCAGTTACCTAAGGCAATCCTATATTGCATGACCTCGGATTTTAAAACATGTAATAATATAGGGGTGCCTGGGTGGCTCTGTCGGTTAAGTGTCTGACTTTGGCTCTGGTCATGGTCTTGGAGTCCTGAGATCAAGCCCCTCGTCAGGCTTTCTGCATAGTGTGGAGTCTCCTTGTCTTTTTCCCCCTGCCCTTCCCTCTGCTCGTGCACACTCTCTCTCTCTCTCAAATTGAGAAATTTTCCATTTTCTGAAAAATGGAATGTTTTTCAGAAAAACAAAAACGTAGTAAAATATTTCTTTTCCTCCTTCTCTCCTTTCTAGGCTTTCCTTCTGTGGACCTAGACGTGTAGTGTTTAACATAGGGGTGGTGCAGTTTGTGTAACCGGAACAGGAAACATCTAGCTGGGACACACCCCCTGATTGCAAAATCTCTGGAACTGACCTGGTAGAATGGATCTAGCTTTTCAAAGGATCACCCTTAGCTTATTTATCTTGGCAATCTTATGGGTATATGATCTGTGTTATTGTGGTAGCTAGGTGAAACAGTGTAACTTCAGTTTTTACCTGACTGTACATATAGCAATAAAATGGAAACAAACAGCTGACTTGCTCCCTCCCAAATGTCTTCTATTTAACCTAAGTTTACCTCTTTGGTGCTGCAGCTTTGCAAGTGGATCATTTTATAAAAATGTTGATAATTCAAATTTTTAGTCAAAAGAGAAGTTTAGAAAATTATCCCTCTGTTTCTTCTCTCTAGACATTGAAGAACACTAAAGTTCATGTGTTTTTGCAGAGTCATTTTAGGAAACGCAGAATGCTAGGGCGCCTGCATGGCTCAGTTGGTTGCATCCCACTCTTGGTTTCAGCTCAGGTCATGATTTCAAGGTTCTGGGATCAAGACTAAGTGAGGCTCTGTGTTTGGTTTGAAGTTGGCTTGTCCTTCTCTCTCTGCTTCTCCCCCTCCCCCTGCTCATGTCCTCTCTCTCCATCTGTCTCTAAAGTGAGTAAAATCTTGAAAAAAAGAAAAAGCAGAGTGCTTACTAAGTAGTCAGCTATTAGGTAGTAATTCATAGAAAAATTTTATGAGGTTTGGCTTTTGCTTTCAATTATCTTTTTTTCTTTTAAAAGATTTTACTTATTTATTCATGAGAGATGGGGGTGAGTGGGGGCAGAGGGAGAAGCAGAAGTCCTAATGTGGGACTCCATCTGAGGACCCTGGGATCATGACCCAAGCTGAAGGAAGACACCCAACTGACTGAGCCACCCAGGCTCCCTGCTTTCAATGACGTTAATTAGAGGTATGGCTTGTTTTGCTGGACTTGGTGGATTAAAGTTATGTTCATTCTGATCCCTCAATATTATTTGAATCCAACCTACTTCTCTCCACCTCCACCATTGCCCTGGGCTAATGCACCTGTTTCTCCTTTGTGGTCTGCAGCCAGGGGCTCCTAACTGGTTCCCCTAATATTCTCGCCCCCTTCCAGTCAGTTCTCCACCTTACCATCAGAGTGGCCTTTTTTAATAAAATAAATTGGATCATGTCGTTCTTCTACTTAAAATCCTTCAGAGGATCTCCTCCAGTGCAAAGTCCTTATCATGGCCCACAAATTCTTTCACCATCTGCTTCTGGGCTCCCTTTTCCAACTCAACTCAGTACCATCTCTCTCTTGCTCATTACACTCAAGATGTTCTTTTTAAAAAAAAATTATTTTATTAACATATAATGTATTATTTGCCCCAGGGGTACAGGGTACACAGGTACCCTGTGAATCATCAGGTTTACACATTTCACAGCACTCACCATAACACACACCCTCCCCAGTGTCCATAACCCAACCACCCTCTCCCTATCCCCCATCCCCCAGCAACCCTCAGTTTGCTTTGTGAGATTCAAGATGTTATTTAACTCATGCAAACCCTTTCTTATCTCAAGGCCCTCATGCAGGCTGTTTCCTCTGCCTGGAAGTCTCTTCCTACAGTTTTCGTCTAGCTAACTCCTGCCTGTCTCCCATCTATGTTCAAATGCCACATCCTTAGCGAGATCCTCCAAGTCTAAATTATGTCTCTCTAGTGTTTCTCGTTGTATATTCTTTTTCTCTCAGTAACTTATCACAATTTTTAAATATAAACATATGTGTTTGTTTTTCTCACTAGTATGTTTTGAGGGAAAAATTTAAGGCTATATTGCTCCTCATTGTATCCCTAGCTGTGCCTAGCACAGCGCCTGATCCTGAATAAATACAAGTAAAGATTTGTAGTTACGCAACGTGTAAGTTATCTCCTGCTGTGTAACAAATGAAGGCCCAAATTTAGACGTTTACTTAAAACAACAAACAGTGCCTATGTTTTGTTGAGCCAGGAATTTAAAAATTTAACTAATTTTTCTATTTTTCTGTGGGTTACTAAGGCTATTGGCAGAAGGCCTCCATTACATGCCTCATGGTGAGTCTATAGGGCTGTTGAAGTGTTCCTCAGACATGGCAGCTGGCTTCTTCTAAAGTGAAGACCCAGAAAACAAAGAGAACTTTGGCAGTCACATATGGTCAGTTTCACTACATCCTACTTGTTAAAAGAAAGTCACCAAGTACAGGTCATATGTAAAGGGAAAGGAAATTGGCTCCATCTTTTGAAGGGAGAGGTGTTAGAGAACAGGAGAGCATTTTTGGAAGAACGAGGGGGCATTTTTGGAAACCACCACAGTTTTTCCTCTCGCCACAAATTACTTATTTTGCCCCCATATGCTGAATATACTAAACTCCTCCTACTATCCCCTAAGAATTGTATTCATTTAACTCTTTTTTTTTTTTAAAGATTTTATTTATTTGACAGATAGAGATCACAAGTAGGCAGAGAGGCAGGTAGAGACAGAGGAGGAAGCAGGCTCCCCGCTGAGCAGAGAGCCCAGTGCGGGGCTCCATCCCAGAACCCTGAAACCATGACTTAAACTGAAGGCAGAGGCTTTAACCCACTGAGCCACCCAGGGGCCCCAGAATTGTATTCATTTAAATTATGAGCTTGAAATGCGGGATGTTAGCTTCAACATCAGGTCCAAGTGTGGAGAGACAAATTCTTGGGTGTAGACCCTTAAGTATAGCTCCTTTAATACCATTCCTCTTGATCTTAAGGCTTAAGAACTGAAGAGACAAGTTATCTACTCCACCCACAGCCAATGTGGTACAATGGTGGGATGGGCCTAGCATAACCACTGTAGACAGTTCTGTCAAAAATGGGGCAAACGGCTTGTGCACTGCAGTCCATGGTCTATGGCAGTTGTGAAATCCAGCTGCGCACAGGTGAACAATTCTTAATTAGGAATCAAGGCTTGGAAATAATGCTGTAAGGCTCTTTGTTCTTATTTTTAAGCTCTGAGCATCCCCCTCCCCCTGCTTTTTTTTTTTTTTCCCCCGATGAAAGATATGTGTTAGCAGTTGAGCAGTCTTTTGTAGCTAACTTCCTCCTTGTAGAAGTTTGGGTGTGTAAAGTCCTCTTGTTACTTGTATTCACTCTATCTCCATCTAAGCTGGTCGTGTCTATGTTAATGTGATATATGTAAAAATGTAAGTGTTTATAAGACATAGAAATAATATGGAGGAAGAGATTAATTCTGCTGTGGGCAGGGAGGGACTGGGAAGGCTCCAAGACAGATGATGTTTAAGCAGCACTTTCAAGAATGAGTAGAAATCCATTAGGAAGACCACACAGAGAGAAACAACCTGAACATAGGGAAGAACTTGTAGAGAAGAATCACTGGACTGAGATTGTAATGTATGTACACGGACTTATGTGGAACTTGTTATTGATAGGACATATGGTATGCAAGACTTGTATTTTATTCTGTAACTCAGTATTTCTCAAAATGTGGTCTACCAGCCTCTCACATCCAAATCATTTGGGCACTTATTGAAAATGCAGGTTCCTGAATCCTACTCTGGACTTACTGGAGTCATATCATACTCTTGACCCTCTCAAGGAGGAACTCAAGAACTCTTGAGTTTTTAAGGTTAGATGCCCTAAGGGTGTTAGAAGGTTCTCAGTAGGTTCTAAACATGATTTGAAATGTAGATAATATTGCTCTGGAAGCTGTGCAGAGGGTGGTAAGATGGTCAGAAAGGGAGAAAAGTGTGGAAGTTTTTGCTGATGGTTCTGTAAGAGAAAATAGAAGGCCCATGGAGATGAAAAAAGGAAAAGTTACGAGTTGTAAAGATAATGAAGATAGCAGACAAAGGAGATTGATACAATGAGGTTTTTTTCCATATACATGTATAGATATATAAAACTTACAGTGCATTACATGTGTGAAGTTCTGTGGGAACACAGGAGGCAGAAAATAACACTTGTAGTCAGAAATGAGATGGAGAACAGTGGGAGTGATATTTGAAATGGGACTTCAAGTATAAACAGGAGTTTACAAAGCGAATAAGAGAAGTTACGTGTAGAAAAGAGCATGCATAAAGCTAAGTGAAGATCTGATATGCTTTGGAATAATAAGACGTTAGGTTAGATTTGAATATAGTTGCTTAAGAGAGAGTGGTAGGATATGAGGTAGAAAGGAGAAGTTAAGATAGCTGCTCACCAGCCCGTTTCTTCCTCTTCCTGAGCACACAAATTTCCTTCTTGCAGTTAGGTGAGGTCATGTGATAGAGTTCTCACGGTTACAATGTGTGTGGAAGTGATTTGCACCATTCTGGGTCTGGCCCTTAGAAGTCTCCTACAAGCTGAGCTAGTCTCCATCACTGTAGATATCCGTGGCAACCTCAGAAGCCACTTGCAGGAGATAACAAAGCCACAAGATGGAGAATACCTGGGTTCTTGAATCACCTTTTGGAGTATAGACGCCTGCAGATAAGAAACACCCATTTTGGATTCAGGATAAGTAAGAAAAGTAAGAAACAGCCTCCTTGGGTTTGAGAAATGGCATATGCTTCCTATACCAAAGAGTTTGGACATTATCTCATAGGTGAAGAGTCGTTTCCAATAGGGAGTGATGTGATCTGGTTTGTCTTTAGGGGAAAATCACTTTCAATATTTAGTAATGAGAAGCCTTGGGGTAACGTGAGGGTCTTCCACAAACGTTCAATAGCTGTCTAGTGAATGGGGGAATGAGTTTCTCTAGGGCTGGGTTGTAGATCAAACACTAAATGCATAAGTGAAAGTTATAGGGGGAAAGGTTGACTAGCGTGAGGTTTCCTCAGTGAGCTACTTCTCCCTGAAGAGAGGGCCAGAGGGAGCTGGGGGAATTCTGTTCAAGTTTTTGGTGGGGGACTGAAATAGAATACCTTTAAGATGTTTTCAGTTTGGGGAGTCCATGACCCGAAGTGATTATTTCGGTCTGAATTAACAGACATGCGCATGCGTGTCCCATGTGAGCCATGCAGTTAGTCTCTTCTCTGTACCATTACACATACATTTCTATTATCACTGAATTTGAATTCTCGTGTTTCACTTTATGTATAAAGCCACAGTCACCCTTTCCATATATATAAGCTTGAACCTGCAAACACAGTTTGGCAGCTATGAGATTTGCATTAACTCCCCATCTGTTTATTAATATTACTTTCTATTTCCTCAGTGTCATTTCCAGCAAGTGTTAAATAGGCTGAGCTATCACCCGATTATGAGAATGAACACGGAGGCTTCAAACACACACACATGCACACACAGATAATTCTCATGAAAAATAACCTATAAATTATTTCTTTTTAGGAGTGCCTGGGTGGCTCAGTTGATTAGGTGTCCAACTTTTGATTTCAGCTCAGGTCATGATCTCAGGGTCGTGAGATTGAGCCCCATGTTGGGCTCCACACTCAGTGGGGAGTCTGCTTCCTCCTTCTCCCTCTGTCCCTCCCCTGCTTACACACATGCACACAAGCTTGCTCTCTTTTAAATAAATAAATAGATCTTTTTAAAAATATATATATTTTTAAAAAGATACAGAACTTTTCTTCTTCCTGAGACCTGTCTTGATTTCTTTTAGTTCCTGGTACTACGTTAATTTACATAACTGCATAAAATATTGTCAGAGATCATGAAAGAAACAGACAAGATTGTAACATAGCAGTCTTTTGATTCCAGATTACGTAGCTCTTGGACATGAAAAAGGTGATTGACGTGGTGTATCTATGACTTCCTACATATTTCCTGGGATCTGGCTGGCCATCTTGGCTTTAAGAAGACTGAACTTGGTACTGTATGGTTGGAATCGTTGGGAAAGTTTATGAGCTCTGTCTTAATTAAACTGGTGCAGTGCAGGAGGAGCAAGGATATCACTGCCCCTTTGTTACTCTTGGCGATCCTCCAATTTCTCTTCTGTGACAAACTACCCACCCTTTGGCCTCTGATCATCCACCAGGGAAACAGGTTATTGCTTTGTGGAGCAGAGGGGGAAGTATATTATCGTTTAATTTTCAACGACAAGGGTTGACATGTTGTGTTAGGAACACATAAATCTTAACAGTTACTAATCTCATGTTTAAGCAATTCCAGGATTCTTTTATTAGGACTTTATGGAAGGCTTTCTGTAAAGGTTGTCATTCTTCTCTGGGTGGTAGGTACCCAGGTTATGAAGCCATGACTGGGTCGTGTCTCTAGAAATGAAGGAGGTATCTTTTCTGGCAGGGAATGAGCCCTTTCCCAGAGAAGTCTATAGAGTAGGCAGTAGAATATTGCAAACATGTTTTTAAAAAGATTGTTCCAGGGGCACCTGGGTGGCTCAGTGGGTTAAGCCTCTGCCTTCAGCTCAGGTCATGATCTTAGGGTCCTGGGATTGAGCCCTGAATCAGGCTCTCTGGTTGGCTGGGAGCCTGCTTCCCCCACCCTCTCTCTGCCTGGTCTCTGCCTACTTGTGATCCCTCTCTCATTCTCTCTGTCAAATAAATAAATAAAATCTTTAAAAAAAAATAAAAAGTTTGTTCCATTGGGGCACCTGGGTGGTGCAGTGGTTAGATATCTGACTCTTGCTTTCAGCTTGGGTCGTGATGTCAGGGTCGTGGGATTGAGCCCTGAGTCAGGCCCCCTGTTCAGTGTGGATTCTGCTTGGGATTCTCCCTCCCTTTGCCCCTCAGGCCCACCTCCACCCCGCTCTCTCTCTCAAATAAATAAATCTTAAAAAGAAAATAGGTTGCTCTGTTTAAAGCAAGAGTTTTATATACCAAATAATCGATGGCGAGTATTTCTTTGGAGAAGGATTTGGTGGCTAGTCAGCAAATAGGGGTAGCTTCCATTTTTAACTTTATATACACTTATATGGTTTGATTTTTTTTTCAAATATTTTATTTATTTGACAGATAGAGATCATAAGTAGGCAGAGAGGCAGGCAGAGACAGAGAGGAGGAAGCAGGCTCCCCGCTGAGCAGAAAGCCCTATGCGGGGCTCGATCCCAGGACCCCAAGACCATGACCTGAGCCGAAGGCAGAGGCTTAACCCACTGAGCCACCCAGGTGCCCCTGGTTTGATTTTTTAAAACATAATGGATGTTGGGATGTCTGGGTGGCACAGTCGGTTAAGGGGCTGCCTTTGGCTCAGGTCATGATCCCAGGGTTCTGGGATCGAGCCCCATGTGGGAGCCTGCTTCTCCCTCTGCTTACCCCTCTTCCTGCTTTTGCTCTGTCTTTCTCCATCAAATAAATAGATAACATGTTTAAAAAACAAAAACATAATTGAGGTAAATTGCATTTGTAAGAAGAACGATCAGGACAAAAACTAGTAGCTCTCAAATGCCTTTAATTTTGGAGAGATACTCTGACTACTGTATCGTCCTTGCTAAAAATAAAACAACTTATCAGCATGTCTGCATGTGCCTCAGAAATGATCCTCTCACCAGAGCTATAGCTTGTATTTTAAAATTAGGCACGACCGAATGAAGAACAGGAGAGGGAATTTGACATGGAGGGGAAGGCAGATTGTGGTAATAGGGACACACCAGAATTCTTGAGGCACCACTCTAAGGAACTGGCTTGATGGGAGGAAAGTAAGCCCTTCCGTGGGTGTGTTAGTTTGCTAGTTTGCCCTACAAAACCCCACAGACTGGGGGCGGGGGGGGCTTAAACAGCAGAAATTATTTTCTCCCACTTCTAAGGCTGGAACCTTAAGATAAAGATGCTGGCGGGTTCAGTTCCTGGTTGAGGGCCCTCTTCCTGGCTTGTAGATGGCCTCCTTCTCGCTGGGTCCACACATGGTCTTTCCTCTGTGTGCACACACCCTGGCATGTCCTTATTTCCTTTTATTAAAAAAACCCAGCAGATTAGATGAGAGCATACCTCAGAGGCCTCCTTTCAGCTTGATTATCTCTCTGAAGGCCTTATCTGCAAATACAGTCACACTCTGAGGTTTAGATTTTAGCACGTGAATGGGGGGGGGACATACAATTCAGTCTGTAACAATGGATATGTTTTCTATCCACAGTTTTTTATTCTTTTTATTTTTCTATTTATTTTTATGTATATTATATATATAGTATATATTTATTTATTTTTTATTCTTAGGGATTTCAGTGAGAATGAGTTGGGAATGAAAATGACTATAAATATGCAGACTTGGGGCGCCTGGGTGGCTCAGTGGGTTAAGCCTCTGCCTTTGGTCCAGGTCATGATCTCAGGGTCCTGGGATCTAGCCCCGCATCGGGCTCTCTGCTTGGCGGGGAGCCTGCTTCCCCTCTCTCTCTGCCTGCCTCTCTGCCTACTTGTGATCTCTCTTTCTGTGTGTCAAATAAGTAAATAAATAAATAATCTTAATAAAAAATGCAGGCTCAAAGTAACAACAGTTTACTGAAGAATAAGAGATGACCACTAGCCCATTGTGCAAAATGAAATTAAAACAATATCAAAGTGAGACTTAAGCAAAGATATGCTACACATTTAATGCATGAAGAATAACCAAGAAATTGTACATTTATAGAGGAAGGGGGCATTTCTGTTGTTTGTGTGGTTTATGTTGAAATCTTGCTGCTATTAGAGTCAAGGGATTTATGCTACTTTATTATATTTTAAAGAAAAGCAGACATGGCAAGAAAGTGTAAACATTAAACACACTGAAGCTTTTATAGAATGTTATTCAGTAACAAAGGAAATATTTACCTGGTATCCAATTTAAAAATCCTTTTAAAAGCATAATCAAGGTATTTTAATCAGAGTATGTATTTAATAAAATGTTTGATATCAAACATTTAATATGTTTGATTTGTTTAATCAGACTATGTATTTAGTAAAATGTTTGATATTCCAAGATTTGAAACATAATAGCACCACAATTATAATAGAAAATATAACACATCTCACAATTTCCTAATTTTGAGTTTTTCCAAGAGGTTATTTTTTACTTCCTTAGTGTTTAGAATGCTCAATGCTCAGGTTATTTCTAGAAGAATTCTTTTTACACTTACTGCCAGCCTCTCAATTTGACATATACCACACGTTGCCTGTGTTGTTGTTTGTTTGTTTGTTTTGCCATGTTCAAATATTGTCCCCACCAATAAGGCAGTGAACATCTTGGGAAGGACCAAGACTAATTCATGGTTATTGCTCTAGACCCTGGCACATAGTTGGTAGCTAGTAAAATATTTATTAAGGCCAAGTAGTATAGAAAATTTCTCATACATTTGATTATTTTGTAAAACTGTGGAAATGTAAACTATGAGAACAAATATCAGATGATTTCATGGGTGAGTCTGTAGCTCTTGGGTTAGTTGCTCAAATAATTATCTCAGACCCCCAAATATTTTAATTTGAAATGCTTGGAAAATGGTTAAAAGGTCTTAAAGATTATTTGCTTGTCAGAGAGTGCGCGCACACATGAGAGAGAGAGAGAGAGAGAGAGCACAGGCAGAGGGAGAAGCAGGCTCCCCTCTGAGCAGGGAGCCCGATATGGGACTGGATTCCAGAGCCCTGAGATCATGACCCAAGCTGAAGGCAGCCGCTTAACAGACTGAGCCACCCGTGCATCCCTAAAATGTTGTTTCAGCTTCTTTTTTCAAATTATCTGTGGTAGGTATGCATAGTGATAAAAATGTGAACTGCTGTGGTCGTCATCCTGGCCTTGCCATTAACTCACTGTATGACGATGGGCCAGTCTCTGTATCTGTGCCTGAGTTTCCCTTATAAAAGGTTATATAAGGGTTTTTCCTCAGGATTTAATGAGTTGGTCAGTGAAAAGCTCTTGGAAGGGTCTGGTGCATCATAAATGCTCCAAGTGTCTGCTTTTTAAGACATCTTTATCAGTTCATCGAAATAGGTGTAGACCCCTGACTCCCAACCCAGCACCTTTCCTCGGTCTCCTACACTTGTGATGTTACTCAGCTACACAAACAAAGCAAAATCATTTCGCTGGCAAAGTAAGTGTTAACCTGTGAAACTAAGACAAACTGCCCAGGCCAAATTTCAGGCCGTTTATCAGCTGAGCAACAATGGCGCAAGACTTCAGACACAGTGGCTCCCTTGAATCCTTTCCTGTGAGTGCTGTGCCCCGAGTGAATGGTCAAGAAATGAGCTGATTAAAGTGAAGCCCAGATGGGATTGTTCATAGTTACCTACAAAGGAATCAGTCCAGAAATTGATTAGAGCATGGAATGACCTTTCCTCAGAACTCTGCGGGTGTGGCTTCAGGGTGGTGAGTTACTTAGCAGGAAGGATCAAGGACACAGGACATTGGACACCAAGAGCACTCACTTGGCAGCCTTTGAGGGCCCACAGGTCAATGCCCAGCAACTGGAAAGTGAGTGCTTACAATTAGAATCCCAGTGGAATCCCAGGGAAGCTGTGGGCGTGCGTCTTGGTTCTTAGGAACTGGGAGATACGGGTTGTCTATGGGAGGTTACCTCCTCTAACACCTAGGATACATTTGGTTACTGTCCTGAAGTTAACCATCGAGATGTTATTAGAGATCCTATCACTACCCGACTTTATGGCTTTGGGCTTGTCTTTTAACTTCTTTGTACCTCACTTCCCTCATGCATGAGGGGATAGGGCAAGGTGTTCTTCAAATTCCCATCCAAATTCAGTGGTTTATGATGATTCAAGTAGAAGTACAGCCAATAAAAATCTATTTCACTAACTCACTATACCTCTTCATAAAAGCAAAGTCAGAGTTTCTGCAATAATACAGTCAATTCCTGTATTTGAAAAAAACCTGTGATTATGAGAACGGGAAATGAACTGATTCAGACTTCAAATTAAATTAGTTAATATTATTATTCTTCTTATTTTTTAAGTATTTGACTTTTAGGAGAAAGAAGCAAATCTAAAGAAAACAGTTTATTATGAAAACCAGATATTCCCAGGGGTGCCTGGGTGGCTCAGTCAGTTAAGCGTCTACCTTGGGCTCAGGTTGTGATCCTGAGATGGAGCCCTTCTTTGGGCTCTGTGCTTAGAGGAAAGTCTGCTTCTCCCTTGCCCTCTGCCCCTCACCTCATTTGTGTGTTCTCTCTCTCTCTCAAATAAATAAATAAGATCTTAAAAAAAACAAAAAAAACAAACCAAGTACCCTCAAATCAATTGTCAGGGCCTAGCACAATTCAGTTTTATCTTCTGATCTTTACATCTTTAATATGCTGTTGCTATAATTGATGCTCAGTAATATGTCCCTAAAATATCAAAGATAGATTAATTACTTTAACTAGGCTATACTTAGAAGTAATGTGTCTCAATATATTTTATGTCCTTGCTGCTACATTTTAGAAAGCTTTTTGATCACCACTACAAATCAAATGGGTGTCTTGTACAACTTTAATGAGAAAATTCAATTTACCAGACGAGAGTTGGAGGAGTAGGATTGCACTGTACTTTCACTACTAATCTATGTGCATTTATTTATTTATTTATTTAAAAGATTTTATTCATTTGACAAACAGAGATTACAAGTAGGCAGAGGGGCAGGCAGAGAGAGAGGGGGAAGCAGGCTCCCTGCTGAGCAGAGAGCCCGATGTGAGGCTCGATCCCAGTACCCCGGGATCATAACCTGAGCCGAAGGCAGAGGCTTTAACCCACTGAGCCATCCAGGTGCCCCTAATCTGTGTGCATTTAAACAAGTTGCTTCATTTTGCCATCCTCCCTTTTCTCAGACAAACACTGGGTAAGAGAAGAGACAATGTCTAGGATGCTTCTTTATTTCTAAAATGCTGTGTGAAGGCAAGTTCTCCACTCCTTTCTCCTATTTAAAAGATCCTTCGAGCCATTTTTATTCTGATTCTCCCAAAAAAACTCCCTTTGCGTCCCCCCCATTGCCATACTCATACCAGTAGATACTGTATGCTTTCACTAACAGTAATTGGCAAAGGAAATATTTGACTGCTTTTTTCCTTTGCTGCTTGCAGAGACTTGGCAAGGTGTGGGTGGTTTCTTGGGTGGTTTCATCACCCGTATAAGTCCTAGGCAGAGATTAGCAGATAAGAGGTGCAGATGACTGAAACCTGAGTTAGTTGCTGAACACAAAGCCAAAATGTTTCCTAAATCCAGTTAGTCGAATACCTAGCAAATATGTGACAGACGAGGTCTAAGTGATAGCCCTTGGTTTTGAAAAATGTATACTTAAAAAAAAAAAAAAAGATTTATTTATTTGAGAGAGAGCATGAGCAGTGTGGGAGGGGTGAGGGCGGAGCCAGAGGGAGAAGCAGACTCCCAGTGAGCAGAGAGCTCAATGTGGGGCTCAATCCCAGGACCTGGGGATCATGACCTGAGCCAAAGGCAGACCAGACCCTTAACCAACTGAGCACCCAGGCACACTGAGAAATGTATACTCTTAACAAAACAAGTTGGTGCTGATATATCTGAGCTCTTCAGACAATTCTTAAAAGCTAAACTGTGTGAAAACTAACTGTATTTGTATTAAAGTTCACAGAAGGGAGAGATTTGGGTTTGGTTGGAATTGTCAGCAGAGTCTGAGGGGGGAGATATGACCTGGAGAGCATCTTTAAGGAAGAATAATATGTATGATTCTTTAATACATTAATTCATTCAGCAAGTATTCATTTAGTGGCTATGATGCTTTGGACTTCTTTAAATTCTGGAAATACAGCAATGAACAAAATGGGAAGAAATTCTTGCACACAGCTTGCATTCCAATGGAGGGATTTTAGAAAAATAGAGTAAAATATATATTGTATCAAATGATAAGTACTTTGGAATTAAAAGAATATTTAGGCTAATAAGGTAGGTTTAGAGAATGCCCGAAGAAGCGATATAATCAGATTGGATCAAGCTAACCCTCTCATCTTAAAAATGAAGAAACTGACACTCAGGGAGGTGGAGTGATGTAGCTAAGGTCACCCAGGTTATTAGCAAGAAAGGAATAAAAATCCAGGCTTACCACCTCCTAGTCTAGTGTTCTTCCCCACATGTGCACACCTCCTAGATGGTCTAGTCACAGCTACAAAGGTGCGACGGACAGGCATTTTGCCTTCGGGGACAAGTGGAAGAATCGGGGAGGAGTAGAAGGGAAGGCTAGTGCCAAGTCTGCAAAGCCAAAGAGAGAAGTTTGAATTAGGTGTGCTGGTGGGAAAGACATGAATAAAATGATCCCTAGAACATTCTGAAAGTATTTAGTTGATGACTAATTCATCAGATTACAAAATGCTTCTCTTATGTGATTGCCTTCCTGTCCCTTTCTTTTCCTCTTTCTTAGCTCCCTAAGAAATCAGTCCTTTGTCCATTGCTGTTTACCATCAGGTAGAACACTGCTATTTTCTGAGAATATCAAAGATTCTGTGCTATGGTTTGTCTTGAAACTAGAAATAAGGCATTTTGGATAAACAGAAATATTTTATTTCAGCTCCACATCTAGGGATTCAGCTGTTGGTGAAAGGAATGTTGAGTGAGAACTAAATGTAGATGTGAGATGTGGATAAAATGAACAAGTTGAATCAAATGGAGAGATGCTGTTACTCATACTTTCTTCATAAATTAGGAGTTAAATACTTAAGTTCCTTCGGGAGTCAGTGCATAAATTATAAACCAGATCATACATTTCCTTAAGTGCAGCATTCACTGTTGCTGATTCATTTTCATTTTAAGTTTCCAACAATTAAGAGGGAGGGAGGAGCAGAAAGAGAGAGAGAAAAAGAGAGAAAAACCACCAACAAAATGCACAAACAAGGATTTATCTGCAGGTACAAAGATGCCATAGTAACAAAGTAGGTGCAGAAATAGTCTTAGTTTTTACTTTTCTTTGAGAAAGAACAGGAGCATGGAGGAGGAGGAAAACATAGGCATTAAAGTACTGACCACAAGTTCAGTAGGCAGAGATTATCAATAGGGCAAATCTTATCGTAGTAGCTGCTGATAACATGTTAGATATGAGGGCTTACTTTGGCCCAAATCTAAAGTATGTCTTGTTTTGGACATGGGGGTATCCTGGAAAGGCCTCTCAGATGCTTGTTAAGGTTATAGCCTGGGAGCCTTTATTATGTGGGGGTCATGGAATGCATTCAAGGACCTAGCCGTGCATCTTGAGGCTCAAGTAAATATTTAGGAAATGGTCTAAGTCCATGACCCTCTCATTTGAAACATGTATTTAATGCAGTACAAAAGCTACTTGGATTTTTTTTTTTTTTTTGACTTATGGATGGTATGGGGGTGGGGATGTTTGTTCTAACACTCACTTGTGGGCGATTCACTGCAATTTCCCCACCCAAAGAGCAAAATCACTTCCGTAAGTAATACAGAGTTACTCGACAAGAGGGTCTCTCCTACGCATTCACCTTATTTCAGGCTTCTGTCTACCTTGGGGTTAATGACCTGTGAAACGAAGAGGCCTTTAAGAAGTGAGAAAAATACCCGTCACTGAGTGTGAGTCCGCTGTTGGGGGTCAGAAGAGGTGTGACCCTCAGGCCTTCTTCCGACACACAGACTACACATAGGACGCCGGGTGGAATGTTTCAAAAGCTGAAGCGCTAGATTATGCCTCTTGAACACAGTCAGTACTTAAAAGCTGTGGAATAAATGAACGGAAAGGGAGAAGATTGCCATAGAGGACTTCGAACTGTGAGAGTCAGCAAAATAACGCCAGGACAAGAAATGGGGAAGGCAGGAGGGAAGAGCCGCCTTTGGCAGAAAGACAGGTTCCATTTGGGATACATTACATCCGTGGGGAGACGAATCGTGCCAACAGCTGCTATGTCGTGCCCACCCCGCCCGCCTGACGGAGCCCCTGTGTGCTTCTGGAGCCCCTCCTGCACTCGGGGTCTCCAGTCATGGCCACTCCTTCTAGCTCTCCAGTTTTCTCATAAGCTCTTCTCAGCCTTGCTTGGGATCTTGTTCCTGCTCTTTCCCTGACCCCATTTTACTCAGACTCAGAGTTTCTGTAAGGAAGCCTTTTTTTTTTTTTTTTTTTTTTTTTGCCATGCCACTACCCAAATTAACTTCCCTATTGCAGTCCTCAGTGTTCTATCTCTAGATGGCTCTTTCATGACACGTATCACTCTTGTACTTTTGCAATGATTTGTTCAAGAGCTCGCTCCCCCACTGGATGATAACCTCCATAGAGGCAGGAACCTTACCTGTTTTGCTTATGTTGGGCTCCCAGGGTCTAGCACTGGGCTTCTCACATAGTAGGCGCTTGAATAATTGAATGAATATATGTTAAGCATATATATACACAACATTCAATAATGTTAAGGGTGCCAAGGGTGCAAGTCACGTTGACTCTGTATACACATATGTATGTGTGTATATATGACTACATATATATGACCTTGACATATAACTTATGTTAGTTTCAGGTGCACAACATAAGGATCCGATATTTATACATTCTGTGAAATGAACACCACAATAAGTCTCTTGGTCAAGTGTTTTACATGCAGTATCTCACTGAATCCTCACAACAACCCTATGAGGGAGATAATGTTATTAATGACATTTTACAAAGAAGGCACAATAACTTACCCAAAGTTATACAGCAGGT